>NC_064535.1:21348017-22011588 GCF_023856365.1 Brienomyrus brachyistius
GCCTTCGGGTTGCCTAGCAACTGCCTGCGGCCAACACATAGTTAAACGCAGCTCCATTTTAAAAGCTGAAGGTTGAACGGTGAGTCACTGATGCCGCTAGGATATGCCGTATTAGCCGAAGTCTGGAGTGCTATTCAAATGAGGGAGCTGTTGATAAATCTGGGGCAGGCACTCGCTTGCTGGAAACGCTCGCAGTTTAATGGAGAATTAGCAGCGAATTGCCTAAATGCAAGCATGGTAAATGAAGGGGGGGGGGGTTATGTAAGTTTCTGATAGCTTTTAATGTGGTTCAACTTGGATGTTGAAACGTGGGGGGGCGGGGGGGGGATCACTTGATCTATCGTGACTGATGGTGGGCGAGTACACCTTGACAGACACGAGCGGTAATTAGCTGGTGTTTGTAGGTGTTTAATGGCACATAGATGGAGGGCGAGCGCATGGCACGGGCCTGGTGAGGCAGGGGTGTGCGTGCACAAGCGTGTGCGAGCTGTCCTATGGTGAGGTAGGGCTGTGTACGTGTTTTTAGGTGAGTGAGGGATCCTATAGCTACAATCAGAGAGCGACCAGAGGCAATTGTTGAACAAGAGGAGTTACTGAATAGACCTTTAAAACATTTCAACAACTAACTCCTGACACTGTCCTACTGACACTCCTGACTCCTGACACTGTCCTACCTGTGACACTGAAACTCAGAAAAAGGGCTTCAAAGTATGTCACCTGTATGTATAGGAAGCGTTTTCTTCAAAACCGAACACAGCGGAATTATTTTTAATTAACCAATATTTTGTCACAAGATAAAACTGAGTCTTAACTCAGTTTGGATAAAATATGCAGTTACACGTTTGACCTTTGTATGGCAGTATATGTCTCTCCACTTCTGCGAGTGTAAGTCTCCTAGCAACAATTTTGATGCCTATGACACATGTCAGGCCAAACTTATGCAGATTAATGAGTAAATAGGTGCCAGATTTGGTCTCCCTTACAGATGTATTCTGGACGTCACCTAAGAGTCTGGAGAACTTTAGGTCATAGTTCATAGTTTCCTCATCACTCTGATTATGCGGGGCCCTTATGTAATGACATGCTGGACCATCACGGTGTGGAACATGGAGATTGTCTGGAAGAAAAATCTGGCTGTCACCCAGTAGCCCAGATGGATTCCCTGGGTCGCTACTCAGTCCGTCCGGTGGCACTGATTGTATAATTAAAGCGCTAAGAATTGGCCCTCTCATGCAATGGAATCTCGTTTCTTATTTGAATTATTCAAATCGTACCACCTTCGTTTCAGCTTCTCCCACAATGCACTTCTGTGAGCCACACTAATCGGCTGAAGATTTCCCAGCATCCACTGTGAGTGACTCCGGAACGAAACGTCAATGGTTTCATGGCAAGAGTTCTGCAAGTCGGCCCTGTGTGACCCCACGGTCAGGAAATGAACGCGGTAAACCGAGTCAGCCCAAACTGATCACCTCAAACATGACCATTTCCTTTTTCTTCTTGAACATTATCTGTGGTTGAACCACTGTGCCTTAACCGAGAGCGCTATGTTAACTGGATGGACTACTTTTTGGACGTGTGTGCATGGATTATTTTATTTTTGTGGGGGATACTTCCAAAAAATAGTAAAAATAGTAAATGATGGATATAGTGGAAGCATTCACTCAAAACAAATGGCTGTAATTTGTGTTAGTTTTGCCTCTTTTTGTGACCTTTGAGTATGTGCTTGTGTGGTTTTCTGCAAACACTGGGTCTAATTTTTACCACACGGTGTTGGTCCAGCTCAGGATTCGGCGGGAGGTGGCAGACAGGGAGGGAGACGTGAATATCTGCAGATCTGTCACCCCTGAATAGGAACCTGTTGCCACTTCCCACATCCCAGCTCTCCATCTGTGGCAACGTGTGTTTAGGGAGGTGAGAGAGTCACCTCAAAATCCCAGTGCTGCTCATGCCTGCCAGTGCCCCCCCTTCGCTCCCCCACCCTCATTCTTGGTAGGTTGCGTTGAGTCCACATCACAAATGCAGCTATTTGGCGGGTTATCCTGCCGGGGGGTGGAGCATGAGAGGTCAGATAGTGGCCCCCGTTCTCATTGTGTTTTTTCCCCCAAGCTTTCTGAGAGAGGGGGAAAGTGACAGAGAGAGAGAGAGAGAGGGAAGGAAAGAGAGAGAGAGAAAGAGAGAGAGAGAGAGCAAGGGAGATGGCAAAAACAAGACAGCAAGATCCATCGGATCCGTAGCTGCATATGAAGTCTGGTTAATGAAAACCAAATGGTTAATATTGTGTGAAGATAGAGAGAGAGTGAGAGAGAGAGAGAGAGAGAGATAGGGAGGGAGGGAGAGAGGATAGAGGGAGGGAGACAGAGAGAAAGAGAGGATAGAGGGTTGAAATCGCAGAAGAGAAATGAGCAGTATACTGAAGGAGAATTAGCCGTCAGCTGGCCGATCTGCAAGGTCTGGATCTCATTAAAGGTAAATACACTGTGGCAGAGTTGAGGCAGTGAGCGTGCGTGTGTGTGTGTGTGTGTGTGTGTGTGTGTGTGTGCGGGAGCGCGCGGTCACGCGTATGTGTGTGTATGTGTGTGCGTGAGCGCGCCGGGATTGTGACGGGGAGTTGGGGGAGGAGGAGTGTAGAATCTGCGCAGAGAGAGAGAGAGAGAGAGAGAGAGGGTGCTGTGAGCCGCGGGCGGGTGAGCGAGCGAGCGAGCGAGAACGGTCAGACAGCCGGCAGACGGAGGGGAGAGGCAGCGGCGGAGGCAGGCTCAGAAGACGCCCCTCAGCCTCAGCGCTGCCCCCTACCCTCAGGATGAAGCAGCCACAGCCCAGCAGCGCGTCCACGTTCTGAGGACCACCCCCTCACCCACCACCGTCGTGAACGGGCCAGCCCACCCGCTCGCTCTCTCCGCCTTACCGCTATCTGCTGCCAGCTGCGGCGCTAACATCCTCTGCTTCGCTTCTCGTGACGCCCCCCCCCACCCCCTCCCCCGACGCGGCCTAGCATTGACCCCCCCACCCCCTCCCTTCCCGAGCCCCCCCCCCCCCCCCACCCCCCACTCAGCCATGGACGGACTGCGCCTCCCACCAGTCATTGAGGAGGCTGTGGACCCCATAGGTCAGTATGCCGCCACCGTCGATAACGGGGGTGCTGCAGGCGTGTCGTCGTTTACCAGTAGCTGCAGGAAGCGAAGACGCGCAGCATGCGCTGAAGCTGCTGGGGGGGCTCAAGCTGAAGGTGCGTGTGCAGCTGTCACAGTGACCGGATCCTCTGCGTGTTTATACCTCGTTGATTAAGTCCGTTTCTATGGCGACTGAAAGGGTCAGATTGAAGTCTGTCTTTCAGTCATGCTCGCATTGCCCCGGTCAACGAATTCTGTCCCAGTGGCTTGTTTACGGCAGGATGAGGGCGCTAATTTCCGTCGCTCTCCGGGGACAGGAGAGCCTCTCTGGTTTTGTGGTCACCAGGAATTGGCAGATGTCCAGCGGAGAAGATGTAAGGTTTACTTCTCGGTAATTGCTGTACCCTCTGGATTTCTCATACTATGAAATCATAAGATGCTCTGGTAGTTAGCTATGGATTCATGCTTTAAAAACGGCTTAATGTTGTAAAAGATCTGTACGTCGATCTGGGGGACAAATCCGGGCTGATTTGAAATCGTAATCTCTGGGGTAACTTTCGAAAGGGTCTGAGCTCTTGTAGTTATGAGTTATGTGTATACACTGCAGAGATATTCAGCTGTAACACAAACAGTATGTGCAGCTTAAGTTCCACTTGCATTTCTGAATTTTGCGTTTTTCTTTCATTGGCTAGTTGACTTTTGGACAAGAAGTTCTGGAACATTCAGTAACCTCCGTGAGCTGCGTAGGTGTCATTTGAGGTGTGTTCTCGGGGGTGTTGGTAGGAAAGGTTTCCAGGGGAAGGAAGTCAGAAGGTCTCAGTGTGATTGATACCTCTGTCTCCCATGCTGAGACGGATGTTGTTGCTGTTCAGTAGATCAGAGGGCTGAGGGGGTCACGGCTGTTTGACCGATCCGTTCCAGGTGGTCAGCACGTCCGTGTTATGCGTGTGGCTATAAGCAAGTGGCTACTTATTTCTTGTTGTGTTGACTTTGAAAGTGTTGGCGTGAAGGTTCATTCGACTGTGTTTCTCATCTGTTACACAATATGTTCCTGAAATGCCAGCGTGTCGCTCCAGAGTGCGAGCCTGCAGAAAACCCGCTGCTGTTCTCGGTTGTTTTGATAATCGCACAAATCTATGTACCGATCTGCAAACATCTCCCATGCTTGTCCTGGACTCTGTTCATGTACTCTGTACATTTTGAAGGTGGTGAGGCCTCTTTATGTGTTTGTTTTGGAAAGATAATGGGCATTAATTGTTCCTTGTTTGTTCCCCTTTGTGGGGTAGAGGAGGCCGGCCGCCTGTGGTCCCCAGTCTGTTCCTCGTCTGTCTCACAGAGGCATGTCCATCTATGGTCCCGGTCTGTCCCTCATCTGTGTTTGGTCTGTCTGTAGTCTGTCCCCGGTCTGTCTTCATTCTGTCTCACAGAGCTACGTCCTTCCTTGTGCCCTAGACCGTCCCCACTCTCAATAATGGCCTCAGGTCTTTAACTTCTACCTTCCTCTCTGCGATTTTCTCTTCAGTCTACCATCCTCTGCACCCACCACCCCCTCACCGCATACCTCTGAGTAAACCGCAGACACCTACACACTCCACAGCACAGCATGAGCCCCCGCCTCCGTAAGGATATGTCTTCCCCTCCCCCAGGGACATTATTGCCACCTACTGGGGGAGGGGGTGCAGAGACTCCCACCAATTCTCACATTCTGCAGTCACCAAATTATCCTCGGTCACTGCATGATGCGTGTTGGGAGTCAGCTCCTTGTCATGGCGACATGCCGGACTCTGATTGGTTACGCTGGGCTGGGGTTCGAGGGGACAGCAGGATGCATCTGTCCTTCCTCTGTGTCTCTCTCCTTCTGTTCTCCACCTCCGGCTATGTCTCCCACATCCTTCTCCCCTTAGTGGATCGTAGCCGTTAGACTGTACTCTGCCCCTGGTTTTACCCAAATTCCAGGTGAACCGGGGGGAGGGGGTAATTGGCGTCACCGTTGTTTGGAAACATACCCAAAGCCTGGTTATGCCGACAGCTACTTTGATGCGCTGGCTTCCATGGCCGAGACGTTGCCTTAGCGACACGCGGAAATGACCGCTGGACTGCAGGCACGAGCCGCCTCTGCCCCCTGGGGTGCAGAAAGCGTGTGTTTGGATGTTGGCCGCTGCACGTTCCCTCCGCATCTCTGAGCACGCTTATGTAACCGAGCAGAGGATTCTGGGATTCCTGCCTCCCCCTCTCATCTGGGTGTCAGTCGAGCCGCAGGGGGCCATGTTGTTGGTTCCACTCTGGCTTCATTAGCATGAGATCCAAAGGTTCCATTAAGTGTTTAGGGGTGTTTGGGGGGGGGGGGGCGCCCCTCCTTAATCTTCCCTAATAACTAAATGAATGAGAACATATCTTTTTGTCTGTTTTTTTCCCCCCCCCGGCAGAGGGCAAGAGCCGCAGCACGACTCTTATCTGCCACTTCAAGGCTGGGCCAGGAGGGGGCTGCTCTGAATAATTCATGCCCTCCCACACCGGCGCTGAGATCCGAGTCACGCGTCTGCCAGCCGCCTCCGCCCAGCCCCCGCTGCCGGGGTCCCGAATGCGTGACCAGAACCCCAAGGCTGATCCTATCGAGCCACTTGCAGGACGCATCTCGGCTGCCACTGCAGAAACAGATGCGACTGATGCGGCTTGCAGAGAGGGAGGGAAAATAATAGGGCAGCCGCAGGCAATGCACCCTGGGATGTCGCAGCCGGAGTTGCGACTCGGCTTGGGGGTCTGCGTCCCCCATCCCCACTGACAGGCCCGTCCAGCCACGTGTTCTTCAGAACCCACTAGCCTGGCTGAACCCCCCCCCCCCCTGAGAGCTGGGAGTGACGAACACCCCCCAGCCTCTTATGGCAGATGGGAAAATGGGATCCGCCTCCGAGGTTGGGGGCCACACATTTATTTTCAAGTGGAGGACCCAAACATTCTGCCCTGGTCAGATAACAGGGGGTTCCTTCTCTGGGACGGGGGCGCATGTGGCCATCTCGTATGGCCCCCGCAAGCAGATTGCCTTGGCAATTATTAGCTACTTTCTGGACTTGTTAGATAAACAGCTTGTAAATCTCACTTAGCATGGTAGGGTGGGGGGTCATCACGGCCCGCCTGAGTGTCCTCTTAGCCCTCGAGTTCAGGACTCACAGCTCTGTCATTCTTCCCACAGATGTATTTCATTTTTGTACCTTCGGCGTATGGACATACTTTTCCTCTAGGGGGTGCTGTCTTATTCTGCTGTGAGGCTGCTAATTGAATTGCAGTCAGAGTGTTAGGCGAGGTGGAAGCTTGGTCCTCCGGGTGATGATGCCAAGCATTTCAGCCAAAGGTCAGCTGTCCGTGTCGGAGTTGGCACGGTTGGGCGTTGGTTCTTATTCTCGGAGTGCACGTGCAAATGCACACGTGAGCCAGCACCGCACGGATGCCGCTCACGCCGATGGCTTGGCACGCCACCGCTCGCCCCGTATGCTCTAGATTTAAAACGCCTGGGAGAAGAAACCAACGCAGCCACCTGGTCGCTAGGCAACAGCTGCGGATGCCGCATGCCCATTGGTTCAGGCTTACTGCGAATTAGCTAAAGGTCTGCAGTGCAGATGCTGAGTGTTTTTAAGTGAGTTTTTTTTTTTTTTTTTGGGGGGGGGGGGGGTGCGTTTTTCTCTCAGTATTTCAGCTCCCCCCCTCCTTCCTCCACTTCCTTCCAGGAAGCAAACAGGTTAGTGCCACCTGGATGCCTGTGGCTGAGATCACCTTCCAGTCATGTGACAGAACCAGCCTCTGGGGTCACATGGCAGACGGTGACATCATCAGTGAGTCCTGATAGGTGTAGGCCTGCTTTCATATAAATGACAGGGATCAGGGACAGTGCGGAGCGGATTACGCTGGGGGGGAGAGGGTATCGTGTGTCCCAGACGTGCCATGTGCTCTTGGTCCTTCCTCGTTACAGACTCATTATGCGGCCATCAAACATTGATGTGCGGGGGCCCTGAAAAGCGCACTGCCAGAGAGGTGTAGGATGCAGACGGCCAGGTCTGGGCTAAATCTGAGCTAGCGGCTTTCACGCCCCGTCAGCTGGGTGCAGGGTTTCGGTCCTGTGTGTGCACCTGTCTGCGAGGGTCTCTTGGCTGAACACCATGTCCGTCTCTCCCTCTCTGGGCCGGTGAATCAGGCGTAAAGCGACGGCCTTTCGTTCCCTGCTTGTATGTGCGTCAGAGAGGCCCAGAAAGACTTAGGGGTCCCCACAAAGATCTGTGAATGAAATAAAAAAACTAAAAATTCCAAAAGTTTGGTATTTTGTTAGGTTACTTATGGTTAAGGTTATGGCTGGGTAGAGGTTAAGGGTTTGGAATGGAAGGTCCCCATTTAGATAGGTAGACTAACTTGTGTGTGTGTGGATGGGCAGGGCCACCATCTTAGGGAGGTAGCTGCCCCCCCCCCCCCCCCCCCCCCACTAATCTCGCTCTCCTGCCTGCTTCCACACCTGTCTTGGATGATATCATGTGTTGTTTTAATGTAAGGGTCCCTGTTCTCCACATGTTTTGTCATTGCCCACCCCTTCTCTCACGATCCCTCGCCTACCTCCCACCCCCTTGCAGCTCTGATCACGGGGCCAGCGTGTGTCTCCCCTCAGTGTGTGCCTCCTCTCGGCACGGGCCCCCTGCTGGTCACGGGAGACACAATGCAGGCTCACACTGCCCCCACCTTGATGTTCCCCTAATCCTCCGCAGATTTGAGGGAGGTCAACAGTTGTTAGAGCGCCTTCCCCAGGGCGAGTGGGAGTCATCACGGCAGAGAAGCCTGCGGCAGCTTTAACTGTGCTCTTCCTCACCTGGGACTCAGATGGAGGAAGTTAATTACTAATTGCTAATTACTAGTCCTAGAGTTCTTTCGGGTTGTTAATTGAAATCCATTCTCACAATAGGATGTGTTACCTGTTAACCTTCTCTTAACCATGCTCTGTTCTATCCATCTCCCTCTGCTTCTTTCTGTCTGTCTGTTTCTCTCTCTTTCTTCATTCCCCTTGACTCCCTGTCTTTGTCCAGTTGTCCCACCATGTGCAGATCAGCGTGTCATTGGTTCATTATCATGCTGGTGATGGGATACTGGTTCTGACAGCTCAGAATTGGCTTTGGTCGGGCCTTCAGTGAGCAAATGGCCGGCAGAAATAGCTGGGCTGAGATGTCACAGCTTAGAGGATGCGTGGACCTGGGGTTCTAGTGTGGGGGGGCTGACAGCTTGAGAAAACATGTAATCTGGGGGTGGGGGGTACAGAGAGAGAGCATGGCGGTGCATGAAGGTCAGACACGATCATCTGCAGCCTGCCTCCTCATGTTAGACTCTATTTTCATTGCAGCTGTAAGGATTCCTTCCTGTTCCGCAGCCTTCCCTATGACAGGCTTACATTACACGTGCTGCCCTCCTTCTGAGTGTCTTTGCCAGGACGCAACTTGTTACGGTGACGTTTCAGGCATGTATCGCTCGCTTCGTCCTGCATCCAGTGGCGAGTGGCAGTTCTCCGATGGGTTACCGGCGCCTGTTTCTGAAACCCCAGTGGTCCCTTTGGGTGGGCTAATGAGGACGAAGCCAGTTTTTCGGAAAGCTGCAGGTACCTCTTGAATGGGCTGCATGCATGTGTCTAAGCCGACGATCAGGGTGGGGAGGGGGGGGAGGGAGAACGGTCCCCATGCCCACGCTGACGACTGATTGGTCCTTTGCAGTACTTTTGCAGTGACCAGTCAGGATGTCGGCGTCACCGTTGCACAGGAGAAGGCTCGTTCGCACGCGTCCTCGTCTTCGTGTCTAAGGCCGTGTGCCACGGCAGGCCAGTGAGAGCCTTTGTAAGTCTGCCTTTGACAGCTGGCTGACGGCATTCTGAGTCGCCGAGCTGGATGAGAGACCGGGCGGGGCAGACACAAAGCTTTGTCTCGGGACGGCCCAGATCTCTCCGTGGAGGAAGACGTTGTTCTTCACCGCAGTGACTGATGTTGCTTGTCTCCCCCAAAATCTATTTCCATCTCTGCCCTAGATCTCAAGTTTCCTGCAGCTGAAGGATTGTATCGGAACTCTTTATGCAAACACACACACGCACACACGCACACACACACACACACATACCGATTACTGCGGCTGAGAGAGTATATTTTTCGCTTGGTTGGTTGTGCATCGTTAGCGGCGGATGCTAATGATCTGCTGCACAGATAATGGATGGAAATGAAGGGAAAAGGAACAGCAGCGTATTTGATCATCAGGATATTTGCTTAGTGATTTTTCTGCCTTTCCCAGGCTCCCAATCCAGCAGCTCTGCTACTGATGAAGGGGGCTTCAACTGGAGGGGTCCAGGCACCCATGTGTGTGTGTGTGTGTGTGTGTGTGTGTGTATGTGGATTAGGTTTGTGTTACATTGTGGGGACCAAATGTCCCCCACAATATGATAAACATCTGTTATTTTGACATTGTGGGGACCATTTTTCAAGTCCCCACAAAGATCTGTGAATGTAATCAAAATGCCAAATTCAAAAATGCCAAAAGTCTTGTCTTTTGATTGGTTAAGGTCAGGACTGGATAGTGGTTAAGGTCGTTAGGGTTACAGTTTACCCCATAGAAATGAATGGAGAGTCCCCACAAACCTATGTGTGTGTGTGTGTGTGTGTGTGTGTGTGTGAACAGAGGGGTGTACGGTTACCTGCTCTGGGGGTGACACTGCTGCTAGACTCAGGAAGTTGATATCACTGGCTGGTGGGCTGCATAGGGGGGGTGGGGGGACAAAGCAGTCCTTTAAGCTTACCCTCAGCAGGTCCATCCCGCAGTGCTGGGGTGACAGACTTCGGTCGCCGGCTGGGAGTCCCGCAGATGGAGGCTCTAGGACTTTCTGCAGCACTTCTGCTCTCAGTCGAACTGTTTGCCGTATCGAGTGACGTGCTTTGACCCTATTTTGACCGTGTTTTCCTCTAAAGAAGGTGATCCTCAGCTCTGTTATCAAACTAGGGTCTTTATCACTGGGTGGCTGGTCTGTACAGACAGGCTCACACTCCGGGGTCAGCTCAGCAGACTCACACCCCAGACGGGTGACAGGTGTTCTCCTACAGAGGGACTCTGCTCTCTGTAATGCAGGGCTGTGCTATCGTTAGCTGCTATCATTCGCCGTTTTATCACATCGCTGCCTATCGGCCCGCAAAGGTCGAAGGTCACCAGAGGTTTCTGCGGCGGCTGGCTGACGCGTGGCCCCGCCCACTCTGCGCACAAAGTCAGCCTTGTCTTGGGGTCCTAAAGGCCATTGTCCTGCATGGTTACGCTGGAGGCGGGCTGAGGGGTTGTATCACGGGTGGCTCGATTCAAAAAGTTTCTTTGTCAAATATATGTCACTGATATTTTATTGGGCCATAACTAAGCTCTAATTTCAAGTATGTATCCTTCAGGCTATGCAACTCATTTCAGAGGCATCGATTTTGACCTGGAAGAAAAATCATACAGAGAGATAATGTAGAGATACATAGTCCTCAGGTAGGTTGTGTGACGGACACATTTGGGCAATGATGTGATTGCGCTGCCCACCCACCCTTGCAGAGACACACCTCCTCTATTGCCGGCTGTCACCAGGCCGGCCAGCGTTCTACATGTATCTGTGAAGGGTCCACGGCTGGTCGCGCATTTGTGGCATTGTAGCCCAATCCTTCGTGCTGATTGGGTGAGGTGCTACCAATGACAGTTGGGGAGGGAAATCAAGCTGGCAAGTTTAGTGTGGTGTGTGTTTGCCTGGCAGACACCATGTGGCAGTGTGAATTAAATGAGGAAGTCCGTCGACGCGGGAATATTCTGGAGATTGGTGTTCAGTGCCGCATTCCTCTTCGGGTCAGTTTTGCTGAGTTCAGGCTCGTGCTGCAAAAAAGGACCATTCAAATTTAAGGTGCTTCTGTTTTGAGACAAGACTTGGTAAGATTTCCTAAAATAAAGGGACAATATGCCTAAAAGGAAGTACATTAATTTTATCCATAAGACGTGTTGTTAGTCAGTTTATTAATGAACAGCATCTGTTACATGGATTCTACAGGATAAAGGGAGGGCCTCTCTGCCCTGGGAAGTGGCTCCAGTTTAGCATTCCAATGTGTGAATCCTCTAATGTGGGACAGCCAATAGGAATGCTCGTTCAACCCATGTGACAAAAATTCCTCAAAGAGAAAAATTGTATTCGCTGCTTCCAAAGAATCTACTGGCCCGGATCCCCCCCATTACTGGTGGGAGTTGGCGTCTCCCTGCTGCCTGTGATTAGGTGTCCCTCTTCCTTTCTGTGTGAATCTTCTGTCACTCCCCACCCCCCAAATCTCGGTCCAGATGGTAGCGGCTGTGCTCAGTCATAGGCCGGTTGGGCAGCCCGATGCTCTGACTGGCTCCTCAAGGCTCTGTGTTTCTCTCAAATACACGCGTGACGCCAGGTGGGCATGTTAAGTCTTCCAGTGCTGAAATGATCTTTATCTGTTTACCTGTCTGATTCTTTCAGTTACATATCCGAGCTCTGCCTTTTGGTCCAAATACCACAATGAGGTCCTGCTCTTCATGAGTGTAGTGGGCGTCTTTTAGTATTTGAATATTTAAATGTAATTTGTTTCGAGTTTGTCACATATGCAAACTTACGTGCAGTGAAAGCATTCTGTACCTGCCTCCTAGTTTGTGCTTAAAAAGACCTAATTAAAAATATCACATAAAAATGGCAAAAAACAATAAAAGCAACAATATATCTATATACTTAAGTGAGTACATAGACAGTATTTTATTATATTGCCTGTATATCGATTGATCCAATTAAGCTGTAATCAATATGCTTCATATAGGGTGATTATTGAAGATGTCAGGTGTGTAGAAAGGTTTCTCATGTTAATTGCTAATCATTATGACCCTACCACAGTGCATCCTGCCCTCTACTGGCCAAGGCCTGTTTTGTGTCGAGTGATAAATTAGGTTCTTCCCCTTTTTTAGGGGGGGGGGGGGGTAAGTTAATGTAGTAATAGACTCCCTGGAGCGAAGCAGATCATTATTATTTGATCAGCATGTGCAAAACTGTAATCTTAAATGTGGCTAATTAATAATGTAACACTGCGGCAGTCCGCTAGAAACCCAAATAAAGAGTGTGTGTGTGTGTGTGTGTGTGTGTGTGTCTTTCTGAGTGGAGGATCAAGTCACTAAATATATAACAGAGAAGGTGAATGCGCCAGAGCGTCAGTACTGCACATTTATTTATTAATTTGTTAATTATTTAATGCAAAATGACATGCGATTTAATGCAAAAAAGGCAGAAAAATAATACCCATGACATGAAATGCTGACTGAAATGTGTAGATCAGATATCAGATAAAAACGAAAACCCGATCACCCACAGGGGACTGCTGCGGCCCCCAAAGGGCCCAATTCTACTGACAACACAATGCCAAGGGCCGCTGGTTGTTGGGGGACACTGGGGTAGGGAATCGGGGCTTCAGGGATATTTCTGACAAACATCGTCAATCAGCTGATACATTTTCTGGGAAATATTAAGTAAGTAGGTCAGTCAGTCAGTCAGTCAGTCCACCCGTCCATCCATCCGTCTGTTTCATCAACCATTTTCCATGACTGCTTACATGCTGGGAACACCCTACATGCTATTTAGAACAGGAATATTAAATGAATGTCAAATCGGGAAATTTACGTGTTACGTAAAGCAGGATTATTCTGCTCCGTCCTTGGCTTTCTCCTCTCGTTGACATGGCCGCCAATATACGCAGTTCGCTTCCTGGGAAGCGTCTGTCAGACAATTACCCAGCATGCAGCTGTTTGATCCCACGCAGCCACCTGTGATGGGACAGGTGCCGACAGAGCAGAGGGGGCGACCGCTCAGCCAGGACCAAGACGCCCCAGCGCTGGTTTTCACCCTCATGTTCCTGTCCCTCATTCAGCACAAATATGGACACTTCAGTGTGAGCTGTTTTTTTTTTGTAAACATCGATGATAGGAGATTGGATGCTTCAAAACCATGGTGGGTGGGGTTATTGGCCCTGTCAATCACAGGCTGCCTTGAACCACTCCTCTGTTTACTTCATTTTTATTGGACAAATCCGGCTGTGATTGACAGCAGAGCGTTAATCCCACCCACCATCCTGCCTCAATTTTAAACCCAACACGGCCACATTGTATAAGGAATTAAGACTTGATTAATTCTCTTTCCCGCTGGGGCTCGTATGACCGGATTAGGGTGTCTGCTCATTTATCTGTAAACCTGACTAGAGAAACATCTTGTTACTGGTGAGTGAAAAGTTAGAGTCACCTCTGTGACTATCTGAGTCTCCCACACACATATGTGAGGTTAACCGTAAGTAGAACAAAGAGAATCTCATGGAGGGGGGAGGTCATCGAATCTGCTCTGCTGTCACCCTCTGGTTCAGTGGGCAACAAAGGCTATCGAAGGGCAAGGTGTCTCAGGAGAGACGTGATAGTCCATAACCTCCTCCATCGAGGCCCAGCAGAGCTTTCCGCACAGCACGACAACAACTGTTCCCTTTGTCATGATCTCAAACTGACAAAGTATAGTATATGTTCTTGTCGCCTGGCGACAGAATGATCAAATAACTTTCCCCTTTCAATTACATTCACAGTAAACTGGGATGTAGGATGCAAAAAGGCAGCGTGTCTATGATTTATGTCTACTTCAGCTTGGAAAACAGCCTGCATTTCCTGTTAATAAGAACTTCAAAGCCTCCCTAATGAGCTTACGATTAAACGTGCCGTATCCTTTCATCCGAAGGCGAATTCTGGCTAATGGAGAGTCTTCAGATTGCGGTCGCCGTGGCTTCGACGTCAGGTGACCTTGGGGGGGGGGGGGGGGGGGGGGCTGTTTCTGCAGGACGCAAATCCCCAAATTTCATCAGCAGCCATTTAAACAGGTTGTAATTTGCGTGCGTAAGTGAGCTCAGTAAATAAAGGGGGAGAGAGAGAGACTATAATTAGGTCCCGACGTTCTTCAGGGAACATCAGCCAGGAATGGAAGCCAACAGCTGCTCTTGTAGCAGGAAGCTTTAGCAGTCCGGAGAGTTTGGTCCCCCACAGTTAACCAGACCTCATATCTTCCTAAATGGACCTTCCATGCTCCTCCTTCGTCACAGTATTTGTGAATGAGCCATATGTCACGCTGAGTGAGAGAGAGATCTCAGATTGGAGAGGATCACGATTTGCCAATTTTTTTGCTGTGTTTTTCCTATTCCTGCCACTGGGTGGCGCATTGGAATATTTGTTCCCACTCATCTAGTCATGGCGATTGAGGTGTTACAACAGATTGGTTGTTTTCAAATAGGGATGGGAGGGGTTTGTGTCAACCCCCGAGGGCTGCAGGCAAAGGTCTGTGGATAGGTCAGTCTACTCGGTGGGTGTGGGGTAGAAAAATATGATGGCAGTGGAGAGGGTTGTGTCTGAGAACA
This sequence comes from Brienomyrus brachyistius, assembly GCF_023856365.1. Taxonomy (NCBI): domain Eukaryota; kingdom Metazoa; phylum Chordata; class Actinopteri; order Osteoglossiformes; family Mormyridae; genus Brienomyrus; species Brienomyrus brachyistius. The sequence goes on from NC_064535.1 coordinate 21,362,584, forward strand.
ACAGGTGGAGTAGATGGGTGGTGTAGGGACACCCTAGAGCAGCTGGACCCCCACGTGGGGACACGTCAGCTGTCGGATGATGATGAGTGTGGGGAGTTGAATGAGCTGCGCAAGAATTTGTACCAGCTGCACTGAGGCTGCGGGACTGTCTGGCTTGTCCAATGGAATCGCAGGGCAGCTGTCCAATCAGAGCTCCGACTCTGGGTCAGGTGATGCCGGAGGCAGCTCCTCATGTTAACATCAATGATAGGAAACTGGATGCTTCAAGACCATGGAGGGTGGGTTATTGGCCCTGTTAGTCACAGGGTGCCTTAATCTACTTTGTTTACTTCATTTTCATTGAAGGATTGTGGCTGTGATTGACAGTAAAGTGTTAATCCCGCCCACCGTGACAATCAAAGCCCCAGTAACTGTCCTTCATCAAACCCAACATGGCCGCATTTTATAAGGAATTAGGACTGGATAAACTCTCTTTTCTATTGGGTCTGGCATGATTAGATTAGATTATCTGCTTATTAATCTGTAACACTGATCCCCTCCACTCGACAGACGACGACCTGAAACCAGAGAAACCTGGCATGGAGGAGGAGCTGACTGCCAAGGAGAAGGAGGCCCTGGAGGAGAATGAGGAGAAGGAGCAGAAGAACGAAGAGGCAGGCAATGGGGAGAAGGAGGTGACCGAGGAGAAAGCGGGGGAGGCAGCTGAGAGGAAGGATGCAGTGGAGACCGCCGACAGGCAGGGGGCACCGCTCCCCGAGGGGCAGGAGCTGGAGGAGTTGAGGGCACAGGTACTCCAGCTGCTCCTGGAGCTGGAAGAGGCACGGGAGATGTCGCAGAAGCACGAGGAGAGCTTCCACGAGCTGCAGGGTGAGGAGCAGCATCATGTGGCCGGGGTGATTCACCTTCACGTGTAGATAATGAGATGAACCAGGATAATAGAGCACAGCCGTGCAAATAAGCCCAGCAGAAACACAAAGTAACTGGGCCACGTTTCTGTCCCACTGAACTCTGAACCACTGAAGCGCAGTCAGCAAAGACCTCGCAGGCCAGCTTCGTACCACACATATGATCTAATCACTTCCTTTTCTTTGGGGATTGTTGAATAAGTCGTCATCTATTTTTATTGCAAAACATGCGAGCAATACATGTATCTGTCCCCTTTTCTTCTGGGCTACTAGACTAGAAGCGCAACGCTCCTGGTCAGGGGTGCTGTAAAGGAGGCTATGAAAGATTTGGAAGATGATTGGATTGTTCTGGATTGGAGGCCTTTTAAGATATGCTTAAAGTGTCTAGCAGCACCATGTGGTTCATTAGCATTTGTATGGCTATCTCTAGATTTTTTGTCCTCTGCTCCCAGGCTACACTCTACCCTTCAAATTCCCCACAAAAATCACATATGCCAAGAAAAATCCTCCTCCTAGGCTGATACAGGGCCTCTCGACGGGAGGGTCCATGGCTTCTGGCACTGAGAGGTTTTCTGCGAGCCAGTCAGCGTGGAAGGCAGGCGGCTCGCCGAACGATGGGTTATTTTTAGCAGGCGCTAACACCTCCGACTCCACCGCGGGGAAGGTCTTCGGGTTCTTGGGCGTCCCCTGTGGATGCGACGGCGGTGCTCCCCCCGCAGGGCACACTTGGCATTCGGGGCTTAAGGCGAGCAGCTGCTCCCCGTCAGTGCCGGGGCAGATACGCTGAGTCACTGGGCTTCTAGTCATGGCCGAAATGCGTCGAGTCACTCGGCCTCTAGTCATGGTGGCAATGTGAATGTGGGGATGTGTGGCGATGTCTGAGACAGGAAAACACAATTTAAAGGCCACACACAGAAATGTAGGTTCAAGTATGCGGTAACCTGACATTAAAACCAGAGTAAGTTACATATTTAAACTTCCCCCAGCGTACATTTTTACCACAAGCACCCCGCCACCCCCCCCCCCCCCCATCATGAACTTGATATATAAGGTGAGATGTATGTGCACATTTACACAAAGACATTGTACTGTATATGTGTGCTTTAAACTGAAATGGGGGCTTTCCCACATTTCACAATGAACAGCCTGCATTTTTGCGTTAAATCAGAGAATGCAGGTAACAGTGCATTTCTGGATACAAAATTTTCCATTTTCTCATAACTTGAAATGAAACAGTTGTAAAAGCATTTTGATTGCGGTCGTGATGGAGCCACGTCAAATCATTCGACCAGGAAACATCTGAGTGCGCGCAGATGGCCTTTGAGGTCGCCAGGCTTGTAAAGATCCACTTTCACAAATGGCTTCTTTTCCAAAAGCTGAAGTTTTGCCCGAAAATGACATCATATCTGACAGGGCGAATAAAGATCAGCTTCCTAAAAGCTTGGCCATAGTGACAGCATTTTGGAGCAGGTAGCTAGTGAGCTAAAACCGTTAAGTCACAAGCGACACACGGCTGTGATTTAGGGGTAAAATGGGGTACAGGGCGTGACGTTTTTCACACATGAACACTGTCTGGACAGTCGAGATCAGACAGTTTCCCTTTCACACACGTTGCACTCAACCGGAGGTTGTCTGTGTCGGATGAGTTCACACCTACTAGAAATGGCGTTTGGATAGAGCATTGAGCACCCAGGACATGATAGAATAGGTATGACTCGGAAATCACAGTGTTTTATTTACAGCGCTACAGACAGAAATTCCTAATCTTGTCGTCTCTCAAGTTCGTTGGGGTCTTCTTCGTGTAAATGACCCTTCTTCTTCACCCTCGGATGTTTGTGTTCTTCCATCTCCATCCCAGTCGCATGCTGGAAATGTCATCAGCACGCCCGCTCGCTCACGGTGAATTCTCCCTGCTCCATTCACACATGGGGGTCAATCCTGGACTTCGTACTAGGGAGCTAGCAGGGTAGAGTCCATTTAACGTCTGATTGACTAGAGACAATTGCCTTCACACATACAGCCCATCCAAGTTATGTGCAGGAAGATTCAGGGTGGCAGTGTGCATCTGAAAGGGGTGTCAGGGTCCCATTCTCTCCTGCTGTCTCCACCCCATGTTTTCCTCCTGGGGGTGGTTTTCACTGAATCCAGCTGGGGACCCAATGACCAAGCCTCTTTATAACTCTTGATTTTTTTTTCTGGAAAAGGGTATCAGGAGAAAGAGGGACATAAAGTCACGATAAACTCCCAGCATCTCCCCACTTCCAGTCACTCTGTCTGTCTGTCTCTCTCCCTCCGCCCCCCGCCGCCCCTCCCCCAAACCCAGGTCTGCTGGAAGATGAGCGTCTGGCCAGTGCGCACCAAGCTGAGGCCTTCACACGCCAGATCCAAAGGCTACAAGGTAACTTCAAACCAGGACTGACTGGACCGTGACTGCAGTCAACCGCAACCTGACTGGACTGCCTTAACATTTTAATAATTGGTGACCCTAGAACACGGTCATGCCCAGAACCTCACCTGACCTTATTTATGGTCTCGTTGGAAGACCCAGCTCAACTGTAGGTGTCCTTTTTTAAACCATGAGGTCACATGACCGTGTTGAGACCGATGGGTTATACATGTTCCTGCACTTTTATTTTGGTGAATGATGGTCATTGGTTACAAACAGCAAACGAGCAAAAAAGTCCTGATTGACTGTCTGACCCACCGGAGGTGTCCGTCAACATTCCTCGATTATCCTGAGGAAAGCCAATCATCTTTCCTGGAAGTCAGTACTTGGGTGGGGGGGGTTCATACTTCATCATGGATCATGTGTTTCACTGTGGGGCCCCTCCAGATGCCATAGGATTCTATGAATATCCCCATCCTGCCAAGTAGGCGAGACGTCGTGCACATCGATGCGGCCCCTTGAAAAGATGGTGCATGACGTAACTTTGCGTGATTCTCTAAAAGTAGAGCAACCCCCTGCTCCCCCCCCCCTTCCCCACGGCCTTGACGGGAATCTGCTTGCACCGCTCTCCAGGGGTTGAGACGTGCGTCAACTGTGGAAGTGGGGGTTACCACCCTTGTAGGGGGAACCAGGATCTCTGGGAGACGAGGCTCAATGATTGTGTGACTCAGCCGGTTTGGAGGCTGTTTTCTGTGCTTGGAAGGTTGTTGGTTCAAATCCCAAGTGTTTCTCATTGTTAAAAGCATATGCTAAATGTGAAAAAATGCAGTGGTGTTTCTTGAAGGAAGTTGCCTGCCCTTGAAATGCTGTGTATTTATTCATATATAATTAATTCCTAGCAGTGTAGTGCCCTTACTGACTTTGTTCTTTTGTAGTGCATCGGCTGTAATATCCCTTAAGGAGCACATTTCCATCAGGGTCTCTCACAGAGGCACACGCGCACTCCAGACGCACGCTATGCACTCTGTGCGAATGACACTCTTGTGTTCTTCACCTCAGCCCAGCTGCGCTCCGTCCAGGAAGAGATGGACAGCCTGGAGGAGGAGAAGGAGAGCGAGCTGGCTGAGGCGCAGGAGGAACTGCGGGCGGCGCAGGAGGAGGTGCTGGTGCTGCAGCAGGCGGCCGAGGAGGCGGCGGCTGAGCGGGAGAACGACATCGCCAGCCTGCAGGAGGAGCTGTGCCGGCTGCGGGCCGAGCTGCAGCGGCTGCATGCCACCACGCAGGAGTACGAGCTGGAGATCACCACGCTGCGCGCCGAGATCACCATGAAGAGCCAGCGGAGGGAGGAGGAACGCAACCAGGGTGAGGCACTCTGACCTCCCTACTGCCCTCATGAGGAATCAGATGGCATTACCCACTGTATATATGCCTTTTCCGCCACATTGATCCCTTAACAGCATCCTGACAGCCTGTACATGCTGCAGTCCTGCAATCCAGACACATTTCAGCTGGCTGATGAGATAATTATGTTCCTGGCCCAGGAACTCATTTTTCATTTCGCAAACAAGACTCTGCCATCACGTCTTTCGTAGCTCTGCAGATGTTTAGAGCCTGTGAGATCTGAGCCCTCGGATTCGGCACTTTTTGAAGCGAAGAGATGGATGAGAGCGGCTATGGCAGGGGGGATGTGAGAGCATCAGGCAGTGCCGTGTGATGTCCGGGGACAAACCAGATGGGGCCACCAAGGGGGGGGGGGGTCATTTTGTCAGGGGGGAGAAAGGAACCCAAAAGGATCGTAAGGCCATTATGGGCTTCTGGTGGGGGGTGTCAAAGAAAAACAGAACATGCTAGTTTATATAGACTGGGACAGGTGGGCTGTTAAATCCTATAAATGGAGAAAAAGCTCCCCCCTCTCAAAATGAACACCCTCCCCTCCACACAGCAGCAAACAGAATCAGGTTCAGCCCGAAAGTGCAACAAAGACAGCTGTGAGGCATAGTAACGGTTGCAGATCGGGCTCATTAGCTCCCTTCGCTCATCCCTTGTTCCTCATATAACGTCAGGCTCCTGGCCTTTTTACTAATCTGTAACGGTGCTCAGATCTTCCCAGACAAACGCTGGAGGACCTTCCTTATCATAATGAAGGACACGCTTCCTCACGGTGAAAAAAAACTCCAGGAAATGGAAATTAGAGTGTGGCTCAGCGGATTAGGAAACGGTGATCAGAAGGTTGTTGGTTCAAATCCCACGTTGAGAGGAGTGATGTCACTGTTGGGCCCCTCAGCAAGGCCCTTAATATCCCTCATTGCTACAGGCACTGGCCGACCCTGCTGTCTCAAAAATGTATGTTGCTTTGGATAAAACTATCTATTAAATAAATGTAAATCATAGGGTGTTAATTTTTGGTCACTGACAATTTGTTGAGCTTGTCCACTAAATAATTAAAATCAAAATGAGCTATATGGAAAATGACAAATTGGCTATTGGGTTTACGTGAAGGAGAATATTGATCCCTGTCATACGATCACTGCTGATCTGCTGATGATTGTGTTTGGATAGAGATGCTAACTATTCTTAGCCTATGCTTTGCTACGCGTCTCCCCCGGATTGTGTTTCTGGATGGTTCTGGGAATGATTTCCCTCCATTTGAGCGTTTTTCTGTCAAAACGAGAAAACTTTGACCAATTCGGTCTATAAAATGGCAGGAGTCTCCTTTTAAAACCATCGCTCGTCTTTAATTGAGACGCGGGGTTCAGCTGTGCTGTGAAAACGTTGACGTCCTTTTTTCGCGCAGTAGCTGCAGGTGTCATAAAGAGCAGAAGATGCCTGAAGTAGGTCATGGTGGACGGCGGTACCAGCTGACACACAGGGAGAAGCAGAACTCAGAAGGTAGCCGGGGTCCGGCTGGCACCTGGCATCGCCTGCGGTCGCTAAGCGCTAATAGCTGCTGCGAAAGCAGGAACTTCATGCGTGACCGAAGGCAAAGCTACACTGGATGCAGTGTTCTCAGTGTTCTGCGGAATTTAACAAAAAGCTGGTGAGGCAGTGGAAACCTTCATTTCCCAGATAAAAGATCAACAAAACACCACCGTCAGGTCCAAGAGTGCTGATAATAGTGCTATCTTCGCTATCAGCCCGCCTTCCCAGAATCCCCTGCTCTGTGATGTGTGCATCACCATTAGCTCGTGCATCCCACTGAAGAACGCCAACCTCAGAATTTCTCCGCGATGCACCCCTCAGGGTTCAAGCGATAACTCATGCTGATTTTTTAATTGATTTAAATAGCAGTATTATAATATAAACTCATGATCTAAAAAAGCGCTTCCAGAAAAATATCCCTGTTACAAACACAGTTTGCGCATTAATGAATATGAATAATGCCTAAATGCCTCCCTGGATGATAAGAGTCCTGTTAGGCTGTTGATTTTACAGTATGACTTCACCGTATTCAGTTTTTCCAGATCCCTTAATCCTTCATTAAGATCCCCAGCTGGCCTCCAGGCACTCCCCCCTTTCCGGTGGGTTTTAGGGTCTGTACTCAGCCTGCTTGGAATACGCTCCAAGCTTGGCACGGCGCAGCACCGCATTTGTATGACATCACATCTTTTGCACCGCGTTTCTATGACATCACATCTTATGCACCGATCTGCTCACATTTGTCCGTTTATCCTGGTTGTGCGATACCTTTGGGGTATATAGCGCCTTTCCTGTGCAGGGATTATGTCATTTTTCCAAGCGGTCTCTTTTTTTGGTGTGAATGAAACAGTCCAACCCACTGCAGCCCCCACCCCCATTGCGGTCAGCTTGCTCTTCTCATCTTGGTGAATTTGTCCCTCTCATTTCTAATCCCGTTTAAATTAAAATTTCCATTTTGCCTTTATCCATGCATGTACCACATCTGTGGCTCAATCATTCTCAATCTGTGTCTTTGCAAAACGTATCTCCCCCAAGCACTGGGAGATAAAGGGATGTATATTGATGTTGACTCTCAGTGTGGACTAAAATGGTCTGTATCACCGCCAGCGACATTCGTGCAGGCGGCTAGGAGAGTGATGGTCAAGTGTGAGGTTTCTCTTTGGGAGTCTCGCCCACTTTGTTGACACAACTTCAAAACGCAGATGAGGTCCTCCAGAACGAGGACCTGGAGCATCGTGTTTCCCAGCAGAACCTCTGGGTGCCACAATCTGCCCTTTTGCCGGACAGGGTTGGGTCGAGAAATGTTTCTGAGATAATGACCTAGTTATGCAGAACATGTGTCTTGGAATGGAGAGAATTTAGGTGGAGGAGCCTGTTGAACTCAGCTTGGTGCAGAAAGGACTGATCAGATGAGTGGCAATGGCCAGGTGCTATATCTTGTTGACATTGCCCGGGGTGTTTTGATGGATGGAGAAGGGGTGGGGCTTCCGGAACCTGTTGTGTTTGGCAGCACTGGAGGGCAACATTTTTGTGTTTGATTAATATCTATCAAGGAATGTGTGGCTATTGATACACAGCTGATGAGTGAGTAACAATCTGAGCAGGCTTGTGTTTTAGATGTGGATTTGCAGGAATTCGAAGGCATGTCATCCATGTTCCCCCTTTGCTTTGGCTGGAGGGTTACTGGATGTGTGTCGACGCTCCTGACCAGCCGGCCTCCATCCCATTTGGTCAGGTGATGTGGGCCTGCTGAAGGAGGAGTGCCGCGTGCTGAAGGAGGAGTGTCAGGCCCTCAAGGACGGCAACCGGCAGCTGCTGGAGCGTCTGCAGCTGCTGCAGCTACAAAGGACCGGGTGAGAAACCTGTCAATCAGGCAGTGACTCCGCCCATTCCACTCTCAGAACTATATTACCAGTTGGGAACAGCTGTCCCTACAGTCCTCCTTCTTAAAAGTTTAAATCATGGAAATGATGTTATCTCTATCCGGCCGATGTGGGACTTCATATTCTGCTTCCATTAACTTGTCCGCAATATCACTGGGTCTGCAATAGTCGCTGTGTTTGATGTATCTGTGCTATTTGAGAGAACTAGCTGTGGCTTTCAGCACTGCGACTGGCCCTAGGGACCGTCTGCTCAGCAAATAATTGATGAGGGGAATGAAAAAGTGATGAGTGCGTCCTCAGAGAGCCCGGTGCGGCCGTGTGCGTACATAGCCGGGTGACGGGGGTGCGATCGGCGGGATGACTCACTCATTCCGCTCATAACTCACACGCTTATGTTCTCGGGCTCAAAACAAGCACTCAGACACTCGTTTGGTGCGACAGATCAGGCACTGCCACAGAATGCTAACTTCTCTGTGTTCCTTTAGTGTTACAGCTCACCGAGAAACTTTTTAGCATACTTACTCACTCAGGGCCTCATGTTAACTGTCATAAACACCATAAGCATGCTACTCTACCCAAAGCCTCAAGGTCATATTAACTCATACAAGTATCTTTAGCATTCTAGTTCACCATGATTTCTTAATCACAGTAACTCATAAACACATTTAGCATGCTAATGCACCATGATTTCTTAATCAGACTAAGTCATAAACACGTTTAGCATGCATTTCACCGTGATTTCTTAATCACAGTAACTCATAAACACATTTAGCATGCTAATGCACCATGATTTCTTAATTAGACTAAGTCATAAACACGTTTAGCATGCTAATGCACCATGATTTCTTAATCATAGTAACTCATAAACATGTTTAGCATGGTAATGCACCATGATTCCTCGGTCACAATAACTCATATAAAACACCATTAGCATGCCAATTCACCATGGCTTCTTGGTCGTAAGTAACTCATGCAAACAGGATGTTGGCATCCTTTCACTTCTATTGCAGATCAGCTCAGGCCCTTACACACCCCCTGAACATGCTAATAAGCACATTCCTCTGGTATAACTCACATACCCCACAAACCCCACTTCAAGAGAACCAGCTTCCTCGGCCAAAATAAATTAGAGGAGCCTGAACACGTGTGTGGGACAGGAGAGCAGGAGAGAAAGGCCGGTCTTTGCATATGAAATGCGATTTGACAGTTGCCTGAGAGACACATAATGATCCGGAGCTCTCTGTGGCAGCTCCAACGACGTGTGCCTGCCGCTGAAGGAAGAGAGCGAGACAGAGGACGGGCAGCTGCGTGTGGTCGACGGTGGCGAAGGAGAGGTAGGAAGTAGGAGGATCTCTACACAGACCAGCACCAACTGCCGCCTGGTAGACGCCTCGATCCAGAAGAACATCTCCTTCGACGGCAAGCCCGTGACCCCTACCAGCTGGAACGGGGGCTTCGGTGAAATCTTCTCCCTCCGTGACCAGCTGAAGCAGGCGGAGGAGAGGGCCCTGCAAGTGCAGAAGGAGGTACGGCTCGTCCTCCTCCACACCGGGCCTCTGCGGCCAACACGACGCATCTAACAGCGGGAGAATCTGCCAGCAGTTCACGAGCCGCGAAACACATAATTTGTCGTGTGTATGTCCATAACTACCCCCTCATCGAGGTCGTTGCCCAAGAGTGTAGCTAGACACCAAAGGTATCTTTTCACAAATCCCCAGCCCGGAACATTCTGTAATGGTAATGGAGTTTGATGAGCGCGGTGGTTCTGCGTCCTACTGTGCCGCTCACATGCCAGGCTGCTGTCCTCTGTGTGTCCCACCACAGTGTGAGGGCCTCAAGGAGGAGCTTCTGGTACTGCAGAGCCTGTGTGACAGCAGCCAGAAGGAGCGCGACGAGCTGGAGAAGGAGCTGCGCAGCTACCGGGAGCAGCTGGGGAGGCTGATGGAGGGGAGGGCTCAGGTGAGGGGCCAGGATGGCCGGAGCTCACGGGCAGCGGGGGGCATCGGGTCCCGCATGAGCCCAGGTCTCCCGGTCTACCCGCCCCTCCCAAATCCTGCCCTGTCTGCCTCAGGGTGGCTTGGGGTCTTTGATTCAGTGTGTCTGTGACTCCAAGAGTAGATGGTGCCACAGGGATGTGTGTGTGTTGATTGGGGCAGAGAGGGTAAGTATGTGTTAATAGTTCAGGTTAAATGAGTTATAGGAAGGAGAGGAACGTTTAAGTAGGATTAAAGGGCTAAGGTTTGTTAGAGATGTTAGCCAAGTTGTGGTGTGTGCAGGGATGGTGTGGAAATACTGTGTAAAAGTCAGTAAACATTCTCACACACACACACACACACACACACACACACACACACACACACTACACTCAGCAGTCTGTGTCCGTGTCTCAGAAGCGCAAAAGAACAGCCTTTGCCTGCTCGCTCTTTTGCACAAGCATCCTCCTGTCTGACGTCAGCAATCTGTGTCGCTCCGCGTGAGGGCAGAGACGCCGGGGGTGACCCCTCCCTCCTCGCCGCTGGGGGTGACCCCTCCCTCCTCGCCGTACCTCGTGCCGTGCTGGCTTGCCGTGTCCCTCGTCCTTCCAAGGTGTCCATGTGTTTGTCATCCGTGAACAACCATCGTGCACCACATCCCGAGTTGGTGTGAAAAGTTTTTATACATTTTTGCTGCAATCATATATATATACAAAAAACAAGCTTAGTGTTGCAAACCTTGCAACCAAAGGGAAATATCGGTATAAAACAAAATGATAATATTTATTATATAAATATTATATGATTTGTCTGTAGTGGCGACTGTACTAATGAGGGCTAAAACTATTTAGTACTTTTCAGATTCCAAGAGGCATCCAGGCAGCACGGATAACAGGCTGTATCTGTGCTTCCAAGCTGATTTAGTTTACCGTTCAGTTTGCCTGTTTGCATCCTGCTTGGCAGTCAGGAGACGTAGCTAGACTATGGCTTCAGGTGCCTCTGAATGGACTAATTTGGGTTATAATGAAATTAATTAGTCCAATTTCTTTGCTTCTGGCTTTTTTTGTGCTGAATTTATATACATATATTTAATGAGGCCATAAGGTTCGTTTCCTAGTATCATATTGGTGTGGGACAGTGGTAGTGTTACCTTGTCAAAACATAACTGAGCGTCAACTGGGAATTTTAGGGTTAATGAGACCTACACAAATGACATAAAATTAAGTTCGTCGCCATAATATTTAGTGTGCGATGTAAAATGTTACGTAGGGTGCAATGTGTTAATCGTGGTCTCTGTCAAGCTCATTATCTGTGAGGCTACGTCACCGTGGCAACGGCTTCGTACCGGCTTCCCTGCCGAGAGCATGACTGTCCCGTCCTGTCTTACACACTGGCGTCCTGTCCCTGGCCTGTCACTGCGTCGCACGCCCGTGCGTGGCAGCCCGTGTGCCCGAAGGGGCGTCATGAGCACCCCCACCCCCACGTCTCTCCCGGCTTTGTCCATCTGGCTCTCTCATCGCGCCCATAAAAGCCTCCATGCGTAGACATTGTGTACCTGTGTGTCCACACTGCGCAGAATCAAATTCTCAGCAAATTTGATGGTTTTTGAAATGCAGTTATTTTTTGCTATCTATATATCTATCTATCTATCTATCTATCTATCTATCTATCTATCTATCTATCTATCTATCTATCTATCTATCTATCTATCTATCTATCTATCTATCTATCTATCTATCTATTTCTATATTGATCTGTGTTCCATTCCATATGTTTATCTACCTGTTGACTTGATCATGTTTTATTTACCTGTTAGGTCTCTGTATACCTACCCTTCCATATGTAATTGTTTTCTTTTTTGTCTTTCGCTCTCTCTCTTTCATTTTGATTTCCCTTACTTCCCGCTCCTCCTACTTCCATCCCCACATTCCCTTGTTTTTTTCTCAGAACTCCACTCCTCCGTCTGAGCCCCCTGTTCTCTCCATCCCCCTCATAGGATTGATTGTAATAGTGGCCCTGGTTTGGTGCTGGTGGTCGGAGCTGTCATCTAGAGGGGCCCAGGTACGGGTATGCTATTTCTTTATCTTCCCCAAAGGCCAGCCCCTGCCCCCCCCACCCCCAATCACAAAAGCCACAACATACAAGAAACAATAAATAAAGTGTCAGTCTGGTGACAGCAGTCCCCATCAAAGGTAGCTTTCACTGGGATTTAATACGCAGTGTGGGACCGACAGCCGACAGTCACATCTTCCTGTGGGCTGCTGCATAATTAGCCAATTTTGTCATTTTAGCAAAAATGATTATATTTCAAAGGCCTTCCGGTTTGATATTTTTGGATTAAACAAGGTGCATCAACAGAATTTTTGTAACAGAAAAAGTGACCCCCACCCACCCAAAAAAAAAAAATTTTTTAATAAAAAAAAAACTATCAATGTGGGCAACTGACGACACGGAGAGAGTTATGCCTGTTGTGTCCTGCCAGCTTGAAGGCTGGTGCAGGTGTGAGTGCAAAAAGGGAATGTGGGAAAGCCCATGCCCCCCCCCGTACCCCCCCACGCCCTACCGCTGCACTCCCTGCCATCACCCTTAGCAGTAGAGACTTCGCAGCCTTGTGTGGCAACAAGGACTCATATTCCACTCATGTGCCATCCATCCCCACAGCAGCACTGAAATGTGTATCTGACACTGGATGGCCTGTGTGGGGTGGGGCGGGGGGGGGGGGGGGATCCTGTTAGTCACTCAAATTTCATCATAAACAAAAGATAGCAGGCCTGGATACATCCCTAACAGGGTCAAAAGAAATAAATGAGCCTATTCTGCATCCTTCATTCCGTGGGAAGACGCAAAACTTCCAAACGTGAGATTCGTAGTGGTGACGGGAGCCGTTTCATCGCTGCTCCGATGGCGTTATTGAGGTAAACATAGCCAGCGATGTGTCAACGATTCAGAGCCCTCCTGGGCATCATGAAGATCCCTGTCTGGGCCAAAATGGCTGAAGACAAAGTGGTGTCCAAGCCGCTGCTCAGCCCAGAGAAGAAGCATTTCCTGCCGTGGCGGGTGAAAGCGAGAGTAATTCCTCCACCAGAGCAGGGACGCTCATTACTTACGTTACTTACACAAAAATGTTCTGAGGGCAGAATAAAAAATGAAAAAATCCAATCAGATTGTGGTGGAGGTATGTCCAAGGAACTAGCGGAGGTGGGACCAACCAATCAGACGTCTTGGTCCACCCTCCTCTACAATCTAATTGGTTATCTCTCTGAACCAATAATTTTTTGTTCTTCCCTCAGAACATTTTTGTGTAAGTAAAACTCCCACGAACATCAGGGACCCCCCATGCTGAGCCCCTGGGTCCGGGACAGTCTGTAGCTTTTCTGGACTGTCTGCTAACTGTTAGTTGAGTTAGGGAACAGGGCCTGGCTCCAGTTAATAACCCACAGACACGTGACTTTGGGCTGTGTTTTTCTGTGCCTTCAGGTCAGAGCAGGTCTTACATCTCTTGGAAAAGAAATGGAGCAGCAGAGGTCTTTTAGAGGAAATGCAAAGAGACAGAAAATGAGATGTGTATAAATTTGTATTTGTATACCTTATATTTGCATGCAGTTTATACACGTCCAGAGTGAGAAGCCGTCATTATTGCGGACAGATGTGATTCTCCGGTGGTCAGCATCTTGTTGACACTATTATACTGACACACACACACACTCAGATCTTTCCAGTCTAATATGTCCTCTGAAGCTTCTAGACCCTAGGACACAGTCGTGGGTTTGTGTATGTTTACTGCATGTGTTAGTTTCTATTAGTGAACTGCAGCAAAGTCCGTCTGTCTTTCAGTGACGTACGTGTGTGTGTGTGTGTGTGTGTGTGTGAGAGGCCGCATGTCAATGCGTACAACCGTTTGCATGTGGAAGTGCACACACGTGTGTGTGTGTGTGTGCCATTGTGGTGTCTATGTGTCCGTACGTATGCACTCGCGTCGTTCGCGTCCAGTATATGTATTTCAGCATGCGAGTTGATGACCCCTGACCCCTGTCCCCCCCCTCCTGCCGTCCTTAGGGGAGCGAAGGAGGATGGAACTCGGTACTGGTGGTCGCTGTGGCAGCAGCTGCCTTGCTGATTGTGCCCAGTTTGTGCAGAGCTGTCTCCTGAGGACCCATGACGGTAGCGATTGTGCCACCTAGGCAGCACACTCTTCCCCCCAAGCCCCTGCTCGCCTCACGACGAGCCCCATCCCATCGCACCTGCAGCTTCAGCCTCCTCTTTCGAGGGGGGGGGGGGCATCAAAGAAGGGACTGGGACACATTAACCACCATGCTGCCACCAGGTCTCCATTCTGAATGACCCAGGAGGATTCTGGGTAAAATGGGGTTGGATGTATGATGTTACTGCTTATTGACTAGCGTAGCATACAGGCATAAGATTCTGGTGGGAGGGTGAAGTGCACGGACCCATAGAGCCATTGATATCGTTGTACGTGTCCCGTCCCCCCCCCCATTCCCCCCTCCCAGCAATCAAATGCACTCACCGGTAGCTGTTCAGTCCCCCCCTAGATGGTCCCTCATTGGTGCGTTGACAAGACGGCGGACCTGCGTAAACTCCACACCACCTGCAGCTCACCTGGGTGCATCAACTAACCTGTTTATTGATTGATTTATTCCCCGTTGAGCAGAGGCAGCCTGAACTTTAGTTTTGTTTTTCTTTTCTCAGTCCAATTGCCTGTTAAATTTGCGCAGTCGTGTAAGGATTCGAAGAAGGCGCGGAGGAGCTAAGTGTGCTGGAAGATGTCAGGTTGGGATATTTTACGGACTCAGCTGTAAACCTGCCGTGCTTTAAGGAAAGAGCGCATTGTCTTGGGATGAAAATACATACCCTGTCAGTATGAGAATAATGTATGATCCATTAATATGAATAATGTTGTTCTTAAATTCTAAGTATTTTTTAAATATTTGAATACTTTATCATTTCAATATTGAATGAGGCTTCATGAATATCAGGTTTCATTGTTTTCTGTTACATTATCCTCTTGCTTCTTGTTCTCTTATAGCATGTCCTGTACAATTTTGGTAAAAAAAAAAAAAGAAGAAAAGAATTTACTTTATTGCATAAACGCTGCTTTCGGAGATGGTTGTGGCCTTGGTTAGGCTTTCGGCCTGGTCTTCCTGTGTGTGTAGCTCCTGGCACGCATTAGGGGGCGCTGACAAGCATGGCCTTCTTGGGGAGAGTGTGTCCATCTAGGGCTGCTTGGAGGAGGAGGCTAGGGTGCATTGTCAGATTGAGAATGTGACCACGCCAACAGCGGTTGTGACCCTCCACGCCAGCGTGGTCACTGACATCCCCGATTGCACACGGCCCCGTTCCTCTCCGTCTTCATGGGCCACATGCAGTATGAGAACTTTCTGGAAACAGTAGGAGGCGCCCGCTTTCAGAACGTTCTTGCAGTCAATGCTGTTGTTTTGGGCACACTATACTCACTGACATTGTGGCACTGACCTGTACCCATGCCGCTTATGTGTCCAAATATTTGATGGTTTCCATCACTGAACATGTGGGGTGAAGCTTCAAAACCCCAATCCAGTGTTTCCCAATCCAGTCCTCAGGAACCCACAGGCAGTCCAAGTTTTTGCTCCAGGTAAGGAGCTAGGAGGGAGCAAAAATGTGGACTGTCTGGAAGGTAGCAAAAATGTGGACTGTCTGACAGGGAGCTCGGAAGCAAAAAAAACATGGACCAACCCTGGATCCCTGAGGACCAGATTGGGCAACACTGTTCAAAGCACAAAAAGCTGAACAAGCCTGTGGGACAGTCACCGGAGAAGGTCCATTTATCAGATATTGCTTTACCCTCCGAAGTGAAACAGCTGCTGGACCCATAGTAATAATAACGATTTAGCTTCACAGCTTTATAAAGACACTCAGCAGTCACTTTATTTGTTCCACATACTTACAAAGGCTGATCCTTCAAACAGAGAATCACGTGGCTGCAGCTGACAGCACACAGCACACATACAGGGGTGGCAGGTTCAGTTACTGTGCCGCTAAGCATCACAACAGCTGAGAAACACGATCAAAGCGATCTTGCGTGTGGCATGCTTGTTGGCGATATACACGGAGTTTACGGAGAATGGTGCACTGAGCATAAAACATTCAGTCAATGACATTTCTGTGCTTGAACACACCTTATTAATGAAAGAGGTCAGAGAAAAATGGCCAGAAATGTTAAAGCGAACAGGAAGTTAGCTTCAGAGCTAAAAGGAAGTTAGCTTCAAAGCTAAAAGGAAGTTAGCTTTGCACAAGTACAAAACAAAAAACATACTTCAGAACAATGGTAATGTGCAGTACGGCCCACCTGGTACTCCGGGGGTGTGCTTAATAAAACAACCACTGAGTGCGTATGTATAATTCTTATTGTGACAAACAATCTATTTAAGAAATGAGTTCATGCTTAATTCATTTTAAAGACTTCCTTATTCAGGTTATTGTGAGAGGACCGAACTGCAGTTTAAGAAACAGACAAATCGTGATGTTCTTAACCCAGAATCCATTATTAAAAGGCACAAATATTTTGAACATAACATTCCATAATCTCTCTGAATTATTAATATTATTCTTATTTTGATTAGGTGAAGCAAGTTAGTGTGTCATGAAATATATTTTTATACTGATTTATTTTTTTGCCCAAATTGTGGAATGTAGTTTTGCTCTATGGTCCGTAAGGTAAGAAGGAAGATCGAATTTCCTCCGGTTGGGCTGTGGAGTGGCGTTTTTGTACATAAACTGACTTTTTTGTGATATGCATGTATGCATTAATGCTGAGTGCGTTTTGCAATCCATATGTCCAACTTTTGAAATGCAGTTTGAAATGCAGTTTGGTGCAACAGCAGTTTTCCATGAAATAACTTTTTTTCAAATCTCTTCTTTTAATCTCTACTTAGAGATATGTTTTGAATGATTTGGTGGGCACTGTTTAATCGTATATTTACTATTTTTTAGTTTTATTGTCACCTATTGAGCACAATTTACACTACTGACAACAACCGTGTAGACTTTATATTAGAATATTGTTTCTAGATTGCTCCTCTTATTACAAATACACACACATATATATATTTATGTGTAATATAATTATAAACAAATTTCTGTCGTCCTATTACTGTTGTCATTGTTTTTTAAAAACTTGCATTTTAATAAACACCAGACCTCCCTTGGATACACATGATTTGATACAGTGAACCTACAGTGATTTATCAGCCTTGGAACTGCACATTCGCATGCAGTGCGTTGCAAACATGGCAGTTTACTGGATAATTATCGTAGCTGTTTAGGTGCAATATATAAGGAAACATGCCTACAGTTTGAGCTGTAGTTTATTTTGGTTAAACCTCACAATCAGATATTTTGCCATCGGGTTTTTTCACATCAAAATCTTCTCAGTTGAAATAAACATGTATAAGTATGCATATATGTATTTTGACTATTATCTGTGTCATTTCCTCCGTTCTTTTTGCGTGTAAACTTGCTTTTTAATTGTCACAGAGAGGCGCAGTTGTGCACAAGCTGGTAACATTTTGTTGCAGGGGTGTGGAGGGCTTATGGAGAAACATGGGATCAGTCACTTCTCCACAGGTAAAGATTTCATAAAATCCGACTCCTTTTTCGATGAGTCTGCTCTTGCTGGGATCATACCAGCACTTTCGAATGTGAAAACTTGCCTGTCCTGTTCTTTTGGCTTTTCGGCACGTGATAAAAGGGTGTGTGGTTTTGGACAGTGCGAAACGTTTGTTGTGTGCTCCGTAGAGGTCTGGCCTGCCTCTAAGCTTTACGTTACGCTGAATTAGACTCGGGATCTGTGTGATTAATGTGGTCGTAGGCTAACAGCTGAAGATGTCCTCTGTCGATCTCTTAGTTTTTCCGCATGAAGAGACTTTAGATACTGCTGCAGCCCCATTGCCGTTAGATTTCATGCCATGGTGATTGCTTTGTGCCTGGGTAAGGTGACCACCTGATCTTCAGCTGCCTTTTATAGTGCATAAGCTTTGTGGAATCGTGCAATATCAACTGGCATCCCAGAAAAAAAAAATTATATATATAATGTATCTTTTATCCTTGATCCATTAAAGGGTGTGTTTGCATTTCTGTTTATCTTAATATGTTGAATAATTTTCTCCAATAGATCAATGCATGTGAGAAATAAAATATTTTGTATTTCAGTATGATATTTGTGTTGTATGTACTGTAAATAGAATTAGGAGTGAACTGAAAACTGTAATGACCATAAATGG
Source organism: Brienomyrus brachyistius (assembly GCF_023856365.1). Classification (NCBI taxonomy): domain Eukaryota; kingdom Metazoa; phylum Chordata; class Actinopteri; order Osteoglossiformes; family Mormyridae; genus Brienomyrus; species Brienomyrus brachyistius. The sequence goes on from NC_064535.1 coordinate 21,380,923, forward strand.
ATACTTAAATTAAAACATTGCATTGTCAATAGTGGGTGAATCTTATATTGACTGTGTCTTATCAATATTAAAGTGAATAGAGAGTGAATATTTCCCAATGAAAAGCAGTAGTGAGATTATAATTGTACTTATGCATTTATATACATTGGTTAACTATAGGTTTTCAGCTTAACTAGGAGAACAAACTCCGATAATCAACAGCCGTGTGGTGCATGTTAGTTTCAGTAGATGATGGGTTTTTGCATGCAAAGTGCAGTAGATTTAGTCACTAGCCAAAGTGCATGATTTGTTTGGCGGCCTCAGAAATCGCATGAGCCTCTTCCACGAATCCAGACTTCGGCACGGAGCAACGCCGTCGATTCTGATACTTACACGCCTTTCAGTCTGTCTGCCTCTTTACCCGTAAACGAAATGTTTCAGAATACATTTAAAGGGTATTTAGGGATCACGTAGAATTCTAAAACTGCCATGATTATGACTACTTACTCCTCACCTGTCATTACTTACAGAATCGAAACAGGATTTGATCATCCTGTGATGTGGAATAATATTATACAGTGTCTACCTGTTAAATACTTAGATTAGTGCTCAGACTGGCTGTCACTGGCTGTCACCGGCTGTCTGTCGGCACTGCAGTCATACCATTATTGATACTCATTCTTCCTTTACTTAAATAGATAAACATCACCCTAAATATGTGTATTATTCTCTGCCCCTCTAGTACCTTAAACAATGATAAAGACATATACTCCTGTGTTTTTAAAAATCGTTTAAATGGCAAAAACTATTAGCATTAGATCAGTATAAAGCAACAGGTCAAACATGAATCGGTTTGTTCAGTTCTGCTACTGACTAGTTTGCGTCTGTGTGCACCGCTGATATTCCAGTGTAAGAAAAGCTGATGTACGCCTGTCTGTCTCTCTGTCTCTGTAATATAGCAACAGAATTGTACTGTAAAGCGTTTTCTAATATATTTGTACACATCCTGACCTAACACACTTGGCTTTTTTTCCCTGATGGGCTTGGTTGTTTTCGAACGAATTGTGAGTATTTTGGTAAACAGCCTGTATATTTTGTACAAGATTTGGAAATAAAAATAAAATATTTATCATTACTCTGTTCCCTTCTCCGTCGCGTTTTACTTGTGACTGAAAAATCTATCTTAGCGGCGATGCTGCTGTTAACCTACATATAGTTACATTATATTTAACTGTGATCTCGCGTCCTAATTTTACTCTCACTGTTAAAATTGGGGTATTGAATTATACACTATCACCTCACACCTCCTCGTCACGCTGGGGGAGGGGGCTTGATACTCTCCTCATACAGTCTTTAGGTTCTGGCTCCCCAGTCAGCTCCAACATTTCACACGACGACTATGTGCTCGTGCGAAGCCGGTATATGCAGACAGATGCTAATCACACACGCATCAGAAGGCCAGAGTTGCAGAAATGGATAGAATGACCCCTACACAGCACGTATGTGTTAATGTTGCATGACGTAAACACATGCGGATTATCTACATGATGAAATACATATGCTGGGCAAGTTTCCTGTCATTAAAAAGCTTCTAAAACGGATATTTAACAGGCAGATACAAACCACTGCCTAGCATGACTCAACTGACTTAAGACATATTAATAATGATTACAAATTTCTACTATTTTTTTTTTTTTACAATTACACTATCATAGTTCAATTTTTGTTATGACAGTCATCCAGTTTTAATATTTGGGAAGTACCGTTTTGATGTTTGCTCACTAACTGGATAGAAATTATGAATATTGATTTAAAAAGTAAAATGAGGCATTTCTGGTCTTGTGGAATTTTTAAGCTGTATTTTTTAAATGTAACTTCAATGTTACTTTCATTCATTGAGATTATTTTTTTATAGTAATAGTAGTATAGTAATATAGTAGTATTATTTTTTTGTGTTAACTTTCAATACTGAGATTCAGCTAGACTGGTAGATTCTGAAGCCGTACCTATTTCCCGGTATTCGTGTTACATTACTCTGCATAGATATATAGAAAATAGAGTGTCCTCCAAGAAAGTTCTCTAATATGTCATAGTAGAAGCCCCGTCCCAAACTGAGAAGAGCCACACACTGGTCTGCATCACCCTCTCTTTCTGGGGCCACGTCACCTCTGTTTGTGAGATCACCAACTCTGTACAGGCCGCTTAGATTAGACCGCGTCCTCTTGGGGGGTGTGTGTATTTAGTGGTAATGTCCCCTGTGCCAAAGGGTCTCCCTCCCCGATGGGGATTATAAAGGGGGGGGGGGGGGGGGGGGGGGTGGGCACTGCTGAGATCACAAACTGAGTGGGTGTGGGATTACTATATGGCGCTATCACAGACAAACGGAAACTACACATGCAGTAGCTCACAAACAAGGTTTTTTTTTTTTTTTTATTAAAGACATGACAAACTGCAGATAATGATTCCCGGTTTATTTCCACTCAACTTGCAATGGTACTGAATTTAAAGAACTCTCACTACATATTTATACACTGATGTTGCTCAGGTCACGGGCCTGCAGTCACACAACAAGCTGCGCGAAGGTTCTGCTGAGTCAGACTGAATAGGTTCGGCGGTGATGCTGGATTCCCTTCGGCACATGCTATGTGTGACGTCACAGGCTGCGCACTCACATCAATCATGCATCTTTTCCCCCCCATAATACCTTGGGAAAATACATGAGTACACAAAAGAAGATCCAGCTGAATCTTGTAAAAAATTCATAGCTGTGGGTTTAATTTAGCCTACCATCTGATTAGTCTGAGTTTATGCTGTATATTTGTGTTCAAATGAGCGCCACACACAAAGCATAAAAGTTAATTTAATGTGAAAAATTAATGTTACAAACCGGTTTCCTTACACAATTACAAAAGAATGATTACGCCTACTGAGATATTTTTTCAGTCCACAGGCCGTTTTTTTTTCATATCAAACTCGAGTCCAGCCCTTGTAACGAGCGGATGTGCGACTCGATTCCCCCACAGAAATTGCCGAGCGGTGAGGTAAAGCTCATCGCGACCAGCGCTGTTTACCGCTGCACTTTCGTTTATTGGGAAGCATATTTCAAGGTGGGGCGATACATAACTACGGGACGGCACGGTTTAATAAACAGAGTCCAAAGACGACGTATGACCTAATCGTTTATGGATGCGTCATTCTGAAGCAAGGACTGTCATTCTACACGTATTTATTAATACATGACCTTGCGCTGGGAAAAAATAATAATATGAATTTTACTAAAGTCCATGTAGGTTGCACAAACTAACTGACGCGATCGCGTCATTTTCTTTTCCTGGTTCAATTGTTAAGCGTCCCGGAGCCCAGTCACTTACACACTTACAACAAGCGAGGAGCTCCGGACGCCCCCCAACCCCAATTTGGTGCGCCTAAAAATATAGCTGTCACAACGGTGCGGGGGGGTCCATCCAATCGCTGTCCCCGTTATCCTTAGTGACCAATCCTGTGGCGCTTTATTATCACCGTAGGATTAGGAAATACTCATCCTTTAGTTGTATATGGTCATGACAGGGGCATTCCAGGGAATCCATGCTACTGACGTGGGCTTGAGGGTCTCGGATCCTTTTAAACCCCTGTCCTGCCTTTCGCTTCATTTAGTCGCACAAGCTTCTCAAACGCCGCTACCTACGGCATCTCCAGCGCAGCGCTAGTTTACGTTAACTTTACTTTTCTGAAAGTGCATCCTTGCCCCGCAAATCCATCTGCCTCCTAAGAAGCAGCTGCCAAATTTCTCGTTGCGTTGCCAATTAAAAGCTGGAGGACGGGAGCCGCAGCCCTGGACAAGAAAGTCGGTTTCTTTTCATTCACCGGCCGACTGAGATAAATGCTCGGATTGACAAGCCCGGTCATCCTAACAAGTAGACCCGAAGAGAGCGCTCTCTCCTTTTTTTAACTTCTTGCAAGTTTTGAACTTCTCACCGCGGCTGTGCGCTCCTGGCACTGCCCTGCAAAACTTTTCCCTTTTTTTTAACAAACCCCCACTCCCCCCACCCTGCATACGTTAGATTTCTCACACTGGCCTCAGTGATTGCAGTATAAAAAGGGCCACCGGGGAAAGCGAAAAACATGATGAGCAATAACACGTACTACGACCAGCAGCAGCTGCCTCAGTACTACCAGGGCACCGATAACGGCGAAGATCAGGAAGAGGAGATGCCCGCCACGGAGAAGGACCTGGCCGAGGATGCGCCGTGGAAGAAGATCCAGCAGAACACATTTACCAGGTGGTGCAACGAGCACCTCAAATGCATCAACAAGAGGATCAACGACCTCCAGAAAGACCTCAGCGATGGCCTCAAACTGATCGGTTTACTGGAGGTTTTGAGCCAAAAGAAAATGTACAGAAAGTACCACGCGAGACCCAACTTCAGGCAGATGAAGCTGGAAAATGTATCGGTAGCCCTGGAGTTCTTGGACAGAGAGCATATCAAGCTGGTATCTATAGGTAAGACGCGGTTACTTTGCCCAGTGTCTGTGCAGTTTTCACTTTGTGCGCGGGACCAAGTTGACATATTGGTTTGTTGAGTTTCCCGGGAGCCTGTTAGAGGGCGTATTTGAGTCGGATTTTAACGCTGAGGGGATGCCGACCCTTGTTTTACAGAGGTTTCATACAAATGTTAGAGTTAATTTAGTAAATTGAATTATTATTAGAAAAGAAGCGATTGATATGCCTATACATTTATTTAAGCTTAAAGATTACTTTGAAATAAATTATTTTTTATAATTGTGCAGATTCATTCAGTGTACTGTAGACTAATACTGAATATGGATGAGTAAAGTTTCAGCTTTATGAATTTCTTCACTGGGTCAATGAGTATGCAGGCAGAAGAGCGCACACAACGTTTTGTTAGAGTGAAAATCTGCAGACAGTGGAAAACGTCAGACCTTATTTAAGAAGGTTTTGATTTGTAACTTAACATAATCCCTCCAACTAAACTGAAATTGCTAAACAGTCATCAGTTGTATTTTTTTATGGAGATGAGTACATACATCTGGTTTACGTCCTAGTGTCTACACGATCTTAGTTAAACTAGAAAATGTCTTACTCTACTTATTGAAAATGTGTTTTTAACGAGGCTTCCCCATGCACGCACACAAACCGCTTTAGAATTCTCGCTAAACGGGATTTTTATGCATTTGTTATTAAGAACCTTGTAAGTCCAAAGAAATGACACGAGGGTGATTGCTGTGTGAGTCCCTGCACATGTGTGTGCAGACGTGCGTGAGACTAATCTCCGTTACTACTTTAGGGGAGGGGGGTTGGTCTGCGAAAAAAAATTATGTGAATATCGTGTAATACCGTTTCCTTCTCAATGGGGCAAGTTAGTATGTAGACAGGAACCAAATCACTTTATTTCACACAAATCTTACGAAATGTCCACAATAACTCATAAAAATTCAGTGCGACTAATTTCTAATCGTGTGGTTCTGAGGAGATTTTTTGATTTCCGACTGATTTCCCATGTTGATGGAATATGCTAAACTCTACGTATAGACCTTCTGTACGCTGTTCTGCTACCTTTGCATTCTAAATAAGCAAATAACAGAAATGCATGAGAGTTGGATCTTAACCGGCCCTTGCTGAGATAACGCATCCGTCTGTCACTCCTTACCTTAACTTCTTGCTTTTACTCAGTAGGGTATTCAACTCTTTCTGGACCATATATTGCATTTAGCTTGGTGACAAACGCACGTGGGCGGGTTCCAGAATGACCAGGCCATTCAGGACCGCCGGCTGCTTTGGAAAGGGATGCATTTGTTCCTAATGCTGTAAATGGGCCGTATTATGTATGAAATCCAGAGATCTGAGACGCAGCTGTGCCTTTTTGCACATGCGCAGACGCGCGAAGGTCGCACGTTCACACGTTTAGTTTATTTCGCATAGTTATGACAGATAAGGACAGCGGGTTAATCGTAATCGGTGGAACTTGTAACTCGTTTTGAAATCGAGTTCTTAATTTATCACTTTTAGCGGCTCGGCAAGAGAACCACTGATCCATTAAAAACCGTACATCTAGATTTAACAGTTAACGGCTTCCCCAGCGTTATAATTTTACACAGTTTGTCTGATTTATTCCTCCTGTGTAACAATTTACAGTTCAGCGAAAGGAGATGATTTGGCCCAAAAAATGAGAGCAGTCCAGACTGCGATCTGCCGGTGGATCCTGACAGATCGAGCGGAAAGTTTCGCTGAGGTCACCCGGGGCATGATGGACAGCCGCTCTTGCTAACGTTTAATATTCGGTTAATATCCTGAGAGCTAATGGCTTAATTTGCTTGAAATTCAGCAGGCCAGACGTCCTCTTCCATGTACCATACCTGCGTTAAGGTGCGGTTTATGAGCTTGGCCATTAATGGGAAATGGCATGAGTACATATGTAGTAATTCCCTCTGGTAAGCTGATAACCATGCCCCCCCCCCAGCACACGCAATTATCAAGGAAAACAACTAGATGGACGGAAAACGAGTAAGCGAGCCCTGTTTTTAGAATGACTTTGTGTATGAGGCAGAGCTTTCCAGAAGGTTAGCAGTGGCAGATTTCTCAATGTGCGTATCGGGGTTAAGGTATCATTAGTCCTGGAAAACCCGCAGGACCCCCCCAGCCCCCCTCCAAAGGAAGTGATTCTCAGGGTTTGGGACCACTGTCACTGGCTGGGTCTCCTCCAGGAAATCATTCCCCCGAGCAGTGCGTATCAAATGGCAGTCACATGTGTGCGTGTAAGGAAGCATGGGCATGCACACACACTCGCGCACACACACTCACGCACATGCACACACCGGGTGTCTATGACTCATACAGTCTTCATGAAATCACCTGCCCCCCCCCCTCTTTGGAAATGTGCCTGCTGTTTAAGGGCAGACCCGATATTAAAATCTGGGGTGGAAGTGGGGGAGAGGGGGGCACCTGAGGGTTTGGGTTGGGGGGGGGGGGGTCACAGCTGATTTGGACATACTTCCCTCGGGCCTTTGAAGGAGTGACTGATGGGACAGCAACTGCTCTCTGGGCTCTGGACGGACTCCAGTGACAGGTGCTTAAAATAGCTGACACCCCCCAATGTAGCAATGAGGGGGCGAGGTCAAGGGAGTGGGGGGTGCATTTTCTGACTGAGGGGTCAAACAGAGAGGTCAGTGGGGTTGGGGGGGGGAGGCAGCATTGCGATGGCCGTCAGCCCACCTCCTTGGAGAACCGTTACTGGGTCATGTGCTCACATGTAATTACATGATGGTGATGGAGGAACATGTGGCCAGGGGTGTAGGAACCGGGGCGTGGGGGGATATGTACCCCCCAATATTTAACTTGGCTTCATTTGTCCCTCCTGTAAATATACCTTTGCCTTTAAATTAAATTAAATTAAATTAAGCTGCATTTCCCTCAATATCAAACTCTGATACCATTGCCCCTGGAGGATTTACCGTGGGAGATTCTGCCCGCGATGACGAGGACAACAGCTCGCGGGAATTAATGTCAGCTGGCTTCCCGCCGTGTCCGGCGCCCTTCAGGGCGCTGCCAGCCTCCCGGGGTGTCCCCTAACAGCTATTCCGCCGGGCCTGTGGCTGAGGTCGGACTCGATGGTCTGTCTGGGCCCGCTAATAGCTGCGTCTGGCTTGCTTCAGACTGGGTCTGTGTCGTCTAAGCTTTCAACGGCGTCTTGCTGGTACGTCCCCGGCAGGCTGAAATGTCACCGTGGGCTCCAGGTGCCACAGAATGATCTGTGCGTATTGCTGTTCGGAGGCTGAGGGAATGTGTTTCTCGTTTTTGTGAATGACAACCCCCCCCCCCCCAGTACCCCAGCTGCAGCTGCACAGCTGCTCTCCCTTTACTGGGGGCCGAGAGGATTGACAGAGCCAGCATTTTCTGTCTCTCTCGCTCTCTCTCGCCCTCTGCAACACTGTCTCTAATTGTTACCATGTGTCAGAGCCAGTCAGCTCAGCCCGAAGGAATGTTCTAGAATAGCCCCCCCCCCCCCACCCGCACCTCATGCACACACCCCCCCGACCCCAGGATTGTCAGTGAGGGACACTAGATTCGCTCTGATTACCCCATTAACCATTAACATGACGTGGACCTTTTGCCGTCATTAGGCCAGGGCTCCGATCCAGACCTAATTTACTGCCCCCTAGAGGCGAGTTAGCAGACTCTTTCTTTTCAGAAGTGGATCTTGTTGGGCATGATTTCCATGGCACCTGTGGAAGGAATTCAATTCCGGCACAATCAAAAGGAATTATAATGGAAACGAGCACCAAACACGTTCCTGTGGACCCCCCCCATTTCTGTTTTTGGGGTGGGTCCATGGATTAGAGGGACGACATCTGTCTCCTCACCCTCTCTGACAAGAGCTTGAGCCGTTTCCCAGAATTCCGAGCGTGTTCAGGTGCCGGGAGTGATTTAATTTTTCCTCCCAATGATATTTGTGCGGTAAAAGCACCTGTTTAGCGTGATGTTTTTCACTCGAATCTGGTTACACGAGGATTTGAGAGCACGGCTGCCTGGATATGGATAGTGTGCTTGTTTGTACGCTGGTCTTTAGCGCCTGGAATGCAGAGCGGGAGCAGAATAGCTTCTTTTCCTGCGGCGTTGGGGGTCTGGACCGGGAGGCTTACTGACAAGCGTTTATTTCAGGAATAACCCCAAAGGTGATCTGGAAGACGTGCCTCTTCCTCTGCCTCTCGTTCATTTGCCCGAGATGCTGCTGGTTGTGCTCCATGGAGTCTGCAGTAAAAAACATAGATAAAAAGATAAAAGGCACCTTCAACAAGGAGGCTGTCTGTAGCAGAAAGATCTTTATTGTTGTGAAGGGTATTCTGGGAAAAATGCACATGACAGTGTTGACAGCCGATTGGCTAATCCTGGGTGGTCACGTGCCTCCGCCTCGAGCCTCTCCACCATCCCGGAGGGCAGGGGTCACGGCCTCCTCTGTTGCTGAAGTATAATCACAGGATGTGTTGTGAGGATCGTTTTCTAGCCGTGTCGAGTGCTGGTCCCACCGGTGGGAGATGACTTGAAAGTTCAGTGTCCACATAAACCCTCCATGTGACCCTCGAGTACTTTTGGGGGAAATTCCCCACCTTGAATAACATCTCTGTCTTTTATAGCCGCTGGAAGCTCACGGCGGCTGAAAACAAACACGTCTCTGCTCAGGAACGCCTGCTGCCCTTATATCCCGTGCTCCCAAACCCAAATCGCCCATGACTTCACGTTTAATGAAGGGGCGAGGGGTCCGGGTACATCTGGGAAATTAATGACTTTGCTCTGTAATTATTGATGCTTTGAACTACAAATTCTCTCCCCGGATTGGCCGATCTCCTCCGGCTCGCTTCCTGGGGGGTTTAAAATAACCGTACGGGTACGCGGAGTGCAGCCACGGTGAGCTGGGTTACGAAGCGCCTTGCCAGTGGGTCCTGTGGTGATGCGGAGGGGACATCAGGGCAGGATATGACACGGCCTGGAGGTCCAGCTTAGAGGCCCGTGTCAAGATGAGCCAGGTAGAAAGATGGATGGGTCTCTGTAAATAGCTCCCCCTAGCTTGGAGGACTGGCGCCATGAGGTGGAGGAGAAGAATCACAATGAAGGGATCAGAGAAATACCCTTTGTCATAAATGCCCGTTACTGAGGAGGGTTACAGGACTTCACGGGCGTCGCTGTGTGCGGCGTTATTGTAACGTTTCTCTAATGTTGTGTGTGGCTTTTTGGCTGGTGAGTGTTGTCCTTGGACTGTTAGAGACCATCTATTCACCCCTTCCCTTTTTGGGGGGTGGGGGCATTCGTCATATGGACTCCTCCACTCTCTCCCCCGTCGTACGGGCCAAGCGGGGGCTGTGGTTCTCGCCCGCAAGCCCGACTGTTTGCACAGTTGTTTCTGATCACCAGTACCCAGGACATGGAGTGTGGCTGAGGGGAGGTTTCCGGAAGTTTCTCGGGAAGCTGTGGTTTCGGGGCTGCGATGGCGTGAGGCGTCTGGAGTGGCTTGGGCAGATGCGGCCAGTCCTGACCAGTGCTGGCAACTGGTGGTGGGGGTGGGGGTTGCGGTGTCAGGTGCAGCCAGTTGTCTGCGGTCCAGCGATTATGTCATCCCAGCAGCATAACTCCGGGTGGATCCAGACGCCTCTCCCCTTCTCCAGACTATCCCCCCACCCAGACTAGGCCCCCCCCCAGAGGATATTAATTCAATGGGGAATTAATTCCTTTTGTGTCCCACTCCCTGTTGGCGGCTTGGAACATTTTTGGGATATTTTCCAGACTCCTTAGAGCATGGATGCATCTAACACCTGCGCAGATGTCAGGCAGGGATGCGACCCGGCCTCCTGCAGTCTGCGCAGATGTCAGGCAGGGATGCGACCCGGCCTCCTGCAGTCTGCGCAGATGTCAGGCAGGGATGCGACCCGGCCTCCTGCAGTCTGCGCAGATGTCAGGCAGGGATGCGACCCGGCCTCCTGGAGTCTGCGCAGATGTCAGGCAGGGATGCGACCCGGCCTCCTGCAGTCTGCGCAGATGCAGTTGCGGTCAACTTGGTCTCCCGGGACGGCTGGGCTCGCCATCTGCGTGATCTGGAGGTGCTCGTGATCACCGAGATGCCCGATTGGTGTTGTGGGGTGTGGCAGGCAGCTGCTGTGTCCCATGATGCAAGAACAGCCCAGAGCAAGTTCCCCCCCCCAGCTCCCACGGCTTATTCTGGATGGGGTGCCTGTGCTCCAGCATTTTAGAACCCCCTGGGTGTTGTGAATGCTGGTGGATAGAATGAGACGGGGAATGGTGTATGTGCACGTGTGTGTGTATATATGTGTGCGTGTGAGTGTGTGTGAACGTCTGTGTGTGAGTGTGTGAGTGTCTATGTGTGTTGAGTGTGTGAGTGTCTGTGTGAGTGTGTGTGAGTGTCTGTGTGTTTGTGAGTGTGTGTGTGTGCGAGTGTCTGTATGTGAGTGTGTGAGTGTCTGAGTGTGTGTGAGTGTCTGTGTGTTTGTGAGTGTGTGTGAGTGTCTGCGTGTGTGTGTGAGTGTGTGTGTGTCTGTGTGTTTGTGAGTGTGTGTGAGTGTCTGTGTGTGTGTGTGAGTGAGTGTGTGTGACTGTGAGTGTCTGTGTGTGTGTGTGTGTGAGTGAGTGTGTGTGTCTGTGAGTGTGAGTGTCTGTGTGTCTGTGAGTGTGAGTGAGTGTGTGTGACTGTGAGTGTCTGTGTGTCTGTGAGTGTGAGTGAGTGTGTATGACTGTGAGTGAGTGTGTATGACTGTGAGGGGTCTCGGTCAGGTCCTGCTCCTCCTTCATACCAGCTTCACTCGCAGCGCCACAGACAGCCAGGGGGAGGGGGAGGGCAGTTTGAGTGCTGGGCACGGAGGGGGCTGGGCTGCCGGACAAGGTGCCCTGTGTGGCGAGGCCTGTGGAAGCAGGGGGGTAACAGGATACGAGGAGGCGCGGCCCCACCAGGCCTTTAGGGAGCTGGGTGACAGCTGAGGGCTGCTGGGGGTGGGGGGCACCAAGGAAGAAGCAAGGAAGACCCCCACAAAACAAGATTAACAGAGCAATGCGGCATCTGACGCCCTCACTGAATGCTTGTCTTTTTGGAACAGTCCATCCGGACAGACCTTTTCTGTCCTTTGTTCGACCAAGAGGGACGTTTTTCGAGATGGACGGGATCCTCCTGGCCGTACTTCTGACACGGAGGACAGCCTTTTTATTATTCTGTCTTACAATTCCTGGTCTGTTCAGGAGAGTATACAGGGGTGGGGCCGCAGGGGCACTGGCCCCATTCGAAAGCTGATTGGCCCCTTCTCTTGTCACTCGCCGATTTAAAACATATCATTGGTTGGGTTCATTGGTCCCTCTTATGTCTCCTGCTTTAACAAGTCCAGGAACTACCTTTCTTTTCCCATCTGAGAGTTATCCAGTGGGGCAAGATGGCTGCCCAGGCCTTTGTGAGTTCATGATGGAGAGGCACCTTTATCACCAGTTAGCTCCCCAAGGAGGCCCAGGGTCCAGTTGGGGCTTTGTGGGGGAATAATGGCCCGGCCTCACTGTGCCAGTTGGGCTGAATGCCTGGCGTTACCTTCTCTCTGAGAGACTTACACACAGAGGGACATTTTTATACCTCTGCTTTCATGGGCATTTAATCTACTTTATGACTAGAATGGCACAGGCCTGTAAAATATGTCTTTGGTCATCTAAAGAGCAGTTAAGGCAAGGAAAACAGCACCTCCGGGGTGAGCTTATGTCTGCTGCTCCTCGGAAGCCTTAGGCGTCTGCAGTTTTTGCCTGTATTTTTCGTTTGATGCTCTCTCTGAGCCTCATCCTAAAGCAGAAATCTCTAAAGCTGAATTCGAGTTGCACGATAGGAATCGTATCGAAAGTGGGGCTGATGCTGGTTGTTCAGGACTGGATCCATTAACATATTTTGACGAATTCTGAACGAACTAATCGGTCACATCCTGTGAAATAGACTAAATGTCAGGAGTGTTGTCTTCAGTTGTCTGTGGGATATAGGTCTCTAAATATAGTGTTTTTTTTTTGTTCGAGGGCCTTTTAAGTTGCTGGCTTTGGTGCTCAGCAGTGGCTGTGTAGTTTAAATTACACTCTGTAAGTTTGTCCAGCTGCTGTGGCCGTCTTTCTGCTCTGCTGTGTGTGTCTGGAATTCAGGAGCCTCCCAGCTGTCCTGCCAGGAGGCTCCAGAGAATGGGGGGGTGGGGGGGGGGGTATTGGCACGGCACCTTTTGTAGCTCAGTCAACGCAGACCAGACTGTCTCCAGAACCATCTGTCACAACTGCAGGAGATTTGGGTTCATCCAATAAGGCATGTCCTTCGATTTTATTGTCAAGCCTAGAGGTGAAGTTGAAGTGATGCTCCAGGCGTCTCATTTAGAGCTTCATGTCGTGCTCATGTTCTTACTCGAGTGTTCTCCAGCTCTCGGGGTCTACAGTCTGCTTAATGGTGTTGACTCGGGGGGAGAGGGACATGCAGCACTGTGTCTGGTCTGGGATGTAAGTGTTGGTGGAACCATCAAGGCAAGCATCCATCATCTGAGCATCAGAACCATGTGCGAACCACGTGGTTCTGTGTTTGCATCCATGCTGCTTTCTGGAGTGTTCCGTATTTGTACACAAAGCCCACACAGTCTGGCCATGTGACAGATACACAGTCGACATCCCAGCCTGCAGAAAAATGGAATACAGGAGACAGTGGTAACAGTCTCTCTTATCTTGTCTTATCTTGTCTCATCCACATGCTGTTTCAAAGACTGATTTCCTGGGCCTGTAAGATCAATTCTGAGGTGACCTTGATCCTGGAGGAAGGCAAAGCCTCAGTGATGCCTGCAGGACACTGGAGGTTCGACCTGAAGGGGACAGAAGTGTCCTTGAAGCTGGGGCTCTGTGAAGGCTTTGGATAATGACAGACGGAGCCACAACATTAGGGGTGATTGAAAGCGCAGTGACGACGTCCGGTCGCTGACTCAACAGGCAAACATGATGTCTGCAGGCTCTGTTTCCTGTCCTACAAATGCTAATTTAGTCTCCATTAAATCCTTTTCTTCATATTTTGACGTTGGTCAGTCTTTGTAAGGTACTGATACGTGTACAAAATGGATAAAATCTGCTAGCTGTAATTGCATAGTTTATGGCTGTGTTCAAGTGGAAAAGTGGACAGGAACGTCTGGACCCAAGAACGCTCCTTTGCGTGTGACTGATTTTCTGGACAAACGACTGCCCCGTGACTCCTGGTCGTGTTTTCTCATCTTGACATGCTTTCACCATGTTTGCAGAACATTCTGGAAAAAGTGAGTCTCGGCGTCCGATGTCCATGGGGGGGGAGGGGGGGGGAGGTCTTGTGATTTTGTTTCCCGGTGATGGAGTCACATTTTCCTGTCACCCCCCCCCCCCCCCCCCCGCCTTGTGGTGCTGAAATTCTTGGACAATGGGAGAGCGGGTCTACCTGTAGGAAAAAGAGTATGTCGATAAGGCCGTGCAGGATGGAGGAGAGGAAGCGGCCGATGTGCAGAATGAAAGAGGAAGGGGGCCTGGTGTCTTACTACAGATTTGCTGCACAGGCCTTCAGGGTGGTTGGCGGTATGCTGGGTTACCCTACCGTCTGATTCACAGCACCATTCATTATCAGGGCCCAGTCACCATGCACCCCGGCCCCTCCATGGCTAAATCCCAACCGTGAGGCCAGCACCCGTAACATGTGTGTTGGATGGCCGCCGGGCTCACATTTAACAAGTGACTTTTAAGAGCCATGCCCCATGTTCGTTAAGCAGGTCCGTCCATCTCATTTACTGGCTCCTATTTGGTGACGTTTTCCTGGCAGAACGGGGGGAGAGGGAGCCCTGGAAATAGGCCAGGCACCTTTATCCAAACAACATGCTGCTGTTTCTCACAAACCTTTTTTCTCTGCTTTCTAACTGTATGTGCTTGACAGAGGGACAGAGGTGGCCAGCTTGTGTTGTCCTGGGCAACCAAACAAACAGTAAGCCTCCCTCTGGGGAGGGGGCGTGGTCTCCCTCTCTATCATCTGGAACCTTCACAGCTACCCTGGCGTAAGATTGGCCAGCCCTGAAACAATGGCAGCAGAAAGAATGGTCACTCTGTCTCTGGAAACAGTCGCCGTCCAAGCCAAACACGCCCCCCCCATCTCATCCTGGAGAAAATGTGTAATGTGCCCAGTGGTGCTGAGGAGTCATGCTCCCTGTGAGGAGAAGCTAGGGAGCACCGGAAAGGGAAGGAGGGGAATCGGTCAGAGGTGGCGGGGGAACGGAAGTAGAAGAGAGCGAGGAAAATCACATTCTGCTTTTTTGTGCTGTTTGTCCTTTTCGGGCTTCCGTCCGCTTTCCATAACTTATCTTATCTGATGCCCTGGGTTCATGTTGGGCTGGCATTCCTGTCATCCCTTGGCTTAACAAGGACGGAGTGGTGACTCTGAGGCGAGGGACCTGTAGGAGGGTAGCTGGTTCAAATCCTGTGAATGCCAGGAGTGATTCTACTCCATTGGGCCCTTAAGCACTACAGGTGATGGGACCAAGACATCTTATTGGTTGGACCCACCTCTTCTACAATCTGATTGGTTATCTTTCTGAACCAGTCTTTTTTTGTTCTGCTCTCAGAACATTTTTTGTGTAAAACTAAGTAAAACTCCCATCAGCCCCCACCTTCTCCTTTTTACCCCGCTGTGGTGCTGGTAGGTGGACCCCTCTGTCTGCCTAGACTCCATCTTATACAGTAATGGGCATTATATTTATCTTTTTTTTTTGGGGGGGGGGGGGGGGGGGCGCAGCCCTGACATCGCTGGAATGTAATCGTTGGTGTCCCGAGCGGGAGGTAACCAGTTTTTTTACCCTGCCTGCACTCCCTCCCTTGTTATCTCTCTGTTATCAGCCTGCCTGCGGTGGGGGGGAGTGGTTCTGAACCGCTGTCTCACACAGAGACGGTGAATAAATCTATGGGAGGGACATAAACAAAGCAGCGGTTTTAATGAGTCCCTGCTGGAGTGGAAGTTCAGGGCTACATTCCACGCGTCCAAGTCCCTCCACAATGTCCCTCCATATAGGGCCATTTGATCCCTGAAAAATAGCCCCTGGGGAGACATAGTGGAGACCCCCAGCTGTGTGCTGCCTGTGTGCCGGCAGACGGGTCTGAGACAGGGTGTCATGTGACGCAGCGGGATGTCTGTGCCGCTCGTGTTCGCTGTGCGGCCTTGGCGGGGGGGGGTCAGGAACAACCCCATTTTCAAAATGTTTTTTTAAATCTCTGTGTTACTCAGAACCCGCTGAACCCTCTCCTGCTCAATGCTTATATCCCCCTGAAGACGAGTCCCCCTCCCCCAAAGGCCGGGAGCCATGGACTCACATGTGGTTTAGCTGGACCCTTGGGTAATAGAGTTCTACATTTACACCACAGGTTGTTTAATAAACAAAGCCTGGTTAGTTTAAGGGCTTCTCCCATCCTGGATGTAGATCACGAATGTCGGTCACAGCACAAGGGCCACTTATAAGGTGATACTTTTCAAATAAAAGTGGAACGATTTGAGTTTAAAGTTGAATTCTACATATAGCTTCTCCTATCAGACGTGACTCAAACGGACACAGAAAGCAGCTGAATGTGAGGCATCTGTATGGTGTTATGTAAGAAAAGTGCTGAAGTATTTAAGCATAGCTTGATCAGCTGGCACTAGCGGTAACGTATTAACGCCCTGCTCTGTCCCCGATAAATGGGATTTTGATCGTGTACGGGCCCGGCAGGTGTACGAGGAAGCTTGTGGCCAAGGTCTTGGCAGTAAGGTGGGATGCTGAGGTGCGTTTCACCTCCAAAAATCCGCCCAACCTCCATCCTCTCACTAAACAAGCCCCAGGTGCCGTTCAGACAAACACGTCCACTTCATAACCCCGGATTAGTGTTCCTGCTACCAGCGTGAATGCTGAAATGCAGCTGGGATCGTCCTCTGCCAGCTGGCCTCGCCAAATCCCCTCCTGGTGGGAGATGTTTGCAGTGATCCCCTCGTGAACATAGATGTTCCAGCTGCTTAGGGGAATGAAGCCAGGGATGCGGCTCATTGTGAGATTTTATTTCATTGTTTGTTGATACATGAAAACAGATTGTTTTCAGTTCCTCTCGGTCCAGGTCGGCTTGAAAGCTTGTAAAGGAATCGGGAACACTGTCATCAAACTTTTGGCTGCATAAATCAGATCCATGGACCTCAGAGTCGTTTACTTTGATTAAACGGGACTGGGCTGGAACATCGAACATTATCAGTGATAAAAAGATGGGGAACTCGTCGCTAAGTTTTTTCCTGGTTCTCGCTCACAGACAGCAAGGCCATCGTGGACGGGAACCTGAAGCTGATCTTGGGGCTGATATGGACGCTGATCCTACACTACTCCATCTCCATGCCCATGTGGGAGGACGAGGACGACGAGGACGCCAGGAAACTCACTCCCAAGCAGCGCCTTCTGGGCTGGATCCAGAACAAGGTCCCTCAGCTTCCCATCAACAACTTCCACCGGGACTGGCGGGACGGCAAAGCTCTGGGCGCTCTGGTGGACAACTGCGCCCCTGGTGAGCAAACAGCCGCCACTAACCACCAGCTCAGGCCCATTACAGCTGGTCTGTCCTAAAACTGAGCATCTCTCAGCAGGTTCTTAGAACCTTAACTACATTCATCCATCTGTTTTCTAGCCGCTTATTTTGGAGAGGGGTACGGGGGGTTCTGGAGGCTCTCCCAGGAAGCAAAGGGCATAATGACATGGCACACAGACACAGACACACACACACACACACACACACACACACACACACAAATACACTTTCGGCCATTTAGCCTAACTGCATGTCTGTGGCATGAGGGAGGAAACCAGAGAACCCAGAGGAAAGCCACATAACATAGGCAGAGTGTGCAAACGGCCCCACCCCAACATACACCCCCCCCCACACACACAAACGCACACACACAACGTGGGGTGGAATGTCAATACCCTGCCCTGGAAGTGTGAGGTAACAGTACTACCCAGTGAACCGCCATACTGCTGACTAAGAGCAGCTTTTTCCCAGTTAAAGGGATTTCCGTTATACCCCCCTATGTGACCTAATGGTTCTGGCCAAAGTTACATGACTTGTGACTCCTTTGTCCCTCCCTTAATGTAAGACATACTGCTTACTAAAGATCCAACAGATGGGGACAAGCAGGCCTAATGTATAAATTCAGGGATCCAGGAAGCGATGGCAGTGGGTTCATTCAGAAGGCCTCAGGGGTAGCTGGGGCCAGGCCTGGGAACATCCCAGACAGCTGGCCCGGATCAAGAAAAGCCCTCTTGGGCCCGAGTCATAACTCCAGTCCCAGGCTTATTCTTTTTTAGCCTCTTTCCATAGCTCTCCAAATTAGGGCAGAATTCCATTTGATTGGGAGGGGAGCATTGAAGGGAGTGTGGGGGGCTTTCAGAGAGAGGTGTTTATTGGAGTCAGAAGGGAGTATCGTGTCTTGGGTGCCGTGCGGCTTCGTAAACAACATTCACAGGTTTCAAACATTAAATTCAAATCTGGCCTGAATTGCTTGTAAAGTTTTTTTTCAGTGCACTAAACATTTTTTGTATCTAGATGAAGTTTGAATGGAACCCAGGGGAGCGAAAGGTGTTGCGGTGTGTGTGTGTATGTGTGTGTGTGCGGAGGGCAGTGCAGGACCCCTCTCAGGAAACCCTGCAGTGTGCTGGTCCGGCCAGAAGGTGTTGGGGTAAACAAACGGATGCCTGTCGTCCAGCTCGCTGTCTGGGCAAGGTCGCTACGGCACGGCTGCAAGGCTACACTGGAACCAATGGGAATGTTCAGGGAAGCGGTGGGGGGGGTGGGGGTGGGGGTGCTTCGCTTTGTTTACAAGACTGGAAGGCCTGACGCTAAACAGCCGCGGAATATCATGCCAGAGATATGACCGTACACGGCCGCGTCTCACTCCTGCTTTTTACATTTAATAATATTGATGATAAATACACTGTGGGCTGAAGACCGCCTCAGCCCTTAATTTTAACAGCACCCCATTCTGGTTAAGATGGATACCATTTTAAATGGAGACACGGAAGTATACAGGGGCAGGGCAACAGTGCCTCTGGCCCTAGCTGAAAGCTTATTGGCCAGCAGAGTACCCCCTCCTATCTCATTCATTGATTCAAAACATATCATTGGCTAATGATTATGCTAGAGTCTCTGTGTGAATTTTGGCCCACCAATGCCCCCACCATAAAAAATCCTACAATAGTCCCCGCACAGAGATTTTAAAGCCCTTGTTTTGTGTAACAAGCAGGAAAATTTTCTCCTTTCATACTGGTCGTATTTACATATCTGTGAGTTTGAATAGATACCCTGCAGTGCACTGGCGCCCTGTCCGGGGTTTCTCCTGCTTCTGGGAATGTCGGTGAGCGTTTCTGCAAGCCATCATCACAGATGTTGGGAGCTGCATGACCGAGCTGAGCAGCCTTCTCTGCTTTACAAGCTTTCGCTCTCTTTCGGTGCGTAATGGAAAGTATAGAGGGGAGTGAATAAAACTGGGGAAGTGCAAAAACATTTCTCTCGCCAGCTACGTTATTGCATGTGTGTTGGCCGCATGGCTGGGAGGGGCCAAACGGCGGCCCGTACGCAGCGCCTGACGCGCAGGTGAAGCCGAAGGGCCTCTGATATCCGCTCTGTGTGTC
This sequence comes from Brienomyrus brachyistius, assembly GCF_023856365.1. NCBI lineage: Eukaryota > Metazoa > Chordata > Actinopteri > Osteoglossiformes > Mormyridae > Brienomyrus > Brienomyrus brachyistius. The sequence goes on from NC_064535.1 coordinate 21,400,108, forward strand.
GTAAGGGAAAAGAGACTCGCAGGAAACCCCTGGAAGGTCGTCCACGTCCGCAGGATAGAACCCTCTGTTTTCCGGTGTTTTTCAGACAAAGTGGAGTTTAGGGTGGGTGTTTATGAGCCTGTGGAAGTGGATCCCATTCAGGTGCCATTACACAGCTGCAGAAACAGGGTTTCGATTTTTGTTTGCACATTTTGGTGGCTTATAAGGAAGAAGGCAAACCTCACCGCCCAAACCAGTTAGCTATGATTTCCTTTACTTTAACCAGGATTGCCGACTCTCACGCTTTCCGGCTCTCACTCTCACGCATGAAATCTTACAGCAAAACTATATTATTCCATTATAAACCTAAAATTAGCTACATCAAAAGTGTTGGGCTAGTTTGCGAATCCTACAGACTATTTACAAGGTAATAAAACTGTTGCATACATGTAAATGCGTGCAGACTGAAAATCTCACGCCAGCCAAGTAATCCAAGTAGGCAGCCCTGCAGTTTCCATGTTGCGCCATAATTTTGTGTGTGGTGGGGGGGGGGGTGTGTGTGCGGGTGAGGGTACCTGAGTCCCCCATTAGCATTTATGTGACAGGGTTTGGGGACCCGCCCCTTGACAAGTCTCTGCACGGTCCTCTGAAGGTGGCTAGCAACAGGAGAGACCCTGCACAACTGCATACACGTTTCATACCAGCACTATGATAGGTCTCTCATAATGACTTCCTTTGTTCCAACTCACCGGCCCACGGTTTTGACTGATGTTCCGCACAGACATTCCGTGTTGCTGGGACACTAAATCACACATGTGGCTCCGGAATGACAACCCCCCCCCCCCCCCCCCGGAATCCCCACAAGTGAGGACAGAATTTGATGACTCCTACCGCGCGCGCACCATCACTAAACGTTATGAAACGGCCTCCAGCCATTCTTCATTTCGATTAATTTTTTGATTGAGTATCATGTCATCTTCTCGGACTTTTCCCGCGTGTGCAGATGGGTTGCAGCTCTGCTTATAAATTAGACGACGTCTGTGACTGTCTTAGGAGTACTGTACCACCAAAACTCGTACAATTTAAGGTCTTGGGCCAGCGTAGGATTTATTGATAACAGTTTATGGATTCCTCTGGGGGGAATTTCCTGTGTTCAGATTCATTTTAAACCTTTTCCTTGAAGGTACTGTATCAATTCCCAGTAATGGTTTTACTACAATCCTATGCGTTATCCAGTAACATCCCTCAGAGTACCGAACCCCTAACTCAATCTACCGCACATCATGCGGTGCTATTCTGTGATCTTCTCAGAGGCTGAAGGAAGGATTTGGGGTACAGAGAAGCAGTGGTATTGAGAACATTTAATGGCCTGTATATTCACCGTAAGGGCAAAGCCTTCTGAGTAATGTAACATTGTCCAATGGCCTGTTAGTCAAAGCCATCATTGAGGTCTGGGGTGATGTTGTGGTCATGTGATTTTGCTTGGGGTCTCTCATGCCATCATCCCTCTTTCCTCCAGGTCTCTGCCCAGACTGGGAGACTTGGGACCCCAACCAGCCTGTGGAGAATGCCCGAGAGGCCATGCAGCAGGCTGACGATTGGCTGGGGGTACCACAGGTAAGCTAATCTGAATGTTACCAACTTCCATTAGACATCTGGCTGGTGCCTAAATCTCTGGAATCATCTTAGCATTTGCTACACCTTTAAACTCATGCTGGGGTATTTTCATGTGTTACACCTATAGTTATACTCATGCTCAGGATATTAGCATGTGTTACACCTATAGTTATACTCATGCTGGGGTATTAGCATGTGTTACACCTATAGTTATACTCATGCTCAGGGTATTAGCATGTGTTACACCTATAGTTATACTCATGCTCAGGGTATTAGCATGTGTTACATCTATAGTTATACTCATGCTCAGGGTATTAGCATGTGTTACACCTATAGTTATACTCATGCTCAGGGTATTAGCATGTGTTACACCTATAGTTATACTCATGCTCAGGGTATTAGCATGTGTTACACCTATAGTTATACTCATGCTCAGGGTATTAGCATGTGTTACACCTATAGTTATACTCATGCTCAGGGTATTAGCATGTGTTACACTTATAGTTATACTCATGCTGGGGTATTAGCATGTGTTACACCTATAGTTATACTCATGCTCAGGGTATTAGCATGTGTTACATCTATAGTTATACTCATGCTCAGGGTATTAGCATGTGTTACACTTATAGTTAACCTCATGATGCCCTTTGCTGCTTCACTGAGTCTCGCCATATCTTACCTGGAACCCAGTACAGTTCATCACCTCAGCTTTCTGCCAGCTGGGATACATTCTGTCCATCCTGAAAATATGGTAACTTTATACTGTGACTTTGTACTGTGAAGTTCAAGCAGCTTGGTAATATCTCAGCTTTACTGGGCATTTCCTGGTTTCTCCTGCCTGACACTGAACCACGCTGAGACCCGGGTTGATGAACCAACATCCTGGCGCACAGCCAAAGGCTCCTGGCCGGTTCACTTTTGGCTCAGTGCTGTGTCTGAATGCGTTTAGGGCATGTGAAGTGCTTAAGCCATACTGTGGCTAGGAAGTCAGCATGTCTCTGAATAAGCTGAAAAACGAGTCTCGTGTTAAACGTACTGTAAAAATGTGCATCATTTCTGTTTGATATTGGTATGCTAGCACAGTTGCTAAATGCATTCCTTAGGGGTGTGCGACTTAGAGCGACTTAATTGTTAACTGGATAAATAATTGATTAACTGCGTATGTTCCAAGTCAAACACAGGCAGAACTCAAAAATTTCTCTTCCACAATGTGTCAAGTTAACAGCAGCCTTAGGCAGCCCTGGGAGTGATTCAGATTTAGATGGAGGTATTTCTGGCTGAATTTCCCTCTGGGTTGGTTGGTGTCTGTTGACAAGACACTGGAAAGGCAGGTGGGAGGTCGTGAAATGTTGAGGGGGTGTGCGGGCCCTTTCCTTTCAGGCCCCTGACTGAAGGCCTTATTAGAAGTGTCTCTCCTGATTGAGTTTTCCCCCCCCAGTCACTGTGAAGGGGGTGCGGAGAATGGCAGGTCTGGCCTATTTCGGTCCTGGCCTGTTATCCTTACTCTTAAGCAGTTAAATATAACTAGAGAGGTTATTTCACACTATGGTGGGAGTCTGAGGAGTGTGGTGAACAGAGGACAGCGGTTCCACGTGGACTCAGTTTGGCTGTGGACACAGGGTGGTAATATGGTAATACTTGTGCTATATTGTTTAATCATAGTGGTCGTGCTCGTCCGGCTTCCATACCACGTAATGAGTCATTCTACCGTGTTATGTTGTTATTGGACGTCATATTGTAGGGTTAGGGTTAGTTCAGACCTTTAACTTAGTGGGTGTGGTTCAGGCAAGATCTGCATCATTCCCTCGATATTCTGAGGCTTTTAAGGGAAATCCAGATGGGTGAAATCTGCAGGAAGAGCCCCGCTCTCTGCTCTCCTTCCCCAACCTGACATCCATTACACGCAGTGGGTATTTCTCAGGGCTGCTCTCTCCCTTGCAGGCTGATTTCATTCTGCCACCAAAAGATCAGTTCCTCATGGAGCCTCCTCTTTTTCCATTCCTCAATTCCCTGTCAGTGATGGACAGTGTGTTATATAAATTCATCACAATGGATTTGTGTTTATTTGATTTCCTTTGACCTTTGTGGGTTCCTGGGGAATTCTCCCACATTTGCATTCTGACTAGCTTTAATGGGACTCAGATCCTGGTAATGTGAAGCATTTCCTTTTAACGTTCTACCACTAGTATTTCTGTTGCTACAGCCATTTATACATTGTGGAAAAGGCATTTGTCGGCTGGCTGAAGTTGTCTTTTGCCTCGGTTTTCCAGTGCTGGTTGATGTGGGGTCTTGTGTCCTTTCCTCTCTCTTCTGTAGGTCATCGCACCAGAAGAGATAGTGGATCCAAATGTGGATGAGCATTCGGTCATGACCTATCTGTCCCAGTTCCCCAAAGCCAAGCTTAAACCTGGGGCCCCTTTGCGTGCCAAGCAACTGTATCCCAAGAAGGCCAAGGCCTATGGACCAGGTTAGCAGATGGTTCCAGGATGCATTCTGTCAATCAGGGAAGATGTTAGACTTATTGCTGAGTCATGGCTCGCACCCCTTTGTCCGCAGGTATCGAGCCACGTGGCAATGTGGTGATGAAGCCGGCTGAATTCATCGTGGAGACTGTTGAGGCTGGGCTGGGAGAGGTCATTGTGTACGTGGAGGACCCTGAAGGACACACGGAAGAGGTGGGCGGTAGAACCTTGGGCAGAAGGGCAGATATAATACTGTAGTATAACCTTGTGTATAATCTTGTGTTTATATAATATTTCCAGGCCAGAGTGATCCCTAACAATGACAAGAAGAGGACCTACTCTGTCGCCTATGTTCCCAAAGTTGAGGGTCTTCACAAGGTACAGGATTAAACTCCTTTAATAGTTTCCGACATGTACTACCCTTCGGCTGAAACCTATAATATGTTTCTGGGCTTCTCTCCAGGTGAAGGTGCTCTTTGCAGGGCAAGACATTGACAGAAGCCCCTTTATGGTTCACGTGGCCAAAGCTCTGGGCGACTCCAACAAGGTGTCGGTTCGCGGGCCGGGCCTCGACCCTGTCGGCAACGTCGCCAACAAGCCGACCTATTTCGACATCTATACAGCAGGTAGGTCCCCGGGGAAACGTCCCAACTGGTGCGATTATGACCCAAGCTGCTTGCTTTTTGCACTGGAGACAGCAGGAGACCAACTTGTGGCATGAACTCCAGGGGCTGGGGCCGGAGATGTCGGCGTGGTCATCGTGGACTCGCAGGGCCGGAGGGACACGGTGGAGATCGTCCTGGAAAACAAAGGCGACAGCGTCTTCCGCTGCACCTACCGGCCCATACTGGAAGGTCCGCACACCATCTACGTCACATTTGCAGGCCAGCAGATTCCCAAAAGCCCCTTTACTGTCCACATCTCAGAAGGTGAGTCACCACGTCTGCCGCCTACTGATCACGGCTGAAGCGGTGCTGTGGGTGCCGATTGATTAATTAAATAATCAGCGTTTCCGACACATACATTAGCTACTTCCCCCCTTTCCTAATCTAACGAATGAGTGTCATGGGGGCTCTGCTAACTGAGAAGATTTTTCTGGTTTAGTCTCGTGTGAAGATAATTAGGCCTTAGAAATGGAAAATAGTCCCTTTTTTTGATTAGACAGTGCATCGTTTTGATTAATGTGCCAGTCGGAAGAGCTGATGTTAAAGGTGATTCGTTTCATGATTTGAAATCAAGGAGCCGTATTCCAGCCTGGCTGACTTAAATTTACAGGAGGTGCTCAAGCAGTAGTACGAGGAATACAATTTAATTACAGCCATGCCAGAAAACATGTAATAGAATGTCGTGGAATGGCTTTGGTACGACTTGAATCGGTTTTTTAGGGGTATGTATTAGTAAGGTAACGCTGAAGCAGAGGACGGCATTAAGTTTGTGCTCATGTAAGAGTGTGGGCTTCTTGTGGATGCTGGTCGTCCATCTGTGGCAGGGCCTTGGTTTCCGCTGTGGTCCAGGTTTGGTCTGGTTGGGGCTGGCTGAGCACGGCACCCCCTGTTGGCCAACGCCTGTGTGAAGCTCTGAATGCTCTTCTCGCCTTGTCTGTCATTCTAGCTCCATACAGCGCCCCGCCCTCCGGCTCCCCGGTTCAGATAGTCCCCCAGTCAATTCGCACACCGCCCACAGACAAGGCCAAGAAAATGCCTCCCCCAACACCACCCAAACCCAGGCGACCAAGTTAGTACAGGCCGCTGGGAATGCGGCTTGTGCTTGCTCCGGACCCCCCCCCCCGGCCTTGCACCTTGACGCCAGCCATGCCTGTGGCTCCGGTGCTGACCCCCCCCCAGCTTGTTGGCATGCATTGCTGCTTTGCCTCACTGTCGCCCTTCTCTGGTGAGGGCCCAGTGTACAGGGACCCACACAGGACCATGTGCTGTGTGAGTGGACGGTCACTTGATCAGTCTCTCTATGTGTGGGGACATGTCCATGTCCCATTCAGCAATATGTGTCCAAGAGAAACACAAATTATAAATTAAGAGGACATAGCAGTGTCCCATTCTGCAGAATGTCTCCAAGAGAAATTATCAAGCTAATTATCGCGCAGTGTAAAAAGGTTTGGTCTATATGTCGCACATGGCAACTAGTTATGTATGCAGTATGGACACAGTCATGTTGCAGGTAGTGTAATTAGTTATTATAATTAAAGATAGACATAAGAAATTAATTATCCAGTGGGCACATAAGGAAGTAGAATGCATGACAGTCAGTTTGAAGACTGCATTAATTAATGCTGTATAATTTTTTTCATGAATGATTAATGTTAAGAACAATAGCCGATGTAGCTTAATTGGAATAATTTGGTTTAATCAGAAGTAATAATTGATTGCGAAGAATGATAGGAGAGGGGGCTGGTGTGTTTCGGGAGAGCGAGTGTCTAGGTGACCGTCCAGGTATGCGCATAGTACTTGCCGAGTTCGATGCACATGGTCTTCATCATCTATGTCATCATCATCATCATCATCATTTTCATCCTCAAAGGGACATGTTCAAAGCAAAGGCTGTGTGTTCAGTGTGTCTGTATATTGTCTTGTTGACTTTTTGTCTGTTTTTAACCAAGTCAATGGAGAGTATGGCTTTGTTAGACAATCGTAACATGTTTGTTGCATATAACCCATTAACAAACTACTCTTTTTCCGTGTGTCGATTTAGTTTTTTCAGTCATTAAGTCAGTTTTATTTAAAATGTGGAAAAATAAGCCTTTAAATAAGGTTTTCGAATCTGGGAAGAAAGTCATTACCTTTGAAAATCTTTGATGTGGCCAAGTCACAGTTGTCATCTGTGTTATTTCATGGCTCTGCAAAACTAGTTAGTAAACTGCTATTAATTACTTGTAAATGCCAAACTCCACTAGATGGAGAAGAATTCCTTCTTTCTAAATCCCATAAAAATATGCAGTCAAAAGTCTAACATTTATTATTTTGTTGCTTGTTGTCATGGATTCTTTCGTAAGTAGTATTGATGTTATTTAAACGACTTGAAAATGATCGTTTACCGACATAGAGTCTTTTGATCATTTAATCACAGAATCAGTGTGAGCTCAGTTGTGAGATCGCTGTGTTCTTCTGTGTTCTTCTGTCCGCGTCTGGCTCGCGGGGGGAGCTGCCGCTTCTCCTGCCATGTGCTGCAGCTGCTTCTGTCCAGCGGCCGTTGGGAATGTGGCGTAACGTCCATCTCACTAACCCCGACCAGATGCGCCTGTCCTCAGGCGGTTTCCTCTAAAAACGCGTCGCCCGCATGTCCAACGGCCCTAACTGCCTCTCCTACTCCCAACAGCCAGCAACCCAAACGCGTGCCGGGCCACGGGACGAGGCCTCCAGCCAAAGGGCGTCCGGGTGAAGGAGTTCGCCGACTTCAGAGTGTTCACCAAGGGTGCCGGCACTGGAGAGCTCAAGGTCCTTGTCAGGGGACCAAGTGAGTGAGGCCTCATTGTCTCCACGGGAGCTTGTGATGGACGTCCGTGGTGAATCCACCGAGAGACACGCTGCAGTACATTGCTGCAAAAGTCTTAGGCAGACAAAGAACACGTTTAAGGCTGTAGCAAGTGTGTATTTGTTTGGAAAAAATACACAATTTAACACTAGAACGTATGCAAATTAACAGTAACACGATAAAAACTAACAGGAATTTCTCCTGTTCTCCAAAAAGTCACTGATATCTGTCAGATGGCTAGATGATCACCGCTTCAGGTCCCAAACCTCTCCTCAGGAGCACCTCAGTCATTCCATGGATTTGTAAAATTTTACCACCAGCTCACTTAACTTAATTAGTTAAATAATTCAATGAGGTATTGATTAGCCAAATAAGGAAGGCAGTGGTCCAGTGAAAAATACATTGGACTTTTGGATGTTCTAGCAAATACTATGGTGATTTTACGAGAGGTTTTGAAACGCCGAAACTGACACACTCTGACAGACATTATACAGCAGTTTCATGCCAACATGAAGATCATTTAAACAGCATTTTCAGTGACTGTCTAAGACTTTTTCTCAGTACTTTATCAGCCATTTCACAGATCGCAAAGGGTGTGTTCAAACCATTCTGCCCTAACATTCTAAATGTCTGCTCCCCACCCTCCAAGGGGGCGCCGAGGAACCCGTCAAGGTGCAGGAGGTCGGAGACGGCGTATTTGAGTGCGAATACTACCCGGTCATGCCGGGAAAGTATACAGTCACCATCACCTGGGGAGGACACACAATCCCACGCAGGTGAGGACACGGAGGGGGTGAACCCCACCCCTCCATACCCACACACACACACACACACACACACACACATATCAGCTGAAAAGGAATGTGGGAGGTGCCGCCTGGAAATTTCAAGGAGCCCGATCGGAACGGGCACACAGCAACTTTCCAAATACCAACGAGGTCACTGCGACTGGACACGCTCAATGTCCACATTCCCCAGGGGTTAACCAGAGAACAGCAGAAACATGATACACAGCTAGGGAATTTCACACCAGACAATGAAATGCAGGTCCGAGTTAGCATAATCGGCCTATAAGGGTGGCTCAGAGTGCATATTATATGACATGTATTATATTACATTTCTGTTGTATTACATCACATTTATGTTGCATCATAAACCATAAAATGATGACATGTAGGGTGTTAATCATAACCGCCATCTTGCAAAATTCCACAGTAACACAAACATGGATTGTTCACTGTGGGGAATATCCTGTGGAGTAACAGCTCTCGCGACTAGCTTGTCATGACACACGGACGTTTGTGTTTTGAAGCCCGTTCGAGGTTCTGATCAGTGAGGAGGCGGGGCAACAGAAAGTCCGAGCCTGGGGTCCCGGCCTGGAGACAGGAATGGTGGGGAAATCAGCTGACTTTGTGGTGGAAGCCATCGGAACAGAAGTGGGAACTCTGGGTATGTCGCACCTTAAAAGAACAGAGTGATGGATTTGGCTGCTGAGGCAATTATGAGACACTGAGTCATTGTTGCTTGGAAGTACTGAAAGAATGATGTTATTTAGCACACTTGGACACGCTTATGGTGTCTATGGTTGTCATTGAGGTTAGAATTTTCTGAGGCTTATCGTCATGCTTTGATGTATCATACTAGTTGTTTCCTTGGGTGTCGGGCAAACTGCCTCCTTGTAACATTACAGATCACGCTTCGCGAAACACAATAGTTTAGTACACAGCAGTGATGACAATTGAGCAGTTCACCCACGCAGCACAAGGAAAACAGTCCTTGTTCTGTGAAGGATGTTCCGCACCCCTCTGGAGTGTGTTCTGAGGGGCGCGACGCCTGTTATTTCTCCTACATAGATTCTTTTCCTGTGCTGCTTGCTGCACCCTTTCCCAGGTCCCATGCATGTTAGGTTTTGTTTTTCGAACTTGAGAGAAAGCAGCGTTTCTCCCATCGGTTTAGCTGTCCGTGCATAGCCTCCTGTTACTGTGGTCTGTGTTTGCAAACGAACAAAAAGTCGTGACCTCTGTTACGTGTGTAGGCCAGGCACTAGCAGACTGCAAACACAATGAGGTAATTGATCCAAAGATCCAAAATTCCAGAATTCCTCTGATTTCCTGTAATACCCATGAAAGGCGTGAATAAGAGCTGCAACTGGTCCACATAGTGTTAGTTCGTGTGCCTCCTGATTGTTAAGCTACTCCATGTTGGATTGCTTCTGTTTCAGAAAAACAACTTTGTAAAATAAACGGGGGTCTTATATTTGAGGCAGAGGATGAGGCAGTGGATGAGGCAATGGATGAGGCAGAGGATGAGGCAGAGGATGAGGCAGAGGATGAGGCAATAGATGAGGCAGAGGATGAGGCAATAGATGAGGCAGAGGATGAGGCAGAGCCAAGAGCACCCAGCTCTCTTTCTCTACAGGCTTTTCCATCGAGGGACCATCCCAAGCCAAGATCGAGTGTGACGACAAGGGCGACGGCTCCTGCGATGTGTCCTATTGGCCAACAGAACCGGGCGACTACGCCGTGCACGTTATCTGCGACGATGAAGACATCAAAGACAGTCCCTTCATGGCTCATATCCTACCTGCTGCCAACAACGTCTTCCCAGAGAAGGCAGGTCACCCCCTCTGATGTTTATGACCGTTAAAATTTAAATAAATATATATAAGCCTATTTCTCAACTGATTTTCCAACATAACTCTGGATAAGAGCACCAGCTGTGTAAATATCTGAGACGAATTAAATGCAACCCTCTGCTTCCAATTATTCCCTTGGCCGGCGGTGATGAGCACGATCATGGTGTGCCTTTTGCTGCAGGTTAAAGCATATGGTCCAGGCCTGGAACCCACCGGCTGCATTGTGAACAAGCCTGCCGAGTTCACCATCGATGCCCGTCGTGCCGGGAAAGGGCAGCTGAAAATCTACGCCCAGGTACGGGGGATCATCATCAGAGACTGCACGGGCGCCACGAGCAGCCGATGCGTTGGCTGACGTGCCGTGGAGTGCTCAACCTCTCCAGCTGACATTCTGACTTGTTCACCACTGTTTAAGGTGTTAAGTTGAAATTGTGCGTGGCTCGGATTATGGTTTCAGTTACGAAAACATAATCCTTGACAAGGCTGAGATCATTCCTGGCTTCTCCGTCAGCCTGGTGGATAATGTTGTGCATATATCTTTTTTTCAGGATGCAGAAGGTTTCCCTATTGACATCCAGATCATGGATAATGGGGACAGCACGTTCTTTTGTGTCTACATCCCAACCAAGCCACTGAAGCACACCATCATCATCACGTGGGGAGAGGTCAACGTTCCCAACAGCCCTTTCAGGGTGAGACCACTAACCCTTCTGATCCTCCTGGAAATCAAGGTCTCGGTAACACGGAGCACAGATACTGAGTAATAACTCAGTTACTACTGAAGTACAAATCATGAACAAATCATGAACAAATATAGTAGCTACTTGAAATTAAACTGTCACGATTCATCAATAATGAAAAACCATGAGTGTTAATCATTACTTGTTTCTTTAGTAGTTCTTTCAGTAGTTAAATGGAGTTTACAGTATTACCAGATATACTAACAAATGTAGTAACTACTTGGGATGAAAGATGCATCAGGATTCATTAACATGAGATCAGTATGTAACTAAGACCTGGTTAATTAATACCTAAGTAATAGCATAATACTATATTATTTTTGCCTTGTCGAGTAAGGTGTTACCGAGGTTGTTATCATTAATATTAGAAGGAATGTTAGTGATAGAGATTAGAGAAAAATTGGTCAGAGGAGAATATAAAAAATGTCCTTAGCGGTGTGTTTTAGCAGGAGTAATGTCCGGGAGATTGACACTTTGGAGCCAGGATAGGTGGTGATTCTGGGGTCCATCCTGACTGAGCCTGGAGTTCATGTTCACTGCTTCATGAAATCTGACTCTGCCCTCATGGTGGATGGTGATAATTATGTTTAGGTGACCATTGGAGAAGGTAGTCACCCAGAGAATGTGAAAGTATATGGACCAGGGGTGGAGAAGGCGGGGCTAAAAGCCAACGAGCCTACCTATTTCACCGTGGACTGCAGTGAAGCAGGACAGGGTAAGAATAATCTACACTGTAAGTAGGATACTCTGGACTAATGTGTATATTAAGAAACTCATTTGGCCTTATGAATACAGTATGACGATCATGTGATGCTAACACTAACTATAATGCTGTCATTCCATTGTCTCACTGTGGCAGGCGACGTCAGCATTGGGATCAAGTGTGCTCCTGGTGTTGTTGGGTCAGCTGAGGCTGACATCGACTTTGACATCATCAAGAATGACAATGACACTTTCACTGTCAAATACACCCCCCCTGGCCCAGGTCGTTACACCATAATGGTCCTGTTTGCTGACCAGGTGGGTCTGGGTGGAGCTTCTTCGGCCGTCTGTTACAGTCACATGACAAGCACCGTAAACCGAGATATGTTCTTCTCACTTGGGTGCAGGAAATTCCCATCAGCCCATTCCGCATCAAAGTGGATCCCTCCCACGATGCTGCTAAGGTGAGGGCAGAAGGTCCTGGACTGAACAAGACAGGTACGTCTTCGCGGGATCAGGGGTCCCCTGCCGTCGAACCTGAAGAAGAAGCCCAGGGTCGTTCATCGGCGATGGTGGCCGATGAACATGAGCACGGTAAACGAATTCCTGACGACTTCTGCACGTTACAGGTGTGGAGGTGGGCAAGCCGACGCATTTCACGGTGTACACAAAAGGCGCTGGCAAAGCCAAGCTCGACGTCCATTTTACCGGCGCCGCCAAGGGAGAGGCCGTGCGGGACTTTGAGATCATTGACAACCATGACTACTCCTACACTGTGAGGTACACAGCTGTGCAGCAGGTAAGGCCGACGCACTTGGCCCATCCATGGTATCGTTCTGGTATCATGGTATCGTATGTATTATCGTACATGGTATCGTATCGTGCTAGTGAGTAACCAATAGCTTCTCTAGGTTCAGATTGTCTAGTTTGTGCAGTGTGAAAAATAACATTTAGAGTTTTAATACTGAATTAATATGGCTATTACTTAATACTCTTTGGGCACTTTTCCAGTGTACCACTGTACATTTGGTACTTGAAGTATCATAAGTACTGTACTTCGTGCTGTGGAAAAGCCCCTTTTGTCTTGCTGATCCTGAATGAGTAACTGTGTTCCCCTCCTCAGGGAAATATGACCATCGCTGTCTCCCACGGAGGTGATCCCATTCCCAAGAGCCCGTTCAGCATCACTGTCGCCCCTCCTTTGGATCTCAACAAGGTCAAAGTTCAAGGCCTCAGCAACAGTAAGCATTGCAAGCGCAACTGAACAGTGGCCAACCGCTAGTGAAGCTTTATAATAAGCAGCATTATTGCCATAACATGTAAAAGCAGGATGAGGCGCACTAGGGGGAGAATTACCTATAAACTGCCTCTTTGTGTCTTCAGAAGTGGATGTTGGCAAGGACCAGGAGTTTGCAGTCAACACAAGGGGCGCTGGAGGGCAGGGAAAAGTTGATGTGAAGATCACATCCCCCTCACGACGGCCAATCCCGTGCAAGGTGGAATCAGGCACGGCCAATGACATTCACTCTGTGAAGTACATCCCTCCTGAGGAGGGCCCCTACAAGGTTGACATCAGCTACGATGGAAACCCATTGCCCGGCAGTCCCTTTGCTGTGGAAGGGGTCATGCCCCCTGACCCATCAAAGGTAAACAAAACCTCTTGTTTTTCATTTTAGTTGTTAGAATCTATAACATCTAATTGTTATAGTGAGAGTTATTAATAAGTCAACCGCACAGATAACATTTCCTGTCTTATAGGTACGTGCATATGGCCCAGGATTGAAAGGAGGCATTGTGGGTAAACCGGCCCCATTTGCTATTGACACAAAGGGGGCAGGCACGGGTGGGCTGGGCCTAACAGTGGAAGGGCCTTGCGAGGCAAAGATCGAGTGTCAGGACAATGGCGATGGGTCCTGCTCCGTGTCCTACCTGCCTACTGAGCCCGGCGAATACTCCATCAACATCCTTTTTGCCGAGGCCCACATTCCTGGCTCTCCATTCAAAGCGCTGGTCCAGCCGGTCTTCGACCCCAGCAAGGTGACGGCCAGCGGGCCGGGCCTGGAGCGGGGCAAGGTCAACGAGGCGGGCTCCTTCACTGTGGACTGCTCCAAGGCTGGAGAAGCTGAGCTCACCATTGAGATAATATCAGACTCGGGGTCCAAGGCCGAGGTACACATTCAGAACAACAGTGATGGCACGTACTCCATCACCTATATCCCTTCCTTCCATGGGATGTACACCCTCACAATCAAATATGGAGGACACGCCGTGCCCAAATTCCCTGCCCGACTCCAGGTGGACCCTGCCATCGACACCAGTGGAGTGAAGGTGTATGGACCAGGCATTGAAGCCAGAGGTAGGAGAACTTCTTCTGGACTCTCCACAGAAGTTTGTTCGTATCTTGAATGTTTTTCATGTGCCCATCTAGAGGGCAGAAATTAGGTCAGCAGTAATCCCGTCACCTGAAACCGTTTTTGCCAAGCGTCCTTTCTGCCCAACATGCAAAAAAAAACAAGCAATAATCTGCTGCGGCTTGGCCTCAAATGGACACACTGTGCTCTGTTTGCTGGGAACGGGAGCCAATCTGATTACAGTCCTCTCACATGTTGAGCCAATCAGATTACAGTCAGCAGCTGTTACATGTTTTCACGTTTTCCACCGAAGGATCCCCCCGCAGAATCATGTCTCTGACCTGCCTTTGGCTGATGGATTGCTAGTGGATGGGCATTTGTTCAATCCGCATTAGTCTTTCTTTCTGTCAGAACAGACCTTTATAATTGGATGGTGACGTCAATGGTTTAGCAAAAGATTGGTCTGTATATTATATGTAAGCTAACAGTTCATATTTAAAAAAAATGAATATGACAAGGCCAAGGCTGTTCAATCATGGGTATCTGGGTCACAGTGCGCTGCAAGATCCTGTAATGCTCCCAAATAATTATGATTTTTTTTTTTACTTTGTTCTTAGAAAATTGCTACTTCGACTCTTAGATCAAAAAGACCTTGTAAAAGGAGAATGTAGACGGGGCTGAACGTGAACGGAGTTAGCTATCAAAGGTCCTGTGTGTGCGGTCGGCACAGACTCCGAAACGTGCGAATCGCCACATTCGCGCCATTGTCGTTTGACTTTTTGCACGTCTGGCTGACTTGGGAAATAGTGTTCCTCTCGACACAGCACGATAATACAAGGTCTTACATCCGTAGCTCTGCTTCCGTTTAATTCATTGCCGAGAGACGAATTTCCATGGTGAGACTTACTAAACTGAAGGCAGCTTTTTGCCTTGGGGATACTCGCGCCAGTAAATCGAGGCTCACTGAGACTGAAATTCTGCACTTGCTACCGAGTAAAGGATGAGGTCTTTACCAGTAAAGCTGACCCAGTGTGACCCTGTTTGTCTGATGTCCACTTGCCTCTTACTGTCAGCGACCTGATGGATGGTTCACTACCTCTGGGGGTCCCGTTAAATGACGACTTCCCATGAACCTTTCTCTTGCCAATTTGTCATTGTCCTGTGGAAGATCCTCTGCCCTGGGGAGGACCGTAATTCATCACCCGACGCTCTGTTCGCAGGGGTGCTCCGGGAGGTCACCACGCACTTCATCGTCGACGCTCGCGCCCACAGCAAGGTTGGGGGCGGGCATGTGAAAGCCCGGATCGTTAACCCGTCAGGAAACAACACCGACATTTACATTACGGACAAGGGAGATGGGACTTACAGGCTGGAGTACACAGCATATGAAGACGGTAGGACACCAGAGAAGAGAGACATTAATTCATTTGTAACTATTGCTAAAAAACAAATATGGAGTCAATCTAATTAAACGTTTTTTTTTCCACATGATTTTCATAAATACACTGTTAGAAAAACAGAATACCAATTTGTACCTTTGCTTCTCACTGGGACTGTACCCTCAAGGCTCTGCCAACTGTAACCTATAGCTGTCGGTAAATGTCCCTTTTAGTCTAAATTAAGGGACTCCCCCAAGGTACAAACAACATTAATGTACACCCAATGGTACAAAAATGTTCCTCATAGTCTATTTCTGTGCCTTAAAAGGTACAAGTACCTACAGCTATAGGGTACAAGTGGCAGACTCTGAGGGTACAGCCCCAGTGACAAGCAGAGGTACAAATCAATACTCTTTTTTTCTGACAGCGTATGTTCCGGTAAAGTCTGCATTTTGGGAGAACTTGGAAAACATATGGTAATTGCTGAATTATTACTGTTTCCCGGTAAATCTGTTAATTGAAAAACAAACGTGTCTGTGGCTCCCCACAGCACTTGTGCTCCTGCCGTTTGCCTGGGCGAAAATTACTCTGGAGCTTTACAGTTTTTATTGTAAAAAAATCCATTGCGTTGTTTTTCCAAACACCAGTTCATCCATAAAGAGACAAGCAGTGAAAAGCAGCTTGGCAAGTTTAGGGTTTCAGGGGGAGCCGGGGGGCGTAAAAATAGGACTAGTTAACGACATGGGGGGGGGGGGGGGGTTGAGTAAGGAGCTTTGGGGAGACTATAAATAAGTGGTGGGCAAGCATGGCCCCCTGCACTCAATGCTGGCTGGAGACACTGGCAGAAATACTGAGAGTAATGCCTGAGCCTGGGGGGGGGGGGTTCATCAGCATCCATCTCTGTCGGAGGCGGTGAAGTGGTGAGATTGGACCGGGGGGAGTCACACAGGTGACACTGGTGCTGTTACCATGTCTGCTGAGCCTAGAGCCGGTGTTCCTGCAATGTAATGAGCACCAGCACTGCTCTGTGAAAAGCTGTATTGATCCAGACGGAGTCTGTGAATCGCTGGAGCCATTGGACCTGTCGCTGTCGCACTCTCCTTAACTTTCTATTCTTTAGTAAAGCAAAAACCCTCAGACTGGCATATTCCTGAGGGGCTCAGCTATGGTCTATAACAAGCTTTTACACCAGATAACATATTGAAAACTGTTGATGATCTAATCGCTTCTGCAGGCATGCACCTGATTGAGATCCTGTATGATGACGTTGCGGTTCCCAAGAGTCCCTTCAGGGTGATGGTCACTGAGGGCTGTGACCCAACACGCGTGCGGGCATATGGTCCTGGACTGGAAGAGGGACTGGTTAACAAGCCCAACCGATTTACTGTGGAAACAAGGTATTGGCAGGACATTCTCATTAAGAGGGGAATGCTGTCTGGAATTTTTATTTTGTTACTATGGAGAAGAGACTGAGAACTGAGATGGAATTTGTGCCACAGATTTGTGCCTTTCTGTAGTGACAAGCTCCCAAATTTATCCCTGCAGAGGTGCAGGGACTGGAGGGTTGGGTTTGGCCATTGAGGGACCCTCCGAGGCCAAGATGTCCTGTAAGGACAACAAAGATGGCAGCTGCAGCGTGGAGTACATCCCGTTTACCCCCGGGGACTATGACGTCAATATCACTTTTGGAGGGCATCCCATACCTGGTACCTTGTGTTTGAAATGACAGGATATGACATCACATTTGAAATGACAGGATATGACATCACATTTCCACATTTCTCTGTGGTTAGTTTAGGTTAGGTTAAATTCGATTAGATTAGGTTGGGTTGGGTCAGACTTAAAAATTTCCAGGATTTCTCTATTCATCCTGTCGTACCTAATTTAGGCCTATTACTATCCAACATCCGTTCCTATGACATTTTTAATGACATCATACAAGCAGTTTTAATTTGATTCCATTTAGCAGAAGTCAAAATAATGTACAATTAGTCTGAGACAGTTTTCTGGAATGTGTGACAGATTAATGTCTGAAACAATTTCCTGGAGGTTCCTTATGTAATGTGACAAACGGGTCATAATGGTTATACTGCTAAATTCATACATATGTTTAAAGTGATTTAAAATAGTACAGAAGCGTCAGCAGTGACAGAGACGGTAGATGAGGTGTGTCTGTGTCTCCGATATACAGGAAGTCCCTTCCGTGTTCCAGTCCGGGAGCTGGTGGACCCCAGCAAGGTGAAATGCACCGGGTCTGGGCTGGGGAACGGCGTGAGGGCGCACGTGCCCCAGACGTTCACCGTGGACACCAGCAAAGCCGGCCTGGCCCCCCTCGAAGTGCTGCTTTATGGGCCAACTGGTAATAAGCCGTGTCACTACACACAGACCCACCGAAGACACGCACACACACATGCAGACACACATCCACTTACACATTGTGTATGTAGATACACGCACCAACAAGACAAATACTCAAGCGCACATATGATTCACAAATACCAATGACACACAAATGTAAATTCATACACGCAAAACTCTCTCTCACGTCGTATTACAGGCACTCAGTACCAAACACACACATATATATATATATTTTCTAATACACAAAACTCATACTCCTACTTTTAAGGAGAAACACAGCGCAGAATTAAAGTTACTGTTTCATAAACGAGGCCCCATTTTCTTGACCCCTGAGGAGTTACGAACTGAAGGACAGTATATTTCTCTTATCTTTCAAAGAACAGTTGAATTATTCATGTGAGAGAACAATTATTTTTTTTACTTTTTTTCCTTGTCACCAGGGGCCGCTGAACCCGTTAGCATCAAAGACAACGGCGATGGCACGCACACAGTCAACTACACGCCTGCCAAGGACGGGCCTTACACTGTGTCGGTTAAATATGCCGACCAGGAGGTTCCTCGTAGGTGAGGACCTTCTCGAATCGTCCTTTGCTGTGTCGAAGGGGCTTTTTCTTAAAAATTCAGGATTATGACGGGAACAAGTCCGCTTCCTTTCCTTTTAGAGGGCAACTGCATCGAAGGGTAATAATTGATCTCAACAGGATTCTGCGCTACATGCGTATGAGTCATACAGTGCGGGCTGCTGAGGAGGTCGAGCTGCCATCGAATGCCAGTTTATTGTCTGCCCCAGTTTATGCTGAAACACGGCATGTTTGGTTGTTTTTCTGAAGTTGGTCTTATGTGTTCCTGACTGTTCCCCATTGCCCTTCATTTCTCCCCCATCTCAGTCCGTTTAAGATTAAAGTACTGCCCGCTCACGATGCCAGCAAGGTGCGTGCCAGTGGGCCCGGGCTCAACGCCTCCGGCGTGCCCGCCAGCCTACCCGTTGAGTTCACCATCGACGCACGGGACGCCGGAGAAGGACTGCTCACCGTGCAGATTCTGGTGGGTTTCATTATCGATTGGTCGCCGGGAGACCGCTTTCATCCAGTGTGAAAGGGTTCAATTTTAATGACAAAGTAATTAATGCTTGGGCCTCATATTGTATTTACATATATGTGCTTAAAAGACACACAAAATAACTGATTACCTACAGGAACACTGAACTACACTTCATACCTCCAGTTGTTCAGAAAGAGTTTCTGCCTGTCGCTCCAGGATCTTGAGGGGTGGGAACAGGAGGCCTCGGTTTTTGTGGAGGACTGGGGCAGGAGGGTGTGGGAGAGACGTATTGTAAAGGGATCCAACCCCACACCCTTTCCTAGGAAAGGCTCTGTAAGGCCATGCAGCTTGTGGCCTCTGCTTCCACCTTCCACCCTGTCCACCGTCTTCCAAGCCCTGACCCCGACACGCCCTCCGTTCCCAGCCATACTTGTGTTTTACCAAGTAGAATTTCATTTAACCCACATGACCTGTGATTTTTTTTCCTCCCTCGGAATGCAAATGAATTGCGTGCAATGCATAGATTTTTTTAAGTGTACCAAACGGAAGTACCTTTAATATATGTGATCCGTGGGGCTGTTTAAGACTTCAGACACATAAAATATGGGCTGAATATTCCGTGTCAATAGTGCAAGAAGATATACAAATTAGCTCACCCCATGGAACCTTCATAATTAATTTTTTTTTTTATGAAGTTTGGGTTAACCATCACTGATCCCTTCATTGTTCAGTCAAGACACAGAAATCTTCATAAAGGAAATGACTCCCATCAAATATCTCACCCCCGAGTGTCTCAGACTGTACATATTAAAAGCCTTTTTGTTCCCTCCATTCTAAAGATATGGCAGGAATAGCAAGGATTTGGGAAGAAAATTGCAAAATAGTCCCCCAAGAGCAGCTTTCGCAATAACTGGAACTCAACTAAGAGAAAACTCACCCTTTTTAAAATTCTGATATCTAGACCCTTAATTGATGGACTGACACACATCAGATTTAACTTGTGTTTTGATGTGGTTTGAAGTCCTTGACTAACTTCAAAGAAAATAATGCTTTCTGGCTGTTTTTAAGTCGTGAATGGCACACATATTTAGTTCAATCAACTCTCTTGTGTGTCCTCCAAAAACAGTCTCTGGTACAAATACTGTTCTTCAGCTGAAATAGATTCCAGAACAATGTCATTCATTTTCCATTGTTGTTTTGGTGAGCTTGATCCTTCACCATCCTCTCCGCTAACCGCATGGCCACCTGGTGCTCCTGGTTCATACATGTAAACATCGACAATGTGTTCAGCATATCTAGAGTAAAGGACCTAGCGGATGATGGTGGTACACGACGATCACGATGTTTCCTGAGGCTAAAGCAGAACGACCGCTGTGCACAGCGACACACGCTATCACAAAGACAAACCGAATCACACGTTATGCACGAATAATAACGGGCGCGTCTGCCTCCCAGGATCCCGAGGGGAAGCCGAAGAAAGCCACCATCCGGGATAACAGAGATGGAACGTACACAGTGTCCTATGTGCCGGACATGACGGGACGCTACACCATCACCATCAAGTACGGTGGAGATGAGATTCCGTACTCGCCCTACCGCATCCACGCCCTGCCTTCAGGGGATGCCAGCAAATGCCTGGTCACAGGTCAGTCCTGGCCGTAACGTAGTCCAGGCTATTCTACAGCAGCCGTGAAAACCATTACTAAAGCATCATGTTGTCTTCTTTTAATTTGCAGTATCCATTGGTGGACATGGATTGGGTAAGCAGTTGAATCAACATGAGATCTGCACATGAGGATCAGTTGTGAGTGAGCGGGTGAATCACTGGGTCGAATCGGTTCCCTGTGGGTGATACCGATCCTTCACAGGTACAGGTCTTGGATCCACCATTCAGATCGGGGAGGAGACTGTCATTACAGTGGATGCGAAAGCTGCAGGAAAGGGAAAGGTCACCTGCAAGGTGTCCACGCCCGATGGTGCGGAACTGGATGTGGACGTGGTGGAGAACTCCGACGGCACCTTCGACATCTACTACACGGCCCCAGAGCCGGGCAAATACGTCATCACCATTCGCTTCGGAGGGGAGCAGATTCCCAACAGCCCCTTCCATGTGGTGGTACGTACCTTCCTGTCAGGGTTACGTGACAATATTACTCATATTACTCTTCTGGCATGCTCTGCACGTTTGAAATTGTCCAAGACGTACAAAGTAACTAGATGTAACGTTGAAACAACTCGATAACGTCAAACCAAACGCCCACAGAATTGTTTGAACGTCACTATAATTTTATTTAACACAAATATGAATATGTAGCTGCGAGAAAGCATGTGGTAGGTTTTTCCTCTGTATGTATCTAAAAGAATAAGATATAAAGAATGAAATGATGCACATCGTAGAGCCTGTGTGCTCTGGGATGTGGCAGGTATTTGCATACTGAGCCGGTAAAGACAGACCGTTCCCTTTCGGGGGAAGAAAAGCAAGGCAGATGGGCCATGTCCTCGTTCTCTTGTGACTGTGAAATGTCAGGAATGAAGTTGCACGCGGATGTAACAGGTTTTTCTTGACGGCGTGTGTCTTGTGGACGTCTGACTGTCAGGAGAAGACTAAAGAGGTTGCGCTTAAAAGTAGATCTGAACATCTTCAGATCTGTTTGTTGTTTTGGAAAGGCGTATCTTTAACGTAAAGATAACGTAAAGATAACTTTAACGTGCTACCCGTGTGGCTGCAGCCTTTGAGAAGGATCTCGCTGCTCTGATCTTACGTAAGATGTCATTAACAGTGTGGAGATGGTAATGGATGCGTGCATTAACGTGGATATGTTGTCTCTGACTTACCTTCCCACTAGGCATGTGACACCATCCCTATAATCGAGGAACCATGTGACAAGCTACAGTTACATCAGCCCTACGCACCCTACCAGGGCTACCCCCCACACTGGGTATAAACACACACACCCCCAGTCCGTGAAGACACAGTATCCCCAGGGGCCATTGTCCCTTCATCACCAGTCCCCTCATTCACTAATACCCTGCACACCATCATCCTCCCCTCTGGACTCTACTCAACAGAACCCTTCTGTCGAATAGCTCAGACATACCCTTGGGCAAAGCTGAGCCAAAACTGAACCATAAAGTAGCTTTCAGGCTCGTATATGTCTTTGATTCGCTGCATAAATAAATACAATTGCCATTTGACTATAAACCATGATGAACTATTATAGCATGTATCACAATCTTCATATGCTTAGTAGCTCAGCATTGATAGCTTTTTGCTAATACTATGGAAGTACTAGAGTCATGTTAAGAGGGTATGTCTAAGTGACAGAAAATGGACACTTGCTAACTTTACTTAATCCTTCCCATCATCCCTCTCTACATCACTGGTTCATCCATCAGTTCTCAGTCATCTAATTAGTTTACTGCCTTGTTACTCCTGCATTGTCTCACCACTGTCCTCGCTCTGCCCTCTGTCCTGTTTTAACCCATCCACCGAGGCAACCCGTAACGTTGACATTTAAGCGATGGGTTTTCTGTTAAATGATCATTACACCGGTGATGTTGTTATGTCATATTATATTATTATATTATTGAGTTTGGAAGGGTCTATGAAAAGTTTTAGTTCTTTGACAGAACTGATTCTGTCTTCCCCTTTATTGTTTGTATGTGTTTGTGCGTGTTTTTACTGTGTTGTTCTCTTGGATTGATGTATCATATTTCTGTGCATGGTTTGGTGTTTTGTCGGCCATTTGTTTTCCTTTCAGTTGCTCTGTCTCTTGTCAGATCGGCCTACAAGGCCTGAAATCTTGGCTGTCTTTGTCGCCTGTAGCTGGTATCTCTCTCAGGCCTCGACATCCCCTCCCCTCCGAATTTTCCCTTCGTTCTCTGGTCAGTCACGCAGTTGGCCGCTAAGTCGCTCTTCTTTCTGCACGTTTTCCAGGCCACGGAGGAACCGACTGTCCCCGCTGAGAGCGCAGAGCCCTTGCTCCGACCTTTCAATCTAGTCATACCCTTCACGGTACAGAAGGGCGAGATCACAGGTGAGATCCTTAGATGTCCCCCAGGCGACAGGGAGACATTTAAGCAGACCGGCCTTTGACGCCCCAATAAGCCCTCGGTTTTATATGACTTGGCTCTGCTGACTATTGGCAGCAGTCAGTATTTACGACAGATATGTCAACTCCCAGTAAAGTAGGCGAGGTTCCTTTCCCCTGTAATCCAGCTGGATTCTCGTTTAATTTACTGATTTCATGGAAGCCCTCTTGGGTGCCGTTCTCTTTAGACTTTATTTATAGTGTTGAATTGTGTGCATAGCAGCAATGTGTTTCACATTACTATTGTTAGCAATTTCTGGGTTCGAAGGTTTCTTTGCCAGACCAGTCTCTTTTACACAAACACTCGCACATGTTCGTGCCAGATTGCGGTGTGTAGGTGTTAGGTTTTGTTTGGTTGTGACAAGGTATCATTGTGCCTCGTAGGTGAAGTTCGCATGCCATCTGGCAAGACGGCTCGTCCCCATATCACCGACAACAAGGATGGCACAGTAACGGTGAGGTACGCCCCAACAGAGAAGGGCCTACATGAGATGGACATCAAGTATGACGGCAACCACATACCAGGTAGAGTAGTACCCCAAGTAGTATCGCTGAATAGTGTCAGTGTTTTTTAATGCATATGGTTTATTTTACCAGAGAGCCAAAGATATTGCCTCGCAGTAACATGTGGAAACCAAACGTAATTATCTGTGCAAAAAGAAAATAAAGTCTATAATGAAAAACACAGTTGAGATTTGGAGGGATGGCAGGACAGAAAGTGCCGGTTCATAAGCAATCGCCGAAAAGCTGATTTGTGTTGGATCCCTCTTTTCACAGGAAGCCCTTTGCAGTTCTATGTGGATGCCATCAACAGTGGCCATGTGACGGCCTATGGGCCTGGCCTGAGCCACGGCGTGGTGAACAAGCCCGCGACGTTCACCATCGTCACCAAGGATGCTGGAGAAGGTGCTGGAACGTGAAACAGTTGTGTAGAGCATTGTCGACTCTAGTTAGAGGTCGACGACCGGGGCTAATAAAGAAACGATTTTAAGGAGACGTCATTTTATATTTGATTTTGACTGGGGTTCGAGAGAAGTGCAGTTTTCCTATTTTCCTATTGTGTAGATTTCCTCTGGGTTCTCTGTTTACTCCTGTAGTCCTAATACATCCAGGTAATGTGAACTGACTCCAGATTCCTCTATAATCCTGTACTGTTTAAGTGGATGGATGGATGGATGGGTGGGCAACAGTGCAAGAAATGATTAGAACTATTGCCATACTATATATTGCAAAAGAAAAGGTTGTAAGAAATGTAAAATGAGCCACCGCTTTCGCTCAGGCGGTCTGTCACTGGCTGTGGAGGGTCCATCCAAGGCAGAGATCACATGCAAGGACAACAAAGATGGCACCTGCACCGTGTCTTACATGCCCACTGCGCCTGGCGACTACAACATCATCGTCAAGTTCGATGACAAGCACATCCCAGGCAGCCCCTTCATGGCTAAGATTACAGGTATCATTTTGTTTCCCCCGATTCTGACATTTGTTTTTGTCACCCTTGAGCAGCTCTAGGACACCAGGGGAATGTGTGTCTGGTTGTGTTTAGGCTTCTGTGAGGCTCAGATTGGCAGGAACCACCTGTTTCCTCCATCTGCCCCCTCACACTCACGCTAACCCTTCCACCATAAGGTCTCTCCGTTCCACATCTTAGTGTTTCCACTGTTTATGCAAACAGCCTGTCAGTGATTCTTATTGACTGAGAAGATTACGTGGGACGAAATGGGGACGTAGATCATATAGGGTGCCCCTAGTTTGAAGCTTGGACTCACTTTTGGACCCTTGTGTTTCATTCCAACAGCCAGCCGCAGGAACTGACTCTCATTGAGTGCCTCGTGTTCTCGACCTTTTCTTGATGATATCTGGTGTTTTTTTAGTGCTGAATGGTTTCTTGTTCTCATTCTGCAGGCGATGACTCTATGAGAACTTCGCAGCTCAATGTCGGCACGGCAACTGACGTCTCCCTGAAGATCACGGAAACAGATCTCAGCTCGCTTACAGCGAGCATCCGAGCTCCTTCGGGCAACGACGAGCCATGTCTTCTTAAGAGACTCCCCAATCGCCACATTGGTGAGCTGCTCGGCATGTGCTAGGCCTTGGCCAATGCTGCTCATCTTTATTCTAGCCCAAAGTGATACCTGTTTAGATCTTGTAGGCGTTTTGATTAGTCTGAGACGTTGGGCTGAACATCAAGGTTATAGAAGCAATCAGACCCTGAACCAGCAAGCACTTTATACGTTGGGTGTGAACTTTAAAAGTATCAGTGACCTTCAGTGACTGTTTTTTTCAATATCTTTTTGCTTCTCAGGGCAGCTCTTGGTCTTATGATACATTTCGGCGTAATGTCCAGTGTAGAGAATGGGTTATTTTGTAAATCTTCCCCGTGTCTCCACAGGTATCTCCTTTACTCCTAAGGAAGTGGGGCGAACATGTAGTGAGCGTGAAGAAGAGTGGAAAGCATGTGACCAACAGCCCGTTTAAGATCATGGTGGGCCAGTCTGAGATCGGGGACGCCAGTAAGGTGAAGGTGTTCGGCAAGGGTCTGGCGGAAGGCCACACCTTCGAAGTGGCCGAGTTCATTGTAGACACAAGGAACGCAGGTAAGAGTTTAGCAAGGAGGAGACAAAACTTTAATCGGCTTTGCTTTGAGTGTGCCAAAATCACTGCAAATTGTCAGGTTATGCAATGGATCTAATTAACAGCGGCCAGCGTGTAAATAAATAGTACGGTGTCAGGGGAATAATGTACTCAGTAGGAGTTCCACCATACTGGAAGTGCATCCAAAGAAAGTAAGACATTTCCAAGCTGGCCAACAGTCAGGGACCGAAGTCAAGAGCATGACTGATGCCTACAAACACCACTAGCTAACTAGGAAGACAGACTGATACTAGATTATGTCACATGTCACTGACAACAGGCCCCGCTCCACTGCTAACTCCTCTCCACCCCGTTGTGTCAACACTAGGATATGGAGGACTGGGATTGTCAATCGAGGGTCCGAGCAAGGTGGACATAAACTGTGAGGATGTGGAGGACGGGACATGCAAGGTGACCTACTGCCCCACAGAGCCTGGCAACTACATCATCAACATTAAGTTCGCTGACCAGCACGTCCCAGGTGAATCACTTTTCCTGCACTCTCGAAATGCTGCCACCTGCTGATACGGGTCGGTAACAACATCTCTGCATATCAAAGTTGTGTCCGATCTCAACAAATGATGTAATTATTTCTCTCTCCTGGAGCACGATTGACGGTGATGTCCGTGCGGGGGTGGTACGATAGCATGATCGGGAGCATCTGTACCGTTCACAGGAAGCCCGTTCACGGTGAAGGTCACGGGAGAGGGAAGGATGAAGGAGAGCATTACCAGGAAGAGACAGGCCCCTTCAATCGCCACAGTGGGCAGCACCTGTGACCTCAACCTCAAAATCCCAGGTGAGGAGTTCAGAGTGCAGTAAAAAGACAGTGTGATCTGTGTGAGGCAGGACAGTCCCCATGCTCTTCTATATTGGCTTCCCTCATTAGCCTATTAGCTTTCTTTTCTGGTCTCTCTCTCTCTCTTTTTTCGCTTCGGGATTCAAAGCCATGGCTCACACTTGTTTGTTTCAGTTGTTTGACGTTGCTCTAGAGTAACAATGGAAGCAGACACAGTGAAGGAAGCAGAAAAGCTTCGACAGCAAAACGGATAGCGGCTAATCGGGGCATGACTCTCCACCCATTCCCCAATCCGGGGGAAATCCCCCCCACCGTAGTCCCGTGGCATCAAGTCTCTCACGCCAGAGTACGAACGCACCACATCCTCCCTTCGCTCAGCTGATTGGTCACAGCTCGTTTGGTGGCTCAGTTGATTGGGCAAAACCAGTCTGGTGGCTCAGCTGATTGGGCACAGCCCGTTTGGGGGAATCCCCCGTAGAGGGAGCTGTTACAAGTCAGGGCTTAATTCAGTCACCATCCCAATTCCCCTTTTGACTTAAAGACCCAACCTAGCATGAAGTGCCTCTTCAGGCTAATCATCCCGACGCATCCTGTGCTCCTCACTTTGGTTGAAACAAAACAACAAATTGGACTTTGCATTACAGATCATTAGGAGTGGAAGATCCAATTTCTGTATTATTTGTAGAATTTCCCCGCTGACTAGCATGCTTGCGCACTGCAGTGAATTGAGTGCATTTCTTATTATGAATCACGAAACATTGAGCTTGAGGCATAATAAGGATATATGCACATTTGATTCTTTTTTCTCGCATGGGCTTCAGATGGTTGCATTCAAGGCTCCAGCATCTGCTTGACCTCAAAGCTGCTCTTCATAGCTTCCACTCCTCTGTTGTCTCTTTCCTTCTCCACCTCCTCCTCTTCAAATGCTTCCTCCTCCTCCCACTCCCCACCCCCCCAGGGAACTGGTTTCAGATGGTGTCGGCTCAGGAGCGCCTGACACGCACCTTCACGCGCAGCAGCCACACGTACACGCGCACCGAGCGCACCGAGATCAGCAAGACGCGCGGCGGTGAGACCAAGCGAGAAGTGCGCGTAGAAGAGAGCACGCAGGTCGGCGGGGACCCCTTCCGCGACGTCTTCGGGGAGTTCCTGGGCCGAGAGAGCTTGGGTACCTTCAGTGGGATGCCTCCCCGGCAAGAGGGTGTGTGAAAGCGCCACCTGGTGGCTGGGAGTGTGAATAAGGAAAACCCCCTCTTTGTGGCTTGTTAACTCTCCCTCTGCAAGCTTCCCCATGTACATCATAAACAAAGCTTAAATGCAAATCCCCCTCTTATTGTTGAACTCCTTCCTGTTTGCTGTTTTGAGTTTTAAGTGTGAATTGCTTCATTGTTTTTTAAGTGCTGTTTGCCCACGTGTATGTGGCACAAGGGGAAGGGTTTAAATTTGGCTCTTCCACTCCTTAAGAGCTACGGAGGCAGGATAAGAACTGTGTGTCTCGATAGAGAATAACGGGAGCAGTAATTTATGACCGAAAGGGCAGCCGAAGTGGAAAATATGACCTCATCGAGGCTATATCATCTGGCCCAAATGTGGCTTGCATAACAAAATGGCAGTACAAGACATTACGTATTGACATATCTTGCAGTGTGTGTTTTGTGTAACAGTAGATTTGTGCTATAAAAGTGTAGAAAAAAATCGAATAACTGTTTCGAATTTAATTCTGTGGTTGATGCATGCTTTTAATAAGCTTAATTGTGTGATGTTTGACTGCAGGCTACTGTGAGCCCTCAAAGGGGCTGGGTACCGAGTTTTTCAAATCTGGTTTTTGCTTAATGGCCTAGTTTTATATGTGGGGTTAATGCTATTATGCTAGCATGATTTCCAGGATGTACCCCTATCTTATGTGCTGTGCATTCTGGGAAAGTATTCAGGCCCTTTTAACCATGTGCTGGATCAGTCAGCAGACAGATAGCTGGATGGATTTCCAGCGTGGCGTTATATGCATTTTGGTGCAGGTCCCATGGTGAGCCAGTCCTGAAACATGCACTGTCTTGGTTCCCCCTATTAGGTGAAGCAGGACCCCAAGAGATGACGGCCCAGGTGACCAGCCCTGGGGGCAAGACGGAGGATGCAGAGATCATAGAAGGCGAGGACAGCACCTACAGCGTGCGCTTTGTGCCCCAGGAGATGGGCCCCCACACGGTCAACGTGAAATACAGGGGCCAGCATGTGCCTGGGAGTCCCTTCCAGTTCACTGTGGGGCCCCTTGGGGAGGGTGGGGCCCACAAGGTCCGAGCAGGAGGCACAGGGCTGGATCGGGGCGTGGCTGGTGTTCCTGGTGAGTGGGAGCGATTACTAATCGGGTTTTACAGATGGGAGGTATGATACAAGGCATTAATGAACAAGGTGACCTCCCCCAGCCGAATTCAGCATCTGGACACGGGAGGCTGGCGCAGGGGGGCTGTCCATCGCTGTGGAGGGCCCGAGCAAAGCGGAGATCTCCTTCGAGGACAGGAAGGACGGCTCCTGTGGGGTCTCCTACATCGTCCAGGAGTCGGGCGACTATGAGGTGTCCATCAAATTCAATGATGAGCACATACCTGACAGCCCCTTTATCGTGCCCATTGCCAGCGTGTCAGACGATGCGCGGAGGCTCACCGTCACCAGCCTGCAGGTACGCATATTACTGATGGATAAAATGACACCTCATGAACCATTTGCTGTATTTTCTGACCCCAGTAGGTGGCGCTCTTGGTTTACTTTTGGGCATGCTTCTTTTTTTGAACAAAGAACACCTTTTGGGGTAAAAAAAAAAAAAACAGTATATGGTTCATGAGCTATAATTTTCATTAGTCTCTTTCAATGATTTATTACTGTACTGTGTGTAATGCTTTCATGGGTAGAGCCTACTACCTTATTTCATTGTGCACTTGCACATTTACGAGAAAGCTGACTTTGATTATGGCATTTTTGATGGGGCAGAGTCACAGTAAAGCTTTCATTTTCAGCGGGAACATGTACAAGACACCCCAAACCGTCACTCTATCCTTTTGCAAAGACTGGCTCCCCCCCTCTTGTCCATTGTCCAGTAGACACCTTCGAAACCCAAAGATGTCCCCTGCTAGAGCTAGAGGCTTGGGCAGTGATTAGCACCTTCCTGTATGACATCTGCGGTTTCCTTCTTACTCTGTGGCTCAGCTGTGGACGTGCAGCTCCGCCGCTTCCCTGTGGGCTGCAGGGATCTGTCTTTTGCACCTGAGGACTCATGGGTCGTCCTCATCAACTCCCCCGGCTGCACCAGCTCAATTTCTCAAGTCTTGAATCCCTTTAGATTTGTTCTTGTTTATCGGCTGCCGCCTTGAGTCTTAACGCCGCTTCTCCAGTGCTTTCTCGCTCCATGATTCCAAGCCGGACATCTTTCCTTTGCGCTTTTCAGGAGATGAGTCTCAAGGTGAACCAGGAGGCCTCGTTCGCTGTGCAGCTGAACGGGGCAAGGGGCGTCATCGACGCCAAGGTGCATATGCCCTCGGGGGCTGTCGAGGAGTGCTACGTGACTGAGCTGGACAGCGGTACGGCATTTCTTCTCCACGGTTCCGCTGAGAGTTACCGTTTATCTAAGTGATTCCCACTCAAGGCTTTTTGTTCAGAAGAATCCTGTAACGTTTTGAGAGAGGAATTCATGAATAGAATGGTGCTGCCGTGTCATGTGACATCCTGTGGCGTCTCCCCCTGCAGACAAGTACGCAATCCGCTTCATCCCGCGGGAGAACGGAATCCACTCCATTGACGTCAAGTTTAACAGCAGCCACATACCAGGCAGCCCTTTCAAGATCCGTGTTGGGGAGCCAGGCCAGGCTGGGGACCCTGGGATGGTGTTGGCCTTTGGGCCTGGATTGGAGGGAGGCACCACAGGTGCAGTTCCATGAACTTCATGCTAATTCTCATGCATTTTAATCAGACTTGGAAAATAATGTATTTTTTTTTTAATTTTGCTGCATAATGCATAAATGGATATTTTCTTCATAAGGGTCATAAACAAGCCTTATACATATTAATTAGGCTTTTATGCTAATGCGCTGCAGCTCAAACTGAATGATTCTGAATGTGCTCTCTGTCACCCCCTACAGGCGTGTCCTCAGATTTCATCGTGAACACCTGCAACGCCGGATCTGGCGCCCTGTCCGTCACCATCGACGGGCCCTCCAAGGTGAAGATGGACTGTATCGAGTGTCCTGAGGGCTACAAGGTCACATACACGCCGATGGCCCCTGGGAACTACCTGATCTCTATAAAGTATGGAGGACCACAGCACATCGTGGGCAGTCCCTTCAAAGCTAAAGTCACAGGTAGGATGCACGAATTCTCATTATATATAGTCAGTCAACAACCCCTTTACCACGCATGCAAAATAAACAGTTTCCTTTAATATATTCCGTGTCTTTATCCAAGCACTCAAAGGAGTGTTGTGAGTAAAATTAGTGTGAAAGGTTTACTCATTTGAATACAGCTAGACAGCACGGCACATTAACATTCTGTACATAAACATGCATTCTGTAGCGAGAATCAAAGTGTTTGGGTTTGAATGGGCACTGCTGGCACAGTATACAAATGTGCTGCTATGCAGAAATGGGTGTTATTTGAGATTGCAGTGTGTGAAGAGCCCTGGATTTGCTTCGGGGGATGGCGGGGGGGGATTAATATGGAATGCTGAGAGCAGGCTCGATCGTGGGCTGCATGATGGGGGAGTAACCCACTGGATTATCGTAACGCCCCCGCACTGGGATGACTGCACACCGACCCACGCTACCAAGAGAGGGGTTGTGTAACGCCGCCTGCAGAGTCCTGATTCCCGCTCTTACACAATCGCTCTGTCTTCACCGCCAGGGGCGCGACTGTCGGGGGGGCACAGCTTGCACGAGACCTCATCGGTGCACGTGGAGACGGTCACCAAGACGTCCTCCGTGGCTGGGGCCTACGGCTCGATGCCCAAGTTCTCCTCAGACGCCAGCAAGGTGGTGTCCCGGGGCGCTGGGCTCTCCAAGGCCTTCGTAGGACAGAAGAACACCTTCACCGTAGACTGCTCCAAAGCAGGTAAGAGTGAGCGAGCAGCCGCTCGCACGAGTGCTGTCGTGATAAACCCAGGACAGGAAGAGAGAGGACAGGATATCTTGGGGCACGCAGACTCCCACACGCTGGTTTTTACTCTGCTGGGAGGATATTACACCTACACGCAGAAGTAGGAACATGATCTACCTCCATCTTCCACCCACTGCAGAACAGCAGAGGTATTCAAACTGTGGGGCGCCGCCCCCCGGTGAGGCACAAAGGAATTGCACAGGAGGTGCTGGTGAGGGAAGGAGAAACAGAGAACTGTGTGTGTGGGGCGGGGGGGGGGGGTGAACTAGGGACAGAACTATTTCAAAATTGCAGATTTTAGAAATATTAAACATAGAGAGAATTACAGGTCCAAAACCTCCTTTGATAAGCTTATCCTTCCCATTGAGCCGCAAGGTAAAGATTATCTGGGGTTAGTGTATGTGTGTGTGTGAGGGGGGAATCATTGCAAATATACAAATATATCAGTATAGAATCACAAGAGGCCTGACATACAGGAACAGAAACATAAAGCAGACACACTGCAGACACACTGCAGACACACTGCAGACATACTGCAGACACACTGCAGACAGTTTAGAGATTGTGTGTCTTTTGGGGTGGAAACCTGTAGAGCACAGGCAGCACAAAGCAAACTCGGTTTTCTAACTGGTCAGTGGTATTGCCCAGTTAACTGACAGGTGCCCGGTCTGTCCCGCAGGCACAAACATGCTGATGGTGGGCGTGCACGGGCCGAAGACCCCGTGCGAAGAAGTGTACGTCAAGCACATGGGCAACAGAATGTACAACGTCACGTACACGGTGAAGGAGAAGGGAGACTACATCCTCATAGTCAAATGGGGAGACGAGAACGTTCCGGGCAGCCCCTTCCACGTCACTGTACCGTAAAATCACCCCCCAAGCCCCGAAATGTCCAGAAATCCCAAAGGACAGACTTCCATAAAACTGAACCAAAAAAAACATGTTTATCTCACTGGGATAAGAACCTGAACAGCCGCAGTAAAATCTTAGTATTAACTTAATTTTTAGGGCTTGTTCGGTATGACATCATACCAACAACCCCATGGATATTTTTCCTCCTTATTTTGTAACGTCAGCCTTCAAAGCGTTCTTGCCTTTTACGATATTTTTGTATGTTTTATAGAATGCGCAGTGGGGAAATAGTGATTTTATTTTTTTTTGTTCCTTTCTGTACTGCCCATCTCCTAGGCCTGAGGTCCGTTCTAATCCAAACCTTTTTTCTATACAGTCCTTAAAGGAAAACTCAACCGGAAAGTGCCTTTTTCGTTCGGTGAGCCACGTTACAAAACACAGGCCAATATTAATCAAGAGAAGATCACTTTTGACTATCAGCAAGGATTTTGATTTATTTATAGTTTTTCTTTGGCTTGTATATGACAAGAATTTGTCTTATTTTTTGACATGACGATGGAAAAAAAAACACACTGAATAGCCTGGTAGGTTTTTCTGTCGTGTACCAGCCCAGGTTGAAGGATTGGTTTGATTGACCTTTTGTACCGATAAAAAAAAGCGTAGGGATGGTTGGTCACGCGGACGGTGCCATTAAACAGTGTTAAAGAGTGACGTTTTATGGTGTTTTGTATGTATTAAAAATGAAAGGAAATTCTAATTGTTTGATATATTAACCTGCTGTTTGGTAAGACTCTGCAGACTTAATAAAGATTTAACTGCTAACTTGCCACAAAAAGCACAATGGCGTGTTTGTGTTTTGATTTCAGCGACGATGGCGACAATTTCATTATAGACAAATATTTACAGGTATTTATAGATGCATTCGGTGGTATTTTAATGTGCATATTTGCGACTATATTGTTTGTTTGGTTGTGCTTTCCTGACACTTACTGGTGATGAATTGACATTACAATTTTCCCTAAACTGAATTTTAATATGCATGTATTTCTATATTATATGGACTGAAATGTGCACTAATTTAAGATGTTACAAATTCCACTAAGCGTGTAATCAAATTCATCAATACTTATGTGGAACTGGGTGGTAACAATTTTCAATTCAAATGCAGTCAATGTATTTATATGCGAACTATGTTCCATTTCTATGTGATTTCGATTTGAATATAATGACACCCCCTTATCTGCGTTTTACCTCGAACCACTTCTGGGTTTCAAACCATGCACCAAACGGCTACAGGCTGTAAGCTGGCGAGATACTTTTAAACTTTTCTCATTTCAGGTTATGTACAGATATACGATATAATATTTTTCATCGTAAAGTGTGTAACAGTAGCTTATATTTTTTTCATTGTTCCTTTGTACTTTTGATGGGTGTAAAAGCATTTTCATTGCTCTATCATCCCTTGATACAAAATGTTTTTTTTCATTGCTATATTGTCTCTGGAGAATTTGTGTAAAAAGTCAGAATCCTTTTCATTCGAGAGAGTACAGTGCTGTATAATACATACAATGTACTTTTTAATGGCTGTATTTAATGTTATAAACATGAGAATCATGTTATATAGGCGTATTGTCAGCTTTGGTCAGTTGGCTGGAGTGAGATTTTCAGTTCGAGACAATTCTGCATACACACGCACACACACACATTTACTTGTAACAGTTTTATTCCCTTATAAATGGTCGCTTCGCGAACTGTCCCAAAGCATTTGATGTAGCTAATTTTAGGACCTGCGGTAGGGGTCATCTGCGGTAGAGGTCACCCGCGGATACAGGGGGACTCCTGTATTACGACACACCTCACATACGCGTGATGGTCACCCCTACAGGCAACTTATGAGAGGCGTCGACTAGCCAAGTTAAGCATCCGAGACTAAATGAAGTTGGCCTGCATGCACCCTTAGGAGTAGGCCTCCTGGTGCCCTCTGCAGTGCGGCCATTAGGTCAATCCATACTATATATAAAGGAAACCACGCGGTTGATGGCACACCAGTGACGTCGTTTGGCTTAAGGTAGCACTGGTAGGGATTTATCTTATTAAGAAGAGTCAGAATTTGCCTTCCAGACGAATGAACTCGGTAAGCCAGTTTTTTTTGTGTTGACTGTGGTTAGGCTGCCACACCATTGGATTTAGTTAATAATGAGATTATTATTATTATTATTTATTATTTTAGCTATATGTCATGGAGGAACTGGTTTGCACTGACATCTGTTCAAACCAAGGCTTTAACACAAATGTGCCAGGAGTCCTGGCTGGGAATCTCGCCTGAAGTTCGAGTACAAAAAGCTGAAGACCCTCTAACCCTCTGGCTGGAAATAAAATTGCATTTCTTACTTTTGTTTTTTAACGATACTAGTAGCCTAGCTGACTAGTAGCAAAGATTCTTAAGTTACACCCCCTGCCCACAGTCACTAATTTTCATTTTTTGTTTGTTTTTTGTTAGTTTTTTTTGTTCATTTTCGCAGAGTTTTTGTTTGTGTCAAACGCTGTCAGAGGTGCCTGTCCCGAGTGGCAGGGACAGTGTTGGGAGATGCCAGCAACACTTTTTTATTTTTCTTTATTTTCTTCCAAAGTGCCCCCCCCCCCCCCCCCCCCCCTCCCATTATGACGTGAAGTTTCTGCATAGAGGTCGGAACTTCTAATTAATTTATTATTCTGGGTATGTTTCATTCGGATTATTTGCTATATTTTCGGGTATTTTGTTACGTTATTATTGCTGCTGATTCCAGGCGAATTGTGCAGAACCCCGAGTTTAAGTCTGTACTGTTTAACCTTTAAATTTAAATTCCATTCAAATAACTTTATGGAGTTTGCATGTTCTCCCCATGTCGTCGTGGGGTTTCCTCCGGGTACTCCGGATTCCCCTCACAGTCCGAAAACATACTGAGGCTAATTGGAGTTACTAAATTGCCCGTAGGTGTGCATGTGTGCATGACTGGTGTGTGAGTGTGCCCTGCGATGGGCTGGCCCCCCATCCTGGGTTGTTCCCTGCCTCGTGCCCATTGCTTCCGGGATAGGCTCCGGACCCCCCCGCAGCCCAGTAGGATAAGCGGTTTCGAAAATGGATGGATGGATGGTTAACTTTATTTGTCCCTGAGGGGCAATTAAAGGCACACAGGGCAGTTGAACAAGGACACAATGACATAAAGTGTAATAGTATTTGAAAGATGCTGCAAAATTGCAGTCAATCAGGTAGATAAGAACTGATAAATATGTAAAGGGAGGGATTGTTAGTTGGTGGGGGGGGGGGGGGGGGGGGGGCTCAAGTGCAGGGAGGCGGGGGGAGAGAAGTCTGTGAATTGAGGAGTTGAACAGCCCTGGGAACAAAGGTCACTCTCCTCTTCGGTGTCAGGGGGGACAGTGGAGCCGTCATCCTGAGGGGAGCCACTCAAACTCCGGAAACAGAGCATGGGAGGGTCCTGCGGAATCCCACACGCTGTTCTCTGAGTTTGCTGATCACTCAGGGATGAAAGTGCTCTGACCGGGGGTCCGGTGATCTCAGAGCAGACTTTCACTGTGTTGTGCAGGCGGGTCCTGTGCTGTGGGCTGGTGGAGTGATACCAGCAGGCGACGGGAAAAGAGAGGACACTCAACGAAGGAGTAGTAAAAGGTTCTGAGTATGATCTTGTTGACCCCAAAGCTGTTGAGCTTCCTTAGCAAATATTGCCGCTGCCGACATCTCCTTACAATGAAATCGGTGTTGGGGGCAAACGTTAGGGTACGGTCGAAAAGAACCTCCTGGGGTCCGTCATTGCCTAGACCCCCCACCCCCCAGGCAAGCTAACATTATATAATGCAAATAAAATGCTTTTATGAATGCAAGTTACAACATGTGGTAAATGTCAACATCTGTCTGCGAGCCAGTTCTCCATGACGATCTCTATACGCCGGTAGATCGTAAGCTGCGTCACAATTTGATCAAGGTCGTGCGGTTTGCCTTTAAACATATCCATATGCGGAAACCATCCAAATGTCCTAAAAGCAAAGCCCAGATTTTGATTTTGCTTATGGATCGCTGTATCTAATGTGTATGAAACTTCCGTCTCTTCATAAGAGAATTAGGAGTTCCCTCCAAACGTTTATACGGCATAGTGTGGCCATTAGCTCAGTAAATGGTACTCGAGCCATCAGATACTACATAAAATTACAGGTTCATATTTTCACAAACTGATTGTACAATGCCTACGGAGATGGACGTTGCATTGCGTTTGTTAACATGGCTATAATCATCATTTCATCTACAAGATCATAGATCGTAAATAGCTGAATGGATATCATGATAATTGTGTTTAATTAGACATTAATCAAGCCGTATTATTTGGGGCTGGAAGCTGGACCAGGAAGATCTATCAAAGGTCCAGGCTGGGTGTGTTAAGAGACCAGCAGCCCCCCACGCACCCCGCCTATCAGACAGCCATCCATAAATAACAGCCCCAAATATAGCAGCACGAGCGCTATCTTTAGCCACCTCACCCCTGATGGAAACGTCAGGTACATGCAGGTACCCGAAAGGTTCTCTGACGATGATGAAGACTAATGACTCGATAAATATAGATTTGAGATCCACCGTTAAAGCGATGTCCAGACGTCGTCAGTCACACCTCGCTTTTACCCAGCGATTAACACTAAACTAACCAGTAGGCGGTGGGTTAATACTGACGTCTAATTAGCCACGTGGCTGCTGTCCCGTTTCTTAAATCACTGCTAAATATTAGTATCTGTCTTCTACATGTGGGTATATGTAAAAAGGCTTATTCTTTCTGTTTAATCTCTATTTTTCTGTTGAATTATCAACATCCAGATGGTATTTTTCTGTATTAGGTTTTTCATGTAAAACGCTAATTGCTTTACCGAATACAGCTGGAATATAAAGCTTAGTCTAATGGTTTAATTATGCGGAGGCTGACAACATTTTGCCATGTTCTGCTGTAAATCAAGTGCAGTCGTAAGGACTGATTCATGTATTTGCTGTCGACTTCTATAGTCTATGTAAGACGGTCACAACACGGCTTTACCCGTCAATAGAAAGGCTTGTTAGAAACTAATGAAGTAACTATCATAAATCGACTTGTTAACCAGCTGGAATTCTGACTGTTTTATAAGGGAGATATCAGTACGGTGGTGCTCTTAAAATGTAGGTGACGGGGGATGGTGATTGGACAGTTTAGTCTTTGTTCCATCACAATCTGACTTTAATTAATTGCATCACTTTTTAACGTCGGTGATACATCTTGCAGCTTGCTCATCGTTTAGACTGTCCTGGGTGGCTCAGTGTCCACGTTGATGAAGATTTCAGGCTTTTTGAAGAATGCGGTGAGTACCCCATGGTGTTACATATACTTTATGGTCGATTCTGGATGTTTCTTGCTTAAGGTCACGTTTGCCCGGAGACTTTCTAGATGAATTTTAATGTTCTGAGGTTAGTTTGCTGACATATGGAGGAGGGTGTAATTTTGCCCATCTTCGACAGCTGCCAGCGGCCTTGTGATACGGATGCTTATGCCAGAGAAGCTGGGTTAAGAACTAGACCAATCAAGCCGGTTTCCTGGCGAACAGGTTGTGGTTTCCAGGGAGTGGAGTTTGTGTGTGGTGTGTTTTTGTTTTTAACCCTTTCTGTGTGGGCTATCTTGAGGTTTGTGACTGGAGCAGTTTTCTGTAAATATAACTGTGGAATGTACTGACACACTAGACCCCAATCTGATCACCATGTTTGACTGCTGTCGGTACTGGGTGACATACTACTCCAGTTTACCTGTTTAGCTTAATCCTATAATTCATTATGTACTATAACTTTTATAAGCCAAAATGTAGGTCTTACTCGCTACGAGATGGAATATTAAAACCTTTGCGTGGAATTACAAAATAAGACTGTAGAGATCAGTGGGGAAATGCTAGTGCTTTGAGTTGTTTATCTAACAAACAGTATTATGTACACATATGCATAATATTGCTGAAAAATCCATACAACCGGGACAGTAATTAAAATGTTAAGTAAGCGAAGCTGTTGGATGAGATTCTGACTAGACGATGTTGGGAATACAATGACTGGTGTTTAATTGCTGGCTGGTAGTTTTCCCCTCTGTTGGGAGGTGTAAGACGGGCTGAGTAATTGGTGCTTGCTGAGCATGGCCTTATAGCCCCGCTAGGGCATGTGGCTCTGGGTCCTGTTGATCCCCAGGGATAACGGTTAGGAATAGTAGCTCCTAAAGGTGTAATGTGGCACACTTTTCCAGAATATGAAATGTAAATAAACCACTGTGCATACATCGTGAGGGTGTAGTCAATACGCTTTACATTACCCACAATGCAGCTCTTCACCGTGCTTATGCGCAAAGCCCTGCGTGAAAACCTCAAACATCGCTAGCAAACACCACACCGAGTGTAATGCTGCGTGCTGAATGGGAATGATCCTGCCTCTTAAAAGGCGTTTTGTAAGGCTGACGTTGATTTAGATCCGTGGCTCCGTGCCAGTGAGATGCAAATCGAGCGTGGTGTAGCTGCCAATGAGGTTAGCAGACTAGCGCTGCTGCATTCCCAAGCAGCTCCCTAGTCATGCCACTTATTTTTCCACATACATCTTATTTAAACATGTAACACATGTTGCAGTAATAATTGTTTCTCTGATCTGCACCTGCTGACTGAAATGGACCCTTGAGTCTGGAACAGTGATTTGCTTCCCTCCATTTCTAAATCTGATCATAGTTATATTAAAGCTACGTGCCTCGTGTGAAGACACCTTAACCTCTAGAACATTTTCTCCTGAGCCTAATGTGTGTTTTAGTAAAAACAATGTTTTCTTGCAATTCCTGATTTAATTGCTTGGCTGGAAGGAATACAAGACATTAACATTGAGTAGTGCTGGTTAATATACCCTAAAACGGCTTTTCCCGTTAGAACTGTATTTCCACAGAAAATGCAGATTCCTCCCTTGTTCAATTATCCATTAGATGAGCAGACGATGCTGACAGGTTGTGGCGAGCTTATAAATAAATGCAATCACTGGATAGTTCATGGAGTAATGGAACTGCGTGAAGAGAAATGAGGAAAAGCTCATTTCACCAGCGGCATTGCATAAATAAAACCGAAATGCAGACTGTCTGGTACGTGGCTAAATGGAGACGTCTAGGCTGGTCAGTCATTACTGCGGCCACGGGTCTTCTGTCACACCGTATCATTTGTTGTTGAAAGGCTGCCTTGTGTTTTTTTCTTCTTCCAGAAATCGTTTGCCGTGATGTGAATTGATGCTCGCCGCAGAATGTGCTTGGGAAACCGAGTGTGGTCGGTGAGGGTAGGATTTATAAACTTTAAGGCATCCACAAAGTGCAATGTAAACAAATCAGCAAAAAAAATTACTGATTTATTTGATCGATTTATTTATTACTAAAATAAAGTTCGGGAACCCAATTTAGCGCTTTTTTTTTGGTCCTGGTTGAAATGACAGGAACGGTAACTCTGCAGTAGCATTGGTAGTACACTCCCCTGGATATAGTCTTTCTGCTGTCTCCTGCTGATCTTAGAGACGCAGCTAGTCAAAGACGGGGCTGTTATGTAACAGAGTTATGTATTCGGCCACCAGGTGGCAGCAAAACCTTAAGATGGGTTGATCACCGAGAAGTGTCTTTTTCAGATGCGGGGCGTTACACGTAGATGCAAAAATGTGATGCGCATATATATATTTTACATATGAGTTTCATTGCGTGGAACAGCCAGATGTGTCGCACAAAACAAGGCTTCATGAAACGAATGCAGTTGCGATTTTTCTTAATTGCATACGCCCTAAAACAATGTCGTTTCTAAGGGTTGGGCGGGCCGTCATTACAAAGTTAAACTTAGCTCTTACAGTGCGGTGAAAAAGAGGGTAATTAACGTTTAATACGTTGCTGTAGGTGGCATCGAGTTTTTAACAGCTATCTTCAGCCTGTGCAGCAATACCAGCTATAATCGAATAGTAAGCTTTCTATTCTGGTAAGAGCAGAGCCTATAATTAGCCGGTAATTTTCCTGCTCGCTCATCGCGTGACTCTGCGTGTGGCTGATGATTAACGGTCCCCATTTCCTCCCTCGGACCATCTGGGCCGGGGTCTGTGTGTCATTAACTGGGCCGCTCCTGCCCACCAAGCGGCTGCATCTTCCCAGCCCTCCGGGGGAGACGGACAAGCAAAGGGAAGGAGGTAGCAAAAACAATGGTTTACCAGGATGAATGGTATATTCCGCGTCCCCGGCACAGGTAATTCAGGGGGTGTAGATCCCGTGAGGATGACGGTGACAAGATGGCGAGCTCTGCTGCCTGACCCTGTCAACACCACACTAAATTATTTTGCTGGACTTTCTTAATGCTACCTTTTTAAATTGAGGCGGAATGAACTGCTTGCTAGTAATTAATTTAATAAGTGGAAGGGACAGTGGGTGGGGCAAGATAAAAATACACCTGTTCATCCAACCCAGATTTTACACTGCGATGTCACCCAGCACGTAACCACGTGCGATTCAGCATAGTTGTCCGCTTCTCTCCTAGGGTCTCCTTCAGGTCCACTTCCTTCCCTGGTCCTAACCCACATTCCACTGCCAAAGATGGAAAGGGCGGGCATGATCAGGCAGAGAGCTGTGGGGCTCTACTGTACAACATACACCCTCCCTGCACCTGTTCACCCGTAACTTCCCCATGTTGTAACTTCATTTTGGATTATATGGTCTGTGTGTTATAACCCTCTACATTCTTTAGGATTATATAAAAGAGCTTTACTATCTTTCACTATGCCAAAGACTTTTTTTCGTCTAAATTGGGGAAAGTAATATTTTTCCGTGTTCCTCTATCATCTTAAAACCATCCTGCTATATACATTTTAAAGCGATATTTTTCCTGGAATATGTGGCCTGACACTTTAAAGGTTATGGAAAATAACTAGGCTTCTCTTCTGCTGCGAACTGATTCCCGGGAATGTCACGGGGTGTCACGTTTGGACAGCCTTCATCTGATATTAAGGATGAAGTAAATAACTGCTTCTGTCTCGTCTGGCTGGCTGTGGACCGCTGACGTACGCATGGACGATGGCTGGCTCCTCTCCTTCACGTAACTTGGTCAAGTAAACAATGGCATCAGTGATTGCATTTTGTACCTTATATTTACAATCAATAACCAACCAATAGTTTGTTAAACACACATATAAACAGAATTTAACTGGAGAAGCTTTTAATCAACGTTGGTGCATTTCAGATTCCCCAAAATTCTTTATAGAGCCAATAAGACGAAAAGTCTTCGTTCGTTCGATAATGAACATTATTAATTCAGTTAATGTTTTTCCTCTCATCTTTGCATCCAAAAACTTGAATTTCGATGTACAGAGCAGCCTGCTCATGTGAAGATATTTTCTTCCAAAAAGAAATCAAATATAATTTAATTACGTCTGAGCTGCCTTGAAACAGAACCGTAATCCTTCACAACGTAGCTTCAGGGTTCCGTCTCGAAACGAAATGAAACCAACATGCATCAACATCATGATTTTTGAAAACTTGCGACAGTTCTACTAAAAGGAGATCAGATACCACAGCAGCCGGAAATGCTCTTCCACCTAATTTTAAAGTTGACGGATTTTAATTTAACTGTCGTGCAACGCTGCTGTGTCTTGGTCCTACCCAACATCAACATTACTTGTGTTCCGACCATTCATTCCTGCGTCTGAATACCCATTTTTTGCCCTTGTCCCTCCGTAAACATGGGATTTCCCCCCATGTGGTTGCAGGTCTCCCAGTGGTTAGTGTGAAAGCGTGGTCTTCAGCACAGTCTTAACATAGACGATGCCTAGGACCTTAACTGTGGTGCTGAAATGCAGTTATTTATTGCCTCCCTGTGGAAGAAGATGCTGAGAGGTATATCCCTCGGTATGTAAGAGGGAGAATATTCTTTTATTCATGAACTGCTTATAATGCATTATTCAAATGACTTGAGCTGCTAGTTTAACTCGTACGCTTTGCTCTTTATATTTGCACCAGGCTTGAATTCAGACATGATATACGTGCGTCTTTACCATGGATGCAAAGTATGAGAGATGCGTATATTTAAAACATGTTGATTCCGTCATTGCCGGGACTGCAGAAGTGTAAATAATGGCACGCGCCGGGAAGGCGTGCTGGCACCCTGGCATTACTGGTATGTCATCCAGAGCCTCAAGGCTGCGGTGCAATCGGAGTGGTTTCCACCAGCGCAGTGTGCCATAGTGCAGGAGACGAATAGAAATAGGGGAATCGTTTTGATACGCCGGGCCGCGGAAACGCCAAAATCCCTTCTAGTTCCTTTTAAATTGCCTTTCCATGCGAGAGAACTAGCAGTTCACATACGAACGGATGCAATCTTGCCATTTTGCTGCTGATGTGACCCAAACGTTTTTTTAATTTTATTTGTAAGTCTCCCCCCCATTATTTCAATATTAGAATTTGTAAAATCTAAAAAGTTACCCTCCGTCTTTTATTGGCCCACAGTGGTTTTTGGTTCAGAAATGATTTGAAGTGCGTGCCAGATAGTCAATATGACATTATGCCTCCCCCCCCCCCCCCCCCCCCCGAAACAGACCCCGGCCAGTTTTGTTCATTGAAACCCTTGGACGATATTAACACTCAGTCTAACGTCATGGTGAAGCGGATGAATGAAAAGTAATTGTTAATGATATAGCTAATCATGCTTAAATTACATCTTTCATCTTTTGGATTGAGAAATTCATGAATAAGGCTGCTATAATCACAACGTTCAGCAACTCTTAAATTATCCTGCCTGTCATAACTTTCATTTGCAGTCACATTAAAAGGATTACAGAGTCTGACTCTAGCTGAGCGATTATTGCACTTTGATTTAATACCTATGCAAAAACACTCGGCACATGGTTACGGAGTGTGCGCTGCTCTGCGACAAATGTCAGTGTGGGCTGTGGGAGCGCCCTGATAGGCTGGGGCGGAGCGCGGGAGCTGCGTGATTGGTCTGTTTGGCATGTGGAAGCCGTTAA
This sequence comes from Brienomyrus brachyistius, assembly GCF_023856365.1. NCBI lineage: Eukaryota > Metazoa > Chordata > Actinopteri > Osteoglossiformes > Mormyridae > Brienomyrus > Brienomyrus brachyistius. Next base: position 21,443,423 of record NC_064535.1, read on the forward strand.
TTTGAGTTTAGTAATGCCCCGAGTCTCATTATTCAAGATTAATTTTCACCGGCTTATAAAGGAAGGACGAGTTTATAAGGCATCAGTTTGCTTGTTATGCATTTGCCAGTGTTTGTTGACTACTGGAGTGCCTTTTGTTTTTAACTGCTTATAGGGAGTCTACTGTTGGCACACTGTCTTTGAGATATGTCTATATCCCAGAATATTGGGTTGGACTTGTAGGAACATCTAAAAATATGTTCAAGTGTTTCTTTCCACAGCTAAACACTAATATTTTGAGTAGATTAAGTTGAGTAGATTAATGGGTGACATCGGATATATTAATATAATACATTTTCACCTGATTTTAATTCTGGTAATGAAACAATTTATTCGTGCAATTTTGTCTCAAAAGCCAGGCACAATACAATGGGCTTAATGTGATGCTAATTAAACAGAACTTGAAAGATGCTCCAGCTGAAAGCCTGCACAGACGTACAGCCTTCAGAGCAAGTAGTAGATGAGAATGTTCAATCACAAAGCAACAATGTCAATTCTGGCACTGTTGCCTGGTGCTCGTAAATATGTCGCTCGTGTATCCGAAGTCTGACCTTTCCAAATGCTCAGTTTCCAGAGAGGTATGCACTTTTTCTTTTTTAATAAGTGATGACTTTGGGTGCACACACCAAACTGTCTGCCCTACATCTCATTCTCACCATTATTTATATACCTGTATGTTTGTGTTTTAATAGCATGTTTTCTTAATCTGTTTGTTTTTGTGTGTTTTCCGTTTGATATACTTACATTGTTTTTGTGATGGCATGAGTATACAAACAAATTCCTTTTTTATGTTCGAGGTAGTGCGCAGTACCATTCGGATTCTTGAGCAGGTCAGTTGACTGGGGCTGTTCCTTGTTCTGCCTGTCCTGCATTCTCATAAAATGTACGAATTGGTGTTTTATTATTCTGGATGGCTGCCAAGCGATGCATTCCAATGCATGTTTTGGTCCATTTCCACACCCAGGTTGACACCCCCCCCCCCCCCCCCGTAAGTATTGTGTGTTTCCCATTGTAGCCCATCTCCCTTAACTACTGAGATGGAAACCAGCGTTCTGAATAAACTTGTCATTCCCTTTTCCAATCACTGTGTCACATGGTTCTGTTCACCTGCCCTCTTCTCTCAATGCTGTTGAAAAGGAACGATTCACGCTCTGTAGGTCCAGTCCTGGTGAAAATGCCCTATAGAACCTTTCTGGTTTGCTGTCCCTGTAGAGGAACAGAGGACGGCTTGTTCTGGCTGCTCGCTGACAGCCCTCACAATGAGCTGACTTTTTAAATTCAATTACGGTAGGCTTTCTGCAATGCCGCATTCTCTAGAAAAGATCAAAGATGTTTGACTTCTCCTTTGAGATGATTAACAGCACCGTTTGAGGATGGAGAACTTGCACAACCGCGGTCTAAGGAGACGTCAACTGCCGCGAGTCTCTTCTATGATCAGCGTTTAATGTTGTTCTCCATCTCTTAGACTCGTGCACGTGGGGCTCCGGGTTCTCATTCTTGGGGAGTTTGTCCTTCACTCTGTGAGCAAATAGGACGGTCGTTTTGACAGCGTGACTGATTTGAGGAGGATGGTGTTTTGGCTGCATTGCCCAGATGGGCGGCTAGCCTGGAACCTTTTGGGCAGGTGTTCCAGGTATGGTACACTGCCCCGGCTTCCTCGATTATGTGTAATGAGAATGCGATGGGCTCGCAGCTGGTTTATCGAATGGCACTTTCGTGCATATGAGAGTGCGAGAGTGACAGCAGGTCTTCCAGATTAAACGATTACACGTCATTCAGTTGCATTAACCAAGCACCCCCGCCCCAGATGTACTTCCCACGACCCGCACCTGGCCAGCGGTCTCTTTCAGAACGTACCAAGGCTCTGTTTACTCCATTAAGGGTGGAAGGTATGGCTCATCACAAGCCACCACCTGCATTAAACAAGGCTTCGCGCTGCCCCATGGTGGTTGGACAGGGTATTATTGCAGCACCATGGCCCTGCAGGCTTGCGTTAAGCTCCGCCTCTAGCTGTGTCGCTCGGATCCATGGGAAGCCCGCTTTTCTTTTTATGCATTCACCGCTGATGCTCCCTGTCGCTCTCTCTGTCAGGCACTTCAAAGGACAGCTATTCCCTTTCTAACACTTCTGCTTTTTATCAATCATAAATGTACAGAAGTTCTCTCAGTGCCCTTGGAAGTAACTTTTTTTTTTTCCCAGCTTCAATCATTCATGAATTTTTTTTTTTTTTTTTTTTAAGGTGGGGGGGCGGGGCATATTGGTAACCGACGAACCAAATGACAATGCAGAAGCATGCTGAGCTGCTGACATTATCCATGTGCTGTGAATTGATTCAGAGGCACCCAGGTCTATCTGGAATGGGGGAGGGGGCTGATCATCACTTTCAGACTAACCAAAACAAGGGGGTGTCTGGGAGGAGGTGAAACCCACGGGCCCATGGATACCCCATAAGTGTGGCAATTTTTTATTTTTTTTTTGGGGGGGAGGGGGGTATTGGAAGCCATTCTCCATGACCAGTATGCTTAAATAAGCAGCTTGCTGTCACATAGCATCATGGAAGCTCAGTAACATGTTTCCTCCAGACCTGAGGGGGGGGCTTGAATCCAACCCCTGTTCTGTGTGTGGGGGGGTGGGGGCGGCAGTTGCTCTGGTCACCTCTAGCCCAAAGAGTGGCAGGTATCTGATGTGCTGGTATTTTGACTGATTGCTTTTTAACCTTTTTTTTGCTCTTTGGGACAGTCAGAATCTATCATTCCACAGGTAGAAAGTTCCGGTACCAGGGAGTACAGATTGAGACCAGAGTTCTGTTTCAACCAACCAGTTGAATATAAAGAGTCAGTCGCAGAACAGTCAACTGGTTGGTTGCAACAAAACGTTGGTCTGGACCTGAATTTTCCACCTCTGCATAATTCACCCAATGGCCCTCGGCATGTTCTGCCTGTCTATAGGATTCTTGCAGCTCAAACCCTGAACTCCACACAGACAGAATGAAGACTACTAGACCTTGCATGTGTTCATTATTGAAGATGCATGTCTATGTAGCGAGTTTCCCGCCTCCGTTCTTGTGTAAAGTTAGATGCTGCCCTTTTGATGAACACTCTGGGGAATTCAGGGTAAAATGCGTGTGAAATGCTTTCTTAGATGGCTTGTAAACCAATTCAAGGCCGAGCATGTTACGGGAGGGGGCGCATACCTTAGTTCCATTCATCTGACTCCCTTAATGACCTGTTGAGTGGCTGTGCTCCGCTCTCCCTCATTTGTACACATTCTGCTCCCCACCCTCTGTCTCCTGTAATCTCGTCTTTCTTAAATTCCACCGAACAACCTTATCAATCATTATCCTTTCCAAAGCCCCCCCCCCCCCCCCCCCACACACACACACACACACACATACCCTCTGCGGAGATGCATCCTGGGAAAGGATTAAGCGGCTCGGTGACGTGATTTGTCAGAAGAGGCCAGGATGTGTTCGGGTGAATGTTAATGGAGACGTGACACGATCTGCCAGTGGGATTCTGGATTTATCTGAGGAAGGCATTTCTGGGAATGTGATGCAGTTTAATTTGTGTGAGAGACTCTGCATTTTCAGGAAATCGCCAGTGTGAGTGTAAAATTTATTTGTGGAATTCTAAGTGGATGTCTGAAAAACTATGGACTGTGACCTGACACATTCTGTGTCCGTAGGAACTCGATGTCGAATTTCACATGGTCCAAATGGAGATGCTTGTTCAGCCCGGACCTTTCTGTTGCTGTAACCCCAATTCCTCACTTCTGCGCTACCATGGTTACAGTACACGGTTGTCCAAACTTAAGAATGAAATACCTGCAGGTTTTAAGGAAGAATTCCTCCATAATTCTGTCTGTGGCATTCAGGTGACACATGGGGCACGTTAATGTTGTGTCATGGGCCCTGCACTAAAGATTTATGATGTACTCCGGAGTGTTTTGGTAGGGTGATGTAACGGGGGACGATCGAATGGACAAACTTTATAGGTCAAACCTCAGCTCCGGTGTGCTACGACTGGGATTCATGTTTTTGTGTAGAAGTACTCCCAACGCAACGCTCCAGGTGTTTTTTGCTGAGAATTTTCATGAATTTCAAAATTTGTTACTAATGACTGAGTTTTAAAGTACCCAGTGCTGGGGGATTTCCTGTACCACAGACGATATCAAAATTACAAATGAACTTCGATTTTGGTTTTCCTCTCTCCACGTTCTGCCTGCGTATCGCCCACCCCCACAAAAAGCACGGCTTTGGGGACCTAGGAGACCAGCAACGTTCTTGGGGGCAAAGTCAATACCGCGCAGTCAAAGTCCGATTTTAAAGCAGCTTTTGATTGTAATAAATGAGGTTTCACTGCCTGCAGAAGCCAACAGTTGCCATATTCTACCTTTTACAGTAACTGTATTAAGCTCTTGTGTTTAGCCTCTAACGACCCATAGCATGTGTTGCATATTGACCTAAGCCTTAGGAAACCCATCCAACAGAGCTGATCAACCCATCAGACGACAGACAGCTGTCTAAGGCACCGTCCTCTGATTGGTTTGTTTATTCGGCACCATATTTCACTTTGTCTCAAGCGGTGAAAGCCGGTGAGGCTAGTCTAGCTCTCCACATCAGCTTTGACTTACCAGTTATTTTGTCTTTTTAAACTTACGTTTTGCTTCTGCTACCTCAGGTCCATAAGTAACTGCGAACGAAATTCTATGGGAACCATAAAGCTGACTTCAGCACTTCTTTAAAGCTGGTCTTCAGAAGAATCAGCCTGAGGTTCTGATGAACGTTGAAGGTAATTTAGTATAAGGACGGTGAGGGTTAAGGCCTGGTCCTTAGTAACAATGATGCGGAAAGTCTACTACCGAGAGAGAGCCAGTCATCTCTCGGGGAAAAGAGGCGCTACAGTGCACCCATCATGGGAGCTGGTGACTGCTGTGCCACCTCCCTGGATGTTTAGAAGCGTCAGCTGGAAACGGAGAAGCATAGTCATTTGGCAAACATGTAGCCCCTGCCGGCTGCCCCACCCGGCACCAGTGAGCCACTGACATCACACAGACAGATGGTGGCAGCCTGGAGACAATAAGCAAGTACATCTACGGACGTTACATCTGACGCAGTGCAGACGAATGGAGGGACGTTTGCCTGTTTTGTGAAACGAAACAGACTTTTGTTTTTCGGAATAATGTATTGTGGGGGCTATTTCAGAAAAGATGTGACTGTGAATCTTAACAGATTCAGGGTTTAGTTCAATATTTATCTGCCAACAAGGGATCCTATTGAAGTTTCGCTTGGTGCATAAAGAATATATCGTCTGTTCGGTCTTTTTAATTCTGAACCTGTATGCCTCCTGTACTCTCTGAAAATGCATTCAAGCTGGATTTTACTTAATTAGCTGTCTCATCATCCCAACCAGGCTGTTTCTCGACTATTTACTTGGCTCATTACTGAGTCATGGACATCAGGAAGTATCCGCTTAGCCAGTGGGATCGACAACCTCCCCCCCCCCCCCCCCCCCAATCTACTTGTTCTGTGTTATGTATCTCTGTGGACCCCCGACTAATGTGTCCAAATGGAACTCCTTGCCCAGGACATCTGCTCCGCCGTCTTGCGGCTCAGAGGAACTTATTAGTGTCGGAGGGATGACAGTGCTTCTGTCCAGCTCTGAAATTTCACCGCCTAACAAGCGGTACACGTCAGTTGCGTGTTCTTTGGGTGTCAGTGGTGTAGCCAATCAGGTGGCCTGGCCCTGGCCCAGATGGTAGAGACGTTTTCAGCCTAAATGGCTTCTGTGATGCTATTAGTTTCCCACCCCATGAGGTCTGAATGCGAGGCGAGGAGGAGGCTTTGTGCCAGGTAAAGGCTCACGACCATTGCGATCGGGAGAGATTCTCTGGACCTGCTTGGGGACAGAGGAGCTTGGTGTAGAAGTTCAGCCATCAGTGGATGACCGATCTCTAAGGTGGAATCAAAATCGTGAAGCATGGATGGGGCATCGCAGTGCTCAGCAACTGGGAGGCATGTCTGTGTGTTTCATTCTGATGCAACTTCATAATGGTTTTGTGAGTCGTAATTGAAGTTGCATACATCTCGCCTTGTTACCAGTGTAAATTAGCAGCTAATTGAATTGCATTAGTAAGTCTCACTCCTGTGGCCCTTGAGGACTGCAGTTACCCGCCTCAGGCTTTCAGAAATTCAGTATAAGTATCGAGATTAAGATTTTTCAGTGAGCATTTCCGGAGCTGCAGTGAATTAGATGAAGTTATTCCAGGGACTGCGAAGAAGCCGGTAGGAAAATGCGATTAGGGGGCTGAGCTGGTGCATCCTAGAATGTCAGGATGTTTCCAGTGCGTGTTGCGCACCGTTTCTTCCTGTCCGTCAGTGTCTGCTCTTTATAAGTGACCGTGAGAAGCGGTCTTGGCCAATTAGTGTCGTTAGGTAATGTGAACGTTGCTCTGGGATGTTTTATAAATGGCAATAGGAAATAATCGGAACATGATTCCAACGATGCAACTGTAATCATATTTTGATGAGTTTTGACTTTGGGAGCTGATATTTGTTCAGCTGTGAGATCACTGGAGGAGAAAGTCATGTGACTATTTTATGAGAACCTGTTCGGCTATTTGATTTTAATCAAACCCAGCTGGTGCGTCAGTACACACTTTCAGACGAGGGCTAACGGGTTTTAAATTCCTTTTTTTTTTTTTTTTTTTTTTTTATTGTGTAATTGCTCTTAGTCCGCCAGGAATGGCATTCATTATCTGTAAGGTGACATTGTGGCCTGTGAGATGGGGCTCTTCAACACGACCTGCACTCCTGGAAGGTAAACAAGGTGAATGTTAATTCGCTAGCGTGCACCCAGGGGGCGTGGCGACAAGGCATCCATTTACTGGAGACATAATGTGGCGTTACACTGTCTCAGTACCCTGCCTTGCGTCTACCCCAAGGATTGCGTTAGTGAGTAATCACTATAATGGATGTAAAGTCTAATTTGTTCTGCTTTGGACGGCCTTGTTTGTCTGGTGGTGGTACATAGTTTCTGACTACAGGCAGTGAATGTGTTTGTTTGCTTATTTATTTATTTTTTTAAATATGTTTTTCCACTCTGTTGTTTTAAAGGACTTTCCCTTCATCCTGGGCGTCTGCCTGTTGGGTTCAAGCATCAAATAATGATATCCTGTTTTTTTTTAATCTGTGGGAAATTTCTTAGCAAGGTCCGTGACCGTGGACGTCACACCTTCTGAAAAATCCAATTTGGCAGCGAGTATCTCTGTGCTGGTTTCGGATTGGGATCCAGACGTCCCCATTTCCTGGTTGGAGTACCAGAAAGGCAGCTGTTCCACATGTATGAACCTCGCATAAGCGTCCTTTTATCTTAAGTGGTTTTTAATCGAATGATCTCCTGAGTGACAATAAATGAGTTTTAGGAAAATGGCTCCTCGCATTTAACGTCGGGAACGCGGAGCCGTCGCCTCACACGCAGTCGTGGTTTCTGTTCCTCCTCCGGGGGAAGGAGCCGTTCATCTGCATTCCGTCTCTGCCTCTTGCATCTGGATCGCAGGCTGATATGAGCAGGACTTGGTTTACCTGTACAGAAGCTCAGCAATATCTGGATCTCTTACCCAATCTCCCCCTGATTAAATAAACAGCCTGAAGATGTTCAGATTAAACAGGCATCTGAATTTATGCTTGCTGTGTTTGACTCCATCCACCCTTCTTTAGATAAGACATCCCATTTAATTACCACCCCCATCCCGTTAGGAGCACCTGTAATCCCGTGTGAATGAAGGTGGTTAAGCCCAAATTGCATTCCGTATTGCGCCCCCCCCCCCCTCGTCACAGCTGGAAAATCTAAAGACACTTTCTGAAACGCAATGCGATCGAACAACAACCCGGCGCAAGTCTTAGACATGCGATCTCTTCACCGTTACACGCTTGTGATGTGCACTTTCGCCTCACTCCTACGTTCCTTCGGACAAAACTTTCTGGCAAATAAATGTGAAATGTTTGGTTAAAGACTGGCAGAGGGAACGCAGGACGACAACATCGTGCAGGTCGCCCTGGAAGTCTTTACGCTGAGCGGCTCTTCAGAGATGGGGAGTGAGGTGGCGTTTCATGTTACGCCACACGTTACATTGTTTATGTGGTGGGGGGAGCTGAGTTTTTCGGCAGTCGCAGTCCCACAGCGCTAGTGAATGGTAAAGAGGCCCTCCCCGCCGGAATGAGGAATCTGCTTTGGGAGCCATCAGGCCCTGGTGCTGCGACTATATCATAGAAAGAAGCGATTATGGTTGGGGGGGAACTGGGTGAGAGAGGCCAGACATCTGGCACCACAAGATGCTTTGTCTGTCCGTGAGGGGCCCATCCTGAACACGGCCGGGGTCACGTTTAATCAGCAAAGCAGCTTGTGGTGCCTGAAAAGCGGCATGAGTTAGTGTTATTGGCTGCCGTCAAAGGCTGTCCCATAGCGCGGGCCCTAAGCTCGACACCCTGCCAGCCCCCGTCAAGGGAAAAGGCATCCAATGCAACCGTCTCCTGTGTAATTTACTTGCTTTATAAATAGCTTCTGCTTAATGTTTTCGCAGTGAATGTAGGTACGATTTCAGGAACTAAAGCGAAGCTACGTTTTAATGTTCGTTGAGTTGTCACAGGTAAAAAAAAAAATGTAATAATGAGTGAATTGTGGGGGGAAGAAAATATCAAGCAAGATGTAAATCTGTTAATAATATTGTCACCAGAAAAGGAGTAACTTTTAAATAAGTGTATTTCCATTTCCGTATTGACTTTCCTGAAGATTCTGGGCGTCAAAATCAATCAGTGAATGTCAGAGCAACGGCAGAGAAACTTGGAGAAGATCTAGAGATCAGGGCTGTGCGGCATCTCGGTGTTCAGCAGTAGGAATGTCTTGTCTGCCGCACTCGTAAGTTATCTGGGAAATGCAGGTGCCCTCCTGGTTATAATTCCTCCAGGCCGGATCTCGGCAGACGGGAAGCATCGCCGCATTTCACTCCTGCCTCTAATGAAAGTACATCAATGCTAATAAATATATTCTGTAAAAATCTCTCTCAGCTGTCAGGTTTAATGTTGATCCTGTAGGCCGAATGCAAACATGCCGCGATGCTAGTAAGCGGATTGAAATGGAGAAAGTTGCTTGTGATGGATGTTTTTGAAAGGACTGCTTGTATCTGAGTTGATGGCCGTTGGTTGTGTGGAGTAGGGCAACATGGCTGCCCCACACGTGGTCCAGGGTTTCATCCCCACTCTCCTATGTGTCTGCATGTTCTCTTCATGTTCTGCCGTTTTAATCTCCCGCATGTCACTGACTGGCATCCAGTCCAGGGTCTAGCACACCCTCTCTGCCCTGTGCGTCCTGTGACCAGCTCCAGGAGACGTATAACCCTGACCTGGCTAAACGAATAGAAGCTGGATGCATGGTTGCATCAATATGCACCTTCCTCACATTTTATAAATGTATGGATGTGATATTGTGGTCTCTCAGCTCGGCACTGCAGAGCGGGGAGGGGGCATGTAGCTGGTGTTCGGAGGTTATGATGGGTCAGTTCTATTTTAAGACCACTGACGGTGCATGAGGCTCAGATATTGTCCCATTCTACTGACATAAACCAGTGTTCCGGCTGCATTAAAAAAAGCTGATTTTTCCCAGCATCCTCACTCGTGATGGAGAGGCAGTGCCCAAGCCTCATTTATCGATGGTGCCTTGGCCTGGTCCTGAGATGCTGGCCCTTTCCAGGCCTCTGCCACACTGCAGATTGCTATTTTCCTTTATCTCCTGCTAAGGGTAAATCTCTGTGTCCCACAGCCCTGTACACCCACACTCTCGGACATGTAAACAAAGCAGTCTGTTTTGGTGCCTCCTCATCGCCTCCGGATTTATGTAAAATTGTGCCCGTTTTCCCGCTCTTGTAATGTTCCTTTCCCTGTAGTTGGCGCCTCAATCGAAACAACAAGCAATATGAGTCGTTATGCATATAACACGATTGCTGTCACGCTGACGAAATGTTTACAGGTGGAATTTAAAGCAAAGGCTGTTGACTGAGTTTATCTCCGGAACCCCGACTGAACAGGTGACCGGTAGCGCGGACGTCAAATTGCCAATTTTGTTTTTTATTACCGAGAGGAAAGCTTGGTCTGAAGGAAAAATAAGATGCCTGCATCTCTGGCCTCCTCTGGTGTTTCAGCTGCATGCTCTGCAGACATGGAACAAATCTAACGGGGAATCGAATTTCACTGAGGTTGTTTTGTCTGAAATGCAAATACCGAGCGTTACACGTCCACTGCAAACTGCAAAAAAAAAAAAGACATGCCCTGATACGGCCTATTATAAGATTTAAAATTATGTACAGCTGGAAGTCTGCAGTTGATAAACTGGATGGGGTTTATGTGTGGAGAGGCGGTGAGGCTGCAGGCTACCGGGGAGGAGAATTAATTTGTGTCTCTCGGGCGATCTCCCCAGCCGACTGACGCGCGAGTTTTTCGCGGTGGGGTCGAGCCACTTGCGTGGGAAGAATTCCGTCTCCACATCAGAAACGGCATAAAACATGTGCGATCCGGCCACGTCGGCTGCTGCCTCAAGCGGAGAGAGAGAGCCCACGTTTGTTACGGAGGGATGAGATATTAAAGCTGCATGAATGAGAAATAAAAGTATGAATGAGAACGCAAATAATGGATGGTAGGATGTGTTTTGACATGCGTTTTGCTGCTGCTGTTTTTTTTTTTTGCTTGAGAAACAGCTTTTCTTGCAGTCATTGAGTTGGTTGATTTGGTCACTTGGGGTTATTGAAACTGTCATCACCTCCTATTGGACGCCCATTAATGACCTGTTGGGTGATGTATCGGGGGTCGGGGAGCACTGACCCTCCTTTTACTTGTGCTAATGGTTCAGTTGAGCCCCACCCCCAGCGAGGCCGCTGTCCAGCTGCTGTATCCATGCCGTAACCCCCTCCGTATGCTTACTGCTTTAAGGCTATGCTGTTAGGCCCTCTCTGTGAGTGCGAATTTGCATCAGCAGGGATGTACGGTGAGATTCGGATGATGAGCACATTCGTTCTCCTCAGATGTGCCTTTTCTTAGGCGCCTTCCGAAATAGGAAGCAGAGCGATGGCTGGTGACTGTTTTTTGCCCCATATCCACATCCACGGAGCCAAAACGCATTTGAAGACTTGGTGCAAGTCAAACTTGCTTAAGTCTTAAACTGAATTTCGTAAAACACTGCAGCTGGTGGCCGTATTCATTTTTAAATCGGAGGTGCAGCAATCCTGTATTTTTATTCCTTTTCTTTCTCTCATCCTCTCCTTGGATCGATTGCTTCTGCCTTGAGGTGGTTCGGATGACACGTTCACCATCCTCCCGGTACATTAGTGCAGGGGTGGGGATGCTTTTAAACCTGTGCAAAGCCAGAAGAGCGGGGCGAGCACCTCCCCCCCTCATGGGACACGTCTCTCATTTGCCTGGTAATGTGTAGTAGCAAGATTGACCCTGAGGGGGGCAGACATGAGTCAAGTCTGCAACCTGCTGAAGTGACTTATTCTCCTCCCTCAGGCGTTATTTAAGTCTGACCCCAGTGGTCTTGTGGGAATAGCAGTGATTTAACGCTGCAATCCTGCCTCTAAAGGGATCGTTGCTGCCCCCCCACACCCCAGTCTCCACCCCCCTTGTCGCCATGCCTGCCGGTTTACCCGAGGGGCATTAATCACGCCAACGCCGGGGAGACGCCTACATGTGTCCGTCTCGTCTGATCTTCCCTCATGTGAAAGGCATGTTGCGTCCTTGGTCATTTTCCTCAGTATGAAATATTCACATGGTTAGAACTGTTTCGCTTTCAAAGGTTCCCCCTCCTCATAAATGAAGGCGCTCTCCGAGAGTGGGGCTCTCCGAGAGTGGGGCTCTCCGAGAGTGGGGCTCTCCCAGAGTGGGGCTCTCCGAGAGTGGGGCTCTCCCAGAGTGGTCCGCACCTCCATCCCACTTAATAATGGAGATGCCCATTCCGTGGATTTATTTAGACTGTGTACCAGTGCAGTAACCTTAAACCACCAAGCCCTGAAAACTCCCGGTCTTGCCGATCCCTTGGAGGTATATTCTGCTTATCCAGCTACTGGTCCTTCTCATACTGGACATTTTGTCCCCACTGAGCGAAATTATTTAAATGCGAGGCTGATGACTATCATAAGGACCAACCAGAGCAGTCTACCATGCCCATAGCCACTACACGTTTCTCAGGTGGACAGTGATGGACGCCCTGTTATTGGTGAAATGGTGGGGGGGACAACAGACAATGTACCTTGGAAAAAATGCCGTTCTCCGAAGCTCTGAGGCGTGTTTCTATTCATGGGCCGCTTAGGAAACCCATTAAGAGGCCTGTCAATCTGTGTGGGATCTGAGTCACTCTCTAGTGGGACAGAGCCAGCGTGCGAGCAGAAGTTGGGATGGGCGAGGAGCCGCTCGCCCCCCAGGGGACTCGGCGAGTAATCCCAGCGTCCCGGCACGCTCACGGATCTGTCCGTCTGTCTGACGGCTCGCGGGAGAAAGAAAGGCAGTAAGGAAAATGTAGTGGGTGGAAGCAGACTTGACAACGGCCAGTCTGAGGTGTCTGGTTGAACATCTCGCGCAAATGCTCAGGAGCCCCACTGACTTTATTTTTTTGGGTTGTTTTTGTTTCTTATTTTTGTTTCTCTTTATCACACCCCCCCCCCCCCCCCCCCCGAAAAGGCATCAGCATGGTAGTGTGTGTGGGGGGGGGGAACTTGCCATTTCTCCAACGCCACCGTGGAGGAAAGTGGGAAGAGGTGGCTTTTTTAAAATTCTGCGTTTGACAAAAGAATTACCGACGCCGCAGCGAAGGCCGACGCTCAGACTTAATCATAAAGGAGTCCTGCGTAAATGAAAGTAAACAGCCGCTCGTTTACTCTCCCGCCGTTTGCAAATAGCTCCATGTCGCACAAGACGATAATGGGGCCCAGAGTCACTTCATGCTGTTTGCTTTGCAGCTGAACATCTCCTTTCCTCAAAGTTGCCACAGCATTTTTAGCTCAGGGACTGAAGAGAAGCTGCTATGTACAGAATTAGACACGGATTTCTCATCCGACAGACGCCCCGCATGCTCCTCCATTTGCAGGGATATCTGTCCATATATATTTTTTAATGTTTTCGTATTTATTCGGCTTGAGGTTTGGCTGCGGATCAACTCTGCTGCTCATCGCCAAGTCCTGTCACCTGCCGCTACCCCAGTACGTCAGCCTGGACGGCATCAGAAGCATCTACAGGCGGTTGAGGAAGCATCCAGATGTTGTGACTACCAGGCGGCTGAACCTCTAAGCCCTTTTTGAGGGGTAAAAAAAAATCTATCCAACTCCATATTTTTCCAAAGCATATACTGTCAATAATTATAGCAGTTGTTTGGCTGACAGGATGACCCAGTTATAGTATAGCCAGTATTTACAACAAAAATTATAATTTTGACTTGTTGCGGCCGTCGTGTTCCTGTGACATGAAGAGGTGACCTTCAGGTTACCCAAGACCTACCTGCTGCCTCCTGCCAGTAACTGCGGGTGGGACAGCTCAGGCATTGGGGAGGTGGGTTTTCTCAGAAGTTCTAACCCTCAGAGGCAACAAAGACTCCAGTTTATCCTGGAGTGGCCCTGAATTGACAGATAAGTGGGTGTTGAAGGCAATTGCAATTGACACACAGGCATTCTTGGAAATGCTGCGATTTTGATGGGGCAGCTTACGGGATGCTTTTTAAAAATAAGCCAAAAAATTTTGACTGGGAAATAAACCTGAAGTTCTTAACTATATTTCACAAAGTGTACTAAAGGAAACGCCAAAATAAAACTCTCGTATCTTTTTAAAAGGATGCATTGCAGTGACTCTCGAAAAAGACAGACACTGCATACTTTATTGTGGTTTGTTACAATCTGCACCCTGAATTGTGGTTTTGATTTTGTTTCGTTTTTGTTGACCTTGTGACCTTGCCAAGCATTTTATGAATAGATTTAAGGCAGAACATTGATGAAAGTGAAAGTGACACCCCCCAGCGAGGATGTATCACACGCGCGTTGCTTCCCGCAGATTTTTTGCCTCCATTAATATTCATTGTCCCACATGACGTTGGTTTCATGCTGGATGCGTGAGCGCCCCCTAGCTGTTTGTAAATACATTAGCTGTCCATGCCTCATTGTCCCCCAGCGTGACATGGCGGGTTCTGCAGAGTCCACGACTGGAGATGATGAATCGACTTGTGGAAAGATTGATACTGGTGGCGTCGTCATAGCAGCGTCTAAGCTGCGTTCATTCTGTTTCAGGCCGTCGTGTCTGTCTTGTCTTTTTGTCGGAATATGAAGACGGATTTGTTAGGAGTAAATGAGCGTTGAGGCCTTGGGTGATGGGGAGCATGCCGGCTCTGGGGGGTCGCAGAACCCTCCGACGGCCTCTGCAGTTTAATCCTCACCTGTTGCTTTGGTCCGTCACCTCTGTCCTGTGTTACTCGCAACGAGCGCGAAAAACCCATATTTATCAGACAGCCGGTTCGAAACCCACCTCGTTTCTGCACATTTCCTGCTGAACGCTCTTCACTTGTAGCCGGCTCTGTAGAGACGGTTAATAATAGACATTTTGTAAAATTTCGAAAACTTGGACTCTAATGTCTGTTTCCATTTTTTTTCTTTCGTTATTTTATTCGTGGCGCTAGAGCCTCAGCTGGTGAAATATTAATGGTGACAAGCGATGTCCGCCACCGACTCTGCGATCCCTTCATGACGGCAACATTGCAAAGGCTTGTGAAATAATGGTCCGCATCTGTAACGCCGGTTCATTGTTTTCTGACGCTCGCGGGGAAAATGGACTGTAAGAGACTGATAGCCGGCTATTTTTATGCATGGCCTGACTATCTACTGGACTGTCCTGCCCGGCGAAACTACTGATTTAGGGCATCCGATGACTGGAGAAAAAGGAAAAAAAAAATCTGAATCTTCGGAATGCATTGATGGTGAATGATTTTATCGCGGGCAGTGATGCGCCTGTCGAGCAAAATGGATAATGCCTCTATTGCCGTATTTGTCATTTATCACAATTATGGACAAGCTGAATCTTTACCCCAGTGGTTATCAGGTAGCCTATTCTCTCTCCTTACACCAAATGCTTCACCAACAGCCTACCTGAAACCCACATCCATAATGGGCTTCAATAGGCTTCCTTGACTTTAGAAGAAAGAAAAAAAAGTCAATAGAACGGCTGTGAATAGGTGATAAAAAGAAAATGTTTCCCTGCAGAGCAAATTAGTTTGGGTCCTGTCCAGGTTCTGGAGGGTGCTAGGGGTGGGGCTCTTACTGAACCTTTCGGAACCTTCTGCTTGGCAGAAATGCGTGATAAATACATTAGTGAGATCCACCCAGGTGGCAGACCATGGGAGTCTTGCGCCATACTTTAGCCAGTGAGGGTCCTGCTCCGGCGCCCAATCACACAGATGGATAAAATAAATGGCAGTGAAGAGTTTAATGGTTATCTTAGGCTAACAGTAAATGTGACCTGCTGTTTTCTAATACGGCCAGTCTTGATAAGTAAATCTCTGCCAGGTAAACGGATACCGCCGTGAATAAGCGACTCTGAACGCTGCAGCCTCCGTGGAAATGTTCTTGACGTAAACAAAAATCGAAGAACGAGGCTGAGACGGATTCTTTTGTTTAATATTAAACTGTGTTTACCGTTGGGGAAGAGAAGAGAACGCGTTTGAGACTGCGCTTGTTAAAAACAAAAAACTGATGGTTTTTAATGCGTCGCCTCAAATCAAGACCTCAAACCGTTTCACGAAGCTTTGACCTTCACAAAATGCTTTTATAATTGGTGGCGGCTGATATTTTCTTGTGGGCGAAGATTGATACGAGCCTCCATTAAAGGACAATGTTTAACACCCTGGTGGTCTGATTATAAAAGGTAAAAGAGAAATATTGAAAAGTGGACTTAATCCCAGCATTGGCTCCTGCTGTCAGTAAAGGCATTCGTTAGCTGTGTGAATTTTTATTTAGTGTGACTTCATAGTTCAAACACGGAAATTAAGTGTGCGGTGATGTGTGTGAATGTTTTGGTTAGTACATTACCCATCAGTAGCTTATAAATCGTACCTGCTCTTTTAGGAAACTTCACCGGCCGTAACATTAAAACCACTGACCGTTGAAGTCAATGACAGCGATTATCTCATTACAGTGGCACCTGTCAAGGGCAGCATTAGATATTAAGCAAGTGAACGGTCAGTCCTTGAAGTTTTAATGTGTTGCATGCAGGAAAAATGGACCATGGAGCGACGGAAGAAGGTGGCCTGGTCTGATGAGTCACATTTTCTGTTATATCATGGGGACGACCAGGTACCAGGGACGGATTACGGACCGGGCCAGCGGGGCCGCTGCCCAGGGGCCCTTGGGGTGCAGGGGGCCCGTGGGGCCCCTAGCACAAAACAATTTGCAACGCTTATCAACAATGTATTTTCATTTGTCTATTTTAGAGGGCCTACATTCTTTGATCCTCTGCCTACAAGGGCCCCTGACCCTATAGGGAGGGCGTTTGGCTGCCAAGGGCCCTTGAATTGTGGTGGTGGTGCTGGTGGTGGTGGGGGGGCCCTCTCGAACGTTTTGCCCAGGGGCCCACACAACCCATAATCCGTCCCTGCCAGGTACATGTGCGTCGTGTAGCTGGGGAGGAGATGGCACCAGGATGCACTATGAGAAGAAGGCAAGCCGACAGAGGCAGCGTGATGCTCTGGGCGATGTTCTTCTGCGAATCCTTGGGACCTGGCATTCATGTGGATGTTACTTTGACACGTACCACCTACCTAAACATTGTTGCAGACCAAGTAGACCCCTTCATGGCAGGACAATGCATCCTGCCACACTGTGGAAAATGTTCAGGGATGGTTTGCTGAACATGGGAGTTCCAGGTTGATTTGGCCTCCAAATTCCCCAGGTCTCAGTACCACTGAGCATCCGTGGGATGTGCTGGACACACAAGTCCGATTACATGGCAGCTCCACCAGCTGCTGACTTCCTAACAAATACCACAGGACACCTTCAGGACCTTGTGGAGTCTGTGGCTCAATGGGTTAAAACGCCTGAAAACTACATCTGCATCCCTACTCTTCAAACGAAATAGAGTGAAAGTCAATAAAAGTATTATAAACCCGCCCCCTAGTGGGAAATCTGCGTTTATCATGCTTTAACATTTTGTACCTGCTCTAACCTCAGAGTTTTGCTTTGATTCTCTAGTACTGAAATTCTTAATCCCTTATCCATAAATTTTTAATCCGCTTTTGAACTACTACAATTATGTACATCAAGATGAATTTTGGATAAGAATGGTCTTTCATTGCTCATATCTGAGCAAATATTTTTTAGCTGTTTTAAACCAGGAAGCTGCTGTCTGTGTTAAGGGATTTTTTTAAGGATAATCTGACGTGTCCCACCTAAGGCCTATTGCTTTGTGTTGGAAGGAACTTCCCTTCCAAGTGTAATTTTTAGGGGCAAATCAATGTGAAGTCAAGGGCATGAGCTGCAGGTTTCTTGAAATAGATTTAACTTGAAAGTAAATCTGCCTCTGTCAGGCAGTCCTTCCGGGACCCGTGAGACGGCATGTGGGTCAGATCGCTACTTTTATTCCCTTTTAAGGCGTTTGGGAGGAGGCGTAGTCATGGTAACGTTTTTCTGCTGGACGTTGGTAATTCCATCCTAATAATTTTAATGTCTCTTAAGTTTCTGCGAATTTGAAGCCTTGCATGCATGCTACGAGGAGGCTTTACCAGTAATGGGTAAAGAAAGACTCTAATACCTTGAGACCTCGATGCATAAAAATGAGATTATTAATTACGGTACGTTTTGAGGTCTTTGTAGAGGCCCAGAGGATCCTCGGTGAGGAGCAGCGGTAATTTAATGTGAGTGGGACCTGCACGTGACTCGATTCATTAAGCATGCAAGCTCCAGGTATCTCCCGATCACATGACCAGGCCTGGGTTTTTTTTTAATTAGTGGACATCGGTACTAATATTGATGCCTGGTGAGAGTGCAAATGTCAGGCAGGCGGGTGGGTGGGCGTTATTCATCGCCGTTTGAGGGAATTCACGCCCGCCGTCGGCTCCAGATATCGATTTATTGACAGTGCCAAGGCGAAGAGGCCCTTGGGTGTGTTCATGTCACGGTTGGGTCCAACCCCCCCCCCCCCAAGAATCCCCTTTCCCGATGCCATGATCAAGCAGGAGAAACTCATTTGGTTGACGTATTGCTGCAATACTACCCAAGCAGGTCGCGCAGAGGAACCACGTCATGTGACGTTATGCTTCCAATAGACATGAGTCGCATGCCTTTCCTTGGTGAGGCGTGTAGCCATTCTACCGTCGCTGAGTCTTCAGATGAAGAAAAATGGTCCGCGGTCTCGCTTTTCACAGCATTTAATTCTTCCTTTTTTTGTAACAATGCAACCACATCTCATTTGATAAATAAATATTGCTTTTTTTTCTGTAATTACATAACGATTATAATTATTGCCTGTAGAATTTAATTAAAATTATTGAAACAATAAGTGCATTTGTCATCTGGAATCGCTTTCTCGCATCCAGATTTATTACTCTTAAGATTTGGAAGAAACCATATCCGCGCTATACGATGCGAGAGAGGAGATCCAGGGATCTGCAGTAACTTGTTCCCATATGACCGTTTACCTGTAACCTGCATGATAAAAGAATTTAATCTTTTATCATGCTGAAAATCCGGGGGGCAAAAGACAGTGAAGATCAGAAACCCAGGAAAGGGGAGATGTGGACCGTAGCACCTCCTATCCCCAAGATGCGCTGCCCCTAGGCGTCAGACCACAGGCTGCGGAGAAACCATAAATAAAGTTTCTCTGTGTTGCCATGGAAATTACTATAAAATTGAGGCGGGTCTTTGAAAGAGAAGGGCACCGGTGAAGAGACGACGTCTCTCTGAATTTAATGCCAAGACTCCAGTTTCTGCTCCCAATATCTACGGAATGAGAGCCGGTGGGTGGTTCTCGGGTTGCGTGGAGGGACGGTGTCCCGGTCGGCACGAGTCATATGCAGGGATCTTTGATCTGCCGCGGATCTCCATTCAAGCCAAGTTCCATCTACAAAGAGTTTCTCTCTCTCTCTCTCTCTCTCTCTCTCCCTCTCTCCCTCCAAGGCCATTCACAGGCAGCATCATCCGTGTGCGTTCATATTATCGCTCGTAATAAACTGCAGCAAAAACACAGCCAGTGGGTATAACCCATACAGCAGGCCGTGCAACAGTAATGATGCTTGTTTTAAATAACACTTTTTTTTTTATAGTATGTTGACTCAATCTGTTATTGTTCATCCATCTGCTCCTCCGCTTTACAACTGTTTATTCAGTACAGGGTCACAGGTGCTGGTGTTTATCAGCTAATTTTATGTGGCATGTGTAGAATATTCAAGTGTACCGGCATGGGAGACGGAGTGTAAAAGAGGTTTGTTGGTACCGTACGTGCTGATCTTCTGCACCGCGAGTTTCCCCGTTGCAGTTTCGATTTATCGTGGGGTTGGCATAAGGAATCGAATGGTAATATTTTTGGGAGTTTTGAGAAATCATCAGATGATGTACAAAGGCCAGCAGACGACACGCATAAAGTTTAGTAACTGATAAATGCTTAGAATATACATCCAGTGCTGGTTTGGAGGACACCAAGCGTGATTACGGCAGCTTCTCACCTGATCTCTCGCAGTGATCTTTGTATCTCCATGTTTCTTGTATATTTTGCTTTGCTCAGCAAGGGGACCAAAAGATTTTAGATTACAGATCGCAAACCCCCCCGGCGATGTGGAAGGGTTCACTGTATAGGAATGAATAGAAAATGGATGCGTTGGTGATTGGAGTCGGTGGGTAAGATCTGAGTTTCATGGTTGGTGCTTGATATGGTGAAACGGCTAGTTGCTATTGAATCAGTGTTTTCATTGGAATTAACTTTACAGGGGTCAACATTTACAGTTTCTGACTATTTTGGGCCATACCAGAGGAAGAGTTGCTTGCCCTCATGACGAAAAACCGCGATCCGTTTGAGTCTCGCAGAAAGGGTTACTCCAGCCACGCAAGAACATCTGTATTCCAAACCCTACTTTGGCTTAACGAAGCTCCGCGCTCCAGTGGATTTCCTCAGATCTAAACCCAGTTGGAAAATCAGCATAAAACTCAAACATTCCCAGCAAATTAAAAAGCTGAAATCCCGCTTCATACTTTCACTGCGCTTTGGGAGAAACTGCGTAAAATCATGACCGGTTTGGCATAAGCGATGGGTATCCAATTTGCAGTTTGCTAATATAATTTCAATATTTCAGATATCTGACATGCTTCATTATTCTTTGGAGACATCAGCTAGTAAACAGTAACTTCTCCGAATGCGCTTCACAGGGAAAACAGTCGAGGTATTAGAACCGTCGCATTGCAAGCGTATAAAAAGCTATTATGTTTATATGCTAAATCTAAGCTCGGTGTAACACTCCCAGCTCCCACGATAACCCTGGGGAACTAAAGTGCACTTTTATATTTCTGAAAAATGCTGTCCATTCATTTTTCCTACCTCCGTGTCCAATGAGATAAAATATAAAATCCCAGTAGCAAACCATTTTCACTCAGAATTTATTCAGTTTATGTTCATAACAACTTTCTATTTTTATATACAAAACTGTTTAAAAAAGGCGATATCGCTATTATAACACTCTGAATATGAAGCTGTTTTTTTTTTGCAAGCAGTCATTTGGTAGGTTATTTTTTGCCCAGACAAAATACTTGTGGTATTGTAGGTACGATGATGCCGAAAATAACAGCAGATAACACTAAAAAATGAAAAGCGACTACTAAATGTAGCACAGTGGTGCAGTGCCGCGCACCATCACCTCACCCCTTTGGGACCAGGGTTAGGAGCTTCACCCTGTGCTTGTGTGGTGTTTGCATGTTTCCCCCCTCAATCCAAAAACAGAGTGTGCCCTGCGATGCGCTGGTGCCCCATCCAGGGATATTCCCTGTCCTGTTCAGTAGCTTCTGCGATTGGCTCCGGAACCCCGCCAAGTTGCGTAAGATAAGCAGGTACAGAAAAAGATTTTAATAAAAATGATTAAATGTCTGAAAAAATAGCATAAAACATCTGGCAGGTGTCTTGCATGTCTGGTGTGAGTTGTTTGTAGGGCACGTTAATTTTGCCCGGAATTTCGCTGGCTGTGCTGGTGCTGTGGCCAGACCGCAGCTTGGGCAACACCAACAGGTGATAAACGGAGACGGGGGGCAGTGGGGCAGCCGTCAGACCGAGAATGAATGATCGTTTTTGTTTCGCGGTTATCGTGTGATGAGCCTGAATTACAAATGCAGGGGTGTATAATTCCAGGGCGTGTTTCTCCGAAGTTGCTTATCTGGCTTATTTTGCTGACTTGCAGTTTTTATTAATTTGGATATTTTTACACTAGAAACTCCACGCAAATATCTTACCGTCAGTTACAGCAGCTGACATGGCTGTGTGTAAAAGGACGAGATGTAACCCCCATTCCGTTATACCATCCCGAGTGTGGATGTTTCTCTTCTTTGATGAAATTTCTTCCATAATTTCTATTTAAATGATGGTTTCTGGCATTTTTAGGCTAATAAGGATCCCGTTTTAGATTACATAATCTGGTGTCAGGAGAAATGAGAATGTAGCCATTCCCCAATTCCCAGAATGCCCCAGGGAGATTCAGTTTTGCCGTTCTCGTGAGTGTGTGTGTGTGTGTGTATGTGTGTATTATAATTACACACATTTTCATTTAACCCTAGGCGGTGAGATAAT
Source organism: Brienomyrus brachyistius (assembly GCF_023856365.1). Taxonomy (NCBI): domain Eukaryota; kingdom Metazoa; phylum Chordata; class Actinopteri; order Osteoglossiformes; family Mormyridae; genus Brienomyrus; species Brienomyrus brachyistius. Next base: position 21,465,294 of record NC_064535.1, read on the forward strand.
AGGCTTGCTGAACTTGCTGTACTTTGATCAAAACTGCCTTGGCTTTTCTTCTCGCACGTTCCTGGTATGAGGAGCAGACTTCTCATGTTTGATATCTGTGCGGCCCATGGCGGGGCTGTCCAAAGGGCTCTCTCTCTCTCTCTCCCCGGCTGCCTGGTTTTCCCCAAACGTTTTCTGTCGACAAATCCCAAACTGCCGGCCTCAGCACTTTCAGCTCAGTCAGAGATGCCGTTGGATTTAATTAAGGTCCACGGTTCAGTTCCTCTCTTTCAAACCACCGGCAGCCTTCTTTAATTGTACATGCCGTAATCCCGGCTTTGATTAACAATATCAATTTTCCCCGACACGCCGTACCTGTTCTCCTCTCTAACCGTTATGTTCCGTCATTTAGGGGTGTTGACAAATGAATCCCTCAGAGGCGTGAAAACACACACAACCAACAGACATTAGTGTGTTTCTTTTAACAGGCTTAAAAAAAAACAAAACACTGCGATCGTGATCTACGCCCGTTCAGCCTGTCGTCAGCACGGCATTGCATTATTGCTAAATAAGCAGACGCGCATGAAGTCCAGGCCACTCCAGCGCATGTCTGCATCCTGCAGTGCAGACACTGTCGCCTTCGCCATTCAAACTACTTCATTCGCCTGTGTTTCCCTTCTCCTCTGGATTGTTAATGCGCTTGCAAATTGCTTAGACGTATTTTGTATGAACAATGATAAGACTCTAAGATAAGGCTGTATTCCTGTAATATAAATACCCATAAGCTTAATATAGACTGAAAACAATCCTTTCAGTTCATCCAACATTTATATTTCCTGTGTCTGGCGCTCCAGATAGCCGTTTGTTTATTGCGGGGCTCTCCATATGCAAGATTCATTATCAACGTCACCCTTAGATTGCAGAACAAACAAAGCTTGTGTGTGTGTTTTTATATATATATATATATATTTTAGAATGTTTTATAAAGGTTTTTTTTTTTTCTTCAATGAAGACACTTATGACGTGTTTGGGTTTTCTTTCTGATCTGTGTGAAGAGACCCACAGAGCCGTGAAATTGTAAGGCGGGCGTGTCGAAGATGGAGGGGAGTTACAAACTGTGTGTGTGTGTGGGAACACGGGGCATGCACACTTGTACATTAATGTTTAATCTCCTGAACATTTGTGAAAGTGACTCTAGTTTTCCCCGATGACCTATGATAGACGTACAGGCTTTAATATCCTGTGTGGGGACAGCGAGGTATGCCGTCCATCCCATCTCCCCCCGTGAACTCTGCTCAGTCAGAGATCACGCTGATCCCTTTTGGGTCATTGACTGAGGGCGGAACTTGTTGATAATTTATAATCGAGAGCGTTGTGGACGCGCTCCGCAGCTCCGTGTGGGGGAGGCTCGGTGTCCGATTCGGTGAGCTCCACGGAGACAAATAGCTGAGCTGGCGATAGCAGAGTGAGTACTTATGTGGTGTTGAAAGGCAGGTCTTCCAGCTGTCAGATTCAGGAGTGTGTGCCCCCCCCCCCGTCCACCTTCCAGGCTTGCAGGAGGGATGCCACAGCCAGCCAGTGTTGACATGATGTCACAATTGATTTTCCTTTTTGTTTTTTTTGTTTGTACCGAGCGCTGAGGCGATAGAGAGACTCGTCCTCAGATTTTTTTTAATTCTTCTTGTGCCAGTGAACCTTCCCCTCACTCTGGAATCATTTGCTGTTTTTTCCTGTTTTTTTTTTTTTTTTTTTTTAATTAGCTTTGTTGAAAAACACGAACATGCTGAGGCGGTTTTGTATGGGGATGTAGGCCCGTTCTGCTTGATGTATGTATTTTTGATACTGTTCATGGCTGTGGGCCTTTTCTGCCAGCTGTCGCATATGTTTGGTACTGACAGTATCTGTTGGAAAGACGCACGAACGCCAGGGGTACAAACATATAAAGCTGGATTCGGGATTCGAGGCCACGGCATTCTCAACCCAACCACATCTCAAGAATCCCAGTGATTACCTCATACTGGTGGATCGGACGCCAGGCCTTTCATTAGCACATGGGCAACACTGCTCATCCATCCATCCATTCATTTATTTTCTGTTTTTTGTTTATCCTATTCAGGGTTGCGGGGCGGGTCTGGAACACATCCTCGAAGCATTGGGTGCAAGGCAGGGAACAACCCAGGGTGGGGTGCAAACCCATCGCAGGGCACACACACCATTCACTCACACATATACCTATGGGTAATTTGGTAACTAACATCAGCATGCTTTTGCACTGTGGGTTGAAACTGGTGTACTCAGAGGAAACCCCATGAAGACACGGGGAGAAGATGCAAACTCCGCATCCTGGCAGAGACTCGAACTCAGAGCCCAGAGGTGCTAACCCCCCCCCCCCCCCCCCCGTCACATCAGGCAAAAACCAGTTTGCTGGTGGGTGTCACGGCTGTAGGCTGAATAGCGGAGTATCAGGGTTCAGTAATCAGACGCTGTGGTAATTTTTTATTTTCCACAGATGTGAAGTCGTGGCTCTTTTTCAGTTTCATTTACAGCTCTGTTTGAGTTGAAGTCGTCTGAAATAAATTCTAAGAAGATAAAAATGTGAGAATCTGACGGTTTAGCGGCTCACGCTCTGCTGGGCGTGGGAGATGGGTCCTCGGCTTCCACCCTCCGGCATCTCTCGGCTCTTCCCTCCCCTCTCCATATCCATTCAGCCCCGGGATCAATTATTCCAGGACGGGCATGGAGGGGGATGCTGGTGACAACTCCCCAAGGCGCAAGGGACTAATTGCCCCTGAGTGTCTGGCAACCACTGCTTTTGATCTCTCCCATGAAGGGGGGGCTGCTGTGTGTCTGGGTGTGCGCACGCTGTCACGCGTCCGTCTGTGTGCAGATGGAGGAACACTGACCCTCATTATGACCTCATTATAGATCTATTACAAGTGATTTATCACACAGCCTTTTGTGCATCTATTAAAACGAGGTCTATGTGAACCTCAGTTGTAATTTACCTGTTAAATGACCTGAGGCATGTCAATGTATTATAGACTTCGGCAGCACACTCGGAATACCGGCCTTTTCCCTAAAGGGCGTTAATGTTGAAGCTTGGGAGGCGTTTATTCTCTGGACCTTCTGCATCCATTGAGGTGAAGGCACATAAGTATTGGGGGGGGTGGCTGGGGAGTAGCTTCTGACTGTGAATCAGCAATGTCCTCACGCAGCGTGTTTCCGTACAGGACCACGGAGATGAGTCACGACGCGCTACGCGAAACCAACGGGGCAGCCCTAGGGTTTGGTCATCTCGCCATATGGTGCTCTGCAGTGGGTGACGGTGAAGGACCAGAGAGGGGGCTGGTGTCCACGACGGGTCCTGCAAGGACGCACTGTGTCACCATTGTCTTTGGGTAGAACTGGATTATGGGAAATTTAGACTGCAGTGGTTTAGGGTTAGACTCGTGGAATGAGTTAATTTGGCCTTATACTTTAAACAAAAGCAATGGAATCAACGTCTTTCTAGTAATACGCCATCGCGTGGGCGGTGATCACCATGGTGATCAACATTTTGGCATACCGCCTATGTAGCACCCCCTACTCCCCAATGCAAACTTTTGAGTTTGTGCTCATCCCACCCACTAGCTACGATTGGCTACAAAAAAACATGTGGTCTCGGGCATCACCGGTGCCCCCGTAATGTTCCGGAAGCAAAAGGCTTTGGAATCTTTGAGTAATTTTGAAGGCAGACTCCCTGAATTTGTACGAAGTTATCCACGTTTTTATGCCAGCTCACGCCAAGATTTTAAGGATGTGCAGACGATCTGCAATTGGTGGGTGGAAATGGCAGATTTGTTTGTGGCTGACGTACGTTTGTTTGCCTTCTGTATGTGGGTCTGTTGCATTGAGAACATTCTGTGCCCTCCGGGCCTGTGGCATGACATTAAACAAACAGTCTGGAGGTGTTGTTTTTAGTTTACGTCAGCATCTTCGATTTCATTTTATCCAGATGTCGTTTGAAGTATGCAGACACCTTTATTCAGCCAACAGAGGGAGGCTACCAGGCTAGTATTGTCTAAGGGAATGACCAGGGTGTCCTGTGCACAGGCCTCTCATGAGTCTGAGGCATTGGGCACCGAAGCTGATTTCTTTACCTCAGATTTCTTAACGACCATGTCCTCAGTTTGAGAATCACATACACGATGACAGTCCTAGTGCAGGGTTGTGTTTCCGGAAACCTTCCTAGTGCTACAATCATAGTAACTTCAGAGAGGGAGAATTCCGTATGATGACCCTCTGACAGATAGGCCTCTGGGCTTCAGCCCTGAACATCTGAAGATCCTGGTGTCTCCACTGGCTGTGCATGTTGAGGGCAGATCCAGTCTGATTTCTGTCAAGGTGGATGTAAGAGACCCATAAAATATATTTGCTGATGAGAAGTATGTCAACTTCGATCATTGATCAAATCCGGGGAGAAATCTAGTGATCTGGGCTGTACACCATAAAACGGGAGCCAACTGAGATCACAGAATGCTAGCACTCTACAAGAGTTCATGATTATGAAATGAGAAAGTTGGGGACGATACTGAGGAAGCGACAAGGCGGCGTGAGCTGATTACAGTGCGTTGCCACACCCACCACACAACGAACCACCTCAGGGATGAGAACCCAAGTACAGAGTGATACCTCAGCACCACACTAGTGCGAACGAGTTTTTTTTTTTTTCCAGTGGCTGGAGTGCCAATCCTGCCACCAAGCCCCAAATCTCCCTCTAAGTTGGATAATGGCCTCTGAAATATCACATCTTCCCGAAAAGACTTTCTCAAGAGTGTAGAAACTGCACATCTTTACTGAATGTATATTTGTTCTCTGAAATAATGATGCGTGTTTCTCCTTTCAGTTGATTGTCAGTCTGCTTTTGCTCAGTCTGCCTTCGGTTTTCAGTTGCGGGAGCCGTACGCGTGTAACTCCAGGGGCCATGTGCTACGAAGCGATGCCCAAATCTCCCTTTTTAGCTGTAAGTGCTCGCATATTTCAGATTTGCGATTCTGCAGTGGGAGGTGCCGGCTTTGTGGGCACTGGGGGTGTGGGGGGGCGATGTCTTTCCAAAATACCGCAGGTGTATTTTTCCTTTGATGTTATCGTGAGCTGTTTTTCTGTTGAATTTCACAGATGAAGCTGCAATGAAAGAGGGACATTTTGACCACAGCCTCTCACCCACTCCCACCGCTCCCCATGACCAATTACAAGGCCATAAGTTCATAGTCTCCTGTCTCTCTCTCCCCCCCCCCCCACCATGTCCGGGGGGAGATTACAATACATGAGATCTGCCCCAAACATAAATTTTGATTTCGTTTTTCATTCCATCGTTTTCCGCCTCTGCGCTGTTCCAGAGCGGGCTGCTGGGGACTGTGCTTCCCTGTTACGGAATTCAGCTTGCTTAGAACAAAGAGCACGCTTCTGAGGAATAACTGCGGATCTGCCAGATTAATTGGGAGGCTGTGGGGGGTGGGGTGGGGGGGGCTCCCCCCACACCCAGGGGCGTGAAATAAAAAGAAAAAATAAGGCATGGTTTTAATAAGCAGGGATTCAGCATGTAACATCACACGATTATGCTACAATAAATCAGGGCTCAGATGTAATGCCCCGCTGCCCCCCCCCCCCCCCCCCCCCTCACGCCAGTCCTGAGTTACTGGTAATTTTTTTTTCCCTCCGATGAAAAGTGCCTGGAACAGCTCTGTGTTCCTAGCCCCTCACTTTGTTGTTCTCCCTCACTAACATCTCTGCCAAGTGATGAATTTTTTGATGCAGACAAGCAGCAGGAGAGAAATGAAACAGTCATCCCTGGAAAAGAGGCAGGTTTTATATGCTTGGGTGTTAATCTACACACAAGATTAATCACTTCGGGAGTCTTATTTCACTATTTGTACTGACCTCCTCTCGTCTGGTGTCCCATAACTGGATGAAATAATTAGAGGCTGTGCACTTGAATGGAGCAAGTATTCATTTTTTTAAACTTGTGACTTGTCTGCAGTGCTCTGTACGCCCCTACCCCCCCCCCCCCCCCCCACTGTCAGTCCTACCTTTAAAGTGTCACTGGTCGGCTGCATTTGTTTTAATTGCATCTGAAATCGTTCCCAGCCCTTCATTATGAGACCTGTCACCTTGTGTCACATTAAAGACAGTCAGTGATGATTATGGCACATGAATATGGGTCCTTATGCTGAGTACATTCCATCAGGCATGTTTCTTTAATTCTGTTCTCCTTTCTTACTGGTTTCTGACGTTCCTGCTTGAACAGATCAGCCAATAGCTATCGTCGAAAAACGGGGGCTTGACTACCATACCAAAACAATAAAATCTGTGTTTTTTCTGGTACATGTACATTTCTGCAGTCTGGCCTACAGTCTGTCAGTCTGTTAACAGGCTGGTTTAATAATAAGCTTTAACTAAGCACTCTTACATAACAGGTTATTGCATGTTTATAGATGACTAGTATGTATTATTCCGTATGAGTAATGGTGTAGGAGACTGGGCATTTATCAACTAATACAGTTGGGTATGTCCACAAGGTGTGTGTGTGTGTGTGTGTGTGTGTGGGGGGGGGGATTTATGTATTACACTGTAGGGACCAAATGTGCTAAAATCCTGTTATTTTGATGTTGTGGGGACCACCTTTTCAGTACCCACCAGGGGAAATTCAGTTTTATACAAATCTGAGACAGCAATCAAAAAATTAAAAATGTCCAAAGTCTTGTATTTTGTTTGGTTACTTACGGTTAAGGTTAGGGCTGGTTAGGGGTTAAGGTTGTCGTTGCTGGGATTACCTGTAGGCTCTTACCAGTGGAATGAGTGGACGGTCCCCACAAAGACATGAATGCAGACGCATGTGTGTGTTTCTGTGTGTTGCAGTATATAGCCTGAGGCTCTTTGTTAGCACCATGCCGCTGTATCTATCTGCATCATTCCAGAAACCATCTGACCAACCAGAAGCATACAGCGGACGGCCTGGCCACACATAGCCAGGCCTGCCGCATCGGTCTCTCCTGACGTGTGAATCCGGGAATGCTATCGATCGCTGTCATGCGGCTTAGAGACCTGGACTTTTTAATCAGGAGAAAGGTGAGAAGCAGCATCCCCATCTGCTGTAGTACTGTTATTACATTTTTCCGTTTGTGATCATAAAAGAAAGACGTAATTGCAGGACATACCTTAAAGCTTACGAGGGCCTCTCATCTCCGATGCATCTTCTAAGTGAGAGCTGTCAGGTTAGAGATGAAGGTTGGAGTACCTTGCGAGCTTCATTATGGGAAATTGATTTCTTGAATCACTGTCGCCATGCAGAGACACAGAAATCACTTGGACCTTCAGGCCGATAACCCTGGACTAGACTAAAAAAAAAAAATCAATATGTTTGTGAAAGAAAAACATAGAGAAAATTCCATAAGTACTGAGAAATATTAGAAATTAGGTCTTAAGGAGGTCTTGCTCAGTGGAATTAGACCAATATACAGTATAGTGAGGAATGATCTCGCAGGAGCTCTAGCGCATTGTTTCCCAGTCTGGTCCTTGGGGACCCACAGTCAGTCCATGATTTTGCTTCCTGCCTGACAATCTGCATTTTTGGTCCCTCTCAGCTTCCTAGGAGCAGGGAGCAAGCAAAAAAATGTGAACTGTCTGTAGGTCCCTGAGGACCAGATAGGATAACATTGTCCTGGAGTTACTGTATGTTTGGTGCAGGCAGTTGGCACAGGATTGGTGCATTCAGAGATGCTAAGGTGGTGATCATTGCCAGTCTCATTTTTTTTTCCAAGAGCAAAACCCACGTTTTTGCTACAGGGTTGCAGAAAGCTTGGAGTGCAGCATGCCAATAGCCGGCTTCCTGTGCTGAGCCTCTCGTCACTCCCCCCACCCCTCCTACCCAGCCCCATCATGAAACATGGAAGCTTGATTGGGCCCGGCACATCCCTATGCAGCACTCGTAATACGGTGTTGCAATTCTCTCCCGGTGTTTTTTGTACCCAATGATTAATGCATCTGAGCACTGTCCTTAGGCTTAGACTCTTTCTTGGGTACATTTTGCTCTAATTTATGGTTAGATCCCGACTGAAGATAACAGCAGTATATTAACTATGTAATTGGATCCGCAAGCCAGAGATCACGCATTACATTATAAAGTATGACCATACACAGGCCATAAATCATTTGTAGGAATTTGTCATAATATACTTTTCATTACTTGAGAGGTCATGGTACGTTTTCATATTTCGCATTTGTCCCGAAATGAAGAAACACATTTGTTTGGCGTCCAGATTACACTGAAATATGAATCTGTTGCCTTATTTACTTACTTAAGTAAAATATGAGAAGAATTGGAGAAGAAGTAGGACACAAGATGGCATGAATGAGGATTTTAAGACCTCAGTTTGGATATTTACCACAATCTGTAAACTGTATTCATTAAGAAGCTCATCGTATCGCTTGATACGAGTGTGATTCAGTTCAGAATCCAAATGTTCACATTTCTAAGTTAAAAGTTGATTCTTCTATGTGTAAATTACAAAAGATAATGGCTTTAAACAAAACTTGCGTGCAATTACACAGGAATTAGCTGCTCTGGGTCACAGCCAGAGTGGAGGAACGTGCAGCAGACTGCAGAATCTGTTCTCCAGGTTTCTCACAGTAATTTATATGGACCCTCGGAGATATATTGAACTGAAAAATTATTGCCTTGATGAGTTTTGTGATGCGGTGATGGTCACCTGCTGTTGCCAATCTTGTTGACATTTCAGAAGGAACTTGACAGCAACCCCTCCAGCCCCCTGTCTGTAATAAGCCATCGTGCTGCATTCCCATGGTCTCAGTAGCTTCATTTAAATGGATGGGGGGAACTAGGGCTTGAACCTGCCCCCCCTTGTGTACCTGCCCCCCCCGCTCCCCCATGGCTCCATGAATTTTAAAAACCGATGCTTTGTGGGGAATGTGATACTTCATTAAATCATTTTTATATGGTTCAATTTTGTCTCTGTTTGTGGTTAAAAGTATCCTGGACGCCTATATTCTGCTCGGCCCAGGTGTCTGTGCCCTTTGGGAAGTGGCCCCTCCCAGCCAGCCTGTCCATGCTGACGGGGGCATCCATCACGTCTCCTGCACGTCCTCTTTGTTCACTGTCTCCAAATTGATCTCAGGTGATCGGGCGGAAAATCACCGTGCTCAATCAAGGGAGGATGTAGTGACCCTCCCCCCAAGCATAATGTGGAACAGAACCAGGTAAGGCGTCAGTGGGGGTGCAAAGTTGCCTATTTGAGGTGGGGCTTCCCTTTTCAGGGTGACGGGGATAGGCAGTGACGGGGGGAAACCTGAAGACTGTAGTTTGGCCATTAATTAAAAAAAAAACACATGGGTATTTACAGGCATTAAAAGGTCAATGAGAATCCCAACCCCTCCCTCCAAGATATCTAGGTGGCATCCCAGATATCAATAAAGAAATACACACTATCCTGGATTCCATGTGCCCTTTGCTTCTTGCCCTAAAATAATGGGTCTGAACCCCCCTTGCAAAATGTTTTGTATTACTGATCAGCCATCTCAACCTGTCTAAATACCCCTGAAATAGAAACAGAAAATTGAGAAACATGGATGACCCCCACAGTCTATCCGTCCCCCGAGTCAGCAAAATGCAGGGGGGAGGAGGTAAAATAGGATTGCCCCTACAAATTATTTTCTGGCTACGGGCCTGCTGCAGGTTCCCTGTGACCCCAGAAAGTGCTTATACAGGATGGATGGATGGATATGTACATTTCATCCTGCATGTTGAGAAACGGGTCTCGCTGAGATTTATAATTGATAAACCAAGCCATGTACTGCGCTGCTTTGTGTACCTGAAGCGCACACACAGCGAATACTAATCAAGCTCATTAACACTCCACATCCCTGTGCTCTGTTTACAGCAGGGAACAGAGGCACTGACAGACTGTTACTGAGGCACTGACTGACTGAGGCACAGACTGGCTGCCATTGTAAGAAGCTTCCTTCCAGTCGACTTTGTGCTTGGAGATGTGTTTTTCTTTCTTTTTCTTTTTATCCCCTTCCTAGCCCCTCCCCCCCCCCCCCCCCCCACCCCCACACAAACACACCAGACCGGTCCAAGCCCAGGCAGAGTTTTCAATCAGGGGGGAGATAATAGTCTTTCTGCCTTGTTTAAGAAAGATGCTGAAAAATGATCAGTCATAATCATTGGGCTGTACCATCTCCGTCTCTTGCTCGGTGGTGCGTCGCCGTCCGCTTCTGAGGTTCCAGGAAAGCAGGGACTCCAAAGGAGGAAAAGCGACGTCCGACGTATGCGAGCTGCGTCTAATGTCTCACTGCGGTGTCCATGTTGGCACCACGAGTCGGATCCGTAGTGCCAGTGAGATTCCGGCTCAGGTTTAAATGGCACGTCTGATTCGCTAAGACCTGCACCCAGACGCCCCTGGGGCAGGCTCTGCTGTGAGTGATGCCTGATAACCCCCCCCCCCCCCCCCCCCCGATCTGGCCCTGTCCCCTACGGTCATGTTTATGCTCTTAAGTGAGGAAGTCGGCGCTTTAGCACAATGGCGATGTTTGTTAAACGTGGTACAGGTGCTAAATGAATTCCTCCACAGCAGCACTCTTACACATATCGAGACTCATACCTACATGGTCATTTCTCATTAAGTACAATAAACAATTCATGCTTTTAATGGAACATGGAGCCTCAAGGTTTGTCTGTACAAGACGGAGAGCTGATGCCCTCTGGTCCACCGTACTGGGCATGCTCATCGCATGTTTAGCGATTGTGCTGTGAGACTAATACTAGGGTAAGTACCAGTTACCCACAAAAGCATGGCAAGAAGCATCAGATTATTAAAGGGAATCATGTGCTTAACATTGGTTGAACACAGAATAAGTGTGTGTGTGTGTGTGTGTGTGTGAGTTGTATATATATTACATTGTGGGGACCATTGTTTTTGGTCCCCACAAGCGGAAACTCATTCTTTATAAAAAAACTGTGACTGCCATAAAAACTAAAAATATTTTGTTTGGTTATTTATGGTTATGGTTAAGGTCAGGGCTGGGTAGGGGTTAAGGTTGTCATTTTGGGATTGGAGTTTTCCCCCATAGAAATGAATGGAGAGTCCCCACAAAGATATAATTACAAACTTGTGCTTGTGTGTGTGTGTGAGTGATATGATATATACATTTGGCTCCCCATAGGAAACACACAAACTGGTTTTAATAGTTTAAGCCATCAAAGAACGAATACGTGAAACGAGTGGACATTAGGTTGAGATCAGGCTGTACTTTTGTAGCAACGTGGCTCTTCATGAAAATGACATGGAGGCTGCAGCTCTCATCAAAGCTTCTCCCAAGCTGATGTCTGCCAATCTGAAATGAAAGCTACTGCACGGAAGCCTACTTCTGCTAGCGGTTCCAGTGAACGATAGGGGATCCGCTGCTACTAGAACTTGAAATATGACTCTTGCCGTTTAAAATATTAAAGCACAAAACAATGTGACATGAAAGCAGAGAAATTTCTCACTGGGAAAAAAGAGAGAAAAACAAAATCACCCAGCAGAAATAACGGCGATAAAATCCGCCCCCCGGATATTTATTTATTTTTCCACTCCCAGGGGGAAGCAGCCCGGTGTTTATGGAGAATCCAAGGAATCATCGCTGTCTGGGGGGTGTGCTGCTGGTTGCTCTCAAGAGCCGTGCCAGAGGGCGACTGGGCAGCCTGGCAGAGTGAGACTTGGTGGTTGCTGGCGGCGCCCATTGCCGTGGCAGCGGTACGCCCGGTTCATTGGCTGGGTGATGTACGAAACGCAGCCTGTCTGTGGAATGAGCAGGAGCGTAAATACACTAAAATCTAGTTAGAAGGGACAGGAGAACAAGTTATATTGGGAATGCAGTGAGGTGTTGATTTAGGGGATGAAGCGAAAAGGTGAGATTTTAAAAGCTATTTTCTGGAAGGAACCTGGTCTTCAGCAAGCAATAATGTGACTAACAGCACAATGGGAGACTAACAGTTTTTCCATTTTCAACAGAAAGAACTAAAAGCTGAAAAATGGCTTTAAAGCCGTAGTTTTGTTCCATCTCTTTAAAGCCCAGTCATGTTTAGTCTTTTTTTGTTTGTTTTTAATTTCCTTACATGTGAAAATGTGTGTTTACAGCCCTTTAGACCCTGATCTCTGTTACCCTGAGCAGCATTACAGGGATCTGAATCAGTAATGAATTAATCAGTGTGCAGCAGTCAGTCACGGCTGGGCTGATTCGCTCACCTTGCAGTTTAATTGGCGTAAGAGGTGCAAACCACACTTGTGATGAACAGAATTATCACGTTTCCCAAATGTCACCCTGGGGGCACCGCCTCAGTCTCTGGGGTGTGGATAGCGCAGCAGGAGCCTCTCTGCTTAGGGTGGGGGCTATTTCTGTCATAAATAGATAGTTAGAAAGTGATGCGAAATGGGGGGGGGGGGGGTAATCAACACCTGGGAGGTAGGAATCTGTAATGTGCCGTTTTGGGGAGTGTGCTGAGATGCGTGTACGCCTGTCATCCAAGTGACTTATTTTTCTTTTCTTTCCAAATATAGCTCTAAAAATGACGGCACGTTCAGTGGGCGTGAGTTTGGGGATTGGGATCGTCTTTGGGGCTTTAGACTTGGTCTCAGTGATCAGGAAGCTTCAGAAATCTGATGTGAGGTGGAGTCTGTGACATGCTTCAGAATTAGCCTGGCAGGGATATTGGTGAGGCCTGCTCTTCAGCCTGAACAAGGATGTGGGCGGGAGGGGATCATGAACGGGAATACTCCCACACACACACACAGCTATGCATATATACAGACACACACACACACGCGCCGCAGTGCTCTCTCTCTGACACACACGCAGTCTGCAGTGCTCTTTCCCTTACACGCACACAGTTTGCAGTGCTGTCTCTCTGACACACACACCCTGCAATGTTCTCCCGCTGACACACACACACAGCCTGCACTGCTTACTCTCTCTGACACACACACCTTACAGTGTTTTTTCTTTCCTTCTCTGACAGCCTGCAGTGCTCTCTCTCTCTCTCTGACACACACACAGCCTGCACTGTTCATTCTCTGACACACACACCTTGCAGTGTTTTTTCTTTCTCTCTCTGACATAGCCTGCAGTGCTCTCTCTCTGACACACACAGACACAGCCAAAGTGGTCTCTCCCCCTGACACACACACACACACACCCTGCGGTGATCTCTCTCTGACCCCCACACACACACACACATACCCTGCAGTGATCTCTGTCCCTGCAGGCTGTGTGATTGTGTGTCAATGGTCTGTCTCTCTGACACACACGCAGCCTGCAGTGCTCTCTCTCTCCCTCTTGACACACCCACACACACTTTGCAGTGCTCTCACTAACACACACACACACACAAGATGTTGTCATGCCCACTGCGCTGTGTGCAGCATCCAGTGTAAGGACAGTGACCGGTGCACTGCGTACGGCTGCCCCCCACATCTGTGGTTGTAAACAAACCCCATGTCCCCTGCAGCCACAGCCCCCCCCCCCTCCACAAGGGAGTTTACCCTTTAGCCAAACAGAAGGGAGCCCATCAGCCCATCAGGGGCATAGGATCGTCGTTGACCAGGAAGTGCCCATGCGCATATAATTTTTTTTAAGGTGGGGGGGGGTAAAGACAGTGCATAATTCATACAGAGTGGCCAGTATTATCATTAGCCAATTATATGTTTTGAGTCAATGAGTGACAGGGAAGGAGGCCAATTGGCTTTCAGCTGGGGCTGAGGAGGGTGGAGCCAGACTGGGTGACGTTAGTATTCCTCACACCACATGCTTCGGATGGAAGAAACGAATCAGTGGAGGATGTCTTTTCGTGGGCAGGAATGGTGGAGGAAAATTATTGGACGCTAACATGTTTATAATCATAGCGATCCGCGAACCCGCAGCTGCCATGGTAATTGTGTCCATTTCCCATAGCAGCTGTCTGATATATTTGAGTCCCTGGGTTCAAAATGCTGACACACCCATTTCAAACCTGCCCCTGCCCAAGCAGTAGGCTGTCTCAGGCAGCACGAGGCTGGGGTACTCCCTGCACAGGTTGTAAAACATTTACTGATCCGTATTAATTACTAATTACTCACTCGGGGAATCCATAAAGATATGCTGTGCCAATTGAAAACAAAGTGTTATATTTTATGTTCTGAACGGTCATAATGTTCAACATGGAAAACATAACAGCACAGGGGGCTGGGTGATCTCTCTCGCGTTTAAAACAGCCCCACTCTTCCCAGGCAGACATGGGGTCTGCACCCGTCTTTTCGCTATAACGGGCGACCTCAGAGAAGGTTCATTTTTTTGTGCTGTGTGAATAAAAATCACCATTACGCTTCCCTCACCATGTGGTAAAACTCTGCAGAGGAATCCCGCGAAATAATAATCACGTTATATTGTCATCTTCCTCTCACCAGTTTCGAAATAACAGCGATACAACTGGTAATACGTTCAATTCAATCACGCGTCCACTTTAGTGTACAATACAATCTGGGCAGCCTATTTTTGTCGCGGACCTTGCCTTTTGCACTCACAGATGAGAACAGATGCTTTTCTTAGACTTCTTTTTTATGTCTTTCCGAAATTAAAACGTGGGATTGAGTTATGCCCGGCAAGATGTGGATGTTTTTTCTAGTTTAATCATCACTTATTTATGTCTGTCCTATTACCTTTATTTTACTGACACTCCATTTAAAAATGCTGGGAGTATCACCGATGACCGATCCTCTCTGACCATATTGCTTAATGCCGGCGTTATATAACATATTACCTGGCCATGGCGGAGCGCCAGCCGTATTAACGGCTCCGCCCCCGCGGTCAGCCGTTAGCCGCCGTTTGTTTCCCGCCTCCGCGTCCCGCGCCAATTGGCGGTCATCCCTCCGCTTTTAACATCCCTGTCATCCTCATATAACGTTCGCGCTGACGGAGAACCAGATGCTTTGAAATTGCCTTCACTGCACCAAAACGTCACATAATGTGCCAGAAAGCGTTTGCGGAATCCCTTGGAGTAAATCGGTAGTTTCTATTCATATTAACAACCCGGTGAAGTGTTTGTGTGGGAATATAAATCATAATATATACACATTAAAAGCAGCCTAAAATTGTTCTTTGTCTATTTGTCAGATTTTTTTGTTAAGTGCCCTGAGTGGATTAGGTCCCCTTGACGGATTAAGCTATATGTATTGTTGGCTTTTCATTCATTTTCTGGGTAAATGGTGGGTAATACTTCACAATTGATCCATCAATTTTCTCTGTTTGGAGGTGTGCAGTCTGTTCAAGTTTTATAAATGCCTACACACACAAACACCTATATATACACGGTGCAGTTGTTTCTTTCTTCTTGGATTCACTCAGGCTCTCAAGTTGCTTACACAGCAGTTATTAAACATTTTGGTACACCCCCGTTCTCTTTGCAGTCTGAGCGTTAACCATACCTCCCGTGGGGACCTCACGGTTTACCCTTGCCCTGTCCACAATGACCCGCTGCAATCCTCGCAGGCTGAAACTGGTTTTCATCTACAATTTGCCGGAATATAAAGATATTCCCCCGAAAGGCTCACGACTGCAAGGTGGTGCATAGGATCTAAGACAATCAGCTGTAATTTGTGCAGGAGCCATTGTTCATTACTTCCCTTTAAAGTTACAGTAAAAAGTAACGTTAACCTTAATTTGACCATTTGTGGTTTCATTATACCATGGAGTAAAAAAAAAATGTAGCTATCATTTTGTGTTTCACATAATAGAAGTGAGAAGGTTATGTGAGGCGGCATGAGGCTGAACAAGGGAATGTGGCTGGGCTCGTGTAATCTCCTGAGCATGCTTGGTTACTGGTCCCTGCACACCGCTGCGGTCATGAAGCCCAGCTGTCCCTGACTGAAGAACGTTCCTTGGCAGGGTTTAAACAGGGTTAGCTGGGTGGACTAGCAAGCACTCAGGGAGCCATTCTTTGGAGAAAGGCTGGTATTAAGTTCGTTTCTCATCATGCTTTCCAACAATACTTTAAAGAACCCATGACTTCATTTAAGTTTGAGGCTTCTGTCAGGCCATCAGTGACGCGCTTCACCCCATAATCTGCCTCTGCATGCAAGGCGTTGTGTCGAAGTTTCAAAGCATTTCTATGAATGCCATGTATATAAGAATCTATGAATACATTCATAGGACATTATAATGTATTCGTAAAGCATTATAAACATGACTATAAATATTTTAACAAGGCACAACACATATTCATGTTTATTATGCATTATGAATGATTTCTGAAGCTCATTTATAATGCACGAGATTCCTTCATAATGCAGTACAAAGCATCCTTAATTCTTATATTGACCATTATAATGCATTATGAAGGTATTTATAATGCATTATAGATGAGTTTCATTTCAGACTATGCAGTATTATAATCGATGCCATAATGCCTTATGGTTTTAAGCAGAAGATGCTGTAATACTTTATTTATTTTATGCCAACCATTATACTGCATTATGAAGGTATTATAATGCATTATAGGTGACAGCTTTCCGTAAAGTGCAGTACAGGGTTAATATGGGTGCCTTCCATACAGAGGTCTTTGTATGATCCTGCACATATACAGTATGTTACGTGTGTATCTGAGATTGTACCTAAATGCAAACATCTATTTTATAAAACCGCTGTTGTCAGACAAACACGTACCCTTTCATACAATCTGTAACACTAGATATACTTGTCAGCCGCGCTAATCCCCCAAGCAGAGGCTAATAAACAATGAGGAACATTTCATTCACCTGGGTGAATGATTATTTTCAGGTAGGCGGCGATATTTCATTTAAAAAAAAAAAAAAAAAAGCATCCCGACGTTGTCATGCTGTGGATCGTCATGCGGAGACTTTTACTTTGATACGCTGTCGCCTGCACAAAAGTCTGTTTATAATAAGACAGCAAGCGCCGTGGTTTTGACAGTCTGCGATTAACTATAATTAGACACCGTTTACCTTATGCTTTGAAGTGCTGAGCGGCGTGTTAAGTTATAATAAGACTGTACAAATTGCTGCAGGTCTTATTACCATTGAGGATGCTGCTATGCTCGCAGCCTTCGATAGCTTGCATCATGTAAATCGCTCTCTCTTTCACTGTACTGTACGTCCTTGACCACCAGCAGTGGAGGCCTGTAGTTATGCACCAGTATAGAGGGAGTATTCCTTGACTTACAGGTAGCATTTTCTGTGTGTTATTGCTGCAGTAGTTGTGCTGTAAGGACAAACAGCCATTGTATCATTATTTTGATTTTATGTATTTCCTGCCAGGGAAGACTGATTGCTATTCTGGTTGATCAGACCTAAAAAGGGGTCAGAGTCTGATTTTCTGCTTTTGACATGCATCCGCTGCTTTAACTTGGACAGTAAAAGCTCAGCACACATCAGTGATTTGATTTGGATTCAGGGGCGATTCTAGGATTGCTTTTAAGAGGGGCCATAATTCATACGGAGGGGCCTACTTTATCATTAGCCAACGATAGGCTTTGAATCTGTGAGTGACAGTGGTGGGGCACACGGGCAGCCAATCAGCTTTCTGCTGGAGTCAGTGCCCCTGTGGCCCCGCCCCCCCATACGCCCCTGCTTGGATTCCCCAATGTTTTCAGTGTGGGGCTGCCGCTTTGGGCTTCACTTCTCCAGCCCTCGCAGGTGCTCCCATTCTGCCTGCTCTCCAGCTTGTTTCACTGCCTGGGGCCCTTTGCAAGGGTGACACTCAGTGCCTCCATCTTTCCCGGACTCACTTTTTCATTCCGTTTTTGCCATTCTGTTGAAGCTGACAAATTCGGCATGGCATCCAAACCTTTGAGCTCTCGACACAAAGCCAGTGGAGGTCTTTGGCAGGGGGCCTGAGACCCTATGGCTGTTCCACAAACTTGTTTATAGCCAAAAAATCAGGGCTGTAATCCAATTTCACCACCCAGACCTAATGAGTCTCTTGTCAATGTGCATGTTCCAGGCAGAAGAACTTTTCTAGTTAAATTACTGCAGAATCACATGGACGATCTTTTTTCTTACATATGTTTGTCCCTCTTAATCAATACATTCCAGTCCAAATCAATTCCGTCTACCCGGTCCTGCTGAAATCTGGTATGTAACCAACACAAAGTGCATCTCAATTCAGTTTGAGATAATAAACGTAAAAAATCTATTTGCCACACTATCTATTACGTATTATATAAGCTCTGTGATGGTCTGTTTTGGAAAGACTCTGATTTTTATTTAAACACAGACATATATAACGGCTGATCTATGAGCCAATAAGGTCTTAACAGAGGAATACAAATGAATACCTTATTGAGCTGTGGGAGAGGCAAATTACATCAGGGCCTTCGTTTGGGGCTCCCTCACATAATTAAACAATATTTTCAAATCAGACCTCCTTGACAGCTTTGGGAAATGAATATAGTATTTGGGCTCAATTTGTGATATAATTTATTTTGGATAATGCATTGCTGGGTTCACTGGGGACCGAATTGTTCGCGGTTTGGGGATGACTAAATTATATGTGGAATTAGCATGCCAATGTCACTGTCTTTACGGGAGATCGGGTCATGTGGCCTGGATTTTGCCCGGTGCCGCTGGCGGTATAGTGGGGGGGGGGGAGGGCATTTTCATTCCGGTCAGGTTGGGATAAATTTCCTTAAACAGCTTCCATTCAATTGCCATGTAGAGTTCTGTAACCTTACCCATCTTGGATGGGCGATTCATGTGAAGGGTACAGCATAGCCAATCAGAACTTTACTGTACATACAGTGAACCATCTTACCGCTTACTAGATAGCAGCACGTTGCATGTGTAGGATAAGGTGACCCAAGGTTTGAAGCAGCCGGGATGTTATTTGGGGATATCTTCTTCCAAGGCAATAGGGAGGAACTGAGATAGCGTGGGACAGAATCGGAACATACAAATGCAAAATTTCCACACTGCAGATCAGGAACTCCATGAAAACACATAAACACATTTGTATGTGAAGGTCAGCAGTTGTGATTTTCTTTAAAGCCATGATTCATACAGAGAGCCCGACCTTATCATTAGCCAATGATATGTTCTGAATCGGTGAGTGGCAGGGGAGGGGGAAAACTAGGGGCCAATCAAGTTTCACCTGGGGCCAGTGGAGCGGCCCCTTATATGCCCCTGTGGGTCGGACATAATGAGAGGAAAATTAAGGAAGGAGATGTACATAAAGGGATGAAGAACAGCTGGAATAAATCAAGCCAAGCAGTGATAGACACCTGACTTCCCCCGACAGACCTGCGCCTTTCCCTATTTATGATTTCCTTCATTCAAAATTTATATTTTCATTATTTCTGCAATTATTGTTTGCAAAGGATACAAGCCAAGGGAATAGTCACCTTCCGGCTGCCTGCAAAAATCATAAAGAGGGCCGAGAGGGACACGCATGCATTAATTCTTTATCCTCTTCTGAAGAACCAGTGAAGCAGAACTTACCTGAGTCAACACCCTGACGCTGTTGTAACGGGTAACGAGGTTCCCCGCCACTGTGCCATGGCCCTCCAGAGGCCTGCTACGGATGCAGTTTGCCTGCGGCTTGACCGAACCGGAGGTGTGGCTGAAGATGGGCTGAGGTTTGGAGCGGAGGAACAGCCCTCGATCACCCTGGACTTGGTTAAAATGTAGTCTGACCTCCCTAGGGGTTGAGATGTAATTAAAAAAAGACTTATGAATAACCTAATTAACAAGTTATATGAATATCATAACCATTGTCACACAAGTTAATAAAAGATTTTGAATCTGTGGAATTCTCTCTTCATCCTGCACTGTAGACCTGCCATAATAGATACAGCCTACATTGGTACCTCTCTGCAGTTGTTGTGGGATGCTGGTTTACCATGTGTCTGTATGTGTGTGGATGTTGTTGACCGCTGTATATCTCCTGCCCAGGTATGAGGGCGAGTCTATCTTGTCTGTCCCATTCCCCTAACTCGCATGTGTGGTTTTTTTTGGATGCCATCAGCCAGCTAAAAAGTCAGTCCCTTTTATTGCTCTCTCAGCTCCTCATTTGGGTCTGTCTGTCTGAATATTATCTACCCTGCTTTGTGTTTAAAACCGAAAATAGTGGCAATAACGTCTGACTGGAAGTCGGCTCTCCTGTTTGCTATTATCCGGCAATTTCAGGGTATGATAATGACTATGGTGGTGGTTGCATGAATACAATTTGAGTGCCGAAGGTTGCGCGGGTGTTTGTTGATTATGCTAATGAACGGATCAGATTCCGTGTTCATGTTTTTGACTGTCAGTGGTCCTCAGTGCAGATTGTTGCCTTCGGCTTCACTGCTTTCGCCCTGAGGAACCGGCTTCAGATGAAAATATGCTGGGTAGCCTGGTGTCATTCTCCAAATGTCAGCAGGTCAGTCCTTCATCTTTGGGTCCTCCTCTGTCCCAGTGTCCTTTGTTGTATTGGTCTTCATTGCTTGGATTTAAGATCGACAGGAAGTAAGTTGACTTAAGGACGCAGCCCCAGCCTTTTGGCCTCTTCACTACACCAGTAATCATCGCTAACTGGTTTTCCCTTGATACTGGCTTGGTACACTGGGTCTGGAGGTATGCACTTAAGTCGCCCTGGCTAAGGGCGTCTGCCAAATGCAGTAAATGTATGTATTATCACCCATTTCATTGTTTTGTGATGTGGAAACCGGTCAGCTTCAGCAAATTTTCTGTTAGAGACTTTCCATCCTTGATATTCCTTCTTTCCATGGCGCCACTGGGATGCAGTCGCTTCATCATTACGTATGACATTAACATTAGCTAGCAAGTAGCGTCAGACGATCATAGCAAACTAGCTAGTTAGCCTAATATGCTACATCGTCATCTTCTACATAAGGAATGTGTTTATTTAATATTTAGTTTGGTGACTGTTGCTGGCCAAAAGGCGCCTCCACACTTTGGGACTGACACACACACACACGCGCGCACACACACGCACGGCTGGTTTGAGTGGTGCACTCGGCCGGCTCACGGTCGGGCTGCTGCCGGCTCTGACGTCGCCCCGCCAACCTTGCGGCATGTTGAACGGTGCGCTGCGGCCGCTTGCCGATAAGCTCGCGGAAAGCTGTCCCGCATTTCACCCAACAGGCTCTCCATTAAAAAGGGATTTCACTCAAGGCTTATGACAATTGCCTCTTAAGTTGTTTGCTTTCTTGAAGCAAAGGATGGATACTTAAAAAAAAGAAAGAAAAAAAAGCGATTTTTCAAGAAATGGTGTCGGTGAGGATTTCCCGCCGCTTCTCGCCGCTCGGCATCCTCTCCAACATTCTCGCTAAGTGCCTTCGACCAGATAATGGCATAAATAGAGGAGTGTTACTCTCCTTGGCTCTTCTCCTCACTTCAGCTGGCCCGCTGGCTCAGTGCTGACCCCTCCTGATGACCCTCTACACGCGTGTCCTTCGAAGGCTGTCCTCCTAAGACTCATGACTCATGTAAACATGAATCTGACACAGGGGAGCTAATTGTTAAACCACGCCGATCGATAGCAGGCCGCTCGCTGCTCTGTACACAGGGAATAGTTTGCGTGCTCTCTGGTGATTTAAATATATTATTGTCACACTTAAGTGGGAATTCAGGCCGTGAACTTAGGCATTATTGTATTTTTAATCTTTTAGAGCCCATTCTTTTCATTATCTTGCCTCAGGATGCTTCCGGATAGCCAATAGCAAATACTCCCATCGCGAATCGTTAGGTCATCCAGGTCCAAAATGATGACTGCTGATTGAAGTCTGGTTCTCATTGCAAAACAAAAAATATAGCCTAAGAAGGGGACTGTGCTTGTGGCAAGCCTGAGAAATTCGGTAAAATCAATTTCATGATTTGTGACCACAAAAAAAAAAAACACAGTGGGTTTCCTTAATAACGCTTCTGACAGAAACACACAGGTATTATAAACATACAGGTATTAATTCCGTGCTTTAAAGGACCATTACTCTGGAAAATGTAATGTGTAATATCAGGTGTTCATTCTCTTTAATGCGTTTTCAGTCATATAAATTCCAGTAGCACTGCTGAAATTCTGCAGGTAGCCGACACAATCATTGGTTTATCCTAAAGAGAGGAGCAGTCCGTGAGTCCTCAAGTGAATGTATCTCTCCTTTTGGATGTTAACTTTATCCTGGCTTTCGGCTCAGTTTCGGTCTCAACTCTACCCCAAAGGACAAGCCTCCCACCTCAAGAAATTGCTTAGTGCCGCAGTAACTGAAACTCTGCGCTATGGACACAGAACTGGTCATACCACATAACTACGTAAGCTAATTAAACATCTGATCAGAGAACCAAGACTGTTTTGTTCTTACCAACAGTCTATGCCAGATTTATTTGTTATGATATGTTTAGATTTTCAGCCTGAAGGCATCAATCCCAAAATCAAAAGCTGAAGCACTGTTAGGAAGCCTCTGGTTATTGTTGACTTTACATCTTTAAAAGCTGGTCAATTTAAATCGCAGTGGCAGCTATCAAAAATGAATGGAGACCGCAGGGCAGACATCAAAAAAGGAGGACTACTCCGGATGGCTGCGTAGTGAAGGTTCGGGCGGCAGCTGGAATACGCTCGCTGTCTCGCTATGAAGATCCCCCCCCCCCCTCCCCCCGCATGGTGTGAAAGATTGGTGGACGGGATGTGTGTTTATTGCCCTGTCAAAACGGACATAGCAAAATGGCAGAGAGTCAGCGGGAGGCTCAACCGCAGACATTTAATCACACAAGAGGGAAGCTGGCTGTCGCTTTGCACGTTGCCCCATCCCTGGAAATGCCTGTACACTGGGGACAGAGAGGCGGTGACAACACATACTGGTGATGAGTAACAGAATAGTGAGCAATAACATACATATACATGGAATACAATATACAAGTATACAATATTCAGTCCTGGTCTTCAGTTTTCTCGAAGGTGTGTCCGCTGTTGGGATATTGAGTCTGTACATGTTGCTGCTGGTCTTCTTCATCTTTGATGTTCAGGTTTTCCAAGCTTGCGTCTTCTCCATTGTCCTGGCTCTACCCATAATATGTCATGAATAAGATGGCTTCACTGGAACTTAAACTGGAAGTTCACACTATTTTGATGAAGAATCCACTTATTTGTCTACAATATTAAAAGTCTTCTCCAGAACCAAAGATCAGTCTTCTTGTCTTGATGCTTCTGACTTTCACACTGATCAAGAGTCATGGGAAATAACCTTTGCTGATTAATTCTGATCTTTGTTCTTTGAGATACATCATGCCTGAGACGTTCTGCCTCACCGTGACCTGGTGCTGATTGTAAATTCACAAAGGTCAGATATTTTTTTCAGCCCTGAATAGTAAAGCGCGGTCAAACCGGTTGTAGTGCCACGTTCTCTAGGTTCAATGAAGGCAAATGTTAGTTCTGTTACTGGAAATACTGAACAGCAAATCAGCCTCACCACTTCATGTCAAAAATTGGCCGATGCATGTGTGAATATTCCTCTCATAATTAGCGTCATGAAAATCTGCTGTTCACATAAGCTGAATATGTCAGAGTGAACCAACACACTGTCTTGAGACGAAGTCTGGCTTTTGCTGCATTTATAGACATCGACGCAGGTCACTGCCTTTTAAAAATCACGGTATTACTTTTTAAGATCTGATAAATGAATGCTAATGTGTAATTTCACTTGGCACGGAGTTGCCATGACTATCAATTTTGCACTGGGGAGGGAAAAAAAGATACTTCTGTTTATGACTGAATCTGGACTTCTGTCCCTGAGCGGGGAGGGAGGGGTGCTGGCAAGTTGCCATCTTCAGTGAAGCACGGCAAGAGGCAATTCTGTGGTTTATTTAATGGCTTTTACCTTCAAGCCATTTAGTGCTTGATTTTCACTTGAGACCGTTCCCAAACGCTGTAGGTATATTTATAAAAGCCAGGCTATTCCAGCAACGATTCAGCTCTATTTCTCAACTCTATATTCTAGGAACAGATTGCAGGGCCCGTGGAATTAGATGCCCCCCCATTCCATTTTCTACCATACACAGACATGTACACACGTTTTAAGCTTTTTCTTTTATTCCCCGTGCATGCAGTTCTTGGCTCCGAGATGCTCCAGCTCATCTTTCCAGCATAATATCGGCGAGTTGTCAGATGCTGGAAGTGTCCGATTTATTTCCAGGCGGGAATCTGCGTCCGGCACAGTGCCGTAGATGTGTATCGATTCGGCTATGATGTTGCACGAAGAGACGGATAGCATGTAGGGGGACCGGAGGTGGGCGGGTGGGTCGGTGCTTTGTGTTTTGGGGGGGACATAATGTCAGGAGAAGCGGTACGGATGCTGCCCCTGAGCCAAAGCGCTCAGCCGGTGAGCCGCCAGTTAGCTCTGAGAAGAGGCCAATGGTGCTGGAGATTTAGCTAAGGAAGCAGACCGGTGGTCCAAGCCCAGCGTGAACAGTGGCGCGCATCTGCAGTGAAAGCCCTCCAGTGAGCGCACGGACGCTGGGTTACAACAGAGGAGAGCGGTGCTCGTTAGACGGAGCGCTTTAAATGCACGACGTGCGACGGGCTGCCTTGCCGGTAATAAATGACTCTCCATCGCAGGATATTTCTCACAGACTTGTCAGGCAGCGCACTGCATATGTTCGTTTGTCTCTCTCATGTTTCCTTGGTTGTTCCCAAAAGGCCTGCATGATAACTGCACGTACCTGCTGCCTTTGCATTATGGGGCGTTAAAACCCTCAGACAGAACTCCCATTTAACCATGATTTTCTGCTCCTGAAGCATGTTAATGAAGCATTTTCACGTTTCTGTGCTCTTGTCGGAGTCACTTAGCTTAACATCATTTCCCTGCGCCTGGGCTTCTCATGCAGATGTCAGGGGATGCAGGCTGATGTCAGGGGCTGCAGGCAAGTGAGTTTTGTCCATTTTTATGCGGGACATTATACTAATCTTCCTGCAATATACTGTTATTCCTCCATCGTCCAACTGCTTATCTGGTATCAGAGAGAGCTGGAATTCTATGGGGGCAGAAGGCGGTAGAATCCCATGCCCTGGATACCGGTCCATCAGGGTGTGTATATACACACACACACACACACACACACACATGTTTGTATTCATATCTTTGTGGGAATCGTCCATTAATTTTCTAAGAAACCTTAATCCAAACAATTATAACCATAACCCCCTACCCAGTCCTAAACTTAACCATAAGCCACCAAACAGTCCGTGGGTAACACCAAGACCAGAAACATGGTGATCCATCCACAATCCATCTCTCCCGGGATCCCTTTCCATTAGGATTCTTGGTTCAAACAGTGTAATGTAGACAGTTTATAAGTAACTGTGATATAACTTTGGCTTCTGCACGATAAAATCCTCATGGATGCACATGTACAGTAAGTCGCATGAATGACAGTGTAATGTGAGGTAGAGAATATACTGCACTATTTGTTTGTTTCCCATCATCGACTCCTGGCCTCCGTCCCGGACACTGGACATACAGCACTGCTGGCTGCCGCCAGTCCCTAATATGTTGTGTCTTTTTCCTTTTTTCTTGTTTTTCAAATTGCTACAAAATAGGCGAGTTTCCCCCTTGAGTCTGTTGGATCCAAGGGATGATGAGTTAATGCAGAGAGAGAAACGTCTGTCAGTTGTCCGGATTCCGTCTGCGATCCTTCCAGAGCGTGTGTTGGGTGCAGTAGTGTGAATGTGTCTGTCACGACTTTGAACCAATATTGAGTCGTCGGCAACGGGCTTTTTCACCAAGCGGCTGCGAGCAGTTGTCACTTTCACTGGACGCAAAAGATTAAATAAGCTTCCTCTGTAACTACCCATCGATTTTTGTCCGTTGGGCTTCGTTTTCCATAATCGCTAATGCTAATGCTAAATATGAATGCATTTCTGGATCGCTGGACAAGGTGCGGTTATTTGGAAACTGGAGCTCGCTTTTTAATCTTTCCGATTGTTCTCATGGTTCTCCGTGTCCTCTGTGACATTGACCTGCAGCCAGAGCTCTGTGGTAGGTGATCCCAACTGAAGCGGTTTAGGTCGTCCCAGTTTTCTGGCTGTCCATTCCCTCGAATGTTTACGTTTCTCCAAAAAAACCTCGGGATCCATAGAGTGACATAGCTAATGAATCTGGCTGTCGGATGACGTCAAACACCGACGTCGCTGTCATTAGCTGTGGGACAACGCTCCCCAAACCCATTTAATCATGGGAAACCCTGCTGGTTTTAGCCATAGATGGTTTTACCACAAGGCATAGATAAGAAATTTCTTGTGAGCTCGTCCATCATAGACCCTCGTGAATTTGTTTCCTTTCTTTTCCATTTAACATATTTGCCCTTTTTTTTTTAAAAAAAAAAATATATATATATATTTAAACAGGACAAACCTGAAATGAAACGCTTATTATTCATGAAGCACATGTACTACATTTTTAAAGAAGAGCTGGTTTAAATCCTGACAGTCGCAAAATGTTAAGACAAAACAAAGGGATTTATAAAATACTTTTATTTTCTGCACTGACAAAATGGTTTGGTGGCTTATTTTGGCATTAACAATGTTTTGCTTAGCCTGGGAACCCTGCAAACACAATGGATTCCAAGACATCCCTCGGTAACACTCATCAGCGGTTGTGGTATCACAACAGATTTTCTCACACTATGTCCAGTTGTCCCAAACTTGATAACTGTAAATAAAAATGTAAATAAATAAATGCATTACCTGTGTTTAGTTTGTCTGCAATTTTTAAAAAGGTTTTTTCTACTGCATTCCATTTCTGGCTTAATATCATATTCTTAAAAAGGATATTTCCAGCATGTCATACCCCCCCCCACTCCAGCTCTTTGCCCTGTAATAATCAGCATGATTGAAGCTGTTTGCACCATATGCCTGGAGACTCCTAGCTTGTGCTACGTCATTGAACTTGTCGTTTTATTGCATATCCGTTCCTTCTGCATTCTAGGACGTACGGTTACTGCGTCAAAACGGACAGTGATTAGTCACCATGTTTGGGGGTTGTTGACTAAAAACACTTGCCAACCAGCCAAACCTAAACCAGTAGGCTTGTTTTGTTCCTTGGGGCCTGTTGTACTGTACACATTGAAAGTTTGAATGTATCGTGTGCATGCAGTACTTGTTGAAAATAATGGGTAAATATGGATGATGTCACTGAGTAAACAGTTTTTTTTTTTTTGCTATATTTGTCCAGTTTACCATGTTTTGAATAAAAGATTTTGAATAAGAAGACTGATATTGATCATTGCACCTGTGCAGAGGTATGGACACTGATATCAGCATACTTTGGGCATTCAGTGCTCTGTTATTCATGTAAACAAACAGGCAGCACACATTTCAATTGGCATCTATGTTGAATTATTATAAATGGCTTTTAATAGCATTATGATCGAAAAACTTAAGGGACAAAAAATTTTATTTGATCACTTTCGGAGGTTTTTTTCTTTATTTTGAAATAATGTGCGCGCGCGCACACACACACACACACACACAGCAACAGAACTGTGGACTCAGTACTCATACCTTTAGAGAATAGTGGACGTTCAAATGCTTCATAAAAAATATCTTGCACTTTAATTTTGAAAGAATTAAAGTTTATATAATTGCAATCTTTTCCTTGCCATATTGGCTTTTTCTAACTGACTGAAGGTCACTTGAAATTCTTCTATTGGAACAGTTAGAATTCTCATTCGGCTTTGTCCTTTAGGTCTGTGGCTTTGTGAACTATAAAGAGCTGCTTTCCTATGGTTTTTTTTTTCTGCTCTAGCTATGATGCGTTGAGCAAAACGGAGAAGGGCCTTGAGTTGGGGGCCTCTAAAGTGCCAAAACCGCCTCGGGGTATATCTGTACCCCCATTCTCTCCTGAGGGCTCTGAGTATTATGGAGCTTTGGATGCGGGCAGCAGATGGGGGTCCTGATGTGGGGCTGGTCGATGCAAGCCCATGTGCCACTCCAGGCAGGTGGGTTACGCTAACGGTTTGCTTAACTCCCTCGTAAGATGACGCCCTACGCAGACGCCTATGTCGCCTGTAGCAGCGTGTGCCTTCCCGGTGCTCGCAGACGCTGGCCTGTCGGATTGCCGGACCCTGTCCTGATGTCAGCGCGGCAGGAGATGTGGGCGCCTGCGCGGTGGCTTTCATGCCTCGTATCTCTCCCCGGTGTTCTGCTGTTTTCTGGGGCATTTGGACATTTATACGTTGTTTTGAAGTTGCTTGGCAGGGAATCATGGGAGTTTAATCTGTTGCTGAAATGCAGACACATCGATTCCTTAACTCATGCTGCTGTTTTATGGTAATTAGAAAAAAAAAACAAGCCAATAAAAGAGAAAACAAGTGGCTGTATCACATGCAGTGAATCATCACGTTGACGTCTGCATGTGTAATAAACGCTTTAATCTAATCTCTTCTGTCTTTGATAGTTCTGTGGGCCAGTATCGATCTGTTCCCGCACAAAGGTCCGGCAGGAAACTGTCCATGGGTGGGATTTTAATTGACTCCCAACCCGACTGCAGGACGCTGTGTTTCCTTTACTGTTGGGACCACGGCGAACTCTCAAACGGCAGATATGAAGCAGGAGACTTGGCTGAGGTGGCTTTTTATAGCAGGAGAAAAGATAGGGGGAGAGAGGGGGGCAGAGAGATGAAATCAGAGGCAAACTGAACACCACCTCTGAGCTGAGATGAGGTCGCGTTCATCTTGGTTGTGAAATGCACAACAGCGCAATAAAAATGTGCCCCCCCCCCCCCCCCGCACTGTCTCTCTCTCTCTCCATGGTGCTGTCACGTCCTGTTCCCCGTGGCCACCACGCTCCAATGCTACAGGTCCGTCAGATTTTTAACCCCGTCCTGCACACTTGCTACTGGCTTGAGGACCTTTTTCTTGCGCAGTGATCTGGCAGGTGAATCCAAGCCCCCACCCCAATCCCCCCCCACCCCTCCAAGGGTGTGGGAAATGTCTCCACATGTAGCATTTCTGCAGATCAACTGTGTGTTTTGTGACAGCACTGCGGTGGAGAGAGAGGGAGGGGAACATATTTCTGTGAATTACTGAAAAGCCGAGAAGAGGAGGAATCTTCTGCCTATTTGATCTGCTTCTGCATTGAGAATGAAGGAAAAGACCTTAAGACTTCATGCTACTTTGGGCATATCAGTCCCATTGTTGCTAAAACCTATATAATGCCAACTATCCTTATGATCATCGCACTCCTACATTAAAGGTTTTATTTGCTATTTTTGCCTGCATTGTGTGTTTTTTTAAGCTTTATACAGTGTTATTTTGGTCCCTGAAAAGAGGCATAAAAAAGGATCTGAAAGATGTGCCACGCTACAGTATAAATAGCAGCTTGTATAAGTGCACCCTGGGCTCTGGAAATGCTGCAAAAAGGATGCATTGTGTCTGCCTGGACCCCAGTCAACGTCTTTGTTGGTAGCCCATGTGGCCCTTCGAATTTGATGCAGCTGTTTTAGCGTTTTGGTGTTGGGGCAAAAAAATGTTAAAACATGTTGCCCGAGAGGAGCAAGTTTTAGAGATTTGAGGTGTTGTTGACTGCGCTGGTGTGAGAGCATAAAAATATCCCAAAATGGCATTAAATTCTTTAAGAGGTGGAGCTGGTTAGCCTGATTGCTCAGCGGTTCTGGCGTGACAGTGGTAGCAAGCAGGGGACGTCTACCTGAAGGGCAAAGCAGCGTGGTGTTCCTGGCTGTGAATGAGCAGTCTGAAGAGAACCTCAGAGAGCTTTTCACAAAGCCGCAGGGTTTGAATTTGAAGGGCTTCTCCGCAACGAAAACAGCCGGTCTGGATGGCGTGCACTTCCCTTTTAACCGTTTTTTCTGCTGCGGAGACCCTTGGCAGTCTGGTGAAACTTATGGAGGATCAAAATAATGATATTAAAATGTCAGTGAGCCACGGGTCACAGGTGTTGGTAGCACTGCTGTGGTTCATTGCCTACATTCATAACTGAAGGAAATGCTAAATTCTAATAAGCGATTAGCGAAAACTTGCTATTTATTTCCCCCCAAGTTCACGGGCCCCTTGAAATCTGAAGAACCCTGGTTTAAGTATCTTGTACCACAGCTCTGCTGATGGTCATATAATCGCTTTTTGGATGTAATCAGTATCTTGTTAGTGAGCAGGATTTCTGCATTCCCTATTAGTCCCCCAGAGTGAGACTGATCACTCCTCATGTATCCCATCCTAGAGATCACCTCTGGAGTGCATAATGCACCCTCTTTCCATGTAATTTTAGGTTTAGTGTATTTTTAAATAGACGTGTCATCTGTCATGTGAGAAATATGATGAATTACCTCCCAGAAGACAGCAAACAGCTGTCATCCACAGCGCATCTTCAATATCCCAAAGCACCGAATTAATACCAGTAATATGACAACGGCGAAATAGCCCTCAAATAAAACTACTTGCAGCACAATTGATAAATAGGCCACTTTTTCAGTTCAATATCTGCATCTGAGTTCTGCTTTTGCTAATATTTCTTTCTGGGAGAAGCTCTTCGCTTGGCGCTTTGGTCATACGTATCTTTTTATCGAGCCGAACTTTTCAAATGCCAGAATATTTTATTAAATTATCTTAGTTTAAGCCCTGCTTCTGTCGCTGTAACAGCTGGAATCGTCCTTGCATCAGGAAGTGGGTCCAGCCGATTGCGCTTTAGCTAATTATCGGTGAGATGGGTTTTGTCTCTTGCCAGACCTCCTCTGTGGGTCCGTGGTGCTGCTTTTTAATGAGCGAAGCCAATTAACAGGCCCTTGGAGGTAAGGCGGGCTGTGAAGGACGAAGGCCTGTCTGAACACGTAGAATGAGCAGCAGACCATCGATCGCCGAAATCTTCCGGAAGACGTGCGTTCTGTCTGATCGATGGGTCCCAGTATGAGCCGAAAAGGGAGAAAGGACACGACAGCCACTCTCCCACGTTACGGCGCTCTGCTGTGTTGTCGGCACGGAAGCGTGTTTCACGTGAAGCTTGTGAAGCACACGGAAATGTCAAATTTTTTTTTCCTGAACTTTTTCCTGTATTGATAAATCAAATAAAAAGGCTGCTGCATACAGGTGATGGTTTTTCTCAACATACAATATTGAATTTACTCATAATGTCATGGGTGGCCGTGGGGAACGTGGCGTTTTTTTTTTTAATAACCTTGTCGCGATTTTCGTAGCATGTTCATACTACTGCTGTGACATCTGACGTCGTCTCTAAAGCCTGCTGTGTCCAGTCAAGGCTGCCAGCGGCTGGCAAAGGGGGAGTTAGCTTGTTGCCGTAGTAATGCTTTAGGATTGTCATTCTATCATTTTTAGAAAATAATTTCAGTGAATTCAATTTTGCCGATTGTGCTGACGGTTTGCGCGTGCTGACGGTTTGCGCGTGCTGACGGTTTGCGCTGTTGTGCTGTTTGATCGTGCACCAGCCTGTCTGACCTGTCATGAGTGCTGCTTTGTTTAGGCTGCAAGGGTCCACAGATATCGAGGCGAGAAAGAAACGAAATGCAAACCTATTAGCATGACTAGGGTAAACGAAGTGTCTTCCATTAGTTCCAAAATGCAGCAGGCAACGCCCAGCTGCAGGTAGTGGTAGATCCCAGACTACACTGGGTGAAGGAGCTGGCGGTTGGAGAACATCTGACAGGTCCTCCTGACGCTTAATAGTGGCACTGCCTTGAAGGTTATTTGATTAGGGGCTGATTTATGATGCTCCTCACGCATGACGTGCCGGGCCTTATAACGCATTCTGTGACATCACTTGCCCCACCATAAACACACAACCTAAGGTCGTCTTCTCACTCACTCAGAAAACTAGCCAGATAGGCAGCACCTCCTTAATGGGTACGGGGATTATATACCCAAGGGAGGGTCCACACACTCCCGTTCTTCCCAGAGGTAATCTGTTATTCCGACCAACCTGCGGACAAGGAGAAATAATCAGGAAAGTGATATAAAACTCAAGGGCTGACCTTGTGATCTCGTAATAGGTGCAAAACTAATTATTTGTTTGTTTGTTTGTTTTTTTCCGGAATGCTCTGAGGGTTTTCTCTGGATTCATTATGGAGAACACAGTTAGCTGTAATTCCTCAATGCAGCAAGCATTGGCTGTGTGAAGCAGGGCCCATGAGGACCTGCCTTTCTGCCTCGCTGTCCCTGTTCCCTGGAAGAAGCGATTAAAGTTTAAAGGCGCTACATTGCCGGACAGAAAACACCTCTAAGACAATCCCTGTCTCAGTTCCTCTTGTGGCTCTTTCTGGATGTTTCTGGGCGCTTGGTGAGGAAAGTAGGGCACATTCATCCCTCCGGCGAATGTTTTGAAAAGTCGGTCCAGAAGACGAGGACGTTCCAAACCAACTGGCTGTACGGAAGAAGGCAGATGTGCACCTGTCCTTTATAAAATTGTGTACCTTCCAGAGTCCTGCTTATTAAACCAAATCAGTTTAGAAGATCAGATCTGAGGAAGGCAGATGCTCTCTTGCATTTTCAGCCATCTTATCTCCAGACATCACCTCTGCTTCTACAGAAATAACAAATGTCTTTGGGAGACGGTAAGGAAGAGAAGAATCTTCAGAAGCCGTTACTTTTTCCCAGTAATAATATTTCACTTACTGGTTGTTAGTGAGTTAAAATATTTATTTTTAGTAGAAGTTGTGATTTATCTCTCTTTCTGAAATGTATATTTTGTAAAAACAGGACTTGCTGCAATTGTTTATCTTGTCTTCAGATAATCTTTATTACAGATCTCCTCCTCAAATTCTTGTTTAACTAAGTGTTTCATAGTGAGTTACGTGTTTATGTGTTTAGCATTGTTTTTTTTAAAGACGGATGTCACACACATTGTAGGATGATAGTTAAGAAGCATCCTTCTCACTACAGGGCCTGTCTGCTCCTGAAACAATCTGTCCATTAAGGGGACTTACGGATGTCTAGCCAACATGCTCTTGGTTGTAATGAGGAGGCCACAGAAGGTGTAGAATTACAGTTTATTTGAATGTCATGCATACTTTGTCATCCCAAAGTGCAGGCAGACTGGGGGAAGTTCAGATTTGGCTCAGAATGTGTTCGTAGGGCACACGATGCACGCCACAATCGATATTTTTCTTTCAGCCTTTGGGTTTTGTGTTGACATTGAGTGAACAGAGAGGGGTTCAAGGAGAGTACAGGCATGGGGTGGGCGGGGATTCCTGTGTTTGTGGGTTAGTCTGAGGGTTATGTTTGGAAGAACGTCCCTTTACCGCATGAAGTCAATGTTTTGGTCAGTGGGGGAGAAAGTGTAGACTCTTATTCTTTTCTTGAGCTGCAGTGAGCAGTGATGTGCAGAAATTGTTCAGAGAGCATCGAAATCAGATTGCGAAAGTTCTGCTCCTCTCACCACCCCCACCTTGCATCTCACCAGATCCAGAATCTTCCTCGGTGAAAGTCTGAGGGTCTCCTCTTAAGCGGCAGGTTATCATGTGCCCAGGAGCAGAGCTCCCGGTGTGGGAGCGCACCGGAGACGGCCCGGGTTGCCGGAAAGCCAAACGCCGCCCTGATTATCTCGCCTGCGCTCAGCTGACGGGGAAGAAAACGGGGGCTTGGAGATACAGGAGGGCAGGGGTATGAGAGCAGCGAATGTATTGCTTCATATAGATTTTATTTGTTGAATGAAACATAAAACGGCCACAGCTTTGAGATATGGAGTTTATGTCTGGCAGTTCACGATATAAAATGAAAAGATCACTACAAGAAGGGAAAATAGCAGCCGTCCCATGTTTGCCTCTCCAGCGGGTTGGGCCGATACCTTCAGTGCTGCACCAGAACCCTTCTGGGATGGGCAGGTGGAAGGCGGCAGCGGTGCCCCAGGAACTGGGCCCGGTCCCAGACAACTCTGTGTGGGTCTGCAGCCCAACAGAACGGATGCCAACAATTAATGCTAACGAGCCCGCAATGCATACTTCACCTTGTGGAAGAATTCAAAATTTACAGCGATGAAAATTCACTGTAAACTGTGGCATGGATCGAGCGAACTCTGGGTTATTTTCTGGGTGGCCAGTATTATATACCAAAAAAGGGATTGGCCAAAGCTAGTCATAGCGAGAAAGCTAACCACGTGGCTAACAGGGTCTGCGTAAAACACAGGCCACGTGGGGTTCCAGTCCATGGCAGTGTTAATGCAAACACACACATTTAAGGCAATTTAAAGACACCATTTGGCCCAAATACATGTTTTTGGAGGAAACGCACCCAGACCCAGGGTTGGGATTCAGACCCAAACTGGGGGTGTGAGGTTCTAGCACTGCTACCCACTGGGCTACAATATACCACAAGGAAGATGTCTCCCATAGACATCCTCCATCTGCTGAGCGACTCTCGTTTTCTGCCCCTCCCTGACTAGTGTGTAAATATGGACTTCAAGCCACGCAGGTCCAAGCAAAGAGCGGCTTCCAGCGAAATAAAAATGAAGAATGACTGGTGGAGGCCGCTGAGCTTCAGAAGGGCAAGACCCCCTGGCGATATTTTTACATATGTACCACTTCAAACTTTAAAAACAGAGTTTCGGGTGTGAAGACTGCGTAGTATGTGCAAAATACTCCACTCTATGACTCTATGGGCCCTCTTGGGGGAGGGGCTACATTTCTGAGGCTGTGCCGGGTCTGATATTCTGGGCTCCCGAGATGCCGTGACATCGCATGGCTTCGGTTTTGATCCGCCGTCCCGCATAGCCGCCTCTCAGCATCCCAGTCCATAGGCAGGCTGCATCTGATAAGAAGGGACCTTTGTTCTAAAGTTTAATAGTGAGAGGGGGCTGGGTTGCCTTCGGGACCTTCAGGAGGAGTTGTCTTTGACATCCAGCCACCGTTACCAGTCCCGATGTTTGTTTATGGTGGAATTCCTGAGCCAGCAACCAGATTGATCTCATACTAATGACTCATAAAGTCATTCCATTCAATCTCTCACCTTCTGTTCATTGAGTTTTTTTGTGTACTGTTTACATTCTTCTCAGTCGATTTATCTTTATGTTACACGTTATGGGTGTCATCTCTCAAAGATCCAACTGCAGCGGCCTGGCTGGGAATAGGGAACGGCTGACTGGTCCGGCAGAGGTGGTGCTATTTTATTCCCCTTTTTTTTTTTGCCATGCCAACGGACCGGACCCTCACCTCTCCTCAGCTGACTTTGCGTGAGCGGGCTCTCGGTTCATTTTGCCGCGGGCAGTTCGGTAGGCGTTTTAATCTAAGCCCAGGCCGACGGTCGCTGTGGCAATCGGAAACCCAGACTCCTGTCAGGCGCCAAGCAGGTCTACTGCCGTCTACCGCAGGAGGCTAATGAGTGTTTGGTCAGAGCCCCTCTGGGAGATGGCGGGCGGCCGTAGGCAGTGTGAGCGCGCACTCCTCTCCCACGTCTGTGGTCCTGCTCGCATCCAGGAGCTCGCCTCCTTCTGCCATTAACGTAGCCATCATTCATCTTACATTTGAGTTATAGAAATTGGGATTTTCGCACCCCCCTCCTCCCCCCGATTGGGAAAATGTCAATGAAAGATGTCGGGCTTCATTTCATCTATGTATGTCCTATAATGATGCTGATATTTGCGATAGTTACAGTCGTTTTATAAGATGTTAACGAGCACGTTTATGATGCAACACTTACAGCCCACCGATGCTATTTTGCTGGAGACTTGTTGTTAAGCCGCTGAGTGCCAAGGGGAAGCAGACAGCGTCGCGGGTCGTGACTCGCTGTCTGATTATGTGAATAGACTGGGCCGGATGGGCAGAGGGTCGTCCTCGGGGCCCAAGTGAGTGGAGCAGCGGAGATTCTGGGGGGGGGGGGGGGGTCTGGCAGAGCAGAACCTTCCAATATAATGGGTGGAGGGGCAAAGACACTGATAGAATTGGTGGAACCATTTAGATTCACTCCACTGTTTTGAGATGGGGTGGGGGGGGGGGGGACAAAGCCCCCACAGACCCTTGGATGAGGGATGGGGGATTATTTGTTACAAAACTAATTAGCACCAAGTTGGATTTACATCAGGGTGGATCCGATTAGCTTTCTGAGGAGAGGGACGTCAGTCCGGCCTCGTGTGGGTGCCGTGGGCATGGAGAGCAGTAGAAGTGATGGAGCAACACCCCCAGATGTGCCTTTCCTTCATACAGCAGTAGATTGGTGGGGCTCCCCCCCCCACCAACTCCTCAGCCCCAACATTTTCATTTCAATCTGTTATATCCACGGCGGCACGTCGATTACACGCCAGGCCGGCTCCGCCTTCTCCTGCTGCCGCTGTTGCATTGTGCTCCGCCCCCTTTGTCATCTGCACGCACCGATTTCATGGTCTCTGGCCCCGGTTATTACTGCGGCATGAAACGCCCGTTGCCTGTCATGTGCCGCGCTGCCGCCACACCATCCCTGGGGCGCTCACACATCTGGCTCGGTGTAAAATACGAGCCTGTGATCTGAATTAAAATCGCGAGTTAGGGGTGAAGGATGGAGGTGAATGCACCTATTCCCCGTAAGATGTCACAAGCTATGCCTGTCCCCAAAAAGACGAGGGTCTCCCTGTGCTGGGAAGGCTTATTTTCTCTTGGAAAATAAGATTTTTCGTCTAAATGTTGCAACAAGGATGGGCAAAAAGATGGAGGTTGGACCAGAGAATTCACTCGCGTCATCTGGATGCTGGAGATGTGACAGTTTTTGTAGGAAGAGAGAAGGAAGAGCACAACTGGGTTGGATTCGTTCGTAAAAGCGCAATAATTCCCTGAATACAGCAAGTTTTTGTTTTTTTTGTTTTATTTATTATTATTTTTTTTTTTAAAGTTAGTAGAAATTCAAGGTGTCCCACAGCAAGGGAAGCTTTAATAACTCCACCATGACCCCCGTATCCCAGACGGGCGTGAGCTCGCTGCTCTGAATAAACGTTAGCGGCTAATTGCTTCCGTGTGGTGACTGACTGTCTCTCAGAGCTGGTCCTGCTGTCTCCCCCTGCCCCTGGGTGATGTGGGCCCACAGCCGAGCGAAGGGTGCGTGAAAGGGACACTCGAAGAGCGAATGTGCCTGCAGACCGTCACGGGGAACACAAAGGACGCATCTCTCTTCATGCTTCTCCAGCAATAGCAGGAAAAACTCCGCCGATGGTTGCTGGTGGTGCTGCGGTGTCAGGACACTGTAGGGCAGCTTCAGCGATGCTTGTTGCTGATGCAGTCAGTGGTTTTATTCCCGTGTTTTCATTCTTTAATTCTTCGCTATTGATAACTGCCAGTGATATGGAAGAACGTCAGGAAAGTCTATCGGTTGCTATGACTTTCATTACCCTCGGGTCAAAATGTCTTCCTCTGCCTCTTGTGGTTCCGTAGCAGCAGCCTGATCATCATCACCAGGTCCAGAGAGCTTAAAGCCACCAAAGGTATGATAAACAATAATTAGTTTGGGGTGCTAATTGTTTTCTGCAGAAATGAAACAAAAAAATTCAAAGTGGCCTCCACTGCAATCCCTCCTCCTCCATTAAAACTCATTAAAATGATGATTTGTGAGAATTCTTGAGTGTCCCAATGCAGAAATACACTTTGCCACGCCTGTCTTACTCATCGGTGCTTATGAGCAGGGATTATATTAAATTGGTATTGGCTCCTAATCAGGTATCTCTTGCGTCATCAACTTCCTGTTTGTTTGTTTTTTTTTCTTCATTTCCTTTTTCTCCCCTGACTGACTGTTTTGGCTGCATGCATCTCCTGATAGATTTTAACTGACCAAATCAGGGCAAACTGAGAGACTCTTCCCTCAATCTGTAAACTCTCGGGCTGTGAATCTGCCAGAGTGTCGGGCGACCGAACGCGGTCACAGCTGGCCGTGACACGCCGCCGTTCACGCACGTCCTTAGGACCAAAGGCGGTGAAGAGGCTCTCCATTCTGCTCTCCCTCTTGACTTGTCTTGGCCAAGATTGCATGTCAATATTCAGTATCGGGAAGGTACTTCAAAGTGATTCGCCAAATGTTTCAGAATATGCCCTCAAGGGAGAGTTGAAGAGTTCAGAAAACGAGGCAGTCCCGTCCGCCCTGCAGAAGGCCTGGATGCAAGAGCGTGGATGCGCTTCTGATGTTTCCCTGCTTGCTGTGGAGGCAGCCTCCATGCCAGTCAGACCCCATCGTCTGCATTCCTGCTCCAGTTGACGCCGGAATAAACACTTACAGGCACCTCGCTTATTAAAGCTGAGAAGTTAAAGTCCAGAGCATCATCTTCAAAGCCTGAGAAAAATGCCAGTCTAAGGTTCTGGAGTTCAGCCCTCTCTTTTTTTTTCAAATCCGCCGGGATCCGAATTTGAACAGAATTTTAATTGTGTGGAGCTCATGCGGTGAGTTTGGGAAGTTTGAGACACTCTTGTTGTAGCCAGCGCTGTGCTCAGCATTCTGGAGAGCTGGTCTTTCATGCTTTGATGGACACTGAAGCGAAGCTTCACATGTTATGGAAGCTTTTCCCCGGTAGTTTTCTTTTCTCTCTCTCCTTTCTTAT
Source organism: Brienomyrus brachyistius (assembly GCF_023856365.1). NCBI lineage: Eukaryota > Metazoa > Chordata > Actinopteri > Osteoglossiformes > Mormyridae > Brienomyrus > Brienomyrus brachyistius. The sequence goes on from NC_064535.1 coordinate 21,503,784, forward strand.
CTGAAGGTCATGATGCAGAGACAGGAAGGTGCTTGTCCTCCTCCTTGCACAGAGCTTTCAGAAAGAGTCAAACGTGAGGACGGATACCACTGATCTTCTCAGCACTCATCACGCTGAAGTTTGGCAGCTGCCGGTTCTGATGATAAATTATGCAGTTTCAGTCGCCAGAGTCATTATATAATAATCTAGAGGCTCGAGACTGCGGAAAGACTCGACATCTCCAAAGGACTCACCTGGGCAGAGTAGAACTTTCAAATTTGTGCTTTGATCAGCGACAGTGTGGTTTGGGAGGTGGTCTGAACTCCATTCGTTCTCCTTGGCATCGGCTCGAATGTGGCTCAGTGATACCCATGACAGTCACTTGGAGGGAAGGAGATGGTGATGGATGTTTGTTGATGGCTCTGAAGGAGTGTTGTTCCGTTATTAGGCGGTATCACGCTGTTTATTCGGATAACTAACCCTCAGCACTACAGTGTAGAGGTCAATAAATAATCAGGTACAACTATGAAGGAAATGTGATTTGTTGTGATATAAAGCAGCCTTCGTCGTCTCGGGAGCTCAAGGGTACCTGAATAGGTATCACTTTGGCATGAGATTAAACCGTTTTGGTTGACAGGTTCTCCACAGGGCTGACGTTCCCCTCCAAACAGCCCGGGAAATGCACGTCACCCAGGATATGAATAGTGACAACGTGAACACCAATAAGGATTTTCCCTTTTCTCGTAGAAAGGATAAAGCCGGCATTTGATGACACAATGGGTTTTTTATTTCCAGTTGTTTACAGCGTAGATTTTGAGGGAAAGACCATGACGAGTGAAGTTGAAGGTTTTCAGGTGTAATGTCTCTCTTGTTGATGGTGTTTGGTTGTAAAAAGCCGCCTGTATGAGAAGGTAGAAAGGGTAGACAAAACGCATGGAGTAAAATCAGAAATAAGAAAATATTGATTTTTTTTATATGAAGTATCAGATGACTGCCTTGCTCATATTGGGGTGTCAGCAAAATACAGTGGGAAGATACGAAGTCAAGGGCCGTTCTGGACACCATATGGCATAATTTGTACTTGTTTTTTATCCAATGGGTTACGGTTTCTGTGTTCACTGGGATATGAACCCACAATCGTTGTGGTGTTCACACGATGCTCTACATGTTGAGTCACAGGAGCATAGTGAATATATGAATGATTGCGTGGATGAAATCGGCATTTTCTTTTGACTGCTTGTCCTTTGGAGATGCCGGATGGGTATCCTTGTCCCTCCAGTGTAATTCATCTCCCTGGGTACCGTGGTACGTCTCTCAGACCCCATGTGTTGCTGTGGACGGAGTCCCATGTTCATGGACGTTAATTTGTGTGCTCATCAATATGGCATCGACTTTTCCCGCTCCTCTCCGAACATCGACTGCTGGTATCATTTGTGTGAATCGATGCAAAGGGATCGTTGGCTTAAAAAAAAAATAAAATAAAAAATATCCAACTCCAGGAGAGTTAATATAAAATATTGACTAACTAGCGTACATTTCTCCAGACCCCCTTCAGTGGTCCCCTTGTTAAAGAAGCTTGTCACATTGCAATATCATGATATCTTGATTTTATATGATTAAACATGTTTTGCAATGTAAAAAGATTGGCTCCTTTCCTTGGCAGCCCCCACCCCCTTGTGATTGATGAGTTGTTAGGAATCGCCTGCCAATTTCTCTGCATTGCTCAGTAGGAATATGGAGGTCCTCTCTGCTTAAGGTGTCCGAATTAACCTTAACACATGGGAAAGATGATCTGAACACTTAAGTAATAATGGAAGCTCGTTCAGTCAGAAGGGAAAACAAGACTGGTAATGACTGACAGGGGAAAAACCAGTTGCTCCTCCTAGGTGTGAATACTAATGTTTTGGAAGAGGTACACCTGCTCTTATCCTTGGGCAGTAGGAAGAACTGAGAGGAACGTGACACTGGGAATGCAGAACCCTGCGTTGGAGACAAACATCCAGGACCTGCTACGTCTCAAACATATTCTAGCATGTCGCAGATCCGCACTTACTGGTGGCAAAGTACTGCAGACCCTTGTTGGAACATTGTAGAATGTTCTTGACAGGAGTTCTCAGGCAGCTCCTGTGCACCCCCCACATCATCATCAGGGAGCCTCTCAGATAATAGTGCCGGAAATTACAGAAACCTCCCGGAATTACGGGCAGACATTAGCAGTCGGCTTGTAATTTCACGCGTATGAGACAAATGCTCGAGAGCAGATTAGCTGTCGAAGTTTCTTGTTGGTGGTTAAGTAGTTCACCCCCATTATAACGCAACCCTTTTCCAATCCCCCCTTACATCCTCTTCATGAAACCAATTAACGCAATAAGTGTCCAGGAAATCCTCTCTGAATCCAGGGTCTCCCAGCAGCTGTGAATGTCCATATGTATGTATGACAGGTTTCCAGTGCTGCTACCTAAATGCTTATGATTGTACCGGTTGCACAGATCGCTTCTCATCAAGTCCCCCTTCTGCCGACACGTGTTGCTGTCACATAACCCCCACTCCTTCCCCCCACAGTTCAATCACGAGGTCCCACACGGGAGTGACATCGTGCTAACGACTCCAGACTGACGTCTGGCGGCTTCTCTGCCGGGGGTGGCAGTGGGCTGTCGAAGGGATAGTCGGGGTTTGTTTTCCGGCGGATGCGAGAGCATCCGATCGCAAGCCGGGCCGGCTGACCCTTTGCTGGCATGTCGAGGCGCGCAGATGGCGTTCAGGCCTTTTCATTTGCGCCGGTGGGGAAGGAGAGGCGCTGATATATGGACGGCCAGGTGAGGTACGTAATTACTGGGCTGAGCTTCTTAAGAAGCATAAAAGGACTGAGTAAGGCTCAGCTCCAGCCCGTTTGCTGGAGTCTCGCCAAAAAATTTAAGTCTGTGATCCCATCTCACTGTCCCCACCAGTGCCACCGCCATTGTGCCTCAGATTACTTGAGAGCAGTGGGGTCAGAGCCCCAGCCACCCCCCCCCACCCAGTGCATCCTTCTACAGAGAGAATTTCTTTCTTGACTCCCTCCCCCCCCACCACCCCGTTTGTAAAGGAGACGCATCACCACGTGCTTCTTCCTCTCTCGAGTTTTACAGTGTCCTCCTCAGAGAGGCTGCACCCTTCATCAGAGGGATATGCCGTAGATTCCTCAGGGTGCGCCGAGGGGGGGCTACTTTTATTACCTGCCGGCCGGGGACCGTAACGTGACCGTGCTTCAGCGTTCCATCCAAGTTCCGAGGTGAAAGCAGCTTATGGATGGATGGCACACCTGCGGTAGCTAGTGAAGAAGGGGATGGTGTGTAATTCAGTGGATGCTGCTCCTGTGATCAGAAGGTCGTCGGTTCAAATCCCAAAATCAGCAGAGTGATTTTGCCATTGGGGCTTCTGACTGAGGCCCTTAACCGTCAGTTGCTCTAGAGACAGACTGGCCCTGCATTCTCAAAAACATACATTGCATTGGAAAAAGTATCAAATCATTAAAATGTAAATGAACAGACAGCGAAGTTTTACTGCAGCAGCAATGCAGTGTTGTTATTCCTGCCCTGTTCTGTGGCTCCTTTGGTGGCATGTGAAGCGAAGCACTCGGCGAGGCGCTTCTGAGCGGCTTCAGACCCGGTGTCTGTGTGCTGCCAGGCAAAGTTTGTAGCGGCGGAAATAAGACCGGCAAAGATGGCCCTGCCGGCAGTGCCGAATTCTAATGGGGTGCTGCGAGGCTCCATTGTACACGCGTTCCTTGTCATATACTACTCCCAGTTTCAGGATGTCTGTCGGCCTACTTAGTGTGATATTTTCTGCCAGTTTCCATATTATTTAACATACTCTTCCTGAGATTTAAGAATTACTCACCGTGATGGAATTATGCGGTTTGTCCATCCATCCATTCATCCATTTCTTTTAACTGCTTATCCTTATCAGGGTTGTGGCATTAAGCAGTCTAATATTAAAATAGTCTTACAGTAAATGGCCTAAAAATACTGTTGCCATAGGCATTTAACTGAAGAGAAGTGTGTTTTATCTATTCATTTTTCCTCAGTCTGACTGACATCTAGGTTACAGAGAGGTCCGCTAATGTGGTGAATGATAGATGAACAGACGTAAGCGACTCTGAGGGTGAGCTGAGAAGGGATCCTCAGCACCGCTGAGCACTTGGATGTCAACAACAGCGCCTTCCCTTGGCTGGCTGCCACCGTGGTGTCGTTGTGAATGCCCCCCTCCCCCCGCCCAGAAATGCTTTGCCAAGATGCCATTGATGCTTTTATGTTGGTCGATTCTGTGCAGAACACGATGATGTCCATAAAAATTAGCCCCGTTGACCCGACAGGTACATTCTGCTGATGCTTGTGGATAATTACTATATACTGTCCATTTTATACGCTGGGCAAAGCTTGGGGATCAGCCTTTGAAGTTTGATGGCATCAATATTGAAGGATCAAAAAGGTGATGGGTAGTATTGATAAACATTAAGGCAAAAACCCTGTTGTTTTGCCATTCAGGTTTAAGACTGGGGGTCAGATACAGCTCCCTCTTGTGGCGGGGCAGGTCGATGCAGGGAGGCTGAATGGCTTCTGGAAGTGGTGCCAGCATGAATTCCGGAATTTATTAAATTATTTTCCGATCGTTCCTTCCAGTCCCGGCCTTCTTGGGCTTTGATAGGAGTTCTCTCCTCGTCTCTTTGATGTTAGCTTACCAATAACAAATATCAGAAAGTCACTCAGGAGTGATCAAGGGGTGTTTCGCAGGACGTAAGTCTAGAAAGCTATCCCCCAGTTACTATGCGCGCTAAGGCACTTGGAGTGAGGTGTATTAAGGATGATTATTGTTAAATCTTCTTTTTTATTTTCTTTTCTTCCCAGCTGGGGCCTTAACAAGGATTGCTTTCTGTCTCTTTATTTGTTAATCTATATCGCATCAATCAGGGTTTCAGCCTTCATTAAGCTGTGGTGGCATGCGTCTCCCTCTAGGGGGCAGCAGTCCAGTTGCGTCTGGGTTCCACACATCATTTAACAGGAGCTGGCAAGAGGAATGCTGGCAGGATCATAGTGTCGTGAAGAGGTCAGCTTCGTCTGGGCTGGGGCTGTCATCGTCTGGTTGAGTCACTGCTGACCAGGGCGATGTTGGCTGGTGGAGGTGACAGAACTGCCATCGGCAGTTGGCAGGTGTGTCCCTGTGGACGTCCGCTGGCTTCTGTGTCGGACGAGGATCAAGTAAACAGGCGAGTCCGGAGAGGGACACTGGGAGATGGGTGAAACCATTCCTATGTTCCTTTCAGGGTGGAGAGAATGCACGAATTCTTCACCACCTACTCTGGTACGAATAAAAACACTTCAGGCCAAAGTCTTTCATTAAACAGCAATTGAAACTCCGTATATACATCTTTTTTTTTCCCCCCCAGGAACTTGGTGTCTTCCATTGTGATGTAATGTAACCTGGACAGTCAGCAGCCCATTACCTAATGGCGTGCTATTAAAATGATACTGTAATAGCGTGACCCCACCGGAAAGAGAATGATGTTCTCACTTTAACAATTAAAGATATGAGTCGTCTGTAATGAGTGCAGTTATCCTCCGATAATATGAAAGGCAGAGTCTTGATAGCAAGTAATTACAAAAAAAAAGTAATTTATTTTCTAAAGAAAGCAATAAGGCTACTGGCGAGGCAAAGGATTAATATAGAGCCTAAAAGGGGTTGTGTGTATTTGGGGGGGGGAAATCGATATGTGCACTTTGAATTGAGTAAAAATAAATATAATGGATGCGAGGTGGCATTGTGGAGCAGGCGAGACTGGGGTAATGTGAATGTTTGATGCATACAAAAGTCTGTCCGGCGTTACACTTTGTTTCGAAATGTCTCAAAGTCGGCTGAGAATTTCTAAGCAGAATAGCCATGGAGCGTAAACAAATGAAAGGCAGCAGGACGGCATCTCATGCCCTTTGAAGAAACCTACCAGCAGAAAATCTTGAGCTGTAATACAGTTTGTGTGTGAAATTGATGATAAGCCATTGGCGCTTCAGTCTTCCATTACTTTTGACTTCGGTAGGAGACACTGAGCGTTTATTAAAGACGGAAGCCAGTTATGGATTTTCAGCTCCGAAAGGGCCCCCCCCAGTTCTCATTCTGATCACGGCAGACCAGCTCTCATCTGGAAAAACTGAGGAATGAATAAATGAAATGCAATTACAGTAGTTCAGCGACGGCCATCAGGGTGACAAAGTGGTCGCTCTATAGCTATTTTTATAAGGCTTCAAACGACGGGAGAGCAGCATCGATAAAGCCAGACCGGCAATGCTGCTACTTTCTTAGCCAAATAGTTTTCCGATCACAGGTGCTGCTGCATATTTGACACATCAGGCTGATACTTCCAGTAAAAATGACATCATTACATCACCATACGCACTTTTGCTTTAATCTAAATGTTAAAGTACCGTACATCTTAAACAAGGCAGCTGAGTGAAATTTAACGATGCTTCTATAATCCCTACCGTGTTTTAAAAGCTCGTTATTTCAAACGAAAGAAAATTACTGTATCCCCTGACAACAGATTTTCCTAGTCGGTCTGAGGTCATGGCAAACATGGTCTTGTGATCATGTGGCGTGACCCCACTGTTTGCCTTTGTACGGTCAGTGTAATATTTCCCTACAGCATCACCGTTTCCATTAACCAATGCTGTTTACACAGATATGCTTAAAAGCACAGTGATCCCAGGTTTTGGCACTAAAAGCTTTTGATGGAAAGAAATATGTGAACGATGGTTGTAATCCTGCATGGAGTGTTGGGACAGCATATGGATTGTAAAAAAAAAAAAACAAAGAAACGAATAGAGGTCGACTGGATTGTAGTCAAGAAGAAAGTTTGGAGGCCAAAATAAGAAAATAAGGCTAGTTTCTTTCAAGTGACAGAGGATGGGGGGGGTAGTTGGTCACAGACAAGAAAATTATCAGTGATGTCCAATTAAAACAGAATCTGCAGATTTTACTGTGCTTGAGTCCGACCTAATCATGTTTCCCATCAACTCTGCAGCAAAATTACGCTTATAATCATATCAATAGTAACCATGACGACCGGCTTTGAGAACAGAATGGGGTTTTTTTTGAGTGCGTATGTCATCACAATGTAGCCTTGATCTCCCTGTCTTAAAGCCGCTCTTACATTTTGTATGATTCAGCCACTGGGGCACTGTACAAGGGTGGCTGCCTGTGTTAGACAGCTTTATGCATGCTCCTGAACACCGTGTTATGGCGTGGGGTGGAGGTGGGGGTCGGGGGGGGGGGGGGTGCGGTAATGACAGCCCATTACGAAAGTGACATTTAATTTACTCCAAAATAACTTCCACAGCATATGAAAATGGAAAAAGAAAACGATTACTTATAGTGATAAAAAAAGACTCATTGATATTTCTATTTTTGGTATCAAGTAAAATAAAATGCAAATTGTTTTAGTCATAATAATTTATATTCTATAACAATAATAATTTTATAACACTACAGCCTTTGACTGGGATTACCTGTTCAGCACTTTTCATGTTTCTGTTGAATTCTGTCTTGACGTCTTTGGACACTTAAACTGCCCTCCTACGACGCTATGGTGCTGTCAATCAAACTCTTTCTGGGAGGGGAGAGTTTGCAGTCTTCGCTCTTGTACAATTAGTTATTTTCCTCTTAACCCCCCTCCCCCAGCGGCTTATGATAAAAGATCCTGTTGACCTTGTACCCTGTGACCCTGCTCAGGGGCTTCTATCATGCAGCCAGTTTCCTTGCTTAGCCAGATAACTCGTTGCATTTAAGGGTGCCCAGGTCCATTTAAAGGACTTTACCTTTGTTCACTTACATTTAGCCCAAACTATCTTAAATGGGTTTATCAAGCTAAGTAAGAAATCCTGCTTTGTGATACAGGTCCCAGGACTGAGCAGGTGGTTGTTGTTGTTATGGTGGCTGTGACCAGGATGAGTGGCTTGAAAATGCATGGATGTTAATTGGGTTTTTAATACCCCAACCATCACACCCCCACCCCCCCCCTCCCCAACAGTGGACAGGAGAAGTATCACAAGGAAGGTGTCTGAACAGATTAAAATACCAGTGATAATCTCATAGCTTCAACATGTAGATGTTTTATCGACATCGTGTTATGAACAGATTAATAATGATACTTTAATACTGTATTGATCCCTGTGGGGAAATTCTCTTTATGCCTCCCTCCAACGTCCTCCCTGTAGAAGAGAGTAAGCAAGTCTGAGGGGCAGCCACCTATTGCAGCGCCCAGGGAGCTGGGGGTTAGGGGCCTCGCTCAAGGACCCGCCGGTGTGCTAAGGCCAGGCTCGAACCAGCGACCTTCCGATCACAGCCACAGAGGCTTGCCCACCGAGCCGCCCGCTGGCCCCTAATCAGACCTACCTAGGTGACTTCCAAAGCTCACGCATTAGAAATGTGAATTGATAAGTAAAAGGTGTAAATACACAAAAGAGTAAACTAGTTATAAAAATAAACATATATTGAGGTAGTCGAAGTCTAAAAGATTTTTGTAACCTTTCTTTCAGTACATTCTGAAGACCGAATCTCTCCAAATTACAGCCCCCCCGCCATATGGCAGGCTGTTTGTTGCCGTAAAATGAAAAGCACAACAGCTTGAGGCAAGAAAGGAGCTGATCGGCCTGAAATTCACCTAGAAAATCCAGATAAAGGCTTCACAGAAGGGCGGCTGAGGTGCAGTGAGCCAGGCTGGTTACTGGGGGCTGCACGATCAGAGGGTTTGTGTAGCACAGGGGTGGGCAGCCTTACCCAGAAAGGGCTGCTGTTTATGGGGGTTTTCCCTCTAACTCCCTAATAAAATTATTAATTAGAGGACTGATTGGCCAAAGAGTCCTCACACCTGGGATTGAACAGCTGACCTAAAGGTTATCCCAAAAACCTGCATACACACCAGCCCTTTGGGGATAAGATTGCCCACCCCCGGTGTACTGTAGCTCAAGCAGCGAACCGCACAGCTTAAAACAAGCACCCTTCCGATAGGATGCAAGAGCTCGGCGGGATTTGAGCCACCGTGCCACTGGTGTAGGTCATACAGACAATGTCCTCGTTCCCCTGATATCTGTGGTGGGTTTCAACCCATGCTTATTACGTTCTTTAAAGCGTATAAATATGGCACTCATTTGCTGTCATGACCATTTTTAATGCCGTGTCCAGTCGTCCAGATGCGCTACATGGCCTTTGTGCGCCAGGTTAAGATTAAAGCCTCCAGCACCTTGGAAAGCGGATTTGCGGCCGGAATCACGCTGAGGGATTCCGGGAATCAGCCGGGAGAGAGATGGCTTTGCGTCACCCTGGAGTTCAGGATCAGGCTGCTTCTGCCCTGTGCTTTTCTATGCTTTTTTTCCCCGCAGTATTAATTTATAAAATTTATTTTATGTACAAGGTGAGTTACCTGGGTTACACTAAATAAGCTGGAATCCAAAAGCCCTCCACCACTTTCATTTTGACGAGTGAAGTTTATTTTACAGACCTAAAAATACGATGGAAGCTAAAACTGTAATCGGCACAATGGTGATGCACGGCAGCGGAGGTCTGCGATCGGTCTCCTGCCCCCCCCCCCCCACGCCCACCCCCCTCCAGCCGGCATGGCTGCAATGCATCATTTAAATAAGCTTGGGCTCGCTTTCCTCACTTAACTTCCGTGCCCCCATTTAAAATAGCCCTATATTCAGCAAAATACCACATTACACATGACGACATTTCAGCGAGCGGAGCTGCTCGCCGTCTACAAGCTGTTGTGGAAGGATTAACGGCTTAATGTGTTTTTTTTTTGTATCCCCGCCCGCTGCAAACTTTGAAAAAGGCATTTTAGTATACGTCAAATATATTAAAAGATTAATGAGGGTACTCATTTTTAGCGTAATATTTTAATTTTTAAGAATAAGTCATAATCATTTGTATCCCACGGATATTCAAAATGGGATTTAAATATTTAACATCGGAAACAGTCTCTAAAACCGTTTAGTCACGTAGCCTATAGAATCGAATTTAATACCTAGATTTACACTGTGCAAGGGAGATGAAACCAAGCAGGAACAAGACCTCCGTTTGTCCAGAGGGTATTTTAGCATCTCTTTTGTGCAAAAAGTTTACTTTGAATTAATGGAAAACTGTGCTCCGTGGCAAGTATCTGATGCCAGTTTTTAATAATAAAAAAGCTTTATTGGTTAAGGTGTCAGTTTTAGTCAAGTCACGTTCTGCTTTGGTGGCGAATATGAAGCAAACACTTCAATATCAGCGTTTGCTCATTAGAAATCAGCAATTTCAATGTTAGGACGTCATCCTTTGTCTGAATACAATCCATGGCCTGTGACCTTAATATGTTTAGTGCTCATTTTAACTGAATGTAGTTACGATAAGTGCCTAAACATCAAAATAATTCAGAGACACTCGTAAATACTAATGATTACCAAACAGGACAGCTCACATATCCGTTGGCAAGCCTCTCTCTCCTTCTCTCGTCTCACACACACACCAGAGCGAAGAATAAATTTAATTAAAAAAAAAAAATCTTTTAATGATCTCCTTGCATTTGCGGTTGGGCTGTCAAATTCGCAGATGAATATGGAGCTTAATGACAGAAAGGGAGACAGAACCCAAACAGAGATGGACATTTCTGATGAGACATAATTTTTTTTTTGAATTTCAATCAGGAACTGGTTGTAACAAAGTGTTCTGTCTGGCAGTAGCTTTTCTAATATATATTTTTAATGATATGATTAACATATTCCATTTAATTTGGAAGTACTCTGAAAAATCTTCCGTCGACATCTGTGATATTAATAGTTCTTAATTTCTGTTATATTGCTATCTGACCAAACAATACACAAAATATGTGCAGTTTGTACCCTTCTGCAGTCCATCCATCTTTTGACTGCTCCTTTCTAGTCTAGGTTGCAGGGATATTTGTTTCTGTGTTTGAAGCATGAAGGTCATTACTGGTTTGCAGATTAAGTAGACGTTGTCACAGTTGGCACTTGACAGGCTGACAAAGATTATCCTTGACTTTAATCCAATCCGGCTTTTGAAATGAACTGTCATTCGAACAAGTAACCTTGTGCTGCTTATGCTGAAGGTGGTGACCTTCCTCTTTCCCCCCTTTCCTCTTCCTGTGATTTTCGATTTGATTTCCTGTGTTTTTTGTTTATTAGTGCTGTTGTTTTGTTTCTCTAAAGTCAGGCGTCCTCATCGTGTGTTACTGTACTGGAAACCAGAACTGGAAATTTGCTCTTCAGTTGGATCACACATTCGTGCTGCCGTCTAGAAACTGTCCCCCCCACCACATCAGTGCTGAGACCTGGCTCACAATGGTGAGAGTAAATTACTTCGCGATTCCGCCTCTCGAGCCGCTCATTGCCGTTGACGGGCACAGCGATCGGAGCTCCGGGTGGGGATTAACCCTCCCCGGCATGTTCTGCTGCAGCTGGGCAGCTGACAGTCGACCATAAAGCCGTGAGTAAACCAGACGCGTGGTATTCAGTTTCTGCTGCCAGGCCCGCGCTCTGGGGCGTGAACCCCATCGCCCCTGTTGGTCGAGTAAGCCGCCACTGACGTCCGCGCCCTACCGAGCTGGCGGCTTTGTCCACCACCCCCCCCTGCCGGCCCGTGGCCTGGCAGCCGCTCCCTTTCCGCGGCTGATTTGCGGCCCGCTTCGGCCTAATTAATTTTTTGGCGAGCTCCTGCTCTCGTCCTGCTCCCACACTGGGTGCACGCGTCCATCCCATGCCCGTGTCTCTCTGTGACAGGGTCTGAGCGTGCGGTTAGCTTTTGATCACGTGATGCTTGCACGTTTCAACAACTTTATAAAAGAAGTATGTCTTTGTCGTCTTGTGTGCCGCAGATGTGTTTGCGCGGCTCTTAGGTCTATGTCGAGGCCATTGTTCCTCTGTTTGTGTTTGTAGCTTCTCTCTCTCTCTCGCTCTCTCTCTTCTTTTTACACATCCTGGCACCAAGACTGGCCAGCTGCCATTCAATCCTCTTGTTTTTTCACTTTCTTGGGTTTTTAATCCGTCCCTCAGACAGCTCATTTGCCGAATGCTCATGTTTAATGCTGGCGTTAGCGGTTGTTTTAGCGCACAGCCGTTAACGAACTTTGGTGAGATTTAGTGATTAGACCTAATCTGGCCCGTGCCCCCCCCCCCCCCCCCCCCCCCCGCCTGTCTGGCTGCGTTTGAGTGTTGACCATCCTGGGCCGCCAGGCTTCCTGTCAGATTTCTCTACGGCTCTTCCCACTGTCCGGGGGCCATGTAAATGTCTGCTTGCCGTTTCGCCATCTTTCTGGCTGTTCTGGTGACCTTTGACCTGTCCGTGTGTGAGTAAGGGGCGGGGGCGCAGCCTTCACCTGATGGGGATGAATCCTTCATAAACTTCTCCAAATGGCATTTTGCAGGCAGCAGGGGGTGCTGTTGTGTCCATATCCCCTCCCTGCTCCAAACCCTAGTAAAATATGCTCATATGTGCAGGAAACGCATCGTTCTGCATCTTACCCGCTTGCCTGCTACACATCCTATGATGCAATCTGCGGTATGTACCCACCTGGTAGCACTTAGGGGGGGTTGTTGTGGGGGCGCAGAGCGATTAATGCCATGCCTTCGATATAAATCAGCGTAAAATTAAAGAGCAGGACAGTCCCCTAACCCCCAGGTTCCTCTCGCACTAATGGTTGTAGGTAATCTCAACACTGCCCTTATTTTAAAGTGAAATCTTTGAACTGGGTATGGGGGTCAAAACTGGGCAAGCAGAACAAATGGCCGCCTTCCGCCAGGGTGCTGAGCACAGCCTCGGACTCTGAGTCCACTCCCATGCCTCCACCGTACAGCTTGGTGCCTCTACTGTGTGGGTAGCTCCTCCCCGCAGCGGCATTATGATCCAGAACCCCCTCCCACCCCCCGGACCGTGCAACAATTTACACACAAACACCTCAAACACATGCTCTCATTCTGATGAATCCTATTTAAGAGGTATTTGCGATTTGACATCTCTCGGTCCTTTTTTACTCATCATGGATATAACCTCATTTTCTTTTCTTCTCTATTCCTCCCTCTCTCTCTCCCTTTGTCTCTGAGCAAGCAATGCAGCAGCTTTCCGGTACCACGGGGGGGGGGGGGGGGGGTGGGGGGGTGTGCCGTTTGAGTGACTCCTGTATTGGTATTCAAGCACCACTACGCTTACAAAATAGCAGGCTCCTGCTTACACCTGTTTCCTCCGGTTCCGCTCCTCTGGACTGTGCCTGGAATGGTAAGGTGGACCAATCCTGAGCCAGCAGGTATTTTCAGCTTCAAACGGTTTAAATCTGACACCGTATGTCGAGTTTGGCCAAGGGTGCGTGCCGACCTCCATCATTACACCTTACTGTTGGCACTTGAGTTTGTTTTTCGATTGTCTGAATTTGTTTATTTTGTAGGGTATCTGGACCAGAGAACAGACCAGAATCGCTAAAAGTCCCAAACGGCAAAAGCTGGTCGTTGATTAGTTCATCCTAATTGGTTTATTTGAATTAAAAAAAAAGATGTTAGAATTGCATTTGAAAATCGACGCGTATTCTACCTGGGCGAAGCCAGACAAAAAAATGTATTTGCGACTTTGGAGACAAGGAGCAGGAAGACAACTATGCGGCGATGACAGCAACATAGCAGATTAAGCCCCACCAGCAGAAATAAGCCCTTCAAATGAGATTGAATCTCCGCCAGAAGCAGGGGGTGTCTGGGGGGGTCAATTGGTTTGTGTGTACTGTGAGATAAAACGCCACAGGGGCCCGGTGTGTTTGAGGGAGGTGTCGTTAACACTCGAAATCGGGCCTTGAGGTATGGATTCAGTCACTCAAGCTTCGCACCGTCTCCCTGTCAATCGCAGCGATTATCTCAGGATTTCAAAAACAATCATTACGGTATTACTTAATTTTGAAATCACCGCTGCTGTCTGGCCACAGGAAAGCAGGCGACGTTTGTTAGTCGTTTATTGAAGGTTTATTTATTAACTCTCAGCTCACATCAAATTTTGAATACGTTAGTGCAGCGAATTTGATGCTGATTACTTGGTCCAAAATTGCTTGGTCCAAAATTTGATTTCCGTTTGTTTTTTCTTTTACGCTGCCTTCCGTGGATTCAGATGTGAAATTTATTGCGTTCCATGTGACCTTTTACAACATTTCTGTTTAACTTGTGTATACAGCGAAGGTCACACAGGTTGCCGCCGCCTGATTGGCTGAGTCACATGACCATGGCATGGTAAACAGTGTTTTAACACAGGTGAACACAGATTTTTTTTTGAAGATCATTTTAGTTCAATCGAATTATTAGACAGCTGCAGTATTTACTGAAAGTCATTCTCAGCCTGAGCAATGACTGGAGGTCTGTATGTTTAATATACAACTCGAGAGTCATTTCTACCTTGATGGTCTTGTTTAGCAATTCACAACATCAGTGGATTCAGTAATAGTATATTTAGCAGGTGCCAGATTGCAGATTGAGTGCGTATGTATGTGTGAGCTGAAATTTTCCTCAATAACGGGTCATTTATATTTGTATTGCAGGCCATGCTGATTATCATGGGTGATTTCCCTCCCACGGAGCTGTAAAGTGACCACACGCGTTCCATTCCTGACTTGTGAACCATGATCTCATATAAGTACTGTGCGAGATGCGATTGTTATTGGATTTTGCCTCCAAAACCAGCAAGTGGTTAACCACCTCCAGGACCGCTGTAGAGTCCCTCTGAGCCAGAGGAGGAGAGGATAACTCACTTTCCCGTGAGGCTGATAACCTTTCATCTCAGAACGTATTTGGGAATTATTTTATGGCCATTCCCGGTGAAAACATAAAATGAAGATGGAGTTAAGTGGGCACGGGACGGCTAGAGGACGAGGCCGTCGTCTGGGTGACGGAGCGATGCGTGTGACATGCTCAGAGGGGACCGAGACATTATTGGGGCCGCAGCAGGTTGGTACATGGCGCTGATGGCTTCCAGGGTGAGGTGCCCCATTCATCCATCATGCAGACAGGAGCTGCCTCTGGGGGCGTCCGATGCCCTGCCTGACTGCAAATCGGGGGGCGCTTGCATGCGTTGGAGGACAGAGAGTACGGGTGGCTTGTTTGCACTGGTAAGAACATGTAATAAACACACTAACAAGAAAAACCACTCATTCACATACCATTTCCTACCTGTAAAGTTTGTGGTCTGTTTGCCATGTGGTCTCAAAGCAAATCTGGGCCTGACGTCACTGTGTTAATATCCCTCTGTGGTCCTTCGAGGGACTTAAGCAGGAATGAAAGCCATTTTGGGAAAGAGCAGATCCATCCATCCATCTTGTGCCCGCTTATCCTACCCAGAGTCGCAAGGGAAGGAAGGTTTAATGCCCGAAAAACTAAACGCCGAGATTGATATCGCATCTAAATGTCAAGTGGCTTTTTCTGTGTGCTGCATTAAGTCCCTGCTCCTTACGAGGCGTCCGGTCGATTGGCTGCTGCACCCCCGCTTCCCTCGCAGTTCAGAGAGGGTGGGTGTGTTATCCTCACCCGTGGAAGGCGCCGGAGCGTGTCAGAGTCTGCTTTTCCACCGGGGGCCGTGAGGGAGTGGCAGAGTGGGCAGTCACCCACAGACCTGAAAACACACCAGCCTCACATTAAATACCTTGTAAAAATCAGTCTGAGCAACGCTAACCCCTTCGCCGTGAAATTAGGCTTTCATACTCCTTACCTGTAGGGGTAGTTTGGGTGATTAATGTTAATATCTTTCTTTTCAGGGGGGTGTGTCTTGACTTCATCTCAAATGGCTTAAATTCTTTTTTTAATTCCTTGTAAAAAGGTTTTATTTAAGCGTTCTCTCCTATCTCTAGCGTCTCCCCTGGGAACCCTGGCTTCCTCCCACATGCCAATAACAAACTGTTAGGCGAAGTGGAATCTCTAAACTTGTCCATAGTGTGTGATTGTGTCTGTAATTGCGTGCCTCGCGGTGGACTGCCCTCTCTCCCCCCCCCCCCCCCCATATTATATTATGTTTCATTTATATTTACATTTATCATTAGCAATAACAAGTGAAAGATGGTAAACGCTCATTGTCACGGCAGCCATATTAAAACTTACTAAATGAGGCATTGTGTTTTGGATCTGCGCTTGGATTTTTGGCCATCTTACATCTCTTATTGCCTGTGGGATGCCTGAGAACAAAATGCTTCAGAGGGAAGCTGTCTGCAGGGTCACCGGGAGTCAGCTTCGACTCAGTAGCGTTTCATGAGGACTCATCCATGATGCTATCCGACAGTATCGATTGTTTTGTTAATGTCTCACATTGGTGCCTTGGCCTATGGAACGTACCCCACTGCACTACATACCCCACAGCCTTCTCTGACCCCGACGTCTCCCTGCACGCACCCAGAACTGTTTCCCGGCAACCTGTGGGTCACATGACCTTGCCTCCCCCGCCATGGTGGCGAAATCAGATGCCCTTCATTCAAGAGTGGAGGAGCATAACGGCCCATGATCCACCGGTAGCGGTGTGTACGATGAACACATGGAGGGCTCATTTTTCTTTATAACGTAAACAAAGGGTTGTGTGAAAGACCTATCTGGGATGACTGAGCGAGAAAGAAAAGGACAGGGATGGCGAGTGGAGAGAACATGAGGAGAAATATCCTTGCCGTCAGTGGAATCTCAAATTTCCTGAATGATGTTGATGTATGGGCCAGGCGGGTAATTTGTCTCTATGACAGGAGAAAATTCAGAGGAGAAAAGGTCAGGGCGGGCAGAAAAACCATCAGAGAAGAATAATTCCTTGGCGGTGGTGCCTACTCATACATGTGACACCAAACCCCGTTAAGATGATTGAAGCTAAGGGCTCACGGGTCCAGGGAGGCAGAACTTTCATACTTTCGCTACTTAAAAATGTCAGACGGAGGATAAAGGGTTAGCTTCCGGAACATTCCTGGCTGCAGGCGTGGGCGTTGACGCCATTGTCTCGCGGCAACAGATGGACTCTCGGGGGCGTCTTATATCGTGGGTCACGCCGCCCCTCGGATTAACTTCACGGGGCTCCGCGTTTGCCGACCCCGCCTGCTCTCCCTCTCCCTGCCGTCGGGCCTTCTCCTCCATCTCTGATGCATCTCGCCGCTCTGTCGCATGCCGTCCTTTCCTAGCACACAAACGGGGACTTCTGCAAATGCCTCGTTCTTCTTTGCCGACGGCTCCCTCGGAAATGCCCAGAAACTTCTGTGCAGCCGGGACTCGTGTCTGAGGGAACGGATCGCACGGAGACCCTCGGTGCTCACGGCACCGGCTTGCTGTCCTGATGAATGTGAAGCTGCAGCTAAATGGCAGATGTTAGCACTCTGGGCCCTGCTACGCCATATGGGGCTAACGGCGCCTCCATTATGGAACAGGATGTAGCGCTTTAGCTTAAAAAAACATCCAAATTGGATCGTAGGTCATGAACCAAATGCTATGGCTTGTATTTCATTTTTTGGATTTTTCGTAAGGCGTAGACAGCATCACACAGAGCAGATTCGTCTCGGCGGCCAGTCGGTTCATCCTTCGCGTTCGGTCTTAAGGTTGGTTGGGAGGGGCGTTACCTAAGGGGCTCGCACACCGGTCCTGGAAGCAACATTAGACTCGGGCGATGACGTTGGATGGCCATGACCTGGCTTCCGTTTGTGCCTCGACGCAGTGTGTCATCGCAAGACGGCCAGGTCTACTAAGCTCCCACGGCAGTGGGCTGGGGCCGGGATGGGGGAAGGACGGCGGAACGGCCAAGACCGGACCATTCCTGTCACCCGACCCGGGGATGAGCGACCGCATCCGGATTAGTGTCGAAGTGAGAGCTGAATATCGCCGCCTCCCCACGCTTTTTGTCACGCACTGGCCTTCGGCGCATCTGGCCCCCATGTTTGGCGTCCCCACAGGGGCCGGGCGAATTAAAAACGCTCAACGGAGGCGCCTTGTGCTAATCTGATGGGAATTAAAGCTCCAGTCCCACACTCAGCCACGTCGTCCCTTAAGGAAATGAAATACGGCACACTTCCTGTCTGCCTTCTTCCCTGGGGCCCGCGGAACTATTCCTGCGATTAAATGTGCCCCAGTACACAGGAAAGGAACTGAATTTTCACTCAGCCAAATGATATTATACTGACACAGAGTAGTAATATTTTTGCTGTTTGTTTTTTTTTTGTAAAAGGAACGTGGGAGAAGCACTTCATACACTGCTAAATTCGATTTTTTTAAGGTGATTTAGTCGGCCTGCATGAAAAGACCAAAAGCTGACTTCACATCTACTAAAATAGTTTTGTATTTTGGGGGGAAACACTAAAATTATAGGGCACGGGGGCACGACGGAGAGGGTGGGTGCAGATAACTGCTCATGAAAGTGCAGAAGTTTGAAATAAGTTGTCTGAAATTTCGCTCCCAGCTGACGCCACGTGCTGGTTGGAATTTCCTCCCTGCTTTTGTACACTTGCGATGTCCTCCCTGAGAAATATGAATAATTGATGTGATCTGGGAATGCAGTGGTACGGTAACGACTGCGATTGGAAAGGACAGGAACAGACTGTGGCGCGATCTCCAAGTACAATCTGTTATTCATAATAAAGGTTGGTGGATGCGTTTATGGAACGGGAGGGCATAAATCAGCCAGGCGTTACGTGGGCGTCCCCTTGGCCTGATTGAGTCGCTCGAGCCGCATCACCCTCGGGGGAAACGCGCCACATGGCCGTAATGCCGTAACTGACGCTCCCTCACAATGCAGGTAATGTGCCTCATTCGGGACTCCTGTAACAACCGCTCATTCGACACAAAGTCAGACCAGCGGTACCCAAGGAATCTCCGAGGCGACACAGAACCGAAGGAGTTCCATCTCAGGTCAAATGTCCAGTTTGCCCAGTCTTTAAAATACCAGTCCCATCATTGCCACCTGTTATTATAATCGGTGGAGATAAAAAACAAAATCATTGGCCTTTGTTCATGCGAACGGGTGCCGAGTTTACGGCGCCGTGGGGGGCAGTCCGGATTCTTAAATTAGACGCCGTTTCTGTGAGCGCGGATGCCATGTGGGGGGGGGGCGCCCCTCTACACTGTTTAAAAATAACGTGCAGTGTCATCACACAGTAATTAACGCTCTGACTGTAGGTTTTTGTGTGTGTGTGTGTGTGTGTGTGTGTGCTGGCTCCTTTTCGGCGACCAGATGTTCTGACGTGTGCATCAAACGCCGCTCGTGTGAAAGTGAAACCATCGCTACCTCATGCCCTCGGCGGCTTCAGCGGCAGCTTCGCGTCTGTCAGACGCGTCCGAGGTTGGTGATATGCGGATTTACGAATCTCTCCTCTCCAGGCAGGCATATGCACACGGGCATGTGTGTGGGGGCATAGATGACTTTTGGGGACCAAAATGTCCCCAAAGGTTAGTAATTCCTTAACTTCTTTGCTTTTGAGGACATTGTTCAGGTCTCCATTTGGATAACCTCAGTTTTATACAACAACAACAAACACATTCATTTTTGTATAGCACGTTATCACAACATTACATCGTCTCAAAGCGCTTTACAGCATCCCCACCCAAAGCCCCCAGTGAGGCGTAAGTGGCAAGGAAAAACTCCCAAGAAGGAAGAAACCTTGGGAAGGACCAGACCCAAAGGGGGCCCCACCTCCAGGGGCCGGCAGAGAAAGCCCAAACCAAACCCAAAGGGGGGCCCATCCTCCAGGGACCGGCAGAGGAAGCCCAAACCCAAAGGGGGGCCCATCCTCCAGGGACCGGCAGAGGAAGCCCAAACCCAAAGGGGGGCCCATCCTCCAGGGGCCGGCAGAGGAAGCCCAAACCCAAAGGGGGGCCCATCCTCCAGGGACCGGCAGAGGAAGCCCACACCCAAAGGGGGCCCCATACTCCAGGGACCAGCAGGGATAGTCAAATAGGAGAGATGGTTAAGGGCCGAGTCATACTGTCCAAATCATAAGATTGGCATATTATAAAATTCAGTGAATTCAATCATAAAAGTAAAAATGCCAAAAGTCTTACTTATGGTTAAGGTTAGGGCTGGGTTGGGGTTAGGGTTGTCATTGTTGGGATTAGGGTTTTGCCCATAGAAGATGCATGTGCGTGTGTGCGTGTCCCATCGGAAAGACAGCTTGATATTTCTCCTCATTTTGTTTCATTTATGGTGACCAGGTGTTCTGTGGCTGGACCCACCTGGGTTGAAGCGCCCCCCCGGGGGGGGTGTACCGTGTCGGCCTCACTGTGAACATCTGTTACCTCTGCCCCTATCCTGTGGGTATGCGGTCTGTGCACCGAATCAGAAAGAAGGGTAAAAGAGCCCGTTTACCGTGCCATGAATCTCGGAAAGTCAGCAGAATCACCTCTGAAGATGCCGAAAGGGAGACCTGCAGTACTATCGCATTTTAGATGCTTTGAGACAAACGCAGCTAAGAATTAGCATTTGCCTTTTTTTTTTTAGATGTTTAATAGTCTGTTGCGCATGGAGTTGACAAGGATAAAATAAAGCTCGTCTAACAATTGGGAATAAAAAAAAAAAATTGTGTGACGCAAATGGAATTGAGTCACGTTGCCAGACTTAATTTAGAGAAGCAGAAGCCGCTTTGTGGGGACCCTCAGAGTACGTCTTCGATGGGGACTTAACCGGCGATGCCCTCTGCAGCCTAATGGCCCATCCAGGGAGAACAGGACATGCTGCAGGCTGGTGCCACCAGTCCGTTATACAGCAGTCACATATCAAACCACACTGCTTCATCTTCCTGTCAGGGACTGCTGGAGCAAACTCATGTGAACGTAGATCTGGACACAGATCAGATTAAGCAAAGAAAATGCATGAAATCTGGCTGAATTTCTGATCGTTTTGCATTCTGCATGCTACGAAAAGTACATACCTGCGTTCGTTTCTTCTCATGTGGAATAGCGCGGTGCTGCTAGCAGAAATCTATCGATAGGCATCCGATCCCTGGTCCGTGCTGTGCTTCTGAGGGGTCTGCTGGTAATTTGCATGTATTTATGGACACAGAAGACAGGAGGACGTAAAGAGGGGAGATGTTAGGGCCTTAGATGTGTGAGTGGGCGGGGGAAGGTAGGCCTTATCGATTGAAGCCTGGGCTGGGCGGGGGGCTTTGGGACATGAGCAGGACAGAGGAAGGTGTCACTATTGAAAGGGAGCCGTAAACGGGGTAAAAAACCACACCGATGCCCCATTATGTGGAGGTGGGTCGAGAGAGGGGTGATTAAGTTGAGCGATGTCAAGAATCGAGCTGCGATATTAATCAGCCGCTCCCGGTGTTGGAGTATGGGCGAATGATGGGGGAGGTATCGACCCCGTTCGACCTTCAAGCTCGAATCTTTGTCTCTCTGCGTGTTGCGATGCTGAGATCTTAATCGTCATTTCGGCAGCTAGAATGTTTTCGGAATGCAGACGTTCCTCCTCCCAGCAAAAGCCTTAAATTTTAACGGCTTACATAGCTACTCGGAGGCTTATGGGACACACTATAGCTCGATTAATGCCAACAGCAGCACGGCTCACTGTTAAAACTTTTCTCCAGTGGACTTGTTATACCAAATGATTTATGTGTTATTGCTTTAACTATATCCTTGAATAGGCTGCGAAGACATCGTGCGATGATATCGTAAGTGATTTTGGATACTATATATATATATATATATATATATATATATATATATATATATATATATATATATATATATATATATGTATATATGTATATATGTTTGTGTATGTATGTGTATTTGTGTTTTGGAGGAGTCAAAATTACTATGCCTAGGAATGTTCTAGATTCACCGCAGTCCCTGATGGTTCTGCAGTACCTGGTCCTAATAGGGGCCTGTGCATCTGGCACAAATACAGATCGTCTGTCAGTCAGGTGTTGACATTTGATTCTGATCTTCCAGTGGCATTGCCTGGATTCCTCAGAGAAGGCCAGGCTCATTCCTGGGGGGCTGTCAGAAGCTCAGTGGTGAATCTAAATGCCTGTGGCCGGCAGCCCCCCCCCCCCACCCCCACCACCTAGTGTCACAAGACGATGGCAATCAATATGGGATTTAACGGCATAGAGAACCCTCTATTCGCCCGACAACCCAGGACTGATGAATGTCATGTTTTCATAATTCAGACATCTCCGTCGCTGTCCAAAGATCCCCCCCCCCCCCTCTCTGTCTCCAGTCAGAATGCGTATCCGATGAAGGTGAGGGATTGTGCCTTTGTTTTTACATGTTCTCCGAGTGTCCCCCCTCCCGTCCTGCCAGACTCCATCTTGTATCAAAAAGAATAAATTCCACTTCCGCTGCGCTTCAGGGAGGGAAGCAGAGACCGTGAAAGCCAGCAGGGCAGCGTGCAGCAAGCCGGGAAGGGAGCTAAACGTGAAGTCTGGCCTCCTATGCTTCCAAGTGGACACCGGGAGTTCGCCTGTTGGCTGCCGGAACAGCTCGACCCGTTCTGCTGTCGGCGGCCCGTTTCTGCAGTCTTGGGTACCGCTGTGCCCTGATGATGCCATGCGGCAAGCACGGGCACCCCCCATCTGCTGTTTCTCCTTCCCAGAATCTAAAACTGCTATGTCCAGCCAGTTGCGGAGTGTGTCACTCAACAGGCTCGTACTCTGTGCCCGTGATCGGAAGGTTGTTGGTTTGAATCCCAGGGCCAGCAGACTGATGTTGCTGTTGGTTCCTTGAGCGAGGTCCCTAACTCCAGATTGCTCCAGGGGGCACCATCCACCAGCCATCCATCCATCCTCTATACCCATTTGTCCTATGCAGTAGCATAGCAGCGGTAGCAAGGAAATAACCTAGTACAGGGCACCAACCCATTACAGAACAGGCACTTCATTCAGAGAACCCAGAGGGGAAACCCACAATGAATCGGGGTGGAGACTCGAACCCTGGTCCCGGACGTGTGAGCGGGCAGTGTTAACCACTGTGCCAGCCGTGCTTATTCTCATGCAAAATGGAAAATATTGTGTCATTTTTACTAAATGTGCTTGAGTAACATCAGGGGAAGCTGAACTCTGCCTGGCCGCTGAGTTTGGAGTAGATATGGTCCGATAAACCCAGTTCCTAGATCCCAGATCAGCACAGTCCTCCATTATCGCTTCCAACTCCTTCGCAAAGAAGCAGAAATACCCTTTTCAGAAAGCAAGCTTGTTAGTTTGGGTTGAAACATTGTACTAAATAATGACTCTGGTGAAATAACTAGTGTGGGAAAATGAGCAAAACTAATCTCCAGATGAATATATTTTCATTTGTTGTTTGTTCTGCTGTCTTTGATTTCTGTGCAGTGTGTTTACGCTTTGGGTGCAGTATGTTTGTTTGTTCGGTGCAGTGCGTTTACGATTTCTGTGCAGTGTGTTCTAAGCTTTAAGTGCGGTATGTTTACTCCTTACGGTTTGTATGCTTATGGTCTAGGTCAGTGTTTCTCTTGGACATAACTAATTAGTTTACAGTCTCTAAATGATGATTCATATCTTAATTTGTGACTGATTGGTAGATAGTGTTTCAAATAATATCCAGTATTAATCTGAATATCTGTTGTTTCCCGATTAAGAGGACATGAAAGTCATGTATATATATGTTTTACACTGACAATGTAATATACATCAATGTAATATTCATATACATATTTGGATCAGATTTGATGCAGATGTTGTTTCACTTATTTATATCTTCTCCCTGATCATGCAAAAGCCCTTTAATAGAGGAAATCTCTTCCTTTAATAGAGGAAATCTATGAATTCCTTTAATAGAGGAAATAAAAAAAAAATGTTGCACTTTCTCAACAGTGTTCGGATAGATGGTATTCATAGCTTGGGTCCTTATTGAGCTAGTATTGGAAAAATTCATCACAGCGTCTTAAAGCACTTATGTAAGTCGCTCTGGCTAAGGGCGTCTGCCAAATACTGTAAATGTAAAGGTAAATCCAGTTGGCGCTTTTTAGATGTGTACCCATCATGCTGAAAATAATACCCCCCAAAGGGTGGCTTCCCCCTGCAGAGGCCTGTGGTTTGCCGGGCTGAACCGCATCTACCGCGTGGAGGTAGAAGCCCCAGCCCGTCTCCGTTTTCACCCCCCGGAAAGGGAACCAGGGCCCGAGACTTTCGGAGGAAGCAGAAACAGCTGCTATTCTGCGATGCAAAATACGAGCACTGGGAGTCTGTGGCTTCGCTCAGCAAGGGATCCCAGAATTCTCAGGTCATATTACTGAGGGAGAAGAGAACTCCGGGCTCATCAGTACACTAAGCACCAGGAAACGTGGGACAGAAGGGGCGGATCGATGCAGATAATCGCCGTGACCTCACTCTCCCTCCCTGCGCCCCCTTCTTACTGTCTGCTTCTTTTAAAATTCACCGGCTATCTAGCTAATCAAAACATACATGAATTAAAGTCTTTGATTGTGACAGACAGGGCCGTTTCAGGGGCCAATGAAAGGACAATACAAGCTCAACCCTAAGCAGACAGAGTCGGGGGTGTAAGACGAAGGGTCCTTCAAGGCTCTGTCCGTAATACTGAACCCATTGTGGAATTACGGTGGAATTATTGTGATCATTTTCCGGAAAGGGCTTTTTTTAGCTGCCCATCCATTCATCTGTTTTCATTAAGCGTTTATCCAGTTAGGGTTGTGAGGATCTGCAGGCCCAGTCAGGATGTACCTGGCTCCCCAGTGACATAGATTAATGTCATGTGACCATGGATGCTTTGGCTACTGATCTCGGAAGGTTTGTTTCATATCGAGTCAGATGCTTTTTGAGCTGTTTTTGCACAAAAAACTGAAAAAAGAACAAGAGTGGCTTTCATACCGTGAAGGCTTTCATACCAGGTCTGAGATATTTGCTTTGTCGTTATCCATATATTATATTTTTTCTGTATATTTTGTTTTTATTTTTTTTGGAGACAGCTCGATTTCTGCACTTTTCGGATGCGTGAAAAAAACGATGACGAATAAGATGCGAGTTTTTACGTATGTGATCTTTTTTTTTTAATCGGAGAGCCTTTCGTTTGGTTTACAATATCATCCTCTAGGGGTGTAATGGTACAAAAAAAATCACGGTTTGGTACATTTTCGGTTAAAGAAACAAAACAAATTGCTTCTTGTTTTCTTTATGAACAAAGTATAACCGTCTTTCTTAAGCCTCTGTCAATACTGCTGCAACCTACGAATAAAATAAATCAAAATAAATATTCTCTCAAGTAAATAAAAATAAATATCCATTAAGGTGGACATTTAGAAAATTAACTTTGCCTGATCTGTACTGTATTCACATTAGCAGCTTTCAGCTTCATATTACAACCGTGCGGCACCTTAAATGCAAAGCATAACAAAATAAATATCCATTATGGGGCAGCATTTAAAAAAATACCTCTGCTCTACTTGTATTGGCATTAACAGCTTTCAGATTCGCGTGCGTGCGTGTGTGTGTGCGCGTGTGTGTGTGCGTGCGTGCGTGCGTGCGTGTGTGTGTGTGTGTGTGTGTGTGTGTGTGAGAGAGTCCTGGCGCGGCTACATCTGCCCCTTTCCCTATGTCACTCGGGGGAAACGCACAAACACACAAAGGCTCTGCATTTGCTACGTTCGTTCACTACATGTGTGCACCGAATTGGAAGACCCATACCAAAGATTTTCAGTATGAACATGTGCACCGTTCCACTCCTACAATCCTGTAGTAAGCGACAATACCACAGATTCCGATACAATTTGGATTAGATCCAAGGTACCAAAGATCAGTACTGGTCCAACCCACCCTCTTTCTCTATTTCTGTAGTTAAGTAATTGATAAAAGACTACGTGCCACAGGGACACTGCTGAAATCCGATTGGCTCCCAGAATGTCCCCTCCCCTGTCACTCACTGATTCCAAACATATCATTAGCTCATGATAAGGTTGACCCTTGTGAATAAATTATGGCCAACCTTATACCTCCCATCCATCCATTTTCCAAATCGCTTATCCTACTGGGTCGTGGGGGGCCCGGAGCCTATCCCGGAAGCAATGGGCATGAGGCAGGGAACAACCCAGGATGGGGGGCCAGCCCATCGCAGGACACACTCACACACAATTCACTTACACATGCACACCTATGGGCAATTTAGCAACTCCAATTAGCCTCAGCATGTTTTTGGACTGTGTGGGAAAACCGGAGTGCCCCGGAGGAAACCCCCACGACGACATGGGGAGAACATGCAAACTCCACACACATGTAACCCAGGCGGAGACTCGAACCCGGGTCCCAGATGTGTGAGGCAACAGTGCTAACCACTGCACCACCATGCCGCCCCCCCTTATACCTCCATATTACAAAATCCGAGAACCTGCCTTGGAATTTGGATTGTGCTGAGTTTGACAGTGTCAGGTCATTGAGCCAGTGTGCAGTTTGGTCCAGATGTTTGAGACTTTTTTGATGTTTTGAGAAGCTGCGCTCCTGCCCGCACACTCTAGCATTCATGATCGTTAGGGTGCTTCCACAGTGTAGCCTCATCCCCAATTTCCACACCCAAAGAAGACTAATTTATGTGGAGGAGAAGACATGCCTTCCCCTTTGTTCCACTAGATGTACGGCTTCTTGGACAGTGTCTCCAACACAATGCAATTAATCCGATACAAGACAGCCGATGCCAGTAACAGCATGTGTTTCAGCCCAGTGAGCTTATATTTTTTCCGATATTTTGGAGTGTTTTTCTTCGATACCCCCAAACTTGTGGCTCATAGTCTCTCTCTCTGGGCAGATCTATTGAAATATCGTCTCTGTTTTCCCCTCCACAGATGTTCCCCTGTTAAGAAGATGGCATGTCAGATTATATCCGATCCAATATGTTCTCAAGCTGTTCTCTGTTTCATGTTGGGGGGGGATTAATTAGGGAGCTTTATTAGTTATGCAGTTCGATAAACGTTTCTCTTTTTTTTTTTTAATGGCTGAACATAAATGTGAGAGGAAAATACTGGGTGGGATTCAGATAGCGCCCTCTGTGGGTCTAAGTGGGAATTAAATATCCCCACATGTAAAGATGGCAGGTTGGACCCTAGAAAATCAGTGAGTTTTAAGCACTGCTGGACCACAATTCCAATGTAAATATGCAGCTGCATTAAAGCAGGAATGGGACGAAAATAAGCGGTTTAGGTGAGCAGATCGGCTGAAAGTAACAAGTTATTTCTGGGTTTCTGGGAGGCCAGGCTACAGCAGAGGATAGCGATGAGATTCTCAAGGCCGGGGCAAGTTAACTGGGAGACAAATCATCCGACCCGTGCAATATTCAATTACAGCACCTTCCCGGCTTAAGTCCGTCAGCAAGAAGCTCTGCGCGGTGCCCCGTGCCCGGGTCTAGGCTGCTCGCTCTGAATGGGAGGTGAGATGTGGGTTTTCATGACAGTTCAGAAAAAAAGTTTTACAAGGTTGTGAGAGATTAGTGCGGAAGCAGACGCGCCTGCTAGCGCCGCTGTATGCTGTCACCCCGGAGACGGAATAGATGGGCCTAGAGCCGAGACTCACCACCTCCTGCAGCCCTGGTCTGATCCTCCGCTGCCGTGCGGCGAGGGCCTCCCCGCGCCGCCTGGGGATTGGGTCTCGTGATCCGGCTGGCGGGCCGTTTATCGCAGCCTTGCAGAGACAGGTGGGGGGCTGGGTGAGTAACGGCCGCGGGGAGGAAATCCATCCCCTGGGGGAGGCTGCAGTCTGTCAGTCCGACAGCCAATCAATGACAAGTGTCCATGGGCGTGTAAGCGTGTGATGGGAAGGTATCCGCGTCTGTGCCGAAACGCCTCACTGAAACAACATGCCGATTTCACCCCCCCCCCCCCACTATGAGGATCTCAAAGGGCAGCGAGGACACACCTGGTTGTGTGTGATCTCTGTTTATTGGGTCGGCAGGGACCCGGTTCCGCTCAGGAGGGCTGAGCCCCAGTTTCACCAGGGTCTCGCTGCCGTGACACATGTTCCAGAAAGAAGCTGCAGGGTTATTTGGAAGGGCAGCCTGCCCCCGAGATGGGGGCTGCGAGGAGCAGGTGACATGCATGGAACCAGGCCAGCTAGATGGGATTAAACACCGACTTCAAGGGCCAACCTCATCATAGGCCACTAGGGGGCGCCCACATGGGGACTTCAGCCATCAAGTGTCCATATACACCCTTGGCTTGATTAACTTTATTCCTCTGCAGGCAGTTTTATTCCGTATCTGTTACAGAGCTTGAAACTGACCTATTTATGTAGCCAGTTACATTTGCTGAAAAGGTTCCGGTCCAGAGAGCAGCCCCCCTCACCTTGGTTATGTACGTGGTTCCTTAACCACGGCAACACAGGTTCCACCCTTTTTATTTGCGTCGTTAACGCTGAAGTGCAGCCATAAAACATAACGGCGGCAGAGGATAGGAGAACGACACCGACTGTGTGGCATGAAGTGCAGATCGGTACAGCGCTGGTCCTGAGATGAATGGAGGGAGGAGCGAAGCTAGCATCATATGGGGGGGTGGGGCTATGATTAACCCTATAAGACGGGCGTCTGGGACGCCATTCTCAGCAGAGGGGCCACTACTACTGCTATTACTCCTACTACTCTACTACTACTACTAATAGCACAGTAAATGGTCCCGTTATATGTCAGAGATCCCCAGTTCAGTATCCCAAGGAAATTGGCTCTTGTACTTTTCATATCTTCCCCCACCATTTCTTCTGTGATCGTCCAGCTGTTAAGAAGTGAATAAAGTCGTAAAGTGGACCATCTGTGTGGGTCGCGTCCTATAAACGCATCTACGAAACACGTAAATAACGTGAATAATGGCTTTAATTATTCGCTGCTGCTTTTATAGCTTTATTATAATCTGAATGCTGCCGCATTCGTTAATCTCCCGGTAACGAAGGGCAGAAACGCAGTGGAGCAGTTTCGGGCTCCCGCCTGGCAGGCCTCTAACCTCTCTGAGTAGGTTACTCTTAAAGCGACCATGTCCAGCTCGCTGAAACGCGACTTATAGCAGTCTGAGGAGGCATCTGCCCCGGGGTCTTGGAGGCTGTGTGTATTGTAAAAATAGACAACAGGAAAGGCTGAGACTCAGTCCTTAATGGCAAGTTCACGCTACTCGATTTTAGCCCCATTTTCCGCTTGTTGACAGTTTTTCGAGATCGCCAACAAAACCCCCAGATCGCCAACAAAACCCCCAGATCGCCAACAAAACCCCCAGATCGGCAACACCCATCAGATATCTAGTGCCGTAAATAACGCGTTATGATGAGGTTGTGACTGGCAAAGAGTACAGTGTGAGCTACAGCCAATGAGAGCGACTGACAATGATTGTGACGCAAGCTACAGCCAATGACAGCGGCTGGCAATGAGTGCAGTGTTTAGGCTTATAAGTGCAGTTTATGGTTACAGTTACGGTTATTTGTCTGGTGGCTGGATATATATATAACGTGTGTGTGTATGTGTGTGTGTGTGTGGCCCAGGTATACATTACATTGTGGGGACCACACAAGGGGAAATTCAGTTTCATAAATATTTGTGACTGCAATCCAAAAAGTAAAAATGCCAAAAGTCTTGGTTTATTTTGTTACTTATGGTTGAGGTTAGGGCTGGTTAGGGATTAAGGTTGTCATGTTGTGATTTGGAGAGTTTGGAGAGTCCCCACAAAACTGTGTGTGTGCTGTGTGAGTCACTAAAGACCTGAGGTGTGTAAAAGTTTACTTTACTGCATGATTGTGAATATAGATCACTTTGATAATTAAAGTGTTTTAATGATTTGTAGCACGTTGACACTAATCTGTCATTGAGAATTACTCTCACTTCCCCAAGTCACTTCTTGTGTGTGTATTTGTGTGGAGACCAAGCAGACTCATCTGGGATTCGTCCTGGTGAAAGGTCTTGTAGTGTGTGAATACCTGTAACTAGTCAGTCACGTAGTGTGTAAACCACAAAGTCTTCAAGGTTCCTGGTTACAAGATGACAAGTTGTTGTGTAGTGTGAACGGTACAGTGATCTGACGACTATGAAAGTCGTGTGATGTGAACTCGGCGTAAGAAGCTTAATCGAGTTCTGACTGGGAGGTTTGTAGGGGCAGATGAAAGATAGGAAGAGAGGGAGGGATGGAGCAAGCAGTTGGCCATGGATGGGACTGGAAAAAGGGAGCGTACATCCTTCATGGCAGCAGTTGGCTTTCCTGACGCCATTTTCCATGAGCAAAATAACATCCGAGCTGTGATGCATTTCTTGGGCTGGGAATGGTGCATCGTCATTCCTCGCCAGTCCAAATTGAGACCCGCTGAACGTAGATGATGATTACGAGAGAGTGATGTGTTAAACGTGCAGCATTTGTAGCTGCTCCCCGGAAACACGTGAGCAAAGACTGTCACCGGGCATCTCGTTAACACCGGACGAGTCTAGTGCCGGACATGATGAAACATTCTCCAAAGAGGGGAGAAAAAAAGGGACGTCTGATGTCATCTGTGCAATGACAGAATGATGTAACGCCAGCTTCGTTAATGGAACAAACCTGGCAGGTTATAATAATGATGTTAGAGCAGGCGGCTTTGATGTTTGCAGATAATTCTCCTGGGATATCTCTGCGCCCTCGACCACCTCCGATGGTGAAGGGGACGGCTGTGTTTAGACAGAGTGCCAGATTCCAGCAGACTCCCCCCCCCCAGGCTCACACGGGGTCGAGCGAAATTATCCACTCCGCTTCAGAGCGAAGAGCAGCTAAACTGCTCTGCTGAGTCACAGCCCGCTGACACCTGCCCCCCCCCCCCCCCCCGGCCCGCACCCCAAAGTCAAACCCCACATGGACTACCTGCATGAATACCGCACATGCCTGTTCCTCTGCAGCCAGTCAACATGGGGCTGGGGGTAGGAAGTGGCACCCCAGCTGGACAGATTGCCACGGCCCCCTACGTAATTTGAATAGAGATGTCTACCCAACATACCCAAATTTCCACCACCTGATGTCCTCCTGGTATCACCGCTGCCAAGGGAGTGAAGGATTTTCCAGGCCTGGGTGGGGGTGCTTTGCCCTGGACCCGGCTTTGCCTACCCCCACCACCCCAACTCCCAGTCCTGGCCACCTCCCCAAGCGCCATCATGATGAAGCCCTGATCTCTTTATTAAAACGCCACAAGGAGTCAATAACACATTTAGAGCCAACAAGGCAGAGCTGTGAGGAAGAGGCTGATGGAGGGTCTTCACAGAAATAATCCCCCCTCCGTAAGTAATAAGTCACCGGGTTTCAGGCACAGCTGTGCAGCAGGGCATTATGGGAATTATTTTAACTTGACATATCAGTGGCTCAATAAGAGGCTTATTATAATAGGCAGGATTGCGTTTAATTGCGATGGGTGTGTTTCTACACACTCACCACACCAGACATTAATTAACCGAGCAGCCCTGACAACCATAACTTCTATCAAGGAAACTTAAATCCGGTTAAGGGAGGGTCGGAACGAAGTAAAGGTTATCGAGGATTTTGAATATTTTGGAGATTACCGCGCTTTGTTTCCGATGTCCCCTTTGTGACGACATTGCCAGTGTCTTAAAACTTACTACAGGTCTTAAATTTATGTGACTGCCCTAAGATATGTGGATCAGCATGAAAGCTCTGCGACAAATATTATTCCGTTGTTATGCTGTTGGGAATGACATTGACTTCTGAAAATTTAAGAGAATGTCACCACATTAGTCACCTATATATAGTTGCAATTTATGCTAAAATTTTGCTTTAAATTCCAGTCAGGTGTTTCCATCATTGGATGTAAAAAGACTTTTAGGGGGAAGAAGGTTTGCTTGGAAGTTTAGCTTTGGGTCTCACTCGAAAAAACAGGCAATAAAATGAAGATAATTTATATTAAAGAGACAGGACTGTGTCTCAGAGTGGATGAAATGCAAGCCCTTTGTACGTGAGAGTCTGGCCTCCTACATAGTATGCCTGTGTGTGTCTGTGTGTGTGGGTCTGTGTGTGTATGTCTGTGTTTGTGCATGCCTGTGTGTGTGGGTCTGTGTGTGTGTCTGTTTGTGTGTGCATACCTTTCTGTATGTGTGTGTGTGTATGTCTGTGTGTGTGTGAGTGTGTGCATGCCTTTCTGTGTGTGTCTGTGTGTGTTTGTGTGTGCATGCCTTTCTGTGTGTGTGTCTGTGTGTGTGTGTGTGTGTGTGTGTGTGTGTGTGCATGCCTTTCTATGTGTGTGTTTGTGTGTGTGTGTGTGTGTGTGTGTGTGTGTGTGTGTGTGTGCATGCCTTTCTGTGTGTGTGTCTGTGTGTGTGTGTGCGTGTGTGTGTGCATGCCTTTCTATGTGTGTGTGTGTGTGTGTGTGTGTGTGTGTGTGCACGTGCTTGACCATTACCCTAACAGATGGCCCATGTGGCCACGGCCGGCCTGTGATGTCAGCGGGTGAAGCTCTTCTTATCCCAGCTTGGCTCCTGGTCGACGTGGCCCCCACCCCACCCCGCCCCGCCCCGCCCTGCCCGGACCCCTGACCGCGACCCCGCCATCCGGGGTTCACGGCCAGCCCCGCTCGGCGCTGCCAAGTCCTGGCGGGTGATGTCACCGCTGCGCGATCCCCCTCGCAGACGTGCTCCCGGGGACGTCAGAGCTTCCCCGCTCCGCGTCGATCACCATCTGCCAGGCCCTTGCCCCTTTGGCTTCTCATGCTTTTATTTATTTATTTTTTTGAGGGGGGGTGGGTGGAGGATGAGGTTTGAGCTGGACTTGGCCGGAACATCATAGCACTGGGATGACCCTGCACCGTCCGCCGTCCTCGGCCGGTTCTGGTGACGGCTCTCACATTCGCGTCCCCTTCCGTCATGCGTCGGTCATCTTCACTTTTCCTCCTCGTCTCTGACCGAGAGACTCGCCACCTTCATCTGGGCCCCTCGAATCACGCGTCCCGCTGCTTTCTGACCTCCTGCTTCCTGTGTTTGGGAGGGAGACGCATACCCTCTGACAGGCAGACAGGGAGGGGGGAGCGGGCAAGGGGGCGGCCGGGAATGCATGGCACCCTCATCGGTGCCATTTGCTCAACAGCCATAATGACTCATCTGCAAAAAACAATTTATTTTTATGCGATCTGCGGCATGGGGGGGGGAGATGTGGTTAGCATACAGGTTTAGACATCCAATTTTAGTTATTGTCAATAAGGAGCTATTTCCAAGCCAGGCTAGTGTTTGCTCCACCGGGATGCTGTTTGTTTGTGCGTGTGTGTAGGGTGAACTGTCAGTCTGGCAAGCTGAGCGCTCTGGAGGCGTGCGTGTGCTTGAAAAGGCCCAACCTTCCTAATGATATGCCCACAATCCCTGCTTTCCGTTGTTCCCTTTTGAATTCTTAAGCAGGTTTGTTCCTTTAACGTACCGATACGCTTTTTAAACAGGGCGGTGCGTTAAAATAGAGTATATGCCTAAATGAACAGCTGGCAAAGGACGCGAGAGAGCGCCAGTGCGTCAGGGTGCGTGGTGAGAGCCGCTGCCAGATTAGCTGAATAGCACCCATTCAGACTGTCATACTGCACAGGCTCCATGAAAGCAGGACCGCAGAGCAGAGAAACACCCCCCCCCCACCCCGATACTCTAAATCTGTCCAAAACAGAGTCAGCGTGGGAAAGCGAGCCCCCGTCTCCCCCAACCCCAACCTGCAGGTGCCGGGAGGGGAGATCAAGGCGGGATCGAGAGGTGAGAGAGCACTCTGACAGGGTTGGAATAGGCCTGCTCCCGGGGGCTGCACAGAGGAAGATGTCAAGCAGTGATTGAAATGTGAGCCGGGCAGGGGGGGGGGGGGGGGGACTTGGGCAGGCAGCCTGAAAACTGGAAGACTGGCAGGAGTGTGTCAGAGAGACAACACAAGTGATAAAATGTGCTCAGTGACATGCGCAGGGCAAACCCTCCACACACACACACACACACAACACACACACGTGAATATGCAGTTATTCTTGCTCATACATAGACTCCAACACGTAGATGAATACACAGTCCATCCCTTTGCCTCGTTCTCACAAGCAGCACAATGCCTCACTCCCATACAGTCTTACACACACAATACAGACGAACATGCGCCTATGGCTGCTGTCGTTATGTTTCACTGTCAAATATCGACGTGGACATCTGCGCATGAATATGCTGCTGTTCTCGCTTTCTGTCACACACATGCACCCACGCGCGCACACACACACACACACAAACATACGCGCAACACCAACTGCTCTTGCTCATCACTTGATTGCTTAATTACCAGGAGTGTTACAGATCCGTCCCAGCAGGAGGGGGTAGCTTATTTTTTTAGTGAGCGATGGGTGCAGGCGTGGCACGTACGGGCACTGGTGGGACGCGGGCGCCCCTGACGAGCCGTAGAGTGCCCAAGTTTTGTTGCTGGACTCCCGAGCAGATGGCCGACCTCAGGGCCTAGCGTTTCGTCGCCATGGAGAGCCCAGGGCCCAGGAGCACTCTGCCCCCCCCCCCCAAACACACACATGACCTTCCCCATTTTATCAACATTTATTCGCAGAACAGAAAGCATTTGATGTAGCTGACAGGTGTTCCCTGGATGGTAAATTAAATCGCCTGTCACTGCTCTCAGTGCCTCTTTTCCCAAAGCACAGATTACATCCTGTTGCTGTAACCGGCTGCCTTTTTGTTTCACATTGATGTTCAGATTGACATTTCTTTCTGAACACTTTAATTACACGTTACTTCATCTGTTAACCTGCTAAATATAAACTTTAGAATTAAACTTCAGAGGAATTTACGTTATAGAAATTAACCAGCTACCAAATGCCTCATATTTCATTATACCAAAAAGTAGGACATGGAACCACAGGACATCTTTTAACGAATTTTGTAGTGGCAGTTATCCATAGGGACAGAATCTGTTTGCGTAGTATATAGTCATTCCACCAGAATTATTTATGTAATGCAATTCTGTATTAAAAGGCCACCTTTGAAAGGATACTGCCTTTGAAAGATAAAAAGGATATTTTTGTCTTTAAAAGATAGAAAGGGCTGAAAGAGAATAGCTTTCAAAACACGTACAAATGGAATTATCGTGCTTTTAATATGGGCTGACAGATGATTTAAGGAAAAAAAAAATCTGATTAGCTTTTGGCCATTATATGATTAATAAGTGGATTAATTGCTCTCGTTGCATGTGGATGGTTTTACGTAGTGCGCTAGAAGAATTCTTCAACACAGGGAAACATTGCCGTGATGATAATCGTCAGTCTATCAGAGAGAAACATTTCATTCAATTTAATCATCCATCCAAGAAATGAGGAAGGCACAGTACCGATTCCTGGGAACACGATGCTGAAGGGGGAAGTTCTTTGTGTGTTTTTTCCTGCCTAAATCCATCTGTAGATCTGTAAGCCCATGCTGGGTTTGATGAAATGATTTTTGAGGATAACTCACACCTACATTGGGTTATGTTTCGCGCAACAGGAAATGATTACAAAGTGTTCATCTATTACTTATCTCTGATGAGAACATGCTAAACGCGACTGGAGATGCATTCAGCCTCTCAGCTTCCACAGTTGGTGCTTAACTGGGACCGGCGGGTGCCGTGCAGGTGGCACAGTGGCTAAGTGGCTATCTCTGTGGCCTCGCACCTCCAGGGTTGCTGGTTCGAGTCCAACTCCTCTGCGTATGTGTGTGTGCTGAGTTTGCATGTTCACCCTGTTGTTGTGGCATTTTTTTTCCAAAGTTTTAATTTCTTTCTTGCCCTCATGTATGGTTTTGTCTGTGCGTTCTGTTATGGACTGGCATCCCGTCCAGTTTGTCCCCCCTCTCACGGGACAAACCCCCCACTGCCCTGTCGTCAATGAACTGAATGGATGGAAACGACGATGACTTTCATTGTGGAAGGGGCCCTTAAACCAGTTTATTTACCAGTTGTGAAGTTTACATTTTAAGTGATTTTTTTTCTTTTCCGCATCAGGTGGAATGTTAATATGCCGGCCTGAAAAATACAGATAGAGGATTAAAGCTTTGCCCTGTAAAGCAATTTAATCTATAACTTTCCTATTTTCAAATATGTTACACCATATATTTGTAAATAATTCACATGCGTTTCTAATCCACAGTCATTCTGAGAAAGGCTGTTTGGAGAGACTGAGCCCAGGGACTGTTCCTCTGTGATATGGGCACCCAGGTGTCGTTTGACTGAGTACATTTCCTCTTTTTTATTGTCTCTGTTCCAATGCACTGTTGTTTGATGCTAGTTTTTCATCTAATTTAGTTATATTGCCATAGTACTACTACTTCTTCCATTTCCTGCAAGTTCTTTTTTAATGGATAGTCTGGTTTTTAATTTTATGTTTATATTATTATAATGTTTCAAGCATCCCTGGTTACCCAACAGGTTAGTGTTACAGAAAGCTGCTTTTTGCACCTAAATTGCTGAGAAATCTATTTTAAGAATTGCACGTGAATTCATATGTAACAGAAGGAGATGCGACACTGTTACCTTGGATGAGGTGAGGGCTTTCTGACATGAGCAGGAGATCTGCTCCCATGTGACTGTGTGAACCCAGAGCACGTCACATGACCTGAAACTTGAATCTGATTGGTTGCTATAATAATGTGCCATAAGAGGGGGGAAAAACTGTGATTTTTCTATCTATAGCAAGGCTTTCAAGGCTAGTGTTTGTGGAGTTGCTGTTTCACGAGGAGCATCGCTAAGCTTTTTTTGTTTCTTGCTTGTTTTTTTGGCAAGAGCATGCTGATGTCTAGCAAAAGGCAACACGTCTAAGCTGGACCAACCAGCTTGCATTACAGGGTGTGGCCACTGCCCAGATGGTGTGTTTTAGTGGAGTCATTCTGTGGGCTCAGTCTGAAGTACATCACCCAATTACAGACCCTTGGGATTCCTGACACGCCGATCCAAGACCACTTGCGGCTGGCAAGCAAGATGCTATCTGTCACTTTCATCTACCCATGCCCAACATCTCTATGTGACTAATAAGACAACAATTAATTTTTCTGCCACTTAGAGTCTTCCATTAGAAACCGAAACCTTTTTGCATGGGTGGTTATTGACGTGACAAGAATCAACCGTTCTCAACCGACCGCGGTCTCAGCGTGCAGATAGACCCTAATTAATATCTAAGTGGTTTCCACGCTACATCTCTCTAGACCGGATTTTGTTCAGCCCACTTGTGCAGAGCCGTCGTATTTGTGGGATCTGACCTGCGATTGTGAGCCTGTACACACTCTCAGCCTGCGGGGATCGATTTCGGTGTGAGAAGACGAGGCTTTTATGAAATCAGCGACTGCCTGTCAGTGTGCGCGATCACTGCAGACTGCCAATGAACATCTGTGATCGTTATAGGCTACGGAATCGCAAGCCAGCCGAAAAAAAAAGCTTTTTGATTTCTCCAAACTCGGCCCTTTGAATATAGCTGGGATTCTTTTAAACAAAATTCACATTTCAGTAAATTTTTGGCACCTTCAAGTAATAAGTAAGGCTCGGTGCTTTTCAAACTGAAATCAGTTTAAACTTAATGAATATTTATTAATCTTTCGTTTTAGCCAAATTAAATTTGGAGTCGAATGTTTTTAAATGTGCCTACAAATATAGCAGTAATGTGAAAATCTTTTAAAAATAGGCCTAATTTTGCAAAGTTAAGAACTTGTACATCTATAATATTTATGCAGCTATCACAAGTGACACGTTCAACCCATTTATTTGAAAAATTACTACATGCTGCATTAGCTATGTAAACCATACAAGTGGAAAATACGTGTTGAAGGAAATAATGTACGTGACAGATATACAAATATGTGAACATAAACTGGACAAAATATGCTTAATTGCTGTCTTTATGATAGTATATCCGCACATCTTTGCAATCTATTGAATGGGATTCATGACTATAATATTTTAAATGTTTGTACCGCTTGTCTACATTCCGTTTTTCTTGTATACAGCTTTCACCTGTTTTTCCGAGTAAAACTCTAATATATATTTCATGTATTGACAGCGATGTACCGCAAAAGTGAACTGCTCTTTGTGTTCAGTTTTTCCTACATCCGTCTCTGCAAACTGTCTTTCTCGTAAGTATGTAGTGTAGAGGAGGGTCAGAAATTCCCTGTGATACTGCCGAAGACGGTCATATAAAATAAAAATAAGTGCACAGTGGATGTTTGTCCGCGATTACGGGCGCCTCTGCCCGCAAAAAGGGACGAGGTTAGCGCACTGCGATCGCTCTCCATGGTGCTGACGACGTGACGAGCTGGGGTTTTCTCGGAAGTGCTCGTCCTGTTATTAAAATCTCTTAATTAGCGATTTACGTGATTGCTCTTCCTCCTCCTTTGGGAATGGGCGGCGGGGGCGAGCGCACGGCGCGCACTGATAAACGGCGGAACCGCAATGTCATGCCAGTAGGGAACTGGCTTTACCATACGGACAGCTGGATCGCTATGCCGCATCGCTGCCAGCGACGCCGTGCCAGTGCCGCGAAATGGCAATATGTATAGTTCAACAGTAATTTTGCCCTTTTACCAACTGGTGGCCGAGCCAAAGCGATCACTAAAAACTGTCGCAGGGAAATGCGGGGACGCAGCTGTCCCGAATAAGCAGGCGAATCCCCCGCTAAACCATTTTGGACACCAGTTTCGATGTAATGTGATAAAAACGTTGGCCACTGAACTATAACGATGGCAGTGACAGAAAATAAGCGGTGCCAAAGTATGCTGACAGTGAGGACAACTTAGAGCCTTTAACATACGCTCCTAGTTTAAATTTCACCATAGAAAATAATGACATTTATTTTAAAGCCATTCTGCATTCTTTAGATATATAGCCCAGGTTTCTTGATTGCCGAATTGGCAAGCTGGTACAAGCTTTTACATATTGGCCAGGTATATCCTCTTTAATAAACGGCATGCAGTGTGAGCGAACTGTCAATGACGATTTGCCATATGGCAGCGACGCGATAATGTCTCTGTAGTCATGATTCAAATCTGCAAATACAGGAACATGAAACATCTTCGGTCGGTGTTTATTCATTAAATCCCCACCGCATTGCAACAGACACCGATCTCCGCGAATTAAACGCACGGATGCGGTGTCGCCCCTTCTCCTCCTGGATCAATGGCTTTAAAAATCTCGTGTTTAATTACAAAAATCCCCATATAAGCATTTACTTATATAAGAAATGTGGCATTTGTTTTGGCTGCGATATTAGTGTATCGTGCCCCACAATAAATCAGTAAAACGACATGACCTACAGGTTCTGGATCAGTTCTGGGACAGCGGGGAGTACGCTTGCGCTGTGAGAGAATAATTTCAAGCAGCCAAGTGAGGGATGTATTCCTTTATTTCAGTTTCAGGAAAGCGGCGGGGGACTCGGGGTCTTGGGTATGCTTGGACTATATTAAGGGTTGTCTCCATCTAGCGGCATTTTATTAAGTGCCCATGTAATTTATGTGTATTATTTTATTCGTTTTAAAATTTATTTTCTGCGGGCAAAAATTCTCATAAGTCAACAGCCGTCCCCTGCAGTTCCTCCGTCTATGAGCTTTCTTTTGTGAAATGAAAAGCTCTCCGATGTGAGTTCGGACCTTAAAATGAGAAGCTTAACCCGGAATATGGGGGAAGCAAACTTTACCGCCTGACTTACAATAATAATTGTACTGCGGTCGCCGTTATTATCATGCAGACACCCCAGGACGCATCTAAGCGGCGCGCTTTGCAGCGACTGCTTCGCTACATCCATAATAGTTAGCTAATAGTTGCAACACGTGACACGCTGCTGTTGCTTTCGGGACCGAGGGCAAGTTGGTCTATGCTAGAGCTCAACGTTTACGCAAGTCTGTCCGGGGGCGACTCGATGTGTGTGCATCTGTCAGCTATTTTAACGACTTTGGATGTCTATGGCTTGATTGTTGTTTTATTATTTCCAGGTATCGGCATCGGTGACATTTCCAAAGGAACAGGCGGCGCCCGATAGGCTGCCGTATTTTCCGCCTGCACTAGCACACAAACCCGGTGCCCCGGCACGCTGCTCGCCAGGGTGGTCTTGGGCTCGATGAAAGGAGCTCAGTTGTGCTTCTCTTTTGGGGAGGATCATACAGGAGAAAAGGCACTGAAGCAGACCCCATCTTGTTGCTTCCTGGGGGGGAACTAATGCAGAAGGAAAATGCGTGCCCTCTGATGACTGTGCGGGTGGGTTTGCGTTCAAGGCAGGCGTGATTACCTCGATCCGTTTTTGAACTTGTTGCTGTTTCATTCAGACATTCCTAAGGAGGAATTAAGCTGGTTCTTCACGATACTCTCTGGTTTATTGCTGCGGGAAAACCTGAGTATTTGTCCTGATTCCCCTGAAGATTGTAAAACAGAAGAAAACCGCCTTTATGTGTTTCTTTTCAATAAACCAGTTTCACGCGAAGGTGAGTGGCAATTCAACAATTTAACAGAAAACAATTTAAACGTTAATACTAAATTAACTTTATATTTGGGGGAAAATGCAAAACAAAGAAATAGTGCATGATCTGCATCTCTTCAGATTACGTTTCAAAGCACAGGTTCACGGATTTTTTCCCCTACTTTGTATTGTGCTACAGTTTTGATCTGGCACACAGGGACACATTGCAGGCACGGGTCGCTGTATATCTGTGCATATTTTTATGCACGTCCAGTAATCGGAGCACAACTGTGTATGTGTTCAGATTTTTTCTTACTAAATGTCATTTTGCGGAATCCTACCGCGCGTTTTAGTATCTTTCAGTTTTGTCGATCTGTAGATGTCCTTTCGTCGTCGCACCGTAGCTCTGTAAGTGTAGAAAGCGGGACTTTCAGTTGTCACTCGGCTGGAGCAAGTTGCCGGAAAGCGGGGTCAGCATGGCAGCGGGAGTGGCCGCTTGGCTTCCCTTTGCCCGGGCTGCGGCTATAGGATGGATGCCGGTGGCGAGCGCACCTATGCCGACGCCCCCGAGGGACAAGCGGCGGACGCAGGACGGACTCATAATCCTCAATGTCAGCGGCACCAAGTTTCAAACTTGGAGGAACACTTTGGAGCGGTACCCAGACACTCTGCTGGGCAGCACGGAGAGGGACTTCTTCTTCCACGAGGAGAGTAATGAATATTTCTTTGACCGAGATCCCGACATATTCAGACACATACTTAATTTTTACCGCACCGGCAAACTGCACTATCCCCGGCATGAGTGCATTTCCGCGTACGACGAAGAGCTGGCCTTCTTTGGGATAATACCGGAGATAATCGGAGACTGCTGCTACGAAGAGTACAAGGATCGCCGTCGGGAAAACGCGGAGCGCATCCAGGACGACGAGGACAATGAGAATAATAATGATCTGGTGTCGCCGGATATGACACTACGGCAGTCCATGTGGCGCGCATTTGAAAACCCACACACCAGCACGATGGCCCTGGTGTTTTATTATGTCACCGGCTTCTTCATCGCCGTCTCCGTCATGGCCAACGTGGTGGAGACCGTGCCCTGCGGGTCCTCGCCCAACAGGGTCAAGGATATATCCTGCGGCGAGCGCTACGCCCTGGCCTTCTTCTGCTTGGATACAGCGTGTGTCATGATCTTCACGGTCGAGTACCTGTTGCGTTTGTTGGCGGCGCCCAGCAGATACAAGTTCGTCAAGAGCGTCATGAGCATCATCGACGTGGTCGCGATCATGCCCTACTACATCGGCTTAGTGATGACCGACAACGAGGACGTCAGCGGGGCTTTTGTCACCCTGCGGGTCTTCCGCGTGTTCCGGATTTTCAAGTTCTCCCGCCACTCGGCGGGGCTGCGCATTTTGGGCTACACCTTGAAGAGCTGCGCCTCCGAGCTGGGCTTCTTGCTCTTCTCCCTGACCATGGCCATCATCATCTTCGCCACGGTGATGTTCTACGCGGAGAAGGGCTCTACGGCCAGCAAGTTCACCAGCATCCCCGCGGCTTTCTGGTACACCATCGTCACCATGACGACGCTGGGGTAGGTGCTGACTGTGGCGGCGCTGTCCGGCCACGTGCTCCGTTGCCGGCGACCATGTGAAATTGTGCTTTGTGGATTAATGCGCCGTAGCGCCGCGTATGCGCATGCGCTGTTGCGCACAGCTCACTGTACCCTGCTGAGAAGCAATTAACTATTTAGCGATTCACTTTTACACTCATTACAGGTTACGCGTATCATATAACTGGATGATGTTTTTTAAATCTCCTGCCCAGTGAAAAGTTATTTTAGATTCATGTGAACTGTCAATGCAGACCTCATATAGCTTAGTCTACAGAGAAAAATGAAATCGTGGTCTGTTGGGTGATTTTAAAGTGTTGAGGGATAAAAGTGGGTATGAATTATTATTTGACCAGCAGTGACACTTCATTTTAGAAGTAAACATTTGCACACTCCAGATACTCCGAGTTTCACGCGTGGTTCACGCTGTCCGTGGTCCTGAAGCCGCCGCACTGAGCTGTCCGATTGCTGGATATGGCGTGCAGAAGGGGACTGCCGGTAGCATGAGGGAATTCCCGGAGCGCACCCTCCGTACTCCCAAAACGGACTCTTCATGAATATGTTGTATATATTAAATCGTTGTGTTGGTCACGCCGCACAGGACAAACAATAAGAGATTCCAGCTCATCTGCGAGTGGGCGTCAGAAAAGCACGTAAAGGATTTGCGAAAACGTTGAATATGTCCCTCCCCAGCAACAGTCATGAATAGTAATATCCAAACACGCTTACTTTA
Organism: Brienomyrus brachyistius; assembly: GCF_023856365.1. Classification (NCBI taxonomy): domain Eukaryota; kingdom Metazoa; phylum Chordata; class Actinopteri; order Osteoglossiformes; family Mormyridae; genus Brienomyrus; species Brienomyrus brachyistius. Next base: position 21,546,456 of record NC_064535.1, read on the forward strand.
AAGTCTGAAATGGCTATATTTCCATTTTCGTGGGTAATAATAATCAGGTTATAATAATACAAATAATACAAATCTTAACGCTCCTGTGCAGTGGGAGAGGCGTTCGCTAGGTAATGAGATGTAGCTTCTGAACGGAAAGTAGTCTATATAACACAGTCTTTTTTGAAGGAGACCTTACAAGGTATTGTGTCAATGAGTTTTTGTAATTGCAAAAGTTTCATTCTTAGAGTGTTCCTTTAATGTTTTGTCCTCACGCCTTGGGCCTCCACAGAGGACTTGAATCAATCACGTGTCACATTTGCAAACGCACATTGAAGTGCTGCTGGTGCGTGGCAGTGCTGTTTTCGGGGATGAGTCTTCTCTTAATGCTAATCAGTCGAGTTTTCAGTCAGCTGCTGAAAAATGGAACACTGAAGGATGGTAAGAGGAGTGCAGGTGATACAGGACCAGCACATCAGCTGCTCGGAGATAAATGCGTGTGACTGCATGCTATCTATAATCCTGTTAAGAAAACCCAGTTGCAGACCTGGCCACCTGGTGCATTGGGAACAGCTACGGGCAGGTGACAGTGACTGCTTAACTGCCTTATCAAAGGGCCACTCTCCGAGATTGAACATGGCATATTTTTAAAATGCGCACATAATTTATTAAAGTCTCATTACTCTGTCGCTACATGTGTGACAATGATTCATCTTCCTCTGTGGTCTTCGGGCGGGAGGGTAAAACTGTAAATTGACAGGTGTTTCGAAGACTCAGGTGGTAGGAAGGAATGGAATCACCATAGGGAACTTTTGTGTGAAATTTTGTTGACCTACTGTAGTCTTCCTAGTCCTCGATGGCTTGGGATCGTTGTGCCGGGACGATTTCAAGTGAAAGGAACGTGTCAGAGCACTTATGCAGGAAGCTGAGTGCAGTTCGTTTTGGAGCACTTTGTATTTGAACATTAATGTTCCTGGGACCACGGTTCGTGTCTCCGCCATGGCACCATGTGGAGTTTGTGGGGTTTCTTTGTTCTCTCCACGTTGTTTGTGGGGTCCCCCCCCCCCCCAAAGTCTAAAAGCAAAGCTTAATTGGAGTTGCCAAATTGTCCGTAGGTGTGCATTTGTATGTGAATGGTGTGTGAGTCTAACCTGTGATGGATTGGCGCCCCATACTGGGTTGTTCCCTGCCTTGCCTCTGTAAAAGGCTCTGGACCCCCCCCCCCCCCCCCCCCCCCCAGACCCTGAACAGGAGAAGTGATTGCAGGATATGGATGGATGGTTGAATTAGACCAAGAGGGGGGTTCCAAGCTTTCACATTTGTGCATCATTTTGGGCATCTACTATCTACTAAATGAGTGAATGTAAATGCGAATCAGATGTTATTTATATTGTTTATAAACAAGAATTCAACAGGTGAATGTTGCGTAGAAATTCTCCTTGAGACACCCCGGGTTTCCCTTTTGCCCTTTTTATTGCCTTCAGTGTTTATTGGGTTCTTCTCTTAAATGTGATTTCTTTGTTCTTAGGCTGACTACAAGTAGATGAAAAAGTTCAGCTAAGACGGTATGTTGGGAGATGTTTTTTTTTTTTCTGTTTTACACCCAGATTCTTTTCCCTGCTGCCACTTTCACTTCGACTTTTCTGCTAAATGAGGCTGGTCACAAGCCATTGAGCTTGGGCTTCTATGGGCTCCTCTGCAGTTTTAAGAGGACGGCTGGCTTTCAATGTACATAAAAAGAAAATTGAACTAACGGAACTGGATACCAGATGAAGTCGTAAAACTTGGCTAATTTGTAATGATGGACCTGCGTACATCTCAGAGCAAATTAGAGAGGGAACCCCCAGATTACTGCGTAACAGCCATGAGTGCAACACAAGTTCAAAGTGTGCAGAGGAGTATCTCGTCAATTTTTCTGGGTAGTTTTTGTTTGGTTGTATACGTTCACTGCTCCGAATTATTTATGGAGGCTGGAAAGCCACTGATTAAGGCTGCCGATTCCTTCCAGACCAGCCGTGTCTTTGACCAAGTGTGAGGCTCCAGATCCATGGGGATCTGCAGTCGAAGAGAATGAGAGAAAAGACTGGGATTCGTGTCACTGATTAACCCTTGTCTCGCCCTCAAGCCCCTATTAATTGACTTCGTCCTGGCTTTTGCTGAAGTGTCCGGGTGAATTTAATCAGCCTTGCCTTAATTGGCTTAGCCGCTGTCAGATCGCATCTAATAAGAGCTGCCGCCATCAGCGTTAACGACCGGGCGTATTAATCGCTTAGCGGCATGGAGGTTTGGGGCGGGGGGAGGGGGGGGGGGCAGCTGGTGGTGTGTGCTGCCTCACACCCTTGGAAGCAAAAAGCACACAGCACAGGTGTGTGTCCCTGCCCTCAACTTGGCAGTTCCCACTTTTCTTGGATTTGGCAGGATAATGTCGCTACATGCAGCACTAAGAGGAATGGGGATCGGGGTGGCCTTGACCCCAGGAAGGTTATACGCTCTCTCAGTGGGACCACTGCCAGAGTAGGGTTTGGGTTATACGTACCCTGAAGACCTGTAGATGGTTGTCAGCATTGCCACTCGGGGGTTTATGAGGATCTAACCTAGTTGCACCAGCATTATATCTCTAAGAACTTTAGTTCCCAGTTAATCATAAGCCTGAATTAACCTGCTCAGGTTTCATCAGAAGTACGGAGATTATTCACCTCCCCAAACTGGCTACAGTAGAGGATTCATGTGCCAGAACTTGGACAGAAGTCTGGCTGACTGCCTGAATTCATTACCGTTCCCTGCTAGCACATCCGTACCCTATCACAACGCAGACATGCTTTAATATAAATATCACACCCCCCCCCTCCCCCACGTGTGTGATGTCACGCGATCTGTCAGGTTATCGGCCGTGCAATCGCAGTCTTTCTTCTGCTTCCCTATTGGTCCTAATTACAGCAGTAAGCGCACCCTTGCAGGAGACCCAATTACGTGACATTTAGTGGTACTTCCCTAATTCAAGGAGAGCATGTGCAGGAAGGAATGTAGAAACATTTGATTAGTCTTCAGACGTATATAATTACAACTATGTTGTGAAGTAATTAAAGCGTCTTTGTCGCTTCAAGTTATCCTCCTGGAAGAATTTTGACGTATCCGGCACATTCCGACGCATGGCTCTTTAGGGGCCATTGTGGTGTACATTTTCACATTCCTATATCCCGTTCATTTAAAATTATCCCTAACGTTTCTTTAAAACGAGTCCCAGCATTTCAAACACTTAGACAAATCCCATGACGGCCTGGACCTAATTGAAGAAATCCAATTAAAAGTTTTCGCCGAAATAGCATGTAGACCTGTTTTATGTGTGTGTGTGTGTGTGTGTCTTTTAATTACTTCACCATTCACACTGTGTTGAATTATGCATAATGCAAAGGCTAAACAGAGAATTTAACTTTAACGTGCTTTTGAGGTATTTTAACAACGAGACACTGTGGGCTTCGGGGCCGGTGGTCTTCTGTTTCTGCAGAAGACCGGTATCCACTGAAGGGTTTGCTAGATGTGTAGAATCGGTAGCTGAACTCGCCAGCTGTGCTTCCTAATGAATTGCACAATGGAAGGGGCCGAAGTCCCATGAGTCGTCCATGCCGAGGGTAACCAAGTCTGGTTATTCTATTTGTAAAGCGGTGGTTGTTCAATATGCCCCCATCGTTGAGAAGAATAAGGTGATGGGTTCTCCTAAATAGCAATCTCTCTGGCATAGCGATGTCCTTAAGGCCCAGTTGCTTACCCTTGCGTTACAGACCTTTTTGTTTCTGCCTATCAATTTCACACCAACTCCTGCAACAGGCAAGCAGACTGTCCAGCTCAGAAGCGCAAACGCGAACTGGGGAGTCAACCGACAACCCCCAGACTTCAACAGCACCCAAACGGCAGGTGCTTGCAAGATTCCCTCAAGTCAGCCCCAAAAAATGTAATTTCCGTAATGTCTCAGGCAGACGTTTCAATAGCATGACGGAGCGTCGCCGATGCGAAAGCCAAGTCTTGACAGCATCTACTGTTAATTTTGTAATTCAGAGGCCTTAGTCCATCGGCCAATAATGAAAGTCTGACAACGACAGTGTCAGCAGATCTCTGGTGAAAGAACCACAAAAAAAAATTATTCTCTTCAGAAGCTCAAGTGGAAATTACACCGAGAGGTGAAGTTCAAGCTGCTGATTTTGAAGCACAGTACAGGAATGAACTGATCAAATTTAAATGAATCCTTCTTTAAGTAAAACCCCCCCCTGAATGAGGATTAGATTCTTTTCAGGTGCAGAGCTGTATTTATTCCCTTAAAGTACTGAGCCTCCACTAGGACCAGAGTAGCTGTGTGACACAGACCAGATGGGACCCTTCCAGGTTCATAATGAGGGCTGGTATCAAGGAAGGCTCATTTTCCCAAGCTTTTGCTTGATTTCATTATTTCCATAAATTGGGACGATCCTCAGTCCTCTCCGCATACGGGGCCACGCTCTCCTTGAGTGGGTTTGATTTCCAGAAGATTCCATGCTGAGTCGAAGAGCATGGATTTAATTAACGTTTCGCTCGGCCTAGGTGGCCGCGGTAAGTCCTATAGCTTAAACCGGGACGTCAGGTGGTGCCACCTATCAGAAGCAGAGAGCTGTAAACAAACTGGGGAGACTGGGTTTCAGATGGGATGGCGAGTGGAGGGTCCGGCGAGTCGGGGCTGGGAGAGAGGAAGAGGGGCTGTAGAGATGGGGTTAGCACGATCGTAGAGAGGAACAAATACGAAAATAGCTGGCTGGGTTGCAGGATGAGGGTATTACAGAATGACAAAATGAACGTCTGGCGGGAGAAAGGGCCCCAGCGGGGTGTGGACTCAGCTGTCAGGTTCTGGGTGTCTCTTCTGGCACCTGAGAAGGAAAAAAACAGAACCCAGTGTCGTATGACTGGTAAAAAGACACAGGTAATGTGAGCGAGTGGGCCCGTCGCCTGATTTCATCCCACGCTGAGATGTCTCGCAAACCCCATAGCTAAATATTTGCGAGACCTGCATGAGGCGGGCCATGGCGGTGAATTTTAATCGGAGTGAGCCCCATGTGCTGAAATTGCGTGAATTTGATCCACGGCGCCGTTTCACGCGGTGGGGAGAGAAGTGACCTTTTCGAGGAACATGGAGGGTGGGACAGATGTAGCGAACCGGGCTGCCTGGTGTCGGATGTCGTTCAGCTTCCAGTTCATACTCGCATCGCTGTGGTATGTCGTCCGACCGCCAAAATGGGATGTGAACTCTTCGCCTTTACCCAGCCAGCCCAGTCCGTAACCTCTGGCCGGTCTTTGAACTCCATTGAGAAGCCATCAGGGCAGTTAGGCCCGTAGCCAGAAGGATAATAACTCAAATCCCTGTAGGCCCACAGATGTCACCCATCTGGGAAAAGAGTCATGAAGATGAATCGCTGTGGGAAGAGGTGTCAGCTCAGCGAATGAGTGTCCGTGTTTCTGTGGGGTCTGTTTCGCTAGATCTGGTCCTTCTTATATTCATGAGCCTTGTATTCGTCTGGCGAGGCATCATAGTATGAGATTTTATCTACCCGCTAAGCGGTAACATATGTCATGATCTGTACGTGGCGCGTGTACCTTCCCTGCTCAGGAAACGTGCCTCGTGTTCTGCCTAATGAGGCATCCATCTCCCCCTGGAGTCCGGGGGCCTTGCATCCAGAACCTGTGCTTACATTAAAAGAAGGACGATAATGAGCAGCTGTCTGGCCGCCTCGGACATGTGGAAGCGGGCCCACGGTTCCACCGTGCAGGCGGGTACCAGCGTGCGTCCCTGCTCCGCCCCGCTCTGTCCCTGTCAGAAAGTGGGCCAGGCCGCCGCCTCGCCCGACAAGCGGCTGTGCCTGTCACAGTTCTTATACGTTTTCCGTTAACGGCCCAGAATTTCCGGCGAAAGCCGATGAGGTCGACCCGACTCCACAGAAACGCTGTAGGATGACTAATGGGACCTTCTTGGGCCCTTGTGGCATCTGTTGCTGAGAGAGAAAACAGGAGTTTACATGTTTTATTTTTCAAATTTTATAGCAGACACTGAGGTCGGACACAGCAATTTGGCTCAATATTGAAATCGTGTTAGACCGTGCCACCTGTTATCAGTTAAATAGCAGTTAAATTCAAGTGCAATATATAAAAATTAAAACTGCATATAAATATATTGACATTTATAAAGCAAAATGGATTTAAAGATGGCGTGTGTAATAGTGGCAAAAGAAACGGAACGGAGATCCAGAACTGCATGCAGCCAGTAGCTTGATTGGCAGCACCGGTACGTAGGAATGAATGGGGCAAAGTGAGGAGAATGGTCGTAGGGCAGAAGCAGGGGTCCAAAGCCGAAATATCCGTCCGGGGAACAAACACGGGACACGACAACACAGGGAGAGGGTGACAGGAGAAGCCGGTCTCAGCAGGGCAGGCGGTTCAGGTTCGGGTCTGGGAAGGGGAAGAGGAACAGGTAAGGTAAGTACACTGGGCGGACGGAACAGGTAGGAAGCAACAGGTAGACGATAGACAGAAGATTGCTCGGTATGGCTCAGTGGCATAGCTCAATACTTCGCAATGTCCAGATGGAGATCGGTGCTTTAATCCATTCTGTCATTAGGCGTCATACGGAACACCGGGCTGATCCCGCCCGTGTGGGCGTGATTGAGATGGGTTACTCGGCGGGTTCCGCCTGCATGGGTGTGACAGCGTGGTGTGGTGGTACTGTGGTCAGCACTGTTGGCTCCTGGGACCAGGGTTCGAGTCTCTCTCTGCCATGGCTCCGTATGTGTGGAGTTTGCATGTTCGCCCTGTGTTATCAGGGGGTTTCCTTCAGGTACTCCAGTTGCCCCCCTTCCTCCCTGCCCAAAACCTTGCTGAGGTTAGAGTTACCGAATTGCACGTGTGTGTGAATGGTGCGTGAGTGTGCTCTGCTGTGGGTTGGCAGCTAGTCCTGAGTTGTTCCCTGCCTTGCATCCAAAGACTGTGGACCTTTCTCCCAACAACAACTCTGAATAGGAAAAGTGGGTGCAGAAAATGGATGGATTTTTATTTTATTTTTTTTTTATTTATAAATGGATTTCATAAGCAGACATTTAAGTAGATGATAAGAGCCTGCATTGAATTAACTCCCATGGAGAATGGATGGATGTGTGGATGTACATACAGAAGCTTCATTTGAAATATTCCTCTGACTTTAAAAGGCAATAGTTTGCCTTGATCCCAGACGCAGGCTGCATAGCAAATAGGTTTTGAAAGTTTAAACGGCGAGCAGGATGGATGATGGGTGGGGGGGCACCTGCAGATGTTTTTTTTTTTATAAGGAGGGTGTAGAGGGTGGGACTGTGGAAACAGAGGACTGACACAGGAAAGGTGACAGGGGGATCATCTTCAAAATACGACGCTTCATACTGTCCTAAAAGGGCGAAACACCATTATTTCATTTATTTTCTCAGTTTCATTGTCAGTGTGGTTACTGCGTTCTGCTTCTGTTGAGCAGTATATTGCATAGAGGCCGGGAATAACCAGTGTGAGATTATCTGGTGATTTGTATGCATGGAGTTTTGCATGTTCTCCCCGTGTGTGTGTGTGTTTGCTCCAAGTAATCAGATTTCCTCTCACATGTCGCCAGGCAAAGTGGAGTCTCCAAGTTGCCTGTGTGCCTGTGTGTGTGTCTGTGTCTGTGTGTGCGCTCTGCCATTGACTGACACCCTGGTTGGGGTGTGCCCTTGCGTTTTGCCCTGTGCTGCTTCTTGCAAGCTCATGTCTCTGTGGATAGATGGATGGATGGTTCCTAACATGGATGAAAGCAAAATCTTTACCTGACAGACATGCTTTACCCTGGCATGCCCATGTCAGTCGGGGGAATGTTCACTGCATTCATTTGCAGCATCTGCCTCCTGACTGGAACGACGCCGACGCTGCGTAACAGGATTTCGGCATTAGCGCGTGACAGCGACATGCCACAGCGGCGATGCGCACCACACGTATCCATCGCGGCCGAGCCCAAGGCGCAGCTGTCACTCCAGGCGGCTGCCACCCCCCCCCCCCCGGGGTTCAGAGAGCGCACTGCGTTTACTTGTAGCTCCCGGGTGTCCCCTGCGTGTTGTTTGTTTTTTCCTTCTTGATCAGTCATCACTCTTCCCGTCGGGATCCATCTCAATCTTCTCGCCTGTCAGCGTGAATTTAGGTCGGCGTTTCTTTGCCTGGGGTGTTTTTCCTCTTGTTTTATCTTTTACGGCGCCCTTTGTGATTTGCGGCCAGACGGGGTGTGTGGTGTCGAGGGTAAGGTGCAACCCGGAAGCGGGGGGGGGGGGGGGAGGTTGCTAGGTTACGGATAAGGATAAAGATCCTCCGTCTTCGGCCCCGAGCACCGCGTGGGGTTGACCGAACGTGTGCTGGTGCCTTATTTGCTGTCATGTAGGGCCTCAGGGGGGTTGAGAAAACTAGGGGTTCATCCTCGAAACGCTGAGCCAGCGTAGGTCTAACGGATCGCAGCATCTCCACTCACCAGCTCATCTTTGAAACAACGTCTCAGTTCTCCTGTCATTCGCTTAATTTCCTTATTTAACAAGAGGCTTGTTATGCGCTTGTGTTGTTATTTTCTCTCATCTTTCATCTGTACTGATTAAATTACACATTTAGTTCAAGAACCCATTGTTGCCTTATTCTAATTGCATATTTATCAAGCTTTCAGATACTTGTCGCAATCTGGGAGTCAGGTGGGGTGAAAGCAATGTTAGGTGGAAGTTTTTACATCTGCTCCTCGGCAGATAAAAAAAGCAGAGTCTGTCCCGAAGGCCTCAGACTTGCGTTTCCTTCAAACCGTCGCTTGTTTGTTTGCAGATAAAAGGCTCTTCCTTTAGCGTCGTTCACCAGGGGAGCATCTGAGCGTAACCTGAATTTGACAAGCTTCGACGATGGATAAAAAGCAGCGGAGGTCGGAACATCCGAGTGAAGGGAGACGAGATACATCTCTAACGCATTCCATCCACCGCGGCTCGTGTGTGTGTCAAGCTGTTAATGGTTTAAATGGGAATTCTCGGAGCAGGTGGAATAGGGGATTGAGAATGGCTTTATGCCTCCTGCGAATTTCCTGTCGATTTTAGGAAATCTGCACAATCATTCCTGTCAGCAAAAAACAATGATTTGATTTGACCTCACATCTGCTCGGGTCCTTTGGAAAGTAATTTAATTAGTCTACAGAAGGTCTTAATGATATTAATATGGAACAAACAGATTTGGAAGGAGCTTCTTTGGGAAATGACCGGGTGACACGACAGGGCAGTGCCCCCCCGTGGGATGTTAGCCAGTCTACTTATCGCCCACTTGCTGCGCTTGCTGTTGGTCACGATGCGCGCTCACTGACGTATGAACGCCATGATCCTCCGTGGGCATTTGGTCGCCATTTTGTTCAGCTTTTATCCTAAACTACCCAGCTAGTAAAAGAACACAAAAAATAATGGGTCTTTCTCAAAACCAAGAATGCAAAGATCGTACTTGTGGTCTTAGCATGAGTGGTCTTGGTAACTTGCCTTCCAAGCCTTCTTAACTTGTGGGCCAATGAATCATGGGAATGGTCCTGTTAGGCGAGGATGCAGCTGATGTATACTTGATATTTGGGATGGGGCAGGAACAACATCCTGGGATTTTTACTGTTCTCTATACTTCAGTTCTTACTATTGGAACTGGTCTTTGGAAATGGAAGATGACATAAAACGAATATTCAAGTACTCAAGTACTCAAATTGAGGATCATCCCTTGTTTTGACACATTTTTCTTATTTTTATGTCATTTGCTTTGCACATCTCATTTTAGATACAAAATAATCTTGATGGAGGAGTCTGTGGGAAAGCTCCTCCTCCTCCTCGGTCGTGCTCACCTCAGCACCCCTGCCCCCCCCTCCCCCCATGCCTGACAGGCTTCCCCTCCATCATCTGCTCTTCTCCCCTCTGATGATCAGATGGCCCCCCTTTTCGAATGGATGCTCTCGAAGATAAGATAGATGTCATGTTGTTGTTCTGGTTTAAGTTAGATAGGAAGCTAGTGTCATGTTTTATACATCACAGGAGACCACCCCCAACCGCCCCCCCCCCCCACCAGTCTGACTCCAGCGAACTCTCTGCCTGCCTAGCCTCGATAGCACCTGCCGCTGGGGAGGGAAATCGTTAAAGTGACCTCATTACAACGACAGCATCACCTTCAAACGGGTGGACACCGCAGGTCTCTGGACACCTCTTTGTGTTTTGCTCTTTGTGTGACGGTCCTGGGAAATGACGGAAATTCCTCGGCAGTAACGTGTCACTTACAATGAATTCATATAGCTTGTGACGTCACACCCACCCGCTCTTCCTGCTCATCCCAGTGAAACTGGAGCCCGTCCCAGGAAGCAAAGGGCATTAAGCAGGGGGTCTTTAAACTGCGGCACCTTCCAAATCCCACAAGTTATCTACCTAAGCAAGAAATCTGGCTTGGTGGTACAGGCCTCTGCAGTAATTGTTTGGTATGATTAAATCATGGTACTTTCTGCCTTGTCTGTTGATGGAAGCAGCTAGTAGTTCAGCAGCAAACTGTATCCTCCAGGGGATTGTGTTCGACGTGAGAGAATCAGAAACCCCTGTCCGGATTTCACGTTGCTGGGAGGCTGCCTTCTGCTTGGGGGAAGATAACGTGCCGCGCAGAACGATGTCACAGAACGTGATGGCAGCGGTGGGGGGGGGGTTTAGTGCATTAAGATGCATCTGCGAGCCCCATTTGCGCTTATCGGAGTACGTCGGTGCTCCCCGTGGTCTCACATCAAGTCCAGCAGGCCGCTGTGTTGAGTTATTCAGGGGGAGTGTAGGGGATGATACCATCTGTACATGTTAGCATTGCTTGTCTCTTCCTGGGAGTTTGGGCCGTACCTGAGCCCCCCACCCCACATTATCTTGGTCCGTCACAGGGGGGCTGAACAGCCCTGACGATAAGGAGACCCTGACACTGTCCGTTGGTCTTGGGAAGATGGTTAACGGGAGAGCTGCCAAGAACGATGGATGTGTTTCACCTGTGCCAGTCAAACTGAGCACCTTCTGCAGATAAGCCCGTTGTGGACAGAGGATTTAGGTTTTCAATCGGATGATCATGTGGTTTGGGGTCATGCTGTGTGCCCCCTCCCCTGCCATGATTCCGTGCAGTTACATACATGGGTAGGAGCAACACTTATCCCAGGGTAAACCTGTCGCATGGATTAATGTAGGGAATCACAAGAGTTTACATCAGCACATATGACCTGCGCATAAACCTGTAGATTTTCATTGCGGCACTTATTGCGCTGGAGTTATTGCATTGCAGGTGCACTGACTGCAGTCAGAGCATTTTTCACCACATCAGCTCATGTTCTGTTTGTGGAATATTGCAGGTGCCATTTTACAGCTTTGGACTAATTTTGCATTTTGCTCTAATTATCCTAATTTCACATGGCAGACTTTTTATTTGTTTGTTGTCCTAAAGTGGTTGTGTTTGTGTAGAATGGAAATGCGCTGTGATTGGGCAACTCCCCCCCACTTGGGCTGTGATTGGCTGGGCGCCTGACCTTGGTGGTGTGTAAGCGGCGCTGTCCAGCGACGGCCCAATCCAGACCATGAAGTCCACGCATCGCTCCGGATCAGCCGAGACGTCCGTGTCGATCCAGAGAACATTTAGCCAAATCCTCGGCACGCCGCTCGGAATTCAGGGAGCGAAATAATAGCCGCATCTGCCAGGGATCATTGATTGTGAGCTTGCTGCGAATACCAATGAGGTGGCATTAAACCAAAATGAGAAGTGCCGGTGCGCTGCTCGCTGTTCCAAACGCACCACAGGGAGGCCGACAGAGGCGTATTGGATATTCCAGCCGGTGGCTTTATGACTGCAAGGAAAAATCTATTAGGAGCGCAGAGATCCTGCTTACGTGACCTGGTCATGCTGAGTTTGAGAAGGTCTTTGCAGATCCAGATTGAACCACAGATACACAATGAGTACTCTGACAGTCATCTTCTATCTCATCTCCGTAACGCTTATTATTTTTGGACTGTTAGTGCTGCCATAGCAACGCTGCAACAATAACAATGTGAGGTGTGCCATTTCTCCCCAGCTCAATTAATTAGGCTGGCTTGTTTATTAATTAAATGCGGGTTTGCATTTCGACGCTCGTGACAATCGTACATCCCAAACTCTTTGTTAAAATGAAGTGTGCTGGAAGTGTTCTCTTGCTGTTAAAAAGGGATCCCTGTCATTTTCTATTAGCTTAATTTGCCTCTTAAAGGATCCCTGACGGAAGATTAATTTGTGGTTTAATTAGCCGAACAGCTGAGGTAGACCCATGATTTCATTCAATTTGATAACCTGGTAGGAGTTTAACATTTGTCATTGTACCAAACCTCCAATGAAAATAAGAGCATAATCGTGGTTTTAAAATCCAATTCCTTTAAATGAGCTCAAAAGTTTGGGCAATGCTTTCCATTAACTACACCCTCAGAATGCATGTACCTGTATAGAACATTCATAAGCAGCATCGTAACACAGTATAAATTTTAACAGCTTTAATATACATTAATAACAAACATTTTAATCATGTGGTCATACACTATATGGAGAAAAGTATTAGGACACCAGGCCATTACACCCAGAGGAACGTTTATGACATCACAACCTAAATCCATAGGCATCAATATGAAGTTGGTCCCCCTTTGCAGCTATAACAGCTGCCACTCTCATAGGAAAGCTTTCCATAAGGTTTTGGAGTGTGTCTGTGGGAGTTTTTGCCCATTAATCCCAAAGAGCATCTGTGAGGTCAGGCACTGATGTAGGACGTGGAGAACTGGCTCACAATCTCCATTCTAATTCATCCCAAAGGTGTTTGATATGGTTAAAGTCAGGGTTCTGTGCGGCCAGTCAAGTTCATACCATATGACTACCAAGACATTTTGGACAATTCTATGCTTCCACCTTTGTGGAAACAGTTTGGGGAACGTCCTTTTCTGTTCCAGCATGACTGTGGCCCAGTACACAAAGCAAGGTCCATAAAGACATGTTTGGGTGAGTTGGGTGTGGAAATAACTTATGAATGTCCTATCAAGGCATGATGAATGCATTACGAAGGTGCAGTTAATGTAAAGTGTTACCAGTGTTTGTAATGCATAGTATTCAATCGAATAGGAGACAGCTTGTTATGGGGGTGAACAAAGCCCAATTAGACGTGCGCAGACTCCCTGGATTCTTGTACCCATGATAGTGTTGATAGTTTGACATCCAGAAGTACAAAACCAGCATGTAGCTTCCGAAGTGGAGCATATCTAGTGTGACCAAGAGGAGTAGCACCAGTGGATTGATAAACCATTTTCTAATGAGCTACATATACATGGGGAGCACTGTAGAGAAACGTGGTTAATTAGTAAGCTGAAATAATTATTTTACTGCGAATAAGAACAACCGTGCAGTGCAGTTTGACTCTGTAGGATTTGTTTAATCTGTGATCATCTGACCAGCAAAAGTCCAGCATCAGAGAGTATCTGCTCACATTCCTCTGGTCGAAATAAATCGGGAGTGTTACCCGGCAAGCTGGGGGAGGGGGGGGGGGGGCCCAGAGGTGTGGTGGCATTCCCACAACAGCAGCACGCCCCTCCCCCACCCCCACCCCTCAGTTTCTCCGCTAAGTCTCCTCTTTCTCCATTCTTGATGTGATCGGAATGTACAGAATAGACACTTTCGATAATAGAATCTCTCCGGGATGAACTTCGAGAGGAGCATCTGACAGCGTTTCCCGCCTGTGCGAGGCAGTATTCCCGTGGCTAGCCCCCCCCCCCCCCCCCCCCCACACACTCACAGGTAAATCTCACACCCGCCATTCTTGGGGGCGGACAGGTGGTGTGAAACTCGCTGCAGGTCTGATGCAGGTACGCGTGTCGGAAGGCAGAGGACTCTGGATGTGAGGGTTCCCTATGTGCGTCAGAGGAGAGGGAGTGAGAGGGAGCTCCGCTAAGATCGGCGTGAAAGCGGGACGCCGTTCCTGATCTGATTAGACTTAGTGCAGACTTGCCAGGGATTCGGGCTGAAGGGCTTCTTCTGCTTTGCTCTGGCTTGACTTTAATATGCGGCTTCTGTGTGAGAACTGACATCGTACGCCGCAGCCACTCGCTGTCCTCACTGACCTCCAGGAACGTTCCACAGGTGCTTCTAGCCCGTGCCCTCATGACCCTCGATCTTCCGTCACTAAATTAGGCGAAATTCCAAGGGACCGTCTCCCGGGAAAGGGAGCTTCCCGCCTCCGACGCAGTGCTGTCAGAGAGCGGCCCCTGCCTCAGAGAGAGGGGGGTTGGGGGGGGGGCAGGCGGGGTTCCCGAGGGGGAGCGGAGGCTGTGATTTGTCCAAGAAGGATGGGGACTGAAAGTATCATACGGATCAGAAGAGCACAGCGCCCACACACAGCGATGAGAGGCTGCGGCGGGAACCAGACGTTCAGGCCTACCTGATCCGTGATGAAATCCATACACTTTTCTTTGTCACTCCCGCTTGAGCGTTTGAAGAGAAACCAGCCCTTTGCTGTTTGGAACCTGAGAATGGCACAGCAATATGGAGATGTATACAGGGGTGGGGCCACAGGGGAACTGACCCCAACTGAAAGCTGATTGGCCCCTTCCCCTGTCAATCACCAATTCAAAACAAATCACTGGCTAATGACAGAGTTGGCCCCTCTGTATGAGTTTTGCCTCTTCTTATGCCTCCCACCTTAAAAAAAAAAATTCTAGAATCGCCCCCATATGGAGATCAGTAGCCCTGACAGAGGTTTTAAATGTGGGCTGTATGCTCTCTGGGGCGGGCGGCCCCAACCATGTTGCGTCTAGCGACAGTGATGGAGCACAATCCATTTCCTTGCTGGGTCGGTGCACTGTGCTGGGAGATGGTCCTCTCTCCCATGCCAGCATTTCCATTTATCTGATTTCAGGAATATTATACTTGTAGTGCTGACAGGCCCCTGAACGCAGTTGTCTGTTTATGCGCTGGGTTTGAATAATGAAATATAAATGACATTGCATTTTAAAGTAAAATTGACCCGCTCGCTGCTGATGGCCGGACTAATGTGGCATGGGGACGTAAAATATGGCATTTATATTTGGCACAGCTCAGCACTTTCATGCTTCCTGAGCTCGAGACGGCGAGATTAATGAAATTCACTGGGACGAGATTAAAGCTTTACAGCTGTATTTTCTCCACAGCAGGAGGTGTCACTGCTCCTGTGTGACTGCTATGAATTTTTTTTTTGTTCCTGGAAAGAATGTTGTTCTGGTCTCCCAGTTCTAACGTCATCCATCCCTCTTCCAACTGTTTATGCAGTAGGTGGGGGTGAAGATCCCTGGAGACCATGTCAGGAAGCACAGGGCACAAGGTGGGGGACACCTTGGATGGGATGCCAGCCCATTGCAGGGCACGCCCAAACACACACGCACAAACACACACACTATATGGGAACCTTTCGAATTGGAGATACACCTACCTTCATGTTTTTGGACTGTGCAAGGAATCACTACAGAGAGTCAGGATTCAACCCCATAACCTGGTGGTGTGGGGGCAGGATTCAACCCCATAACCTGGTGGTGTGAGAGTGGGATTCAACCCCATAACCTGATGGTGTGAGGGCAGGATTCAAAACCCCAAAGCTGGAGGTGTGAATGTACGTTCCAAACCCACAAATCTGAAGGTGTTGAGAGCACAGCATCACCCACTGAGCCAGCCCTGCATGCTCAGCTTACACAACAAAGAGTAAATGGTGCAGTTTCTTAAGGCTCGTTTAACATCATTTTCTCCTGCATTGGCTCAGCAGTCAGCATCTAAACACCATGATGATGCAGGTCCCCGAACGACTGTCAGGGATCAGAGCAGGGACCACGGCAGCGTCATAAAAGGAAGCTGCAGGAAGCACCCGGGATGCTAATACAATGAAGGTAACCCCGTAAAAAGGGCGAGTGAAAAAACGTCCCTCCCTTCATGTCACCAAAGAAAGAGGCGACGCCCCCACGCCGCTACGACAAAGGGCCGCGTGACGCACGCTATCGGAGAGCGTCGCAGCTTGCGCTCTGCACATAATAAGGGCGCTTTTACAACCTAGCTGGCGTCAGCACTTCGGGAGGGGCGCCTCTTAGCGCGTCTGCTAGAGCGCAGCTTATATAAATCCGTGGTCCGCCCCCCCGCTGTTATTTGGTTTAATTAACCCTTTCCAGGCTCACATTTACTTTCGGGTCATTCTGGAACTGAGTGCGGTTTGCATTTATTGATCCTGAGCTCTGAGCACAAGCGTGCATTTTCGATCTGATACTTTCCCTAATCTTGGGGTGGGGTTATTCCTATTTCATGTGATTTATTTTATGCAGCTAGCTAACTCTGTGAGGCTGATTCTGCCCCAGTGCGTTCTGGGTAATGCCCAGCAGCTCCCTGCACTCTACCCAGGCCACGTCCCCTACCTGTTAAGCCCCGCCCCTGCCCGGGGCAGCTCGGTGCAGCCAGGAGCAGGATGGCGGCTTTGGGCCGCCCAGAGCGCGCCGAGAGCCAGCCCCGCCCCCCCCCAGTCACGTCCGGTGCACATGGTCGCACGGCCAGTCCGTCTGTTTGGTTTCAGCGCTTGTGATTAGAGGTCGCGTGAGTCCGGTGAGGGCGAACGGGGCGGGGGGGGTTAATCTGGCGTGGGTGGCCGCAAAGCCAAATCAAGCTGAGATTCTGGCGGTCACTCGGGTCACCGGCACCGACATGCCGCCCTCGGCCGGCACACGAGCGCCACTCCGAGCAGTACAGGCCCTGCTCATCGGCCGCGTGACACGGACTGGAGGTGTGGGGGGCGGCTGCAAACGTGACATTCTGCTCTGGTCCACTGCCACGTTTCGTAATTTGTGTTCCGAGTCCGTGCTGATGCATCTATACCATGACATTTTGTAAATCACAAATCATTCAGTCAAAAGCTTTAAAAATGTGTATCGCAGTGTTCGTGTGTTTAAACATATTCCTTATTTCCCACTACTGCAAATTAAGAGTAAACCTTCTTATGACGATGATCATTATGTGTCGCTTGGTGACTTTATAAGTAGATTAGTGGGAACCCAGCTGCCTCGCATCTTCCTAATCGATCAGGGCCCGATCTGCCTGCCAGTGGTTTGTACGTTTTCCCCCTAGTGTGCGTGGATTTGAATCCTCGAATTTCTCGTAACTACTTGTGAGTAGTGTAATTCGAAGAGCGCATTTCCAAAACACACTCGGTCCACTTGATATGCTTTCGAGAAAATTGCTGTAGATTTAGTGAATTTTCGAAATTTACTGACAGTTCCTCGCTGGATTGCATGAGGACTGAGTGAGTCTTGGTTCCCAATACCGTTACATATGATGTGAACGCCTGACTTTAGGTCTCATCTCAAAAGGAACAAAAAAATGGATTAAGTTTTGGAAATCTACTCCTCATTTGGTGTCTAAATTATCCATAACGTGTCTGCGTGTGCAGGGAGATTACTATCTTGTGTTAAATGGAATAGACTCCACCTTCATTGCACCCCTGGATGTGGCATTAGGTGAAATATGAAGGAGATAAGGCAGTTTAACAGAGCTTTCAGTGGGGATTTTCAAATGTGCTGGAAGCCCAAGGTCAAAGCTCCGTCCCCATACATCCAGACTTGACAGCGACATGCAGCTAACGTGCCGAGGGAGAAGGCGACCTGAACGGACAGCTGGAGAATCCCGAGCCGCACGTCGAGCCAGACGCATCCGCAGATCTGTAATTGTAGGGCAGCCGTCACTGCCGGCTCTTTGAGGTGTGGATGTAAATTGTTTGAATCAATAAGTCAACGGGGCGGTAGAAGGAAAACCGGTTAAATCATTTCTCTCCGTCTGACAGGCAATCCGTAGCCGGATCTGAAGTGTTTGATCCCGGTTAGAAAAGGAAAAAAGACATTTCATACACGGGGAAAGCATAGTACGCATGGAGGGCACGTCATTCATTAAAATGGCAGCAAACACTTCAGCGACAGATATCGGCAGAAACAAGAAAACTGGTAATAAAAACGAGAAAATGGGATCGTCGCAGGCAAGAGAGAAAGACCACTGTGACCCAGCCCTGGGAAATGAGCCCGCCGTGAAATACCCGGGACTGCCAGCGGGACGCGGACCAAAATCCCCCCGATCCGTCGAAATTACAGTGGAATTAAGTTAATTGATAGGAGGTTGGGGGGTGGGGGGAGCACGGGCGCTCCTTTCACAATGAAATATTTGAAAAGAGCTGCAATATTGGCAGAAGCGTGTAATTTCAATGTGACTCTCGTTTTATATCAGCGATGGGGGTCAAACACGTTATACCGAGGGACGGGACTTAAATCATCTCAACAACTTTAATTGACGAAACGCATTATCCCGTTTCTGTTAACGGCCAGACCTACGGTGCAAGACGCGGCTGCGGCTATTTCTCATTGGATCGGTCTCGTTTAATGGTAGCTGATCGGTGCTCCCACTGAGAATGAATAACGATAAAAATAAAAATGATTATATCCTTTTAGTGGTTCTCTTCCGTCCCGTGGCGTTTTGATGGGAGGTGGCGCCGCTGATGGCTGAACCTGGTACGTCCCAGGCGCAATGCAGCCATTTGGCCGCAGCAAACTTTTGGGTAATATTGACTGTATACGGTTTAATTTCAGCGTGTGAATAGCAACACGGCAATGTCATTCTACTTACAATGACAGAAATACTCCATCTCGCCTCGGGTAATTGCGGAGGGCTGGAGAAATAATATTGCGGTTCAAATTATCTTTTATAAAGTGTATTACAGTCGAAATTTAATGCACAGATCTGGTTCTATATTTCTGTATTTTAATATGGCATTTAACTCTTTTTTCCCCAAAGGCCTGATATTATAAGGAATATGCTTACATATCCACATTTAACTAATATAAACTTTTTTAACTAAACAGCAAGCTGCTAATTTTAATGATTTCGAGAGATTTTGTTTGAGATCTGTGTAGCCATTGAGTTGTGATACGATCCTCTTCATATAGCTAAGCTTCAGACTTATTTCATTGCTGTACTAAACACAAGTCCATCGGCAGAGGTACAATCATAGCAGGATAATTATTCTGCTACTGCTTTGAAAAGCTAAAGATTTAGAATCAAATTAATGGCTTATTCATTTCAGTTGCACAGTGCTTAATAAGTCTGTTTAGTTCAAAGTCGTTTGATGCATGAATGAGTTGCAGTATACTACGGTATCATCTAACTGGGAGTACACACGTTAAACGGGGCAGTCATTGAAAACACCAAAGAAAGAAACATAAAAACGGTCCGTTGGTATTTAACGGTGAAATAACGGAAGATTATTTTCAGCTTTGAAGACTAACAATCAAATGGCGCCTCTCTAAAGGTGTTGGGGAGAAAATGTGAGCTTTACAATAATACTAATAATACGCGTAAGAACGGCGATCGGCTTTAATGAACCTCCTCCGGCAGGTTTGTCTGTCGATCTTCGGCAGATCCCGCTGTTAAAGTGCGGTGAAGTGTCGGCTTATTACCTCTCCCTGTGCTGGCAGCCATTATTGAGCAAAGCCTTCACCTTTTCCCCTAATTCATGCCTAATACAGAAGCAAAGATTAAGCCATGCTGGTATTTTTTCTTTTTATACTGGGGTGTTCGGCCTATATTTAAAGGCTCCAATCAAAACATTGAACTCGGGTCTAATTTAGGCCTACCATTAAGGAAACACAAACTTTAGGAAGTCTATGTAGTATTGGATATATCTGACAGCAGTGTGGTCTGAAACCAGCTCAGTATTTGTTGGTGGTACAAGGTATCTGTAAATTTGAATGCATTTTCAGGCTGCCACCTTGTTTGTTTATTTATTTTTTATTTTTAACCAACTCTGTTTCTAAACTCACGCAATTTGGCATGAAGACCCAAGAGGTTCCACTCCCACCTCTACTCCATCTCTAGACGATGGACGGATGGCGTATTTGACACTATTTCTAACAGTATTTTACACCATGCTCAGAAGGTGGTCAGGGAAGATGGATATATTAACGGTATTTTAGTTGCTCGATGTATGTAATCAAATTCACCATTGAGGAAAAAAATTTAGCTCTTATCAGTGTGCATATATACCTGGAAATACGGTCTGTTGGCACACTTTCAGCCTCGATTTGACGCTAACATGGCCCTGGGTGCCAGATCTGGGCAGGGAGTCCGGTCGGGCCGCATGGTGACGCCCGGGTTTGTGGGCTGCGTTTCCGGGGACAGGAGAAGCCGCCCCACCGGAAAACCTGTTGGCCCGCTGCTGTTTTTCAGGGTGCCTGCTCCTTGTCGCTGTATCGAGTGCTTGTCAGCTACGTGACGCAGCGCCAAGCTTGTTTGCCTTGAACCGGGGCTGCTCTCGTAATACTCTGCAAAATGGCAGCATAATGTCAATGTTGTTACAGTGGCACCCTTGTAATTGGTTGACAGTGAAAGCCGGGTGTTCTGTTGACACCGCCGTGTCCTCGAGAGCAGCTGTCCTTGTATTTTTAGTAGCTATTGTCACTGTGGCCTTCTCTACACCTTCTCTGATAGGCAATACATGAGGAGAACATTAGAAGGACTCTAGTTGTCAGGCAGCAGTTGTTTTTAATACCTGCCAGACTGCTGGGAAAGTACATCCCAGAAAATTGGCTAACTCCACTCGTGGGATCGAGGAGAGTCTGTGCTGAATTACGGCAGTGCGTGACTGCAGACTAAGCGAGTATCTTTGAGCAAATCGTAATTTCTCTCAAGATCTTTTTTTCCTAAACATTGCGTTTCCCATTGGGACTTTAATGGATTCTCGGGCTTGGCTGCACCGCGGACGTTTTTCCTCGCACTCGTCCTCTGCGAGCAGCTGCAGCCTGTACAGCGCCCCCCTAGTGGCCTGTTGTTTAGGTGATTTTGGAGCCGCTCTGCATCCACCTTCCGCACATGGTGAGCTGGCAGGTTGAAGGTTGAATTTGTCTTTTCCGTGAATGACAGCGATCCTACGTCCCAGCCTCCCCGGACGTAGGTGGGCTTTCTCCAAGCAGACCACCTGGTAGACCCGTCCATGTGGAGGAGGTCCAGCTTTCACACTCCCGCTCGGAGGCGTGAGGAGGTGTAGCGAGGGACCACGGGGGTCACCAACTTACGAGTGTCTGCCACATCCGGCCATTTGATTCTGCGAGAACGGCAACACCGTGCATCTCGTTGGGGACTGGCTGTAACCATGGCTACATCTCCTTAATGCCTGGGCTTGTTTTTTTTTTTAATGCCCCAGAGGCAAGAAGATAAAAAGCTCATTTGGAAAGACAACTTCTTTGAGCGCAAAGCTATGTGGCACCCAGAGACAAAGGCTGTCTTCCTCTCCTGAGGTCACCCCCTTACTTTTTAGCTGTTTTATTTGCTTCAAGCATTTGCGCTAGAGAGAAATCAGAGGGGTATTTCCACCGCGCCCAGTGAATAACTTTTAAAAGTTGTGCATCTGTCAAGTGGGACTTGTTCCTGAGGTTTGGGTCTTTAAGAAGATTATTCCTCACCTATTTGTTAGTATTTATTTTTAACACGGAATAATGGAACTGCAACAGGTGCATAACGAGGCTGGGGCATTGTAAGAGCTATGTGTTACAGCTGGAAAGCCGTAGAGAGAACAACTGAGAGAGACCATGCAAGCCTCAGGATACTAATACCACTTATCACTATGAGAAGGATACCAGTACATGCTTGTCCAATCAGGAAGCTTCTCTACAACATTGGCTACCTTGTCGCCATGACGATATTCTCCCGACTCATTGTCTCTGTGATGGTTTATCCTAAATGCTAATTGTAAGCCATAATCACTAGTTTTAAATATATCATTTAATTCACTTTAATAAAGGAGAATCATTTTTAAGTGGTTGTTTATAGAACGGTGGAACAGAAGCGGAATGGCTGGAGTCTGGTTATATGTTGACGGCCTTGTCCACTGCAGTGTGGTTGATTGTCAGTTGCCTGGTGTCTGTGGGGCTCCTCGACATTTCGCGTCCACTCACGTTAAGGTGCCTGTACCCATCGTTTTCCTCCATGCCTGAGGAGCTGATGGCTTGCATGAGTCATACACAGGGATACAAACACCAGAGAGTGATTATCCAGAAGGTCGTGCTGGCGGACAGCGCCCCCTGTTGACGCTTGCCTATCATCCGCATGCCTCATGCCGGTGACTTCTGTGTCCACAGCACATGCTGCTCTTGCTCCAAGTCTCTGAATCTCTATGGGGTGAGGGGGGAAGGGGCTCTTAAGATCTATGCCGAGATGGTGAGGGGGCCAGAGAATCAGTCAAACAAAAGGGAAGGAAAATAACAGCAATGCGGTGACGTGACATCACTGATGCTGCTTAGCAAATTGTGTAACGGTGTAGGGTGGCAGGTCGACGGGGCAAACAAATGCGGCGTAACGGTGAGGTCGCTGGATTCCGCTTCGATCGAGGGCCCTTCTGTTGATCACTAGGTTCCCCAGTTCATCTCTCGCTGTTGAAGCGTAATTGTCCGTCTTCACCCAACAGCGACCATCGTAACGTTCGGAGAGGAGTTCTTCAGAACTCGGAGCTTTATTTGTTTATAGTTGTCAAGTGTCATCTGGCCCGGGCTGGATCAACGCCGCTCCCGAAACTCTCGTCATGGCGACAGGAAGGTGGGCCGCCCCTGTTTCAGTAACTGAGATTGTTCATCGGATCATTGACCGCTCTTCTCCGCAGAGTCGTAATGATTTACGCAGTACATCAAGAAAGTTCGGGATGGCAAAACAAGCCATCTCTCTTGTTACAATCTGAGAATGGGGCTTCTCTGCGAGAGGCAGCGACATGGGGGAAGCTTGTTTGATTGTCATCAGTTAGTCGCTTTGGTTTCCCAGGTGGTCCTTGGCTCCACTGTTTCCGGAAGCTTCCCTGACATGCTGCCCTGGTGATCTGGGCTGTGCCCTGATGTAGCTGCACCCCACTGGGTGTTGATTTGACCTCCCATGATGAGAGGAATAGGACCACCAGGGCCCTGGTGTGAGTGTATACCAGCCACTCAGGCAGCCTCCTTGTGCAAATACAGGGACTCGTGCGCTTGCTCACATGCGTGCACAGGATTGTAGGAACATACAGACTTTCAGACTCTCGGGTGTGCAAGTGGCAAGGATGCACACGTACGCACACTTAGGCACATGTGGTGCTCACATCTGGTCACTTTCTAGTGTAAGTGGCTGATGGCCTGAACAGAAAGGTGGAGGATCCTCAGAACACACTCGCTCACTCTCGCACACACGAGTGCCGTCTCACACCCACACACACAGCAGCGGAGATCCAGGCCTAGTGATTTATGATCTTCGCCCTTCTGTTCCTGGATGAAATTGAAAAGTGCAGGACCATCAACCAAATTTGGAAGAGCACATCCTCCAGGGGTTATTCACTCAAACTAACAATTACTACAACACAAAGAGTCTCGCACCATGGTAACAAGAACACAGATTCCACACGGGACAGCCTCATCACAGCAACAAGAACACCGCTTGTACACGGGACAGCCTCATCTCGGTAACAAGATCACAGATTACACACGGTCCAGAATTACCACGGCAAAAAGAACACAGCTTGTACACGGGACAGCCTCACAACAGCAACAAGAACACTGCTTGTACACGGGACAGCTTCATCACGGCAACAAGATCAGATTCCACACGGGCCACAATTACCACGGCAACAAGAACACAGCTTCCACACGGGACAGCCTCACCACAGCAACAATAACACAGATTCCACATGGGCCAGAATCACCACGGCAACAAAAACACAGATTCCACACTGGATTGCCTCAGCACAGCAACAAGAACACAGACTCCACACTGGATTGCCTCAACACGGCAACAAGAACACGGACTCCACACTGGACAGCCTCACCATGGCAACAAGAACATGGCTACTACACGAGATGTTTCAAAACTAGATACCTCAAATGGCTATATAAATATTTGCATCTCTTATAATTGCCATAATTATTTCTGTTTAGCTGAAAGAGTTCAAGTCTATCAACTAGGCAGAAGTTTAGCAGATACAGTATCAAAGGGCGTCCTGTGCTGCTTTGGAAATAACTCAAAATGCATTTCACGTAATGCACAGATGAAAGGAATGATAAAATAAAAAAAAAAAACTACACTTTGCAACTATGTAGCGAATGTCTCTGTCTTGTTTGGAGTTTACTGCAGCAGCACAGTGGTTTGGAAATGGTCTCTGTTGGTCCCCATACAGGGTCTCAGTTCAGGGGCCAGTTGGATTGACTGAGTGAGGTACATACTGTGGGGATGTGGGAGGGGGGCATGAGAAGCTGAAACAGGGAAGGGGCTGCCTTCTCAAGTTCACAAAATAAAAATTCACGTTGGCCTATGAAAACACGCTCTTGTAGACACAGTCACGTCCAGAATACTGGAAAAAAGAAGAGAGCCAGGAAGCCATATTCCCAAGCACGGCATCTGCCCCGGGCCCTGGGGGGGTGGGGGGGGCATCTTTTAATGTCAACATCTTTACACGTTTCTGTACTTCTTTCTCTGCGTCAGCAACTCTGGAAGTACAGAGGAAGGAATCGTGCGATTTAAATGAAAAGCAATAGGAGATCGGTCCGGTCTCTGCAGTGGGGCTAGGGGATCCTTTTACATTTTATTTTTTTAGCAGACGGTTTTATCCAAAGCTACATAGTTTTTCATTTTTAAGTCGGGGTCAGACAGGGTCAGTGCCTGGAGCAGTTAGGTTAAAGGCCTTCCTTGAGGCTAAAATGGTCAAATCACTCTGCCGTTCAAGGGATTTGATCCAGTGACCTTCTGGTTTGGTCAAAACCTTCTGAACCCCCTCTTAAGTCATTTGGGGATGACTGTGATGCCTTTGAATCCAGGGATCCGGCCTCCATGATGTATCTAAACGACGGTGCTCAAACGCCACGTTTCAGTGTCACCTCAGAGGACGGGGAGAGCCATAATCGGCACAGGCGTGAAATGATGAGACGACCTTCCATGTTCTGGAAAACGTGGACCCCCACATGTGGGAGGGAGTGTTCTCTGGGGATGTCCTCGCTGTCTGTGGACTCCCACGGCACCAGCTGAGAGTACATGGCGGGGGAGGAGCTGGCTTGGCTGAGGCACAGATGGCCAGCAGCTGGGACGTGCCCGCACCTCTGCCCCCAATGAGATGCCTGTCGGGCCCCCAGCGAGCCCCCAGGTGGCGGGGTGAGATGCACAAGCTGGATGGTAAAGGTGTTCCCGCAGTGTGGCCTTGTGGCATGCAGATTAATGTGCGCTAACCACTGCGACAGTGTTCCCCCACCCCCCAAACCTGGAGCTTTTTAATAAAATGACTAATTCAGTTTTTGTCAGAAAAATTGCTACTCTGCATTGCTGTTGTTTCTTGATGAATTAAGTCACTTAAGAATATTACAGGGCGCACCCACCAAACAATTCAGCATGATGAACATGGTCTGTACTGATCGTGCCCGCCGGGTCTGTCAACGGGCCTCGTGTCCATCACCCTCCGGTGCTGGACCAGGACTGCTCCTTTCTCTCTGCTGCTGGGTGTCATGGCCACGTTCATCACGGTCACGTTCGTCATGATCGGTCAACTCGGTTCAGGGGGCAGTGTGAGATTGGACCAGTGCTGCGAGAGACTGTGGTGCCTGTATGCTTGTATAGGTAAAGCATCCCTGGGGAGAACCTGGAGGAGGTCCTGGAACTGAACCAAGATCAAGGTGGGGGGGGGCAGCACTGCATGGGAATGACACTCACTTCCCTAGCAGTCCTTGCATGTCCTGCTCCCAAAGTTGGGTAATTCAGGTCCAGAGAGTAAAAGTTCAATCCAGGATTTTGTTTCAACCAACCAGTTGGGTACTCTGTGACTGTGACTCTTTATGCTCAACTGGTTGGTTAAAACAAAATCTTAGTCTGGAGTTTCACTCTCTGGACCTGAACCCCTTAGTGAATCCCCCAAAATCACCTTGTGTGTGAGTTTCAAGTTGTCAATCTTCACCTGTTGCTTGCTCTTTCTGTGGCACCTCAAAGCTGGACTCACTGTCTCCGCCCTGCTCACTGCCACTGCCCTGCTCACCGCCACCACCCTGCTCACCTCACTCACTGCCACCACCCTGCTCACCTCACTCACCACCACCGCCCTGCTCACCTCACTCACCACCACCGCCCTGCTCACCTCACTCACCACCACCGCCCAGCTCACCGCCCTGCTCACCGCCACCACCCTGCTCACCGCCACCACCCTGCTCACCGCCACCGCCCTGTCCTGCTCACCGTCGCCACCCTGCTCACCTCACTCACCACGACCGTCCTGCTCACCCAAGCCTCTAGCTCACCGGCCTGTGGCTCAGCAACGGCACCGCAGCATTTCCCTGACCTTTGGAACTGCACGGCCGGATGCCGACGCGGTTTTTCCGAATGCCTGCAGCAGATTGCCTCCTGCTAGAATCTCGGGACGCAGTTTTTCGGGGGGGGGGAGTTTGGGGAGAGCGTCTCCGCCAGGCGGCCTCCTGAGGATGCGTGGTGTCTCAGAATGCTGACGGATGAAAACCACACTCCTCCATCTGTCGTGCTGACAGGAAGGCGCCATTTGTTTTGGTTGGCTTTCCGTGGGTGTGGTGGTCTCTGCCCCCGCCCCCCCCCCCCCAAAACAGGTGTTCCCCGGAGCAGAATTCATCCTCATGGCTGCTATTCGACATACTAACTTAACGGGCACATTTTATGGTTATTACTACTCTGCTAGGGGGCAGTATAGAGCAGCCTGTCCTCAATCCCCTGCAGCTGGGGGTGAGGAGTTTGCATGCTCTCCCTGTGCTCCTGTTGGTTCCCTTCAAGGTGCCCCTTGCTTCCTCTTGCAGTCCAGTAGCAGTCGTGTGAATCATGTATGATAGTGAGTGTGGGCCTTGTGATGGACTGGCACCTTATCTGGGGCTGTCTGGCTGCCCTGTGCCCCCTACTTCCTGTACTGGATACACACACAGATTTCTTGCTGATTCTTTATACAAAATGACATTTTCACAGTTTTACTCAGCTGAATAATGTGCAGGTTCGAGGTTTGGTTCGACAGCTGAGCCCGCTTGAAGTCTGAGCCGCTGGAATCCAGTTTCCGACTCCCTCTTCTTAACCGTTTTCCTACCTGCTGCCTTTTCACAGCTGCATGTCATGCTGATCCGCCGTGACTCTGATTTCTAAGTGATTTTAATATCTGCTCGCTCTCTCGCCTGGATCCGGCCCTGCTGCTATTAAAGCTGACAGCCTAATTTTGGCTGAGGTGGGGGGGTGGGGGGTTCCTGTGATCGGTGTCTGTTGTGCGGTGGGTGATCTGAGATGTAATTCATTAAACCCCTTGTCACTAAATAACAAGAAAGATGTGTGCAATGAAGGACCGTTAAAAACATAACAAGTATCTCCTTGTTACAAAACAGTGGACTTTCATCAATAATCATTTTACATAAGATACGTGACCAAGTCATGAAAGCAATTCATGGGGGAGCCGCTTAGGTCCTAATGCCCCCCAGATTGGTGTCCTGCCCGGACGACCCTGACCGCCTCTCCTCTCGCAAGCTTTACATTCCTGTCACTCCAAGAGGCACTTCTGCCCCATTCCGGCTTAACGGTCTTGCCGCCGTTCTCCTCTTTTACGTAACTGCCTGATCCCCGGTCCCCTTGCCGTTACAGAATTTGCCGGGGAAAATGAAGCACGAGGGGGAAGAGAGGAGAGGGCAAGAATCTTTCTTTCCTCTATCGTCTGCATCGTCAGGGACGCATCGAGGGGGTTTTCTCCGCTTTTTATCCTCCCGATTTAGCTTAATCGCCGCGGTTCTGCGAGCAGTCTGCTCCACCCTGACACTCTGAGCGAGGTCTCTCACCGACCCCGACCTGCTCCCCTCGTCTGGCCTGGTGTTCGATATTCCTCGTACATCCGGGCTGAGCCGTGGATTAGTTTGGTGCCCCCCCCGGTGCCGTAAAGCCACAGCAGATTTGCCTCCATATATATTCCTTGGTGTGATATAAGCACGGGGGTGGGAGAAACCTTCATAAAGGGGCCCCCAGCTGCGGATCCTTTGTTCTTGTGCCTTGGCAACCGTGGAGGACACTCAGCTGATCAAAGGCATCACGGGGGATGTCCGTTTTATCTCTCTGGGTTCCAAACCCGCGGCTCGCCTTCCTCTCTCCGTCTCTCCCCGTCTATGGCTTCGCGAAGTGCTTAGTGCTTTCGTGTCAGATCTCACTTTTTTTCCTTTCTTTGAGGGGGAATGAGTGAAATACGGAGCGCAACATGGGAGGGGCCAGGGTTTGTAACTCAGCCGCCCTACCTTCTAATTGGCCAGCGTCAGTAACTGGAAGGAGACATTTTATCACGTCAACGCTTCATTTTATTTCATAGGTGCTTGTGTCCAAACAAACGTACAAGTGAGGCGAATAGCACTTTGTAAACGTATATGCTGTGGATGAGTCGACTAGGGCCTAAGTGAGGAACTGAGCTTCCAGTGAATGCCCTGCTGCACGTCTAAGACGCAATTAAAGGTAATGGTGAAACCGCGATGGCATAATGAAGGTGCAGTGATCACTTCTGCGTTTCGATTTTTTTAACGCGCATCGACGTGACGATGCTGGGGGCGTGGCCTCTGACCGTCTTGTGAGTGAGAGTTAAGTGACTGGGTTAATTCTTATCGATTAGTTCTGCCTGGCCTTCTTCTTGGCAAAACGTATAGATCGGCATACTCTCTTTTACCCCCCCCCCCCATAACCCCCCATGCATGCTTTTACAAGTAGCCCTGAGCTCTCTAGACTCACAGTACCCCCACCTGCCACATCCCCAAATGAGCAGCACCTTGACTGATATCAATGCCCGTACCCTATGAACTTCACCCTACCCTGCCCTTACCCATCGATAAAACTCCACCCTGTTGTAAACAGACACGTTTCCCGCCGCTAATTCGAGTCTCGTGGCTCTGTTCGCTGTCTTGACTGGAGGAAGAGGCGCATTACAAAATACGGTTTCAAACTCCTCACTTCTCCAAATCTCAAAAATAAACATTGACAATTTCTGCTAGCAGCTGATGGGGGGGGGGGGGGTCTGGCTCGTCCCATGATGCCGCGGGGCTGTTTGTTGTGTGCGGTGTGACGGCTTTTGTAAGATAACATCTTCTGAAATTTCCTGTCTTTGTTCTGTTAATCTGACCTTCTTAATGAGACAAGTGCGAGTTCAAGACAAACATTTTCCCTCCTTCAGAGTTTATCTGCTAATGGAAATCAGTACAGATGAACTACCAAGGACACAATGTGACAGATCAAAGTAGATTTTATGACTCATTTTAATAATGCAATAGAAGCACATGCAGTAATTAGTGTCAGCTTTGCTACTTTCCATTGTTTGAGTAAAAAATTCTGTAATTTAAGTGCAAGAATATCATGAATTATTCAACACCATAATATATTTCACTAAATATAATCCATGAGGAAATATTGTTTATTAAAACATTAGCTTATTGCACACATTTAAACACTGTGGTTTAACACTAATTAAATATAGATGAGCTGTATAGTAAAGAATGGAGAGTGAGCGATGGGATTATTTGTTTCATCGACGTTAAAAACAACATTGATAAAACAAAATAACGATATCAGTCTCTGGTTTATAGGAGATAATCCTGTGTCTGCAAAATGATGATGGATAAAATGAAATCTGTCAGTCTTGTTGGCCTGACACCCCCTTGGCCTTACCCGTGATCTGGAAACTTCCAGAAAGACCCGGGCGCCAATCGTTGCCGATCTTGCCATGGCGATCCAGCTGTGGTCTTCTTCGTGAAAGTGCACGTCATGGACCTACCCAACCCTGACTGGTTCCTAACAAGCTGACAGGGTAACCGCGGCAACGGTGGTAGATGTGTCCAATTAGCGAGCACTGCGGTTCCCATCGTCTCCCACTCGGCACCGATGCCGGGATCTGCACGATGAGTCACATGACGTGTTTTCTGCAATAAGAGTCCCGCAGCGAGTGCATTCCTTCTTGACGTCCACGTGCAGATTTACCGAATGCTGTGCATTTATCAAACGCAACAGGCAAACAGCATGTATCCGGATTTTTCTGTGGCCGGATTATCTTTGGCAGACCCTGGATCCATTTCTGGCTGAGACCCCCCCGTCTCCGAGTTCGGAGTTCTGTGGTTATACATAGCCGGTGGGACTTCTTGTTCCCAATCGGAACGTTCGTTAAACATTACGAGATCACCGTGCTGCGAGGCGTTGCTGGTGGGCATGTCCCGTTGATCGCGGTTAAAATGCACTTCCGTTATTGTGTTTTGGTGACTGTTTGTCTAATGATCCTATGCATTTCCTTAACAGTAAGCTGGATAAATCTTATGTAATAAGCTCATTTTTTTTTCTTGGCTGATTAGCTTAATGACTTCTTGGTACATTTATTAAAACGCTGCCGTTTAGAGCCTCTTAAGTCAACATTGGGCATACGGTACCGTGTGAGCAGATTGAACTTGTAACGTAAAGGTGTGTGAACTCCAATGTGGTGTAATTATTGGGGCGTATACAGGGGCGGGGCCATAGGTGCACTGGCTCCAGCTGCAACCTGATTGGCTGGCGGAGTGCCCTTCCCCTGTCACTCACTGATTCAAAACATACCATTGGTCCCTCTGTATGAATATGAATTATGTCGCCTTTTATGGTAAAAAAAAACCCTATAATCGCCTCTGTGTCAATTCATTATCCTGGTTGACTTGACCAGGGCTTTTTGTGGGCCGTGCTTCTCTCGACAGTCCCAGCTCTTGGCTGACGGGTCAGTCAGCACCTTCCGCAGACGCAGGAGAGCCAGGTCGCAGGCTGCAGCTCCATGTGGCACGATAGTCCCCCGTCGCGCTTGATAACGTTCTTCCGCTTTTACTAATGGAAAGTGTGATAGCGGAGATGCCAGGAAAGCCGGGGATGACAGATTCTGCGCTGGCCCCCGGAGACAACTCAACATTACTGTGACTATCAAATAAATGCCACCCAATTTCAGCTGAAATTCCAAGATAGGTTCACTATGCATAAAGCTGCCACCTGTGCAGAAAATTGTCACTAGTATATCCGGATTTATTTATTCATTCAGAATATGCTTTTCTTGCACAAAAAATGCTATATATATATTTTAAGCCTTTGTACTTGAGTTCAATTGTAATGGCAAAGACCTCATTAACAGTATAACTCACTAGCAGCTGAATTTGAAAATAAAAACCTTTAAAAGTGGATTGTAACTTGAATCGTTCTGACTCTTGACCGGTAATATAAAATGCTAGCATCCGTTTCACGGCAAGGCTTCAACTGTTAGTTTTAATGTTGTTAGGGCCTAATGTTGAACTGCAGAGGCAGACAGTCAAATGATTTTTTAAAATAAAAAATACCACGGAAACGTATCTTTGAACAGTGACACAAACACAGCGTGCACAGCTTGGCCCCGTCGCTAAAACATCAGCTAAATTTATTAGCGTGATGACACAAAGCACGTAAGACATTGAACGGGACTGGAAATCCTGCCGGATTAAATTTCTGCTTGCCGATCGCATCACAAATGTAACACCCAAACCGCCTCAGCGCCGGTCTCCAAGCCAAACTGCCGCATCTGCAGACGCTGGCCGCTAGCTGGCAGGTGCCAGATGCTCGGCCTTTTGTAACACCAGTCTTGGGAGATCGGAGGCGAACTCGGGGTACAAATGCGGGACAATCGATCTTTACGTGGGCCCAGGCCGAGCTATAAGTTAGCATCTCCGTGTTTTATTTGCAGACGTACTGCGGGTCGCGACGCGTCATTTTCCATAAATATATATTACGGCTGAAGAGCTGACGCATATAAAATATGTGTGTCCCCCCCCCCCACCCCATGCCTGACTTAACACTGCATACAGTAGAGCTGTAAGTTATTGCAATCTCAGGTTAGCGGGGGGGAGAGTCAAACTAAAGGTGTAAAGTGCTTAGCTACAGCCAGGCCCTCGGGACACAGGCAGTGTTTGGCAGTTTTATGTCCTGTTCTGGCCTTTTGTGAAACAGTAATAAATGATCACAGGCTTTACCAAACCTCCACCTTGTTTTGACGTTAAAATTCACATTGGATTATAGCCACTGGCGATGAGACGTCCCTTTTAGCGCTGATCTCTTTGAGTCGTCAGCTGCGTGCGCACAGGTGGCTCTTCGTCATCGAAAGCTGAGGAAGACATGCCGGAACTGCTGGGTATTTGCATCTTAAAAGCGGCTTGAAGCTCAGTTTGATAGGCACTGCCAGGCCTAAGCAGCCCTGTGACTCATGGGCACGCTATAGAATAGCTGAGCGAGCTTCAGGAGGCTTGCAAAATTGCCCGGGGGGGATGTCGCAACATGGACCCCATCGAGTTAAATAACCTCTCCCATGGATCCCCGGTGTCTGACGTTGTTAATCAGCCGGCACCAGCCATTGTGCCGTTTCTGAATAAACCAGCCCATATATTCAGCTCTCTGTATTTTTTTTTTGGGCAAGAGGGGGAGGTTGGATTATGGATTGGAAAGAATCACCTGCGAGGGTTTGGTCTATCGGAAGACGGAGCGTGGTACAAACCGCAGGGGACTGTCCGGCGCCCTGGAGGCGTAGGAGGCGGTGACAGGCCTTGCTAATCAAATCGGATCAGAGATTCCCCAGGATCCGTCGGCGAGGATGCAGTTGAGGAGGCGGAGGACTGCCCCGGAAGGTCCAGCCGGAAAGCCCAGCCCTGCTCCTCACGTCTAAGCATAGCACAACCCAGCAGGTTTCTCGGCCTCTTACCCTGCAAAGTGAAATGGAACCAGCATTACTAGTTGTTTCACAG
Source organism: Brienomyrus brachyistius (assembly GCF_023856365.1). Classification (NCBI taxonomy): domain Eukaryota; kingdom Metazoa; phylum Chordata; class Actinopteri; order Osteoglossiformes; family Mormyridae; genus Brienomyrus; species Brienomyrus brachyistius. The sequence goes on from NC_064535.1 coordinate 21,579,314, forward strand.
CGATTTTGAAACAGGCGTGGGTTTCTCCTGTCGCTCCACAGCGTTAGCTCTTGCTCTCTTTCTCCTGTCATCTCTTTCCTCCGGCCCCTTTTCCATCTCTCTGTCTTTTTCCCTACTGTAGGCAATTCCATCTAAAATGACGACAATTCGTCTGCCGGATAAATAAACCTGATAGGACTTTTCCTACCACGCATACGAAATGGAGACTCGTCTGTCTCGAATGCAATATCTTTCGATAAAACCGGTTTCATACGTCGCTAGTGCTGATTTCTCAGACTTCTTAGTCCAGGCAGCTTTCAAATCCAGCCCTCTAATTTAACGGAGTATTTTTCTTTATGCCCTATTAATGATTACATTTCCTCCCCCAGCAGGCAGTCTATGGGCATATTGCGACAATTACAGGAGGAAAACAATCATTTCTCAGTTTGCCATTTTGAATTAGGCCACAAATGTAATCATGAAAGGGGACAGAAACTAAATGAATGTAACTGTAGCTGCCGCAGGCTGCTGAAGAAAGTGTTTTGGCTATCAGTGTGCTGGAGTCAGTGGACCGCGCCAATTAAGGCCCCGAACACACATTCAACCACGGAATTTTTTCCCTTCTCTTGTAAAATCAGTCCCGCACTTCTTAAACGAGAAGGCGGCCTTTGGTTTTATCTTATGCTGCAGTATTTCCAAAACCGGGTTTTTGGTTCTTAACGCTGAAGGTAAATGTCCCGGTCCAAGGAAATTTGAACATGCAAAACCGAGTAAAGACCCACAGTGTGGCGCATCTAAGCAGGCCACACATCGCGTGTCGCAGTGTGTCCCATGCGCTCGGTGTTCTGTGGCTAGTGTGTGATGCAATGAAGGGGTCCGAAGTCCAGTACAGGTTTCAGGCGCATCTCTCGAGGCTGCTCCAAATACACCCCCCCTCCATCTTGTAATCAGAGCTGCTGACGAGCCAGAACTACGAGACACGTGGTGTATGGGAAGCATTTAGCGCTACTCCCCTGCATGGATACTTGTTCCTTAAATGCTTACAAATGGTATACAGTTTTTTGGAATTCTACATTTTTGGGCTTCCTGCTGCTGTTTTTGGAGTGGGAATCAGGAAAGAATTCATGATCTTACTGATCAGGTAAGATGGAGCTGGCCCTGGTAGCTATCTCAGACTGCCGCCCCCCCGCCCATCTGCCATCGCCCTGATCTGGTCATCGGTCTCATTCACATGGTTCGTTAATATGCATGTATGATATATGCATAGCTAAAGTGAGAGACTTTCAGGCCAGGTCTACATGCAATGGTCACATGGGCAGATCCAAATCGCCTTACCTCTGTAACTGATAAATGACATATTAGCGTGGAATTAATGAGGAATCATCTGGAAGTTCTTTCAAAGGTGGAGCATAACCTGCCAACAGTGGTATTGCCTGGCTGTGGGGGACAAACGGCAAGGTTTGCTATAGCTGCGTTTCTCAAAAGGGACGGCTTGGTGCGTTGTTGACATCTCCATGGAAACAACGTCCCGTGGTTCCCGTGTTAGAGGGCCGCCTGTTGCCTGCCAGAGACAAACCATCTCCATTGTGCACAAGATGTAGTCCTCCGGGGGGGTGGGGGCGGCTGGTGCGTGTGTCTGTTCTGCGTGTGCTCGGCTCATGCGAGTTAAATGTGATTTCTTCCACTCTTATTGGTTCATTTCGAGCCTGGTTCTTATCAGCCTCCGAGAGGAAATGGAATTTGGAATGGCACGGTTTAATGAGTCGGGGTGTCCACATCCCCTGCCCCGTGGGGCACACACTGCTGCTTTGTGTGCTCCTGTGTGGGTCCGCGTGTCCGGAAGGTAAGGGGTCAGCTGCCTCCTGACGAGCACACCGTACCACGCGCTGGTTTCCGTGGAAACGCCGGCCACCTGCCCTCCCCCTTTGTACCAAAGAGCCATACTGCTGGGGACCTTTTCACAAAGTTGAAATGGACAAATGGGGATCGGGACCCGAATATGTGACCTATTTAAAAGTCAATATGATTTCATCATACTGGTGATGACTAAATTACATAATTATAGGCAAAACGAAAATGGCTTTTCCAGGCAACAGGTAACAAGGACGGTTTCTTGTTTATTAAAGATGGAAACACGGGAGAGATGTGAAATGCTGTGTTTATCGCAGTCGGCCCCTTCGCTTATCTCTGGCTGCTTTTGTGCTCCCTGTGCCTCAGTGTGTCACAGTGATGGCCGTCCACCGTGGTCTATATGCCACTGCCTTGCGTGGAAAGGGGCACAGATTCGTCCTACGTGGCACCGGGGCATCGCTGGGTCGAGGTCCAGTCCAGGGCTGGTCCAGCAGGCTCACGGACGTTCTGGCATGGGCTGTGTGAAGGGGCTGGCTCACCAGCTCCCCTTAGGTGACAGGGTATGAAGTGCTTGGGTCTAAACTATAATAAGCCAATGACGTAAACACCAATATGCACATGGCATTCCTAAGTTATCCATCCGTTTTCAATACCTGCTTGTCCTGTGCAGTGGGGGGGGGGGGGTCCTATAGCTTATCCCGGAAGTTACGGGTGCAAGGCAGGGAATAACCAAGAATGGGACACACGTCCCGTTTGCACAAAATTACTCTTCATCTACTGTATTGCTCTCACCATACCTACCTAATCCATAATGAAGGTGTGCCTTACTTGTCATCAGGACACAAAATAATTACCCCTTAACAGTTAGTAGTTTTGAACACAACTGATTGTACTGTAAAACATTATTGGGTTGACTAATGTCAGACAGTGTGTACCCATACAGAATTCTACGCAATGTTCATTTTTCGAGGGAAGGGGATAATCCTTCATGTGCAGCATTTGCATGAGGTGACAGATTAACCGTGTCTCAGCAACCGGTTGCACATGACAACAGTTTGGCAGAGAGAAATGGTTCCTAGTACCGGCTTGCTATCTGCCAGTTTGAGGCCTGCGAGCATGCCTTCTGTTGGACCTTTGAGTGAACCTTGCTATAATAAAACTGACAGTAAGACGGGCCTTCGTGCTGTGGGATCCATGGGAGAGTACCGGTCCAAATCACTCCAGACCCCAGACTTGTCTCCTGAGACCAGCATGTTATCCTCGCCATCCCGCTGAAATATTATTGAGCCGAGCGAAACGTGCGATCGCTTCTCTGCTTTTCTGATTGAAATTCTGGATGTGTACATTCTACAGTTCACAGGCTGTTTGGATGTGCTGAGTTGCCAAAGGCATCTCCCAATTCGAGCAACAATTAGAAATAAATGTTTGCTTAATAAACCAAAGTAATTACCAAATAACCTTTAATATAGTGGAGATTATAATCAATGTTATCAACAGCGAGAATCACTGTGGGTCTTTTTCAAGAAACTGGCTTGGGATTTATTTATTTATTTATTTTTTGTGTCGTCTTTGGTGACATGCTAGCAGACCGATTCTGCTTGATTTTTAGCCAGGAAGCTAAGCCTAGTGAGTTAATCCTGGTCTCGTTCACTGTACGACAGCTGGATTTATGATGGTGGATTTATGACCGACCCCTCGCCGGCGAGGCTTTCCCGCTTTTTACGCCCGCCAGAAGGATAGGAAACAGGCGCGAATAACTGATGGATTATCATAGTCTGACGAGGATTTCTTTGTTTCTTAACTCGCCAATTGTGATTCTTTTTCTTTCTTGCAGTCAATCAGCTGTCATTCTTTGTAGGTACGCCTGTAATTTGCCGTGGCATTTTCAGAATGGATATTTTGGGCCTTTTTTCAGAGGATCGGCAAGATGGAGAGACTTGGTTATTGCTTTGCAGCTCATCTGTCTGCCATCTGCTTACCGCGGTGGAGCTTAGGGGCTCGGCTTAGCCATCGCAGTCTCTCATCGTTTGTGTAGCCACTGCGTTTAAAAAGAAAAAAGCTCCATCCAGCCGTCACAATCGCCCTGCCAAGGCCTGAGCAATCAGAGCAGTAAGAAAAAGACCAAACGGATCAGCGTGAGCACGTCGGGCGAGTCGAGGGGCTGCGTTGCACTTCACTTTTGAATCGATATTTGGAGCCATCTCCGGGGGGGTCGGGGGCCACCAGTCACAGACAAGAATGGTGCTTTGCGATGTGGAGAGCGCCGCCCTGCAGGGACTACGCCGTTAAATACTCATAAACAGCTTTAAGACCCGGATGACGGTGCAGATTACACACACAGTAACAAAGTCATTTACACGGTGGACTTCACTATGTTAATAAAGACGTAAGAACAGCGGCTCTCACATTAAACCCACAGGTCCAGGGACGAGCCAAGAAGAGCGATGTGCTCTGCTAATTACTGCGGCCCACGGGCAGGAGAGATCATCAAATATCTTTGAAGGCAGGTTTATGTGAATGTTTCTGGTAAATCTTTACAAATAATGAAACGTGGATTTTGGCCACCGGGATTCCTGTGCCGCTTTCACGTGTATGTGTTGTATGTTCTACAGAAGTTCCCGGTTAATTTAGACATTAATGGCTCTTGTTATTCTCTAATATTTAAATAGTACTCGAGGAGTTGGTGGTGCAGAGAAATTTGATATTGAGCATCTAGGGTTACTGAGCTTTTAAATGTGGTTCATTTTAAATTTATTAGTGAAATTAAACTTCGTCAACCCATGGTCGTGGGATTACTGTGCCCTATCATTTGCAGCCAGGTTGGACCCAACAGGAACCAATAAAGTAATCAGAGAAGGGGGTCTGGCACAATGGGGTGGTAGGGTAAGCCTGGCCTATCCAAACACAAGCTTTGCCCACCCCAAGGCTCCTCCAATCACGAGCTTGTCCACCCCAATGCCCATCCAATCACAAGCTTTGTCCACCATAAGGCCCATCCAATCACAAGCTTCGTCCACCATTAGGTCCATCCAGTCACAAGCTTTGTCCACCCCAAGGCCCACAAAATCCCAGTCACTCAGATTATTTTGAGTGTTATAAATAAGATGAAAGCCAAATTTTTGAGTATGCGAACACCCCCGCAGCCAATCGGGAGAATCCTGTTGCCCACCTTTCATCATAGAGTCGAGCCCCCAGGGAAGTGGGTTTAAGCTGCTTGTGATTGACAGCATGCTATAATCCCACTCCCCGTGAGTCTCAGCCTCAAATCACTAACATTCATCGCTGGTGACTATCAGCTCAGCAGTTCCATCGTGGAAGGTGGTGATGCAGTGGAGGACAGGGGCCTCTTCCCATCTGTTGTAGTTTATTTTTTAAAGTGAGGACAGGAGTTTGTCAGACAGCAAATTGCGTCGCTGAGATCATTAGGGAGGTGCTCAGCAGGCTTGATGTAAGAATATGCTATTTAGCAGTTGGGTGGGGGCTTAAGGTCAAAGAGTTCTTACTGCTGTGGCCACCAACATACATATGTATCTCAGGTCCCGAGGTGCTGTCACTCATTCATCCCGCAGGTTAGACATGAGGACTCTGGGTAGTAATGTGGCTGGTTTCAGCGGCCGGTAAACAGAAATCATATACACTCGCAAAAGGCCTTCCATCTGTTCCACTCGGGGTTCCCTAGTAGTGCAATAATTACAAAATAAATGTGACCCTCTGTCGCTGAAACGCACATTCGATACACCCATGCGCTCAGATACAACTGCTGAAATGCCATTCTGATAAGCCCGTAATTTATTCGCAGTCTCAACATGAACAAATGACAGTAATGAGGTCCAATCAATAGTTGCTTTACATAGATTCATTACAGATTCATTACGCGCGCATTGCATGCGACAGCTGCGCCACTGATGAAACGCAGCGGGCAGAGTTCATGCGGCTTTGTGTGCCTCGCCCCGTGCCGGATCAGTGTACCACATTTGGACACCGTGGATCTTCAGGTAGCGAGCGGTGTGAGGATTCTCTGTGAACCCGGCCTCTCGTTAAAAAAAAAAAAGGGGGGGGGGGGGGGTCACGTGACCTGGGTGGGTGGGGGGCTGGGTTGTATTGCATGCAGCGTCCAGATCAGACCTCTGTCACGTGCTCGGCTTGGGAACTCGAATTCCCTAGAACTTGGATTAGCATTCTGAGAAAATTCTTTCCAGGGCAATGGGTGTCTGTGTCTGAGCAGGTGTGTGTCTGTGTGGGTGGATGGATGCTCTCTCCATCCTGTGCAGCTTTTACTTTGTTTATCGTAATTACATCCTGCCAAGCGGACTGACGCCCCACTTCTCCATACCCACGCTCTCCCCCTACGCCTTTAACTCCCCGTTTTTCTTAGTCGATTTACAGGTGGGAGAGGCACAGGAGGAAGCGCAGGCTCGCCTCCCCTCCTCCATGGGGAAGCAGATACACAGATACACCGACAGCGAGGTTAGGACTTTCTGGCTGACCTGCTCCCCTGCTGCGACCCGGGACTGGTGTCCGCCGATTTCCAGTGCCGTGGTTTTCTTTCCTGTGGTGTAGTAGTGGAAAGTCGTTCCCCAAAACCATCTCTGCCTAATGAATCAGAAAGCAGAACAAAATGAAAACATCACAGTCATTCCCCCCGACATCTGCACACGGGGGCATAAATTAGAGATAATGGGTTATAATAATCTAAACGAGAGAAACGCACACACACATACTGCCATGGACCTGTCTCCTCCACAGTTATCTACTGCAGGCTCAAGCAGGAGTCACCTATACCGTCCCCACCCTCGAGAAATACATCGGCAGCACTAAGACCCCCCTCCCGTTGCACGCCATATTCCAAGTGCCGGACTTAAGAGGGAAGAGGATCCCGATTACAGCAGCGGCCGTCCCACTCTCAAGTCACTCAGGGATATTATCCCAGTCTGTGCTTTAAGAACCACAATCTTCTGTTCTGTTTTTGAGAGGGATTATGGGAATCTTTGTAGGGAACAAACACTTACCGTGCTGCCACTGGCGATGGCTTCTCTGCTCCTTACAAACAGCTCGTACGTGCGTAACCCTCCATACGGTTGAAAAAGCCATACACTAATTTTTTTTAAATTATACATCACACGTGGCGCCATCCGTGTAAACAAGCTCCTGCTGAGGGGTTATGCCCCCGCCCTCCCCCCCCCCCTCAGTTTGGCTGTAGAGACAGGAAGTGAAGTGATGTGGGGGAAACGACTCCACAGGAACAGGATCTCCTCAAACGTCCAGAGTAAGGGGGACGAAACAGATGTAGAGCTTCGGTCAGCTCTCGTAAAGCGAGCGGATCCGTCGACCAATCTGGGAGGCGAGTGTGAAAAAGGCGTGGGGAGGGGGACAGTACTTCTCAGGCACGAGTTGCGACTTCGATGCAAGACTGTTGTTAGAACCCAGAGCCTCATGAATATCAATGAACCTCTCTCTCGACTATGCCGGGTGGGGGTGGGAGCGCTTCCCTCCATCGTGGTGGTGGGGAAAGACAGGACGTCGCGGCCGAGCTTCACGTAAACTCATGTAGGATCCTAGGGTCCGCGTCCCTGTTGCGGAGGGACAGCTGGAGAGGAGACAGCATTCGAGTGCTCGTGCTGTGATAACCCTTCATCTGACAGCTCTGTGGACATTTCAGCTGCATACCATGCCTGGTTATTCTGCTGTAATGTACGATGAAAGCTGGGAGAAACCATTTATCTCTTGGTGGGAGGGGTGTCAGGTGACAAGCCCTTTTCACCTGCAATTACTTTCCTATGATTCCCATGTATCCTCCCTCATCAGACCTCATTTGTGTCCTGGCACCCCAGACCAAGACCGACGTCCCCTCTTTTCCCCTTTTGTTTCAGCTCCCCCCCGACATTACCTCAAATAAAGACTTCCTTCCTTCCTTCCTTCCTTACTTCAAACCCAGTGTCATATGGATCTGTTTACTGCCCCTACAGAAAGAAATCTTGAATACCTGGCCACCTAAATCGGCACGTTTATCTTGCTATTTCGTAAGTGCTGTCCAGCAATATAAAAATTGTAAATTTGCACCCTGGAGCCCAAACACCCAGGAATGATCTGGTTAAAATCAGCATTGGCAGTAGTGTCTCAGTGCTAAGAAGTATTTGTTAACGTTCCTGCATTAGATTTCAAGTGACTTAAAACCATCACGGTGTCAGCATTACTGTGATACTAAACACAGGAAGACCAAGCTCTTATTATGTCTGTCCTTCCTTTCATCTGCGGCACATCGTCGTGCGGCCGCCTGAGTGCGCACGATGACATCGGCCTCCTCCTTCAAGGCCTGGAGCGTGTGAAGTAAGGGCACCTTGACATGACACACGGAGCATCCCGGGCACACAAACCCAAACGATGCCGAATGCACATAACGGAAAGCTACCATTCGAGAAAGAAAGTTCTCTGCATTCACTGAGTATAGCTCTGTATTCCGGAATGGCGAGAAAATCGGTGGAACATTGGAATATTGCAATGCAGCATATCTGCCGGGCTCGGGGGGCGGGGGGGGCTGTGTGGCTCACGGGGCCTCCAGGCCAGCGGACAGCTGTTGTTGGAGTCCCAGTGCCAATGGCCTGCTGGAAGGAGTCCCACCACCGCAGTATGCCTGGGCACGCAGTAAGCAGCTCCCTCTCCTCCTCTCCTGTCCTTTTTTCTGTTTCTGAAGGATGGATGGGCTGCAAGTCTCTGCTCTGCCTCTCATCTTTATTCAGAGGGGCTGAAGCTTTGATCTCTGGCTTGCAGCATTGGGAACAGCTGGCTCTCTCTTTTTCCCCTCATCATAATCATCGTCATCATCATCATCATCATCGGCGTCATCATGATGACTATGATCCTCGTCACTATCCTTATCAGGGCCAGTATATCTTTATTTTTACTGCGCTCGGTGTACTATGAGAAACAGTTTTGTACACCAAACAACATTAATGTTCCCCGATAGTACAAAAAATGTTTCTTAGAGTCCATTTCTGTACCTTAAAAGGTACATTTAACTACAGCTAGGGTACAACTGGCAGACCCTTGAGGATACAGCCCCAAAGGTACAGATAGGTACATCTGTCTGTTAGTGTGGTGTTAAACTAGAACCCATGACAAACTCTGCGAATTATTAACAGAGAATCCACTCAGTAACTCGGAGCCGTCGACTAAACGAAAGTCCTTCCGATTCATTCAAAGCACGTCTCATCAAAGTGATCTTTAAGTGCTTCCCTTTGATGCCGCAAACGATGCGGCTTTTGCAATTAGCTCGGGAGCAGAAATGGGAGGCCGGAGGAGACCTGGCAGTAGGCAGTTGTACTGTAGCATTCGAGTTGGGCTGCTGCTGTAACCTTGATGTTGACAGGATGCGCCCTAAACGTCACAAAGCTTAAGTCTGCAGCTGTCGCTGAGGTCATTCCGAAATATAATGAAGGCCATTGGCTGTCGGTTGGATAACCCTCTTTCAGCTGCCTGTGTCAAGCGAATGTCTTTATCACCTTCTGACAGATGTGTTTGTACTCGGGTCTGTTCACCCCACGCACTCATGTAAGAACCACTTCTTGGCCTGTGCTATCTCTCATGTCATCCGGAAGATTAATAACATCTTCATACCATTATAGTATTGTTTAAAAGGGAAATGTTGACATTGATATATAGATGTGTTCCTTTAGACATTGCAAAGAAAATTGAGCTTACAAAACTATGATCACTCGATTTTTTTAGGTTTTTATTTTATGTCTAAGCCATTATGTAGGGGAATGATATTGGCAAGATGGGGCCCTTTATGATATTATGTGAGGATGTGTTCGATTTCCTTGTAGATTGCTTAGGATTATTATATTCATTCTTACTTTTTAACTTCAGTATACAGCCATGGAAAAAATTTTGAGACCACAGCACAGTTTTTTGTTTGACTCATTTCTCAATTTACGAGTATGTGTCTGTGAATAATATATGTGACCCGTCGTAAGTCGCACTGGTAGAACTGCACCCATAAGACTCATTTCGTGGTTATGGGTCATAAATATATATTTTGCAAACTGCAGCCTGGTTCTTCTATGTTTCTCATTAATGAAGGTTTCTTCCCTGCCTCTAGCACCCTGACACAAACTGTCCTAGCCGTGCACTTCACACCTGCACTTAACGTTTCCCGTTCCTTTTCAAAGTCACTTGATGTCATCCTACGATTCATGAGAAACTGTCGAATAAGTTAACAGTCATCTCTGGCATTAGGATGTCCCATCCGCCCTCTACCCGACTGGTTTCTGCTCGTTCCCAGTGTCTCCTGCTTCCCGTTATTCCTGTATACTGCTGTCTTAGAAATCTTAAACATGGAAGCAGCCTGCTGCTCAGCAGAACCACGATTTAAACCAGGATTCAAAAATGTAGATTAGTTTAAAAATATAGTGTGGTCTCTTAATTTTTTTCCACAGCTATATGTCTTGAAAATAATAGAGTGCACTAAGTCCACAATTGCTGGACCAGTTCTGGTGAGACCTGAGAAACTCTGGTGATCTTTGATTTTGATCCAGACATTGCCGTTCAGGGGTCCTCCGGTGAAGAACTAACCCTTTCTCATCGTCCTCCCGCTCACACTAGCCTAGGAGGTCAGTCACACAAAGGGTCACAGAAGCGGCTTCCTCTCCTCCTAAAAATCCATGATACCGAGTCATATTTTTCACTCTCTGGCATTTAGCTTCCGGGCTCTTAGTCACCTGCCGTCTATTATCTTTATGCAATGAAACACCTGGTCCTGGTTCTGAACAAGCAAGCGGGTCACTGTGGAGAATATCAAGGTCATGTGCAGCTTCTTTTCCAGTTGTGAAGGGCTGGCCAAATCAGTAGGGTACTAAATGAACTATGGGACATCAGTGCCCTAACCGACCAATGAAAAGATGTTTTGTCATGAAGTCAAGAAACGGCATAAACCATACGAGAAAAGGCACAGGGATGCTTGGCGGTACAGCCATTATGTAGCATACACTTCAGTTCAGGCATTCTGAATGGGCTGCAGCCTAGTGTTGCTGGACTAGACCTACTTAAGGGATTAGTGCAAATAGCCAAAGATACATCAGTCAAAGAAATTTTAAGAACCATATAATACCATAGGGTACCATAGTGGCTGAGGGTAGCATGGTTGCCTTATACCTCCAGGGCTGGATGGTTGAGTCTCTTTGTGTTCTACAGGTGTCCTCCTGTGATCCAAAGACATGCATTTAGGTTAATTGGTATCTCTAATTTGCCCTTGTATGTCTGTACCCTGTGATGGACTGGCTTCCTGTCCAGGATGTATCCTTGCTGTGTGCCTTATGCTACCCGGGATTGGCTCCAGGCTGTGCTGGATAAGCTGTTAGATAGATAGGTGGATTTAAAATACAACAGCTCTCGGTTCCAACAAAAACATATTTTCAGCACGACGGACACAACTTCAGTGCTCAGATATTGGCATGATGCAGTTCTGTTCCCTTCTTTTTTGCCATGTTAGCATTTTAAGTTTTCTTGGTACTGTAGGTTCTTACGCTTAGTAGCTCCTTAGTAGATCCGGTGAAGATGACACACAGGGTATTTCTTATGACCTTGACAAGGCGATTTCTCTTTACTTTGTGCGATGTGGGTGGATGCTGGTCCTACTGCTTGTTTTACATCACCTCTGATTATTATCGGGGCAGGTTGGCACATCGGAGGCGAGAATGGCGTGTTGTTCCCGGGAGACCAATCGTGTGCGTAGGTTCATTACCTGTCGATCAGCTTGCCGTGTGCCCCTTTCTCTGAATCAGCGCTGTTTAGTCTAACCACTGTCTTCACTCCCTCTGTGCATGCATAGGCATCTCCTGAGATTGGGGTAATACTTAATTTCAAAGAAAAGGAAGAATGCAAGGCAAGAGTGAGTGTGCTCAAGAAATAACACCAGAAGAGCTGAAGGAGTATTATGTGGATTTTGTTTTGTCTGTGGTTGCATTTGTCTGTGCTTGTAAACTTTAGATTAGCAAGCTTACCTCCTCGCCTCTCAGGCCAGTTGTACCTGTAAAGCTGTGTTTCTCAGTCTGGTCCTCAGGAACCTACAGGTCCACATTTTTTCTGGAGCTCGGAGAGAGCAAAAATGTGGACTGTCTTGGCAGGGAGCTCGGAGGAAGCAACATGGACCAACTGTGGGTCCCCAAGAACCGGGGTGAGAAACACTGCATGCGTAGAGATTTGAATGAGGGCAAGAGGTACGTCCAATCCTGAGGGCTTTGTCCTCCAGGACCAGAAGGAAAGTGGTTCGCATTTCTTTCCAGACCTCGACGTCCTGTTTGAAATCAACACTTGAATGGAATGGAGCTGATTCTCCATTATTTATTTTTTTCCAGGGGAAACAAAGGATTGCAGATGTAAGTTACCCACGCTTGTCTCACGTTGGATCGACTTGTATTATTATTTCTTTTTGGTTGCCCTTTATATCAACGGCCTCAGTACCACTTTAATTATGCTACCCTAAGGTCACCAATAGACAAACTTTAGTTACATTATTCTTACATCTCTGGGAAATTAACTAGAGCTTCTGCTGTTGTGATCCAAGCCTAGATACAAACTGTTTTTGACTCCTTGTTAATTGATCTGCCGCAGTCTTGTTCACGTCAGCGGCGAATGGTCTAATGTATCCTTAAATAGAAAATGATTTAACCTTCAAGCACCTGTGGACCCAGTGGAGCTGTCAGTCTGGTGGGGATGAGGTAGATCCATAAAATGGGCCCGGGGACCATGTGGCCACGATCCATTTACTGGCAGCTATCCCAGGAGGCTTTGTAACGGAGCTGTCCTCACAGTCATCCTGGAGTTTCGGCTCCAGGTGATCGCGTGTTAGTGTGTGTGATGGTGGGCTGCCTGGCGACTGTCTTCCGGAAAGAAAATCCCACATGCATATGGCGAAGGCGCCAGCGGGGCTGACGTTAACTCGAGAGTTGCGAAATCGAAGCTAATTTTGTCCTCATAGATGCAGTCCTGCTCTGATTGGATAATCCCTCATTGCTTGGATAAGCTTTACCTCCCTCTAAAAGGACGGCCCCTTTGACGCTGGGAATGCAGCTGCCCAGAGCCGCCCAGTCGCATCATTTCCGAACCCCATCCGCCTGTGAGCACTTACGTCAACGGGCAACTTATCCTTTCAGCTCAGTCTCATTGCCCAACATGCCCAGGCGTCCAGTGGCCCGTGATGGCGCTGTGCCCTCAGGCTCCCGCACCCTTTGTCCTTGCAATCAGGGCGTATTGTCCAGGGCCTTGAGTGGCAAGGCCTGCTTATTAACCTCATATGCATATAAATGAGGGATTAGCATAATCATTGCCGTGACTCGCATTTTCCATTGCATCACCACTTTATTTTAGCAAAAGCGATGGCTGCCCTTCCGTCTGAAGCCGGTCCTCGGTCATAACTCTTGTGTCCCTGTGTTGTAAAGAGCCTTTCACATTACTTACGTAGGTAACTAGCAGTATCAGTTCGATGCCCCTGTGATCTTGGACTTCAATAATGTCAATGTACCATTATAATGCAGCAGCTCTGAAATTATGTTCTTTTTCCTCTGCCAGATCATACCAGACCAGACCGGGCAAAACTAAAAAATCCAAAGCAACATACATTTGAAAGCAGGGTCAGGCGGTCCCTAGAGGAATCGGGGGGTTATGGGTTTTGCTTAGAGGACCGACGGTAAAATCACTCTGGTACCTCTGGGAATTGATCCTGCAACCTTCTGACCGCAGGCAGCAAGGGAGAAAAGAACAGCGAAACAACTTCAGTTTCCAGGAGTAATTTATGCAGGATGCTAAGTGATTGTTCGCAATGAAACTGGATGCCCCTGCTTCTGTCATCCTTTTGTCCAGCAGGCGGCATACGGTGAGGCATCAATGTGGGCCGTTAAGGGTGAAGGAATGCATGGCCGCGTCCTTCCTGAATTGTAATCAGGGATAACTTTTCATTTGACCTCGATATCTGGGCTTCGGTCAGGCCTGCCGGGATCTTCCAATGCATGATTAGTTTGTATTTTTTTTGGAACATACATGTGTGTTAGTGAGTGGAACAGGCGGAGAGTCTGTGCCTGGAGTCCTACTTCCATGGCAGTTCGCAAGTGGCCAAAGTATCTGAGATGACCTCAACAGTCCTGTGGCCTAAATGACATATCAAGGGCAACGTCAATTCAACATGACTCTGTTCTCTGCCCCCTCCACACCTGCTAGCAGCCATCTGGGGGTTGGTGGAAAATGGTGTAAGGTGGCCAGTGAATCCTGTAGCTGTTTCGATGTTTCTCTTTCATTTCCGGAGTTCCCTAGATCCTTTTCCAAACACCATCCCCAAGTTTGGTAAACTGGAGCTAATCCGGATGGAGCTAATCACTTCTTTAATTTTTTTTTCTCTTTCTCAGTTTCATATAAATATATAACAGTATATACAGGAGAGGGGGACATTAGCATGTTTCTCTGAGAACTTATTTCCATGAGTTTAAATTTTCATTCCTCTTTTATTTTTGCAAAATTATCGATTTTTTTTCAGTATATTAAGACGGAAGAAGCTCCCGTTGCAGGATGAAGGGGAAATTGTGTTATTTTCAATTGGGAATCTGGTCCAGAAATGCTTTTCTAAATCCACAAATTATCCAGGCTGCGAGGCTGCCCGGAGCATCCGGCGCTGACGTCTCTGCTGTAATATTAGCCGCCGTTATCCGTGCCATGCAACGCGGGGAAATGGCGGGCAAATTGCCCGTGATCCTGGGTTTGCAGGGGCCAAGCTTCCGCTGGGGCTTAATGGACTCTGGAACCCAACTCGTGCGGCGAGTTAATTGCAGTCCGTGATTTGAATTATTTTTTTTTCCCCTCCCATCCACATTTGAAAACTCTGCAGCGTCCAGCAGCCATTAGCACCGACCGGGACTAATATGAGTTAATGGATTTGTTGGGTGGGCGCAAAGAAGATTATAACCTACAGAGTGGTGTAAAAACAGGCACTGACTTTCTTAAGCCCTGGACTTAAGAAATGCATTCAAGATCTTGATATCTGATTGTTTGCTAAAGAGACTAAAAGGGTTGTAATCAACAGCGCTTGGTGCCAGATATTCGGGTAACATTTTATAACCCACAGTAGCTTCTCCTCAGAGCTGTTGCCATATGCGATTAAAGTATGCTTTTCAGATTTTAGCATTGTTCATTATACCAATAACAGCCCCAATTAGAGTGTGACTATTGCTTGGGTTATGAATAATTCAGCCTTTCCCTAAGCTGCCCCGTTTATCCTTCTCGTTGTTAACGAGGCTGTTATTTAGGCCCCTGGGTGTTCTCTCTAAGGTAGTGTGTGGCTTTAGTGGGTTAGGGCACCATACACGTGATCAGAAGGTTGACGGTTCAAGTCCTGTGGTTGGCAGGGTAATTTCACTGTTGGGTCTTTGTGCAAAGCCCTTAACCCCGAGTTCTCCAGGGACAGTCTGACCCTGCTCTCCCAATTGTATGTCACCATAGATGAAGGTGTCTGCTAAATCAGTGAAATGGGGTCACTTTTGATGTGCCATTGTAGACTATGTCTGAAAATTCTAAGATGATCCAAAATGATATTACATATTGCAGGATGAGCGAAAAATAAAAAAAAAAACATACCCAGCTTTTAAACCTGACTGGGATTTTAAAACAGCCCGAAAACATATTTACACTAATGAAAGGAAAAAGTTTCCAGAGAAGAAAACATCTCCAGGTTTTGAGAGAACACTTACAGAACACAAAATTACTGGCAATTTTCTCCGCTAAAATAACACTTAGGCTAAATTTACATTAGCTTTGCTCGATTGGCCCTCTCTGATTTGTTAAATAACGTCTCGCTTGAACTCCTCGGGGTATTAAGCGGGTGTTGCTCGGTCTTACATGAAAAGATTCACAAACAAGGGACTTGGAGCGAATGTGCTGCCTTTGGCCCTGTAACGTCGTCTTCAGGGTAATGAGGCACTCAGGTTCCTGGGAGGGCTGTGCTGTTCATTTGATCCATGGAGACTGATTCTGAGCTCAGAGCTTCATCTGCCTGGTGATATTTACAGTTATACAGACACACTAACCCACTGCCAGTGATTAGTTGTACAAAGACACACTAATCCTAAGCCCAAGATTGGTACCTGTACTGAAAGAGCTTTAACTGAAGCTTATATTTGTACACAATTTATATTAAACTTGAGTATAATTTCTGCAGTGAGTTTTTTTTT
Source organism: Brienomyrus brachyistius (assembly GCF_023856365.1). NCBI lineage: Eukaryota > Metazoa > Chordata > Actinopteri > Osteoglossiformes > Mormyridae > Brienomyrus > Brienomyrus brachyistius. Next base: position 21,595,354 of record NC_064535.1, read on the forward strand.
TGTGCGTAATTACAATCCACATCTTAATTTTTTTTTAGGATTTTTCTGTCTTGCGTTCCCAGCTTTTTCCCTTTTTATGACAAAATGTCCTTTTCTATATTTCCCTATTTAACATAGTTTATTCGTGAACATAGACTGAAGGTTGCCGAAAAGCGTTTGAGTACTTAACATTAAGCGTTCGAGTACTTAACGGTCTGCACACGGAAATAAGCGCACGAATTCACATGTGCATTCGTACTAGCAGGGTTGTCGACTCTCACGAATCTTACGACGAATCTATATTATTCCCTTAGAAACCTACAATTAGCTACATGAAAGGCATTGGGCTAGTTTGCGAATCCTACAGACTATTTACAAGGTAATACACCTGTTACATGCATTTAAATGCGTGTGCAGACTTGCCTCGATTTGAAAATCTCACGCCAGCCAGTTGATCAAAGCTGGCAAGTTTGCTTGCGAGTTCGGGCCAGCAGGAAGGAAAAGTTAGGTCTCCCCACCTCGGGTTTCGGCCGTCATTTCCGGAGCTTTGGCGGGCTTTCGGAATCGAACTCAGTTGAAAGGGAGGGGGCAGAGTAGGTGCCATCCGCGGCGGAGTACGAGAGGAGGCGTAGTCTTTTCCACCCCGGGGGAAATAGCAGGTGAATTACAGACAAAATGGAAGCCAGAAAGAAAAACCTCCTCTAATATATCAATTGTTGTTGCTCTGAGATGATATTTCTGGCCAGAAGCCGTAGACTTGCTATATGGTCACGTTTGTATCTAACCCATTTTCGGATTTGACAGACAAATGCGGGAAATAGGGTTTGTAAAATCTGAATTATACATCTGAAATAGAATAGGGCATGTTCTCTTTTTCTTTGAGGCTTTGTAAAGAGATACAAAGCTGTTTCTATTTTGAGTTAATCAACGACCATAATTGCAGGAACAGGAAACGTACAGTAAAGCACCGATTACACATTTCTGTTAGTTTTGTCTTTTCTCTTTTATTATTGCTTCCACAGAAAAAGTCTTTCTCTCAGATAGTCAAGTTCATTAACACTATAAAAATTGCAATATTAAAGTGCCTTAATGTTCGGCTTTTTATTATTTTACTCAAACTGATTTTTATTTGTGATTTATTTTATGAGGTACCGCTGCCCGTTAATGCAAACACTCTGTTCCAACAAAAAGTGAAATGTGGCTCGAACTGACTACATACAGCACGGAGGCTGGGGCAGGAGCTTCTCTTTCTGTTCAAGTGAGCATCAGAGCGGCCAAGAAGCGTGATCCAAGTGATTCTGAGCATGGTGTGATTGTTAGTGAAGTATTTGGTGGTTGCAGCATCTCGGAAACATCCACCCTCCGAGGATTCTCAGGGAATACTGTGTCTGCAGAGTTTATAGAGAATAGTGTGATGTACACAAACATCTGGTTAGTGGCCGAAAACCACTGATTAATGATAGAGGTCAGAGCAGAATGGCCAGACTCGTTAAAGCTGACAGAAAGTGCAAAAATAACAGTTCAGTACAACAGTGGTGGTGTTGAGAATGGTTTCTCTGAACTTATCACCCTTGCAGCGGTTCTGCAGGCAAAACTGGGTCCTACCGGACACTAGCTAGGTATGGCTAATAATGTGGGCACTGAGTCTAGATTATAAACAGTTCACCAGTTCAATATGCAGTAAAACAGTCATCGAACTAAATCATTAGGAAATGACACACCAAAAGCACCATTTATGAAACACGAGGGACTAAATTATAATTGGTACTTTTTACCTCGATGGAAAAGGTTGTGAATTAGCTTCCGCCCATACATAGGCCGCTGGCTTTTATAGCATTTAACACAGATATACCTTGAGAGCCATACGTCAAAGCCATTATCCCCCTGAATATTAAAACCTGTTTTTACAGTTGTCGTTTGTACAGCGAGTGGGGAGAGTCAACAGGGGCAGCGCAGGTTATTTCCGTTTATTTTCATTTTTCCCGACCACTTTTCCCGCGTCAGGGCCGCTGCCCGCCGAGCTCCACGGAGGCGCAACTGCAGAGCAGAAATAAATCCAGAAAGGAGGAGCGGGAATGATGACAGGCGGCCGCCATTGCAGCATGTATACACTTACGGCAGAGATGCTCAGGAAGCTGGTGTGACAGGTGCCTCGAACGAGGTTACGTTGCAGGATGTCAGAGTGGGATTTAATTGGACGACCTCCAGTACGGTCCGTCCACCACGGTGCTCCATTCACACGGGGACGCTGTGGGTTGAGTGGGGTGGGAGTGTGTTTGTTGAGGAGATCGCAATCTGATGGTGTGGCACCGTCTGCCTTTTTTGCCTGGGAAGTGATGACGCCTTCCGCTCCCTGATTACACACTTTGGGCAGCAGAGGGTTCTAAGCAACGAGATGTAGCCCTGGGAGGAAGATGTGGGATGTGCCAGGAGCCAGAACAGGGTTTGCTGGTTTTGGGCTTATCGCTTGACGCTTTGATTTGAGCATCTTGTCATTGCTTTTGCTCAAGGACCCCCAGTTTCACTGCGTGTTTCACTGCGTATTTCAGCTCTGCGGTGGCGCAGTAGCTCTGTCACGTCACACCTCCAGGGTTTTAGGTTTTGTCTCCCGCCCCTGCTCTGTGTATGCGTTGGGTGTAATTGCCCGTTGGCAGTGTGTGCGTTTGCCTCGCAATGGGCTGATGTCCCACCCCAGGTGTTCCACTGCTGTGTGCCCTCACGGTGACCCTTGGATAAGTAGCTATGGAATCATACAGGATGATAATACATCAAAACGTATGAGTCTTCTACTGAGCGGGATCTTGGCGGGTTTTTTGGAGCCCAGTGTTACCAATTAGCTGGAGGTACAGGATAAAGTGTGTACTAGATCTCTTGAGGGCAACGTTTGTTAATTACGTTAACAGATGAGTTAACGTAATTAATTTTTTCTGGCAGCCCAGTGACTTCCCTGCCTTTACACTCTCCCAGGAATATTAGTCTTATGTTACCGATAACTCTTCTCAACGCAGCCCCTCCTCCCTCTTGCAGTTCTGATGTCGAGTGTTGAGTCTTCTTCAGATCCTAGTCCTACTAAACTAGGAGATCCCAGGTGCCTCACCCAAAAAAAGTGCCTGCATAACATATAGACTTCACTAGGGAGGGCCAGATCAGTATGCGGGGGGGGGGGGGGGGGGGGTTGGCACAGGAGGGGTGCCCCTATGTGGTGAGAAAGCAGAGAGATGAAGAGGATGGTCTGGCAGAAGGAAGAAAGTGTTTTTAAGAAGGCTGATGCATAAATCTCCCAGGTTCTCAGGAAGCAATAAGGCGAGAAGGGAGTGAGAAGAGGATGGCATGGTCGCTCAGTGGGTAGGTGCCGTGGCTTCACACCTCAGGGTTTGGGGGTTGAATCCCACCTTCTCAGGCTGTGTAACGAGTTTGCAAATTCTTCCCATGTCTTGCAGGTTTCAACTCATGACAGTCCCATGATATGTAGTTAGGGGAACTGGCATCTCAAAATTGCCTATGGTGTGTGTGTGTGTGTGTGTGTGTGTGTGTGTGATGGCTGTACCCCTACATCATGACCCATACTTCCTCGGGACAGTCTCCAGGCTCAGAGTGTTGGATACACAGTAGGTAGATGGATGGATAGGAATGAGAACAGGACCAGATGATTGATTGGTTGGAATCAAAGATCTTTGTGACGCTTCTTCAGTGATAACTGTGGGGATTATTTATCCCTAGAGCAGTAAAGCTCTCATCGGCATCAGCCTCCTCACTTAATTAGGCATCGCTGAGCCACACGTGCCATGTAACAAATGTCTATGGCATTTTCCTTGTACACGAAAAGGGAAATAAGATGCTGCATGGCAGCCATTGTCATGAACGTTTCTATTAGGCGTGTCTTTCTGAGTTGGTGGAGCTACCGGCAAATATGTGGATGGAGTTTTAGTTCCCTCGAGGGTTTGGATTAGGGTTTGCCTCATGTTCTAGAAGACCCTGCAAAACACCAGGCTCACCTTCCGCTCTGTGTCCTGCTTTCAGCAAAGCCGTCGTCACTCAGATAACGTTAATGAAGCTCACCCCCCTCATTTTGGTCTCTCACTCCCCGTCACACAAACCCCCGCCCCTCTCGAATAAGGCTTTAGGTTTTCATTCTGCATACACAATTGTGATAGAAACAGCTGTCATCATTGCCGGGGCTGATCAACGACAAACTTGTTGTGAAGTCACGGGCGGCTTATAAGCACCGCTCGTCGCAGCAGTCCCCAAATTTCGTCCCCAATCTTGCGCCTTTCTGCTTCCCTTCACGGGGATTGACAGGCATCCCGATGGCACCGGTCTGTCCACACAGACTTCCTGGCCAGTAAAATGTTGCCAGACCCTCAGGCTAGATTAGATTCCCTGGCAAATCCCTCAACATGAAAGGGCCTTCCGCCACCGCCTCTTCTGCTAGCTGTCCCCCGAGGCAACTCAGTCAAAAAAAATTGCAGGCGGGGAAGAAAGACGACTGCTAAATTATTCCTCCCACTCCGTCTAGTGGGGCTGACGTACTGAAAGCAAAGTTTGTGCCACACCATATCGTGACAACCACCAGGGTCTCTAGGTGGCAGCCAGGCCCATTTGCCTGGGCGGCACTGAAAGTCAAGACTTCCCTTGAACCCTGGGTTGGGTCAATACCTTCATTTTCCCCCACAAATGCCAGATTATGTTATTTTCAGTGAGTTTAATTAACCAAACGAGCACAAGGATAGGGGGAAACCCATTACTCGGCCAAAGGTGCGATTTCCAACCCATGTTTGAAAGGACCCGCCATCATCATCATCTCCTAGAGTCTCTAGGTTGTGCTTAACTTAGAACCAGGAATGGTCTTCCTCTACTTAGGTCGTGCAGAATTAAGTGGAACATCCACAGCTCTAGATGGAAATCAATCAGGCTGAAAACAATAATAAATTTAGCTGAAAGGAACTTTTTTTGACACGACTTACTCTATTTATTCCAATTTTGTGGCTGAACTCTGGGTTCATTATTAGAGCACAATGTCTGGCGTGTTTATCGCAGTGCTGTGACACGCTTGAGGGCGGAGCTTATCTTTCATAAATAAGCATTGGCTGACATCACCAGGCAGAATACCCAGGCAAACTGTGAGACCACACTAATTTCTGCCTGTTATTCCTTTATGGACTCCCGTGTATTAGAGTCAGGCTGAGTCTGTAATCCTGAACTCTACTTTAGTCAGAAAAATGGGGGTTTCCTTTTTTTCTTAACTGCAAAGTGTATAATGAATATAAACAAAGAGGCACGCAGAGAGGAACATTGTTACAGCATGCACAGCGGACGAAGCAGCAACAATGCCTTTGGATTCAATAACAAGACATTTTACCTCTTCTCATTCCATATTCACACTCCTCCGCACACATATACACCCCAGGAGAGACTGCTTAAGTTAGTGGAGTGCTGTGACGAGGAACAGTGTGCCATCATCACTGGCGAAGCGTGGTGCCAAGCACCTCACCGCTTTGCGAATGAAGACGATGGGGAGGGACTTATCTATTTATTTTTGGGGTCGACTGGTAGTCATCAGAGCTGATGTGTGACGAGAGCTGCGGAGAGCGTGGGAATGGCTTGATGGAGGCTCCTCCGTGTTTCTTTCACAGGTGCGTCAGTGAGAAAAATCTACAGGGGCGGCAAACACAGACAGTTCCAGCCAAGGCCTGCCTCAGTGAAGGCAGCGCTCTCTCGGAGCACTGTCCGCTCCGTTAGGGTCCATCGGCTCTAAGTCCGCTTTCGGCTCCCCGCGTTTGCCCGTGACGATGGTTTGTAAATGGCTCAAGGCCGAAATCGCGACGATGCCAATCTGCTGCTTTGTGGGACGGGAGATCTTACGGTGCATTAAGAAGAGCTACCGTGGAAAGTGCTCTTTCGTCCTAAAGAGCAGAAAAGCATTGCACTCTGAAACACTCAGACAATTTGCAGAGATAAACGCTCCAGTTTGCTTGGCAAAATGCGCTGCTTTGGTGGTTTTGGAATAAGGCACACGGTTCACCTTAAACTAACTAGCCCTTCGAGGGTATCTGTGTATGGTGTTCGTTTCCCCATGGCTCCATACTTTATGTCATAGTGGAGACCTCTGAGTTTTTGGCATTTGTTTCTCTGGGTGTCATACCATGGACTCCGTGGGACAAGCAGAGTGTAACACATCAGTGAAGTATTAGCATGCTATTAGCATTAGCAGTCATTAGCATTGACTGAAATTAACTCTCATTGCTGTGCACATTGCCAGGTTATTACGAAGTTCAGACACGTGCCGCTAGTGCGGGGGATGAACGGGTATCTCAGTGTGGCACAGAGAGTGACAGCGTTTCCTGGGAATGACAGTGAATGTGGGCTCGTAATAGGCTATGCTTTAACGCGATTATGACTTATTAATGATCTGAATTCCCTGGAGGGATAATGATGTCACTCGGCCAAACCAGCGGCAGCTCACTGTAATGCTCTCCATAAAACTCTGGCATCAGAAACCAAACGCTCAAAGGCTGTTTCAACCTCAGGCGTGAATTATTTTTGCCCCGGAAGCACTGCTGTTCTGTACCCCGTTTCGTATAAGGCGTTAGATTGATTCGCTCATGCCTGGTTCATCGCTAGTGATCAGTTATCACTATAAAAATCCACAAATTCAGTTTAAAATTCAGGAATCAAATTCAGTCATGACAGTGTTTTATACAAAAAGATTCATACATGCTTAATGAACAGAGCTTAATAACCAATACCAAGTTCTGCATTCGCTTATGTTATATATAGTCCACTGTGCTGGTAAAAGTCAAGAAAAAAGAAACCTCGTTTTGTACTGCAAAGTATATTCTCAATATACTGGGGATTTCAGAGGTAAAATAGGAGAGAATTGACCATAAAGGCCGTGTCATTGGGCTAAGCAATGAAAATCTGAACACTACGAGAAACATGGTGTGGCTGTTAGTTCCGCATGGAATGTAAAGAAATAACAGGAACTCGGAAGAATACCTCGCAGCCGTTCCTCGTTCATCACACAGCATGCTTGCTGGCTGTGGTGACAGGAGACCTGGCTTGCTGAGCTTTTCCGGGTTCTTCTATTGTTTCTGCGCTCTCTGGTTAGCTCCCAGACTCAGCTTTTACCTCAGAGCCTCTCTCAGCAGTGACGGAAAGGGCTTTCTGTGTTCCAGGCCGACCCACCCCATTCCTCACAGAGATAATAGGCTGTCGGGGAGCATTTTGGGGACATCCCATAGAAATACAGAATCGATATCTCGAAATTTTTCATTTGCGGTTGTTTTTTCTGCCCTCTCTAAAGTTTGAATTTGTGCCGTTCTGTACAGTGGACGTGGGGATGGGAGTTTGGGGAAAAAGTCTGGAGGCTTTACTTCAGATGCCGGACCGAAGCGAGTGTACACTGGTGTCGAGTCCCTCTTCTCTGATATTTCATTTTAAAGTAGGTTGTTACGCCTCTGCTGGAGTGTTCCGGCCCCCTCACACAGGCCTCTCCCCACGTGCTTCAGCCCAAAGTGGTAATAATGGAGTCACATTTTTTATAACCTTCCCACAAGCTAGTTTGCTCAGTTTAATTTAACAGCATATAAACCAAGTTTACCATGAAATTAGGCTTCTCTGTTTATATAAACTCATATAATCTAATTCTATAATTAAATGTGATTGTCTGTTATGGATGGATGATGAAGGGTTACAGGTTGGTTTGGATGCTTGGCTGATCCAGATTTCGAAGTCTGACACGGGGACCAAATGAGACAGGGACCGGCTGAGACGGGGACCGGACGTGAACCCAGCAGACGTGCTGCTTACATGATCCTTTGGAGGTTTCAGGGAGTAGAGAGAGAGGCTTAAAGGGTGCTCCAACTTGAAGTAATTAAAAAAAAATGTTCCTCAGTGGGTGGGGTTCTGTTTGCTGTTCTGTGCAGACCTAGACCACTCTTGCCCGAATGTATCTGCAAAGTGACTCCCTCCATCAGTCCCTATTTCACTTTCTTCCTCCTTTGCCCCATTCTCTCATTCCCAGTCTTATTACTACTCCATTAGCCACTGGGAGCCATACCATCGACTCAATGACGTTAATGTCATTTAAGCTATTCACTGATTATGCAGTTTTACCTCTAACTTACCGGTGGTCCTTCCCCGCTCCGTGAGCAAATAGGTATGCATTAAAACCTGGGAAATGGCTTCCTTTATGCACTCTTCTACCAAAGTAACTGAGTTTTATTGCAGGGAGTAATAAAATCGAGCACCTTGGCATCAAAATGCCTTAATTGAATCAGGTGTAATTGTAGCGGCTTAGAAACCTTCCTGAGGCTGGAGTTGGCCCACAGAGATTGTGGGCAGCAAAACAAGGTGATTTACAACCGTGGGCGAAGACAGATGTCTCAGGGGGGCCTTTGGCACCCCGGCTGTGTTTGAATTCTGACCTACCAGGGGCAGAACAATGGATGGAACACGGCAGCAAACTGCCAGCTCTCTGCGTTTTATGGTGAACTACAGCTTTCCTCTCAGTACATCTTGATTATTAACGACTCTGATAGAACGCTGATCCTTCTTTAGGACTCGGAGAAGACTGGCAAGACTTTCGAGTCCTTAAAACGATCGGCTGGCGACTCCTTAATGATCATGGGTCTGGTGATTCCTTCAAGATGGTGGATGTGCCGATTCCACAGTGTTCATGCAGCAGGCCGTGCCTGTTTGATCACAGAAATGGCTAGCAGACACCTGCATGATAAAATGCAGCCTCTGAAAAGTGCTTTGTACATCACTGTGTAGCAGTACAGCATTATGTCGCAACTGAAGGCCGTTTGGCTATTTATTCCACAAACATATTCATGGAACTGGTGACTGAAGCAGAATGTCCACCTTTTCTTTTTTTCTTTTGCCGTGCGAGTCAAGTATTTTCAGAAGTCCTACCGACATGCCTCACCCGCGGCGACAAAGCCGACCTCTAAGGCCGTGCCAAGTCACGCAGCCTCTGCCCGACAGCCAGCCGCGTCACTCTGCGCTCGGGGATAAAGCCTCACACGAGTCCTGTAATCACGCCTCGCCAGGACCCGCTCCGTTCACATCCCTGCAGGCACCGTAGCTGCGTTTAACTCCAGCCGGATGGCCTCTCTTCACCCTCACGTTCCCCATGCGATCAGTTCAGCCGCCAGGATAAATCCCTGCACAGCCGTTTGTGTATGCGTGCCTGTGCGCGCATGTATGTTTGCTTGTTTAACAATGTGGCGCCATCTACAGGAACTACATCATACTTTCGCCATGACCATGTTCATCTCTTCTAATCACATTGCTAATTTAAAATTACTTAAAACCACTTTTGTCAGCATAATTATCTCTGCAGAATTATCCCATATCCCATCCCACCCGTGCAATTTGTTTTTACAAATTTTTATTTATTTTTTTTCTTGTGGTCTGATGACCAAACAACAGTTGCATGGCGTCTCCGGGGTGTTGGATAAAAGAAACATTTACTCCTCATAAAATCAGATGCCCCTAAAAATCCCGCTATTCTCAGCGCTCTGAGGATGTAAGCGATTCACATGAAAACCGGCCTAAAGGCCAGTGTCGCTGTGTGGCAGTGCTGCCCATCTGTTTCAGTAATAATCAGCCTGACCGCATAAAATGCAGCTGAGTCATTTATTAAAGCGCCAGCCCTTCATAATTTCATGCTGTTTTCACTGTCAACTTTGCTCTAATGCGAGGGATTATGTGAGAAATCTGTCATTTAAGCGGGAAGGCAGCGTTCCTGAAATCCGCTCTCACCTTTTAACCAGTTGCATTTTTGGTAGCAGCAATCGATTGAACGTGGCAGGGTGCACTGTCAGAAAAAAGGTGCCAATTTATACCTTTGAGGGTACATATGCTTGTCAGTCGGGCTGTACCCTCAAGAGTCTGCCAGTTGTACACTAGCTGTAGGTAAACGTTCCTTTTAGTCTAGTTAGAGGTACAGAAATGGACTCTGAGGAATATTTTTGTATCACCGGGGGAACATTAATGTTGTTTGTGCCTTGGGGATAATTCCTTAGTCAATTTCTGTTCCATAAAAGGTACATTTACCTACAGCCATATGGTACAAATGGCAGACCCTGGAGGGTACAGCCCCAGTGAGAAGTACTAGTACCCTCAAAGGTTCAAACTGGTACTTTTTTCCTAACAGTGTACAGTCCTGTTTTATCTCCTTGTTTAGAAAGTTTTATAAGGAACCTGCACCATGATAAATGGTTAATATGATTTCAGTAGCCATATTGAATTACAGTGCACCTAATTCTGCTTCTGATTAGCAAAACAGAGACCGTGCAGACAGCACGCACTGCTACTGGATGCCAGTGATGACAGCGCTTAATGTTTCCCATCACAATGAGAACTGATGTGGCTGAGAAGTGGATGAAACTTCCCCATTTGCCTGAGTAATTAAAACCTATCATGGTTCTGATGAATTTAAGCAATTTGCCAAATGAAACCGCCGCGAAGGTCAAAGTGGGGTGTTTAAGAACTCATCAGGAATGCCCTCACCACATCATAACAGATTTCATTTTTGTGGGACCATTATATGTAATAATATAGTGGCCTTCAACACAAAAAGGTTAGTCTGGGTTTGAGCCGAGGTGACATGAAACGGTGGTTTGATTTGCTTCCCTGAGGTCGAAGGGGTTTCTGGAAGGAAAGGGGCCACCAGATTTTTGTGAAATTTGCATGTTTAGGTGTGTTTGAGCTCGCTTTGCTGCAGGCAAATTATGGAGATAAACTGAGGTCTAAAGTAATCGTACTTAAATGTCAGGACAACACTGCAATTAAACGAAACCCAAATGCATATTCAGAGTTGCAGATGTGCACCTGTGTCTGCCGTCGTTTCATAATCCTCATTTAAAATTACGCATCTCTAATTTCCGAGTTCACGATGTTCAGTTTGCGATTACGAATTACGATTTATGCATTTACAACTTCAGTGCTACAATTACAAATCCTTATTTATGAGTTCAAGATGTCCAGGTTGTGATTATGAATCACAGCTTATGCATTTACAACTTCAGTACTGCATTTACGACCCACTAGGTCAAGTACAAATTTGTTTTCGGATTTGCAATCATTTTTTTACGAACAGTTTCCTTTAGACATAAATCCACTTCCATAGCACATATCCTTCGATATCGATAGTGGATCAGTTTGCTGGTGACGAGCACAGCATGGCTTCATGAAGCTCTGGACAGACTCAAACACTTTCACTCGTCTGCCCTTTTTTTTTCTCCCAGTAAACTCAACCTTTAATGAATTCTGTCATATCTCCCTTCTTTGGGGTTGAGGACATGCGACAGCCTACATCAGGCCATTGACGAACGTTAAGTGCACCAGAGTGAAAACCTACGTGTCGCCATGGCTACACGAGTGCCGCATGCGCCGGGTGAGGGTCTGTGCTCTGCCTTTTGCTATGGCTTTAATGGGGGAACTGGTGGCTGTTAGTTACCCAGTCAGCCTAGTTAATGCTACGCGCAGAGCAAACTCTATAAGCTTTTTTAAAGGTGAGGAAACCAGTTTTCCAGGTGGGAGCCAGTGCTTGCTATGATCCATTAGTGCAGGTTAGTTAGACAGCTGTCAGTTTTCGCCTTCCTTCATTCATTCAAATTTACACCGGTGCCTGTGGATTTGATTTCCTGTTCAGTGTTGCTCCGTTACATGTCAGCGGTCCTAATAGGGGTCGACATCGTGTCATCTGACTCCCTGTGTGTTTTGTGACCTCTGGAGAAGCCACGAGTTATGGAGGTTTGATTTATGGTACTTGATACCTTAATGACCTGCTAGGCTACCAGATAGCTTGAACCCACTCACTGATCTTGCCAAGGAGCCAACATGAAAGGCTGGATAACTTTAAGTTAATGAGGATGCCGTTTGTGTGAGTAATTCCTGATATATTTTGCCCTGGGCAACACTAGGATAAGAATTCATGAAAAGAACTGAATTCATTAACTTGTGTAATATTAGGCATGCTGGATGTTTATGTGTATGCAAGCATGTCTGTTGCACACATGATCGCTTGCAGATCAATGTCCTGCGATGAAATTCTACCCCAGAGGGGTGTATTCAAATATCTCGGTGCTGAATGGTGCGATGCAAATGTAGCTGAGCATTACTGATTAACGTGCCACCTCTTCGTTGTCCAAAATGAGATCAGCAGGACCGGGTTGCGTGTCTCACTGCAAAACCTCCAAGATGCCTCTGAGGTATCCTGCTTACTGGAGCATACCCTACAAGTGTAAGGAGCAGCCAATTTTCACTGTAGATATCACCACATGCTTCTGTCACCTACACATACCCTTCAGTGATCTCATCTGGGACCTAAAATGTGAAGCAGCCAGAAATTTAGAGGCCATTGAGAAAGGCATGACGTTTCAGTGTTCCTCCCGTGTTCGTGTGTGTGTTTGCCCTGCGGTGGACTAGTATCCTGGGCTGGTCATCCTTCATCTTGTGTCTCGTCTTCCGTGGGATAGACTCCAGGTTCACGTTGACCTTGTAGCGGAGAAACGATTACGGAAGATTGATGTATTATAAAAGCCATGACGTCTTCATCTGTGAGGAATATTAATAATGATTTAGAATCATTCTGTGGAGGATTTCCGAGGTCACATGACTATTATATTGATTTACGTGCCGCCCTCTATTATGTTGTTATGTTAGTGTTTTTCACCGAGCTTGTAACAGAGTGAAGGCTCTATCTGAGGCAAAAAATATATAAGATTCTTTGACTGACAGGGGAACACACACAAACACATTAAGGTCCTTTTCAGCTCTCACAGTCTATGTCAACTAACACAATGAATAAAGGATGAAGCCGCTGCCTCTCACACCAGCCTGCTGCATATTCCTGGCTGGAGTTTGTTCTACGTAGCTACAGAAGGGTTAGGGGGCCTCTTGCGATCCCCTGACTCCTCGGCGCTTCCAGCGCGTCTGTCATTCCGGCCTGCTTTCTGTCTAGGAATGCCGCGCTCACCAGAATTTTAAACCGAAGCCAGTCTGGGGACCGAAACTTGTTTTCGCTCGATACTTCTCCTCGGCCGTTCCCTCCAGGTTGACTTTACATGACCTTTAGTATGATTTCTGTGAGGCTTCTTGCAAGAATATATCCTGCAAAGCCCCTTTGTGATGTTCTGCCACATGTATGGTGCGCCGAAGAAGGTCCATTTTCACAGCGGTAGACATGTTGGACGTGGATTTCAGCCAACTCCTCTGACACAACAACTGCGAGACGTCGTTGACATTTATGGTGATGGTGTGTTTCTATCTATCATGGTATGCTGCATAATTAATTTTTGGCACAGTACCGTTTCACAAGTAAGTTTACACATATGTACTTGTGTGGCTGCAAATTATTTTGAAGAATTTTTTTAAGAGCTTCCTGTTATCAGTTCACAGTAACAGATCACTGTTGGTTAACTGGCATTATTGCTTTTTTGGCATATGTCAGTGTTTTATTTTGTCATCTGAACAAAATTCAATTCTCCTGAGGAAAGAGTTTTCAACCGTAAGAATATGACAAAGCTCCTCACCAAGAATGGAAGGACTGTCGCACAATAGTTCCCAAAGCAGGGCTATCCAAGGCCGTCGTACATTCCGAGCACTCATTTTTAAACCTTCATCCTGTTCCTCAAAGCCTTTGACAGCCTTGATGTGACAGATATCAGGAAAGGTTATTGCTGTCCCGCAGGCACTGCGCTATTTTGAAAGGACGCGTGAGCTTCCCCTCGAATGAATATTCATCTGCCTTCACCCGCACTTCCTGTGTTCACTGTAACTCCACGTACGGTAGTTTCCGATCAGCCTCTTCCCAGCAGTTTCACATAGCTACACACATATGCAGCTACTGTTTACACACCCGGACACACGTCATTTCAGCCTGCAAAAGGATTTGACTGTATTCTTTGCGGCTAAAAATTTATCGCTAATGCTAATATTCAACGGCAAACAAAACCACAGCAAAACCGCGTGTTGAGAGAGCGCCGTTGACGGTACTGACGGGTGTTTACATCCCCCCCCCCTGCCATTTATTTTTTCACTGAGCTGCAGTGTTACATGACAGTGTTACAGTGATGTGTAAGACCTGCCACCTACATCTCTTTACCACCAAACCCATACTCTACTCATCTACGGTTTGCTCGCCATCCAGTGCCGGCAGCCTACCCTCATATCTTCAAAAACTGCAGAAAAGAGCTTTAGCAGAATAGCGTGGCTTATTAAAAGCATTCATCTTCATGCAAAAGCTTTCATCGAGTATGCAAAAGCCAACAGATCACAGAGGATTGAAGGGCATTCAAATTCTCACTCAGGCTAATATGAAATTCTATATCTTAATGCTGTTTCATCATTAGTGGAAGTTGGCTGCGTTGTTTTGTCATTCAGGGCCGACATGGAGGATGGTATAGTCTTCAGTAGAATTGTCAGGCATTTTTCATTCAAGTCTGTCGTTTCTGTGCGCAGGAATCAATTGCGTTGGTTTCAGGACAGCACCTTCTCATATGACTATTGAATATACTAGGAACCCACATGCCCATACCTTATGGCAGAACTCATAGGCTGAGTTACCCCCCCAACCCCCTGTGAGAATAGTGTCAGGTTGATGGATACGGAAATCATCTCAGGCATTCATCATCTGTCACCTCAATTTGGGGTGTCAGTCTAATACATGATAGACATTCCATGTGTGCACGGGCCTTTGTTCCAAGGGCACTTAAGTACTTCCCCGAATCAATTATTTCCCTAATTGAACACATTTACACTTCTCTCTGGTACTGAAGGTGTAATTCCCTACCCTTTGATAATGGACAAGGTCATCTTACATAAGAAAGATTGAGTGGGACGCGTCACCGCCCCCCCACCCCCCTCAAAATTCCCCAGGGAAGCCATTCATAGTCGATATTTGACTTCAGCCTCACTGGGGTTTAATTTAAACACAATTCAATCCTCTGTAACTATTGGCTATCGATTAGCGCCGCAGAATCAATCTTCCCTTTAACTGACAGATTGATGTTTCTTGGGCCCGTGAGAAGGGTTGTGCACCTAATAGGTATTGATCTGTTAGAAAAAAGAAATTAGCTATAAAATAAGCCCGAAAAGGTACCCGAGGACGACTATGGAAACGTCTATATTTAATTATGTAGTAGAAACAATATTGAGAGTAATACCTTTAAGTCAGATATTAATGAATGACTGGGTTTATTGTAGATGAATTACGGATAGAGGCAGCAGGGAGGAGGATGAAGAGGAAATGAGTTGCAGGCCTGTATTGGCGCTTTTCCACTGCCACCAAGAACCGAGCCATACCTGGGCTGGAGCTGAGCTGCAGCGGTGCTGACCTGGACCTGCTTACTAGCTGAGCTGGCTGCATCATCACCATCTGAGTGGTGATAGAGCACAGAGATACCAGTGATCTGAATCAATATGCATGGATTATCTGAAGGAAAGAAGGGCATGTTCTATATATTATTCATTATTAGGAGTATCGCTCAACACCATGTACCGATGCATTCCCAATAACTCAGAATATTTCCTACCTCCTGCTTAAAGGAAAACTACAGAACAGCTGAATGGAAAGGATTCGTAACGCAAATTTATGCAAGCGAATGCTAATTCCACTAGCATTCGACGCAAACATAAGACGCCGATTCTCACAGACTTGCTGGCGGAAATTAGCACGTAGTAAATCGTGATGTGCACTGTGTGAACAGTAAAGCTTCTCTCCGGTTTTACATCGCTGCTTCTCTTCAAACCTGGCAATGCCTTTACCGACCCTTCTGCGGCGGCAAAACGCGGAGCGAGCTGGAATCGCGCTGTGACGAGTCTCTCTTAGCGGTACGGCTTGGTTCCTGTATGCCAGTGAAAAATCTGTGAAATTAAGAGAATACAGACCTCGGAGGATAGAAATGTGAAAGGCGAGTCCTAGAGAGGACTGACACTGGACAATGACCACAATTAAGAGAGGCGAGGTCATTGTGAAGCTTTGAATGGAGTCAGCGCAAAGCTCTTGTAGTATCGCAGGTATGGATTCAGCTTTATCCCTGCTGTTGTTGGACAGGGACTTTCTCCAGATGTATTGTCCTGGAGCTGCACGTGACATTTGGATTCATCTTCTCTCTGGTTGGGGTAGCTTGTTAGCTTTTTGGTAGCGCTGTAGTCCGAGACCTGTTTATTACTGAATGATCTCCAGGGCTGAAGCTGAAATCGCAGCTCTGCACCCTCTGTGAAGATAGCGCATGTTCTCCTTGTGTTGCGCTAGTAAATTGCCCTTAATGACTGTATGACTGACATCCCATCTCGGCTGTTCCTCTGTTCATCCTGAGATGGGCTCCATACAACCCTGATAGCTCCTGGCTCATTTTCCCCAAGCAACTCATCAAGTTCACATTTATATTTCAGGATATTTTACTTGTGATAGCCTGGTGTCTCCTGGGAGCCAAACAGGCAGTCTTTAGGTTATGAATCTGTGCTCTCAGTCACTTTGCCTTCTGCTTCTGTGGTATGTTCATGATTCATGTACCATAGAACTTCCGAAATTGAATAACCCCAGAACACATACAAACCCAGCTGCACGCTACTGGTATCGCTAATAGCTAAAAGGAGTTTTATACTGCTCAGAACGGCTAATTATTGAGTTATATTGACGGTATGGAAGGTCACGAGTTTATTATTATTATGTCCTCTGCTTAAACATCCATCCATGGATCATCTCGCTGCTGGGGGAGTCCGTGCCCCAGACTCTCGACTCTTTTTCTGTCCCCAAAATATAAATACTAAATATGCTACGCTCTCCAAGCCGGCTCCTTCCTGTCTGCGTTTTTCCTACCATGTTCCTGCCTTTTGTCGTCTATTCCTGGAAAGGGAGGAACTTTCTAATAAACCTGTTTATCGTCACAAGGTGCCGTTTGCTGCCCTAACTCTAGAAGCTCAGACAAGTGCTGCTTAGCCGTGATTCTGCGGACGGGATTCGCCTCTCAGCTTTCCAATTTCAAACGGAATGAGGGCAAACATTCGGATTTATGTAATTCTGACACTTTTCAATTTCAAATTGAGACTGGCATGCATTGGTGTTTGGTTAAAGATAAATCTTACTTACAGTAGCGTGAAAAGAGAATCTAAAACATAGTGTGGCCCCAGGTCTGGACTTCTTATATATATAATTGAGAAACAGCTGCTTTAAGACTTTTATAGATTTTCTTTTTCCGACGGGGGTCAGCAGCAGTGCAAGAAACTAGGAATGTCGTCAAAGCTTGTGATTTTAATGAGCTTTTTATTTTTCAATTACATAACAAATGTTGTCTTATTCTTATTTCAAGTTCCATGTTCCAGTATAAAAACCTGCCCTGATATTCATGTTCTTTCTAGAATGTTCATTGTAGTTCTTTGTAGAATGTTCATTGTAGTTCTTTGTAGAATGTTCATTGTAGTTCTTTGTAGAATGTTCATTGTAGTTCTTTGTAGAATGTTCATTGTAGTTCTTTGTAGAATGTTCATTGTAGTTCTTTGTAGAATGTTCATTGTAGTTCTTTGTAGAATGTTCATTGTAGTTCTTTGTAGAATGTTCATTGTAGTTCTTTGTAGAATGTTCATTGTAGTTCTTTGTAGAATGTTCATTGTAGTTCTTTGTAGAATGTTCATTGTAGTTCTTTGTAGAATGTTCATTGTAGTTCTTTGTAGAATGTTCATTGTAGTTCTTTGTAGAATGTTCATTGTAGTTCTTTGTAGAATGTTCATTGTAGTTCTTTGTAGAATGTTCATTGTAGTTCTTTGTAGAATGCCAGGCCGTTAATAAGGATGACACCAGCCTTTTCTCAGAATCCCTCAGCTGGTGGCTTAATGTCTTCTTCTATAAGCCCCCTCGGTGCTCTAAACCCCCCCCCATCCCACAGCCTACAGTAAAGGTATAGGCAAATTCACACCCTCCAACCACTTTAATTAAATAAAGGGTCTTTCCTGATTGATTTTCTCGGCCTTGGTTTCAAAATTTGCTGATAAACCAAACAGTACCTGTAAACATGATTGTCCCAGCAAACCGTTTCTATATTGGATATTTTGGTTTATCACTGAATATTCCTGCCAGGCAACGTTGTATTTTCCCTATGAGGTCGATTTTTAAAAATGACTATTTTTACAGTTCTGGAAGAAAAGGCCCTTCACTGATTCAACTAGCAGAGGGACCCGTATTCTTTGAGGCAAACAAGCAAGATTTTTCTCATTTTTGTCTGACAGCATTAACGCTAATCATTGTTGTTTAGTTTTCCATTCATTCTCCTTGCACACATCAACAGTTCTAGAACTTTCAAAACCTCAAATTCTCAGAGGCTAAAATGTTTTCATGAAATTAAACCTGGATGTAATATTATATTGAATTTTCCTAAAATAATTTTCTAGTTCTCAAATGTTGAAGAGATGAAGGTTATAGTCAGAACACCACTGACCATATAATTCTAGGTTTTATTTTCTCAGCTTCCAGACCCTAATTAAAGCCCGGTTCCTTCTTCCCCTTGCTGTGTCACATGGTCCACTGTTCCATCTGAAGCAGGTCTTTCAGTAATCTAATGCCCATGTACCATTTAACTTGTTATTTAAACACCGGTACTTTGCTCAGCGTTTATTGGATAACCATGACTAGAAGGTTATCATGTAGGTGATGAGAGGCCTGTCTGCATGAAAGACAGGACTGAAGTTTACCTTAGAGGTCATTTTCCACTCATTCTTGGTGTACTGGTGTTCAGTCGAGCTCATTTTCCAGAAATGCTTGGAGTCACTGTCTTGCTTCCATGCATCCATGCAGCTTTGACTTATTGTATTCTCTGGATGCGGGGGTGGGGGGGGTCCACATCACGCTTTTTTTGTGTTCCATGGCTCTGCTCCTTTTTTCCCCCATACCGGTGTTTCAAGGTCAAAATTAATTGAAAAGTTTTCCAGTCGTAAGCCTCCCCATGACTCACTGTGTACAGGACGGGGCTCGGGAAATTAATGTAAGCATACTACTTAAGGCCATCTTCAGCGTGCCGTAATCATTTAATGGGGCCTCTGTGTTTTATTAAACAGGAGAGCATAGATTCAATTTGGAGCATTTCAATCAAGTATTTAGTTAATTTATTATTTGAGATAAGCCATGAATATTAAGAGAATGCGGATGCCACTGTGCTAATCACAGTGGGAACAGCCGCCGATCAGTGAGTTTGAGTCAAATTAATGCGCAGCCGAGTTTTATAAATAGTACTATGGTTATTGATTACGTTTAAGGATGAAAAGGTGGGTCTGGGGATTCGCTGTGTTATGTGTTATGTCCCTCTGGATATTAATGCTGATTCGAACGTCATGAAAGCGGTCTGTGCTTTTGAAAGATTATAGCTTTTCGTGCTGGATTCATGGTGAGAAGCATCACCGCTTGCGGTGCCCAGGTCTTCAAATTCTCTGTGTGTTAATCAAGGCTGCATTTTTTTTTGTGGCGTTTCTTAGATTATTCCTGTGGAAACCCAGTGTTCGCTGTTCGTTTGTTAATCTGCTCTGGCAACATCACTGGCATCAAAATTATAGTGTCCAAGCCAATCGGTCAGTTCTGGTCATATTGTGCTCACACGGTGAATGTTAGTCTTTTAGGCACCGTGAGACTATCGTCTAGTTTTGCATCTACTTTCATATTGTTTTGCACTATCAGTATTATCTTTAGACTTCTGTAGATACATGAAGATGAACGGCATTGTTGCACATGGTCAATAAAGATCTCGCGTCTTGTAGTTTGCTTGTTTATGCAGTGAGTCTGAATATGAATCGGTTCCAGTTTCCAACAAGCATTCATGCCAAGTTCACCGTAAACATTCATGGTCTGATTAATGATGTGAAAATGGTGATGTGACGACTGCCATACCGGTATAATTAATGAACGTATGATTTGAACCGGAGGCTCCATTAACCACCTGAAACGCGAGCAAAAAACAATGGATCCTCCCTCTACATCTTATCTTTCTCGAGAAACATCACGCTCTGTCCATCTCTGTTAGGAATAATGAGATTTTTTTTGTACTTATATGTTCCTGTTTTATAAAATATTTATCTTGAACTTTAGCAAGGTCAGAATGGTCATATTTGCCCAGATGCCTAATGATGATTAATGTTTAGCGATGCCATAATATTTGTTGGATGTCTAAATGTTGGCCATCTCACTGTGCCGCTCTCGTCTTAAAATAGGATGGGGGAGAAAGCAGTCAAACTCTATGCACCTGTCAGCTGAATGCCATGGGGTCCGGTGGGGAAATCGCGGCATGTGGAACAGATGGAGAAATTTATAGTGATCCAAGGTGAATTAGCCAGAAGGTTGCCATCTCGCCTGTTACGCGGGCGGAGGAATGCAGCTCTCGTGGCCGACAGATGGAGTTATTTCAACGCTGTCTCGCCACGGAACGTTGTGGATGATGGCAGGAGCGGTGTCGCTGACCCCCTGTGCCCGGCCTTGTCTAGATCGCGGGATGGAAGGTCATTGGACCGTGGCTCTGGCCACCTGCTTGGTCGCTACTCTGATTTCCTCGGGGGTGGGATGCAAGGCCCAGAATAGAAGGCTCACACCTGTTCACTTCCTACCTGGGTGTAGTGAACCATCAGGTATTGTCACATCTGCCTACAAGGAGTTTAGCACCCCCAGTGGGACAGAGGGGTAACTTCAGCAGTGATGAGGTTTGTCTTTATTCTTTTCACACTTACAAGGAGGATTCTAGGGAAAATAACTCAGCTCTGTTCCCCACTGTTACAATTCGAAAGCTGTCAAAAGATCAAAGATGACAATGAGTTGGAGGACTGGGTGATTCTGTTTACCTCATTCCCGCATAGTTATTAATGCATTCGCTCTTTACAGCTCAGAGGAAACCTGGAAGGGAACGGATTTAGGGTCTTGTGGACTTCAGTGGTTTCTGCCAGGGGGAGAATCTGCAGTGGGATCCGCACCATGACTCACCGCACTGCGCGTCGTAGGAACGGAAACTGGAAGAAGGAGGAAGGCGGGCCTCATATACCATGCTAGCAGGAATGGGGCAGGCCTTGTGTGTTGGACACCAGACTGGTTTCCAGTTTATGGTGGGGTGGGGGGCGCACTCCGGGAGGGTCTAGCGTGGAGCCCACAAGCTGGCGATTCGGTGCTGGGGGTGGCGTGCAGGGAAACAGTCAGTCCTCCGTTAATGACTTATCCCGGAGCTCAGGTACTTCCTGTTCACTGGCTACGCTCAACCTGCACACGATACTCCGGAATCACATCCGTTTCAATTTCCAGCTACGCCGGCAGCCCTGGGCGCTCTCCCGTTGAAACGCTAAAATGAGCCCGCGCTCATTCTGTCGGGTCTGCATGTGCTGCTCGTATCCGACTCCTTTCGGCTGATGATGTTGTTGCTGTTGAAGTAATGCGGAATGTTTCAGGCGGTCTGCATAGTACGACTGAATCATTTAAGGCCTCCGGTCAGCCTCAAGCTGAGGAACAGCCACTCACCGCTGCCTGTTTCCCTCATCCGTCTTCTGAGTTCGTATCCTGGTCAAGGTCGTGGGAAAGCCTGGAGCCCGTCCCAGGAAGCGAAGGGCACAAGGCAGGGCTACGCGTTCACACACTACGAGCAGCACAGTCATGCCAATTAGCCTGACTGTGCGCCTTCGGACTGCGGGAGGAAACGGAAGCGCCTGCAGGAAACCCACATGATTTGGGAGGAACACACAGACTTTTCACCCAGGGCGGAGGTGAAACTCAAGCCCCGAACCTTGGAAGTGTGAGGCAAAGGCGATACCCACTGAGGTACCATGCTGCCCCCGTTTGCTTCAGAATAATAAAAAGATACAACCCTCTCCCCCCAAACTTATCTTTGGCATCCATTGGTAGAAAGACACAAATAACAACCTCCAGTGTAGTGGGGGGTGGGGGGGTGGTATGTAAAAAGCAGGAGCCAGCCAGGTCCAGGTGGGGGGGGAGTCTGGAGTGTGAAGTGGACCACTGGCTGTTGTATGAGCAGCCGTGTGTAACACCAGCAGGAACCTGGAGGCCAGAGCTACAGCAGAAGATATTGACTTTCAGGAAGCCAGCAATGTACAGTGTAGTGCACTATAATATAATATAACCCACTATATATAAAATATTATATATAATAGATGGCAGAATGGGGGGCAACCTCCCCAGGACGTTTAGAGATAGCCCCCAGGGGGAGTTTTACAGACCGGCGGTTCCTGTTCTCATTTCAGCTGACTGGGGAGGCCAAAATGAACCTGATTGGGTAATTCCCAGTTGAGGCGTTTACATGAAACATGACCTGATGTCTGTGCTCTCCACTACTAGCTAATCTTACTGCAGCGCGACCGTTGTACTGATCCAGGAGCAGTTTACCACGCTTCAGATGCGTAGTAATCTGGTGAGAGTCACTCGTGCTGGCTGCCGCTTCAGGCCACACTGCCATCCTTGTCCCCTGGGCACACAAGAGGGCATCCAGGTGCCATCCCCGTTCTCAAACCGAGAAGCGTGACCAAATAGTAGTCCACCTTCCACAGACAGGCTCCTTCTCGTTTAAAGCGGAAGGTTGGTAGAAGGTGGGGGGGACACGAGACGATCGGCATTCAGACGTCACCCAGTGTTAATTGGGCTGAAAGGGATTTGCGCAACAGGTCTGTGGAGGATCCTCGAGCGATGGGGGGGGGGGGGGGGATCTGTGCGAATCTGGCACAGAGCAGCAGTAAGAGGGAAAGCGAGCGAGGGAGACGACGCTATTTTAAGTCCTTATTAATGCATAACGTGACAGAGAGGCATAAATTTGCACCATCGGTCTCATGCTCCAGCCCCCCCCCCCCCCCCCCCCCCCGTCTCTGTAGCCAGAGCTGCTGCCATATGTCCCTAATTGGTCCTGTTTCCACCGCTTGTGGCCCGTTATGCTGTGGTGCCACTCGTAACGACTGACGCCGTCCCTGAAAACAACAGGTTTTAGCGCTGACTATGTGTTGGCAGGTACTGATGTTTGGTTTTTTTAATTAATGACAGTTTCCATACAGACGTGTAAATAAAAAAGGCAGCGACTGCGAGCGGCTGGTAACGCGGCTCAGCTCCAAAGCCTGTGCGCGTCACTCGCTCTTTTATTTACGCATCTCCGTCAGCGGCACCGCGTCTCCGGGGCGGCCTGCCTGCCCGTGTCCCTTTCTCTTTGTCTGAAGCGATTTGTAACCGGCCTAATGAGCTGCCTTGTTTGTGACTTTCCATGGACCCGGGGAGTCCCAGTGTGACTCGCCTGGGCAGCAGCGGCACCTTATTAAAAAAAACAGTGGGAGGAGGAGCCAAAATTAAACCTGTAAGGATGGCGGCCAGGGCTCTGGGTGGAATGGGATTTGGGTAATGGGACAGTTTGAGTGCAGCTGGGCCCCCCGGCTGGGGGAAGAGAGTGCAGTTTGAAGGAGTATGGGGCAAACAGACTGGCGAACCTAAGACCGAAGGACACGCAGGTGGACAGGCAGAGTATGGGACAGACAGACAGGTGGACGGGCTGATTAAGGTACAGACAGACAGGTGGACAGGCAGAGTAAGGGACAGACAGACAGGTGGACAGGCAGAGTAAGGAACAGACTCAATGAATTTAAATTTAACGTCATTCAGACAATATCACTTTTATTATCGGCAAGTACATTTGCTTGTACAAGGAATATGGTCTGTTTAACTAAACATTAAATACAGAATATATACAGAAATATAACAGTCTGATGCTGTGTAGAAGGTTAGCTAAGGTAGGTGTAGACAGACACACAGACATATTTATTTTGTGAACTGTACCCTTCTCCCTGGCGCAGTTTCATATGTCCGTCCTTGTCTCCGTCACTAATGACCGTATCCGCATGTCCTACTTGGGCCAGTGACCCTCACCTCTCCCGGCTGCTTCTCGGCCCGCCTCCATCACGAGTCCGGTTTTCTGGGTACACCGAACCCCTGAGAGCCGACG
Source organism: Brienomyrus brachyistius (assembly GCF_023856365.1). Lineage (NCBI taxonomy): Eukaryota > Metazoa > Chordata > Actinopteri > Osteoglossiformes > Mormyridae > Brienomyrus > Brienomyrus brachyistius. The sequence goes on from NC_064535.1 coordinate 21,619,293, forward strand.
GAAGATTAATCACCAGCAATGGACGTACAATTTAACTGCGTGCAGGGAGGCCAAGAGAGGCGAGGCCTGTGGTGGATTTGAGGCCAGGGGAAACCCAAATGGGGGTGAGGGATGGGGGGATTCCGGCCTGTGGGGGCCGCCAGCTCCGCCGCTCAGCTACCGCTCCTCCCTCAAAGGCCTCTGCCTGACAGTCTGTGCCCCCCCCCCCCGGCCCGTTAGCATCTCCAGCTTTTTCTGAATGGAGCTGTCACAGTAGCTCTGGAAAAGATTCAGTAAAGTAACCCCCACCCCCCCCCACCCCACCCCACCCCACCCCACCCCGCTCCACGGCTGCTCTCACACGCCTGCTTTCTGTCTCTGTTACCGTGTCCTAATCTGTGCCTCCGATGACTCTCAGGATCCCTGACCAGATGGCTGGCTCAATCTGATATCTCCACTCGACTCCACGCTAACGAAGGTTAACTCCCCACCACACCCACGAAAGCACTGGCACACCGTCATCCACGATACCCGCGCCGAGCCGCTCATGGTGGAGGACTGATCCAGCACCGGCGGACCTAATTATTCAGGTTCATGAGAACATTTATGTAGGGTACCACTACCGGTTCCTAATTAACGGTGCCGTTCTCCGAATGCACGGATCCGTGAATTGGCTGCAGGCTCCAGCTAGAACATTCGCAGTTAATCCTTTTAGGCCGTGCAGACTCCTCGGCGCTGGACGTGACATTTCAGGCTCCGGACTTTCTCCGCTCTAGATTTATAGGCGTCATTTACAGGAGGGAAAAGGCAAATCTATCATTTGCTGAATCATTCCGATTTACATTATTTATGTGTCATGCCAGTGGTCTTTGTGTGGGGGGAAAAAGTTCCCGGATTCAGAGCCACATTAAAGTCCTTTTGCAGGATTTGTGTGCATCTACGTATATGTAATAGATATATAGTGTTTATTTGCTTGTGCTTTTACGTGTTGAAGTTTTCAGTATGAGACGGCCCCCTAGTGGTCAATAGTTGGCCTCACACCCAGAATCCACAGCGCCAACCTGCGCTTCTTATCCTCCCTAATGCCGATATATATGCGTTCCATAATTAAAAAGATAGAAAATCTTTTTAGAACGCCAAAGAAATCATGAAAAATGATGGGGTTTGAACCTGAAAGAGAACTTCTTTTGAGGGTGTGGCTGGTGATAGTCCAACTCCCATCTGAAACATGTTATTTTGGTGTAATAGTAGAGTGGGTGGGGCTTCAATCATTGTCCACCATGTTGAAAAGCAGAGTGATGCAAAACACCTCAGTCCAAACCTGAACCCCTGGCAAAGCAGTAAGAACGAGTCTCCAGTCCTGCACAGAACGTCTGCTGCTCCCTGTTGTCTCCTGAATAATGCCAGCAGATATCTGGGTCTGTGTGAACCATGAAGGATGACCTGGGAGTGTTCCTTCTGCATGAGGACTCCATCTGAATAAAATAGATGGATCAGAACCTCAGCTGCCTGCCCTGCAAAGGAGCGTCGTAAAGATGGATGAAGGTGTCTTCTATTTGGGACGACTTGCTGATCGCTCCGGGTGCAAACACCTGTTAGGTCATCTGGTGTGGGGCATATATACGCAGGAAGAGAACAAAAATAGACAGAGGGCTTGTGAATCGCAAACATTGCTCATGCATTTAAAACTTTGGAGGTTCTTGTGCTGCCTGGGATGGCAGTGATCGGAATTGATTCTGGACCCATTGGTCGTTATGACTGGATCAGATGTACCAAGTGGTCCGAAGGAGAAGTAGGTTGTGTCATGTCTTTCACAACAAAACAGAAAAGCTGACAAGTGACACTTGTGCACGTGTTTGTCTGTGTGCTTGACACCATAGCTTCTAGTTGCTGAAGAACAGGCCGCGTCCACCATCAAGGCAAAATATCGAATCCATGTTAAGCACTTATTTTATTTCAGGCCTGTAAGGTGTTTGACCCATGGCACAGGAGAAGCCTGTTGATAGATTGTCCAAATCCTCTCCCACTGCAGCCCGGAGCCTTTTCTCATGAAATCGTAACGAGCAGGAGCCGTCCACAAGAGTCATTCCGGATTTGCAGGGCAGCTGATATATAGCCGCATCTCCGCGGTTGGGGCCTGCCCCCGCTTCGGTCGACAGAGCCGCGCTTTCGCCATGGAAACTGAGCCTATTTGGTCTTTACCTCTCACAGGTCCCCCCCCTTCAGCCGATTGGCTGATGTGGGTGCCTGTCACGCTTCATAGCCAATGAAGTATCCAGATGTGAGCTTGTCCTCCTGGGTGGAGGCCCTCGGACAACGCAGATGCTGTTCCGTCCTCCAATTATCTCCGCTGGCTTGGAGCGGAGGGCGCGTCTGCCTTGCTCTCCTCCCGCGGCTACGCACACGTGGCTCCGCTTCCTTCCAAACTAATTTATGCACCTCCGCCCGGGGGCGCGGCAGGGAATCAATACCAGAGGACCCAAAACAGATTGCGTCCGGGCAGGTGGTGGCTAGACGTGATGCGCAGGCTGTTCCAGTACCGCCAGAGCTCATCGTAACACATGGGCCGGACGGGGCGTGCCCACCGGGTCACCGACCCCGGCGACGCCCCTGGCGACAGCGAATCGGCCCCCTTTAGGTTTCTGCATGTCCGAGAACGCGTTGTCCCTCGACCCCCTCCAGAATAATCAATAACCGTAGTGATTTAATCCATTTTTAATCTCTCGGTCATGCCATGGAACGTGATCATTAATCCGCTAAGCGTCTGGGCCCCTATGGCGGCGGCGTGTCAGGTGAATTGATGGCGTCGGTGGACTGAGACCGCATTTCAGCAAAGGGCTCCATTTACGAAATGGCTCTTATTCTGTGTTCCCATTCTCTGTGTCAGACCGCTATATTTAACTCTTCCCTTTTTAATTCCTACACATTAACTGGTCTGACCGTTATAAATGTCTGACCCAAAATTGTGCACATTCTTTTTTTGAATGAGGGCACCCCTCCCCATCCCCCCCACCCCCCCACCATCAAGAGCGTTGCAATCATGGGACAGTCCCAAGCCTGTCAGTCTAATAGGGTGTTTGCATCGAGAGATCTCATGATCTTTCAATCTGGGAAACGAGAAAGACTCATCTGCCCTGTCAGTCCAGCGCATGGAAATGATGTCATCACAGAGTGCCGCCCGAGCACCTGTTATGCAACTGGCTTCTGCCCAATCGCTAAGAGGCGATGTGTGTCACGAAAGGCCAATTTAGCTAATTATGACAATACTGTTGAAAAATGAGTAGCAGCACATTTCAGTGACAGGAGTCGCCTTCGTAGAAGTTGAAGCCGAAGGTTGCAGAGCTGTATCTCGGGATGCTTTGCTGCGTGTCGTAGCCTGACGTAGACATTGTCCAGCATAAGCAGGCTAATCAGCAGCCAACGGGCCTGAACCTCCGGCCTCCTCCTAGATTCTGCCCTTCCTCTATGGCAGTGGCCCGGTGCTCTGTCAAATCCGGTTGGAGCTGTTTTTGGGTTTGGACGGTTTTACAGACGATGCGATTCCATAACATAAGCGCCAGTAGACTCACCGTGATAGAAATCGATCTTTCCGACCTGCCGGCTATCCTTATCTCACGAGCCTCTTCTGACGACATCAGATAGTAAGACATTTACAAAGAGGCAAGAAAATAACACAAATATATACAGTTCAGCTCGGGTATCAGCCTTGCGGCCATTTGTGAAATTAAGAAAAATGTCCGTAATGTATTATTAATTGAGCAGAAACACAGACATTTGCTGTCACTCAGAGGCACCGACAGACAATTTATAAGGGAGGTTTTAGCTAACAGGCTATGAGTGGTGGAGGGTTTTCCAGGGGTCTTGCATGAAGCTGCGGTCTTTGCTTGCCGTGTTCATGACTCATGGTGTCGGCGAGCTGGAATTGTGATGTGGTCCCTGCATGTGCCACACCACATGGGGGGGGGGGTGGTGAAAGGCAGATCCGTGAGACCTGGACTCAGGCCAAGCCAGCGCAGCCGCCCTCAGCCTCAGGATGAGCACAGTTGCTTGCTGACTGGCACGTCTAGAGAGCAGTCGTGGCTCCTTGCTGGTGGATGGCGTCCGGGGGCACAGACTGTGAAGCCGCGAGCGCCTTAGCACCTAGCGGTAAGTCCCCCCAACACAAAGTCACCTTCCGCCGGTGCCACCGTTGCGCGGGTAATGAGCCGTCCGCTCCGGCTCCCTGCCCCGCGCTGACACACCCCTCCCGATCTCCATCCTGGTCCCCCCCCAGTCTCCTTCATCTCTCATACCGCCCACGGCACCTTCCCATCAGCCCATTTGATCAGCCATGACGCGACACCCCTGCGGTCTGGCCGTGTCGTCCCAGTCGTCACGCGCCCGTCTGCCGGTTGCCATGGCGCTCAGCGTGCTTCTACCTGTGAACCTTCCATCGTCCTTCTCCGTGGTTAGCAATAAACGCTGAAGGCTTTTAAATTAGTCTTTAGTAGAATTCATTTGTCCCCTTTGGGCTATATAGGCAGTTGATTAGTGCTTAATCTGCTAAGTCAGTTGAAAGTGCATCAACTACAGTCGATTCATCTCATACAAAAGTTTTCTTAGTCCATCCATCCATCCATCTTATATGGCCTGGATCGTTTTTGCTAAATCCCTCTAGACCAGTGTTTCCCAATCCTGTCCTCAGGGACCCACAGACGGTCCAGGTTTTTGCTTCCTCCCAGCTCCCTGCCAGACAATCCACATTATAGACGGGAGGGAGCAAAAACACGGACTGTCTGTGGGTCCCTGAGGACCGGATTGGGAAACACCCATCTAGCATGTCCATCGCAAGGCTGCGCTGGCTGATGCTGGGATTCCTAAACATTTTAGCACAGAGAGAAGTGCAGGTGAGCAGCAAGTTAGAAATCCCACATAAAGCTGCCTTAATGGGCGTCTTTTTGGAGATGTACAGTCGTTACGGCCTTTTAGCGTTGGGTAACTTCACCATCCTCATAGACCTTTAGTAATCCTCCCCCAGGGCCGCAATTTTCTCAGGCTATGGGGGGAGTAGGTGTATTCACTGCCTCCCTGTAATGGATATAATCAGTCATTGGCTTTATCACTCTGGGACACGGGGAACGTTTTGAAGGCGACTCGGAGGACGGCCCCCTGGGAAGAAGGCCCCAACCACCCCGACGTTAGAAGTAGGAAAAACTCTATTTCGTTGCTATTATCATAGTTGCAGTAATTGTTGTGAGAGTTATTTTCCACTTTGGCTGCATTGAGTGTTGGCATTCAGCCCACGTGCACCAAACAAAGGGAACTGTTTACGCCCGGAAATTATCGCTATTATGCTGATTATTTTGAGTTGTTTTAAAGCGCAAGCTAATGCACGACCGAGGGAAGTGACAAACCTCCCCAGGCTAGACTGCTGACCCAGAGTGGAAAGATGCAGAGGCCTCAGCTCTGGTGGGGAAGCAGCGCCGGTTTGTTCACAGGCTAACAATCGCTCGTGAGACAGGCAGAAGGCTGACTAGCTGTCTGCCTGCGCCAGCGACCGCGGTAGAATATGTGTTCTTGCCCGTGAGTGACTTTAAGCAGATGCGTGTGTGGGAGTGTGTATGTGTAACTCAGGAATGTGAGAGAGAATGTGGTGGGTTCTGCGCGCTTTTGGCCGGCACAGTGCTGCAGTGGGCAGTGCTGTCGAGTCGCACCATAAGGGCAGCGGGTTCGAATCCCGCCTCCGCTCGCATTATGTGTTGTCTGCCTATCTTCTCTGCGTCACAGGGGTTTTGTCCTGCAGCTGTGCCCTTTCTGTTGAGTGGAATGGAATGGGACGACCCCCCCCCCCCCCCACCGTCAATCCTGCACATTGATGGTCGATGGCTGGATGGATGGTTTTAAAATGTGTAGAATAGGCTATCGGGAAGTTGAACATCTCCATTGGGGTCAGTGTGGACGCTCACACACACCTCCTCCTCCTTTTCCAGCACTCTGCATTGGACGCACCATTAATGCCTCTTCCTCACTGACCTGAGACCTGTGTGAAACACAGCAGGGTGTTTCATACATTAATGACTGCATTCAGTCTCCATTTAAATGGGAAACCCAAAGGCCGTAAAACTCGCACTATTTTAGCCCGTTAAGGTGATAAGTCCTTACTGACAGGTTTGTAATGCAGGAATTAAAGTGTGGGCTCTGGATCTCATATCGCGGTTTGCTTCGAACCGGGAGCTGAGCAGCTGTCATCAGGGGCTGGTCTGCGGCTATGAAACTGTGAGGTGTGTATAAATAAATAAATCTCTGAGCTCTGTAATTAGCTAGCAGAACGGGGATCCCAAGGGGGGACCACACGGGGGCTGGATACTGGATGCTAACATCGTACTCACAGGTGCTAATGTGACCGGGTTTAGTTTCTGTAATTCATTCAACTTCTCATTAAAAGATGCCCGAAGAGGCTTTTCGAAGATCTGCCCATCCATCTCGCAGCTGCTTATCCAGTACAAGATCGCGATGAGCCTGTAGCGTGTCCCAGGAAGCACAGGGCAGATCAGGGGCACACCTGTCCATCTCAGGGTAAACATGCTGTCACAATCACACTCCAGGGACAATTATTGAGATCCAGACTCATCGAGCTGCACGTTATTGGGCTGATGGAGGCTGCTTGAGTATGCAGAGGAAAATAGTGCGAACACGGGGAGGTTGTGTGCATACACAAAGGCAGGGGCAGGAGCTCCACTCAAACAGAGTGGTGCAGTATGGATAGTTATAGGTTGCATTGCTATGTTATGTTGTAAGACGCTGTTTCCGATTGCTGTCCTTGGGGAACCATGGATGTCCACGTTTTTGCTCCCAGACAGACAGCCCACATGGTTGCAAAAATGTGAGCTGTCTGCAGGTCCCCAAAGACCGGAAACACGTTTTTAAGGACATGATTTTACCCGTTGAAATGCACAGATTGCACGTTCCTCTGAGTGAGACAGGGTGGAGATGATTGACTCCATATGAGCTCCCCACTTGTCCGAAACCATAGGAGGTACGTGTTGCTGCAGGTTAACAGAGTCGTCCATCCTAATACAGCTATTCATCTTGTATGCAGAAGGTTTAATGACAGAAAGTAGACCAGTTGGTTCTAGATTGATGAAGGAACATCAATGACCTTCAAAATGCTGACGACATCATAATTATAGTGGGAAATGAGGATCTGAAGAGTTAAAGGCGGCAAAGAAAACACAGGGTATGACCATAAGATTAGCAGCTTAACATTAGTGCTGAGAGTTAAGATATAGAGATTGTAGAAGCTTTCGGCTTCTTGGGACAATCATCCAGAATGAAGAATCCAGCAGTCAAAAAATACATCACAGACATACATTTGGAAGAGCTACAGTGAAAGAGAAGAAGAAAGCTTCAAGATCACTGATGTATGTCTCAGAACTAAGATCTGAATTGTTCAAAGATGATATGGCCCATGATTCTTTATGGATGTAAAAATTGAACAATGGAGATACTCAGAGAAGAGTATTGACATCTCTGATCCTTGTTGCTGGATAAAACTTCTAAGAGAACCGGACCACGACGGAAAGAAAAACTAGTGAATTCTTGATCAAATCAAGCCTGAATTTTCACTCGGAGCACAAATGGCCAGTCTTAAGCTGCTTATTTTGATCTTATTTTTAGCACAACGCGAGAAGATCCAGTGCATTGGCACAAACCATAATGCTTAGAAAAGATGAAGGTCAAAGGGGGTTATTCCACAAAGCAGGATTTCTCAGTTAGCTGGATTAGCGGATGACTAGCAACAGGATGGACACATTCAGTCATCACAATGGTGAATGTTCCCGTAGGGAGCCTGAGGAAGCAGACAGAGCACAGGACCTTCTGGCAGAATGCCAGCTAAATGCTCTCCCTGAGTCTGCATCCACATTACAGCACCCAATGATAATAATAGTAATAGCAATAACAAAAGCCTGATACAGCTCAGCACGAACACAAATTAGCACCTCATGCTAAATGTCAAACTGCGATTGTGAGGGAGCCAATGGGATGACAGCCTCAGGTGAATTATCCTATTTGTGTTAATCAAGACGGACAATTTCATCAACTCACATTTTCTGCTCTCCATAAATCACTCTGTCAGTGCTTGTAGCGCATCTCTGCCAAAGCAATAGAATTTGAGATAAAACATGCGTCTTACATCATCGCCAGCTTTCTGTAAATTTTCTTGTTGTCCCGCTTGTCCCCAATAGTGGGGAAGTTTCTTACAAAATTAATCCATTACAGACGGAGATGGAAAGTTCAGGTCCAGAAAGTACAAATCCAACCAGTGTCAACCAACCAGTTGCGTGTAAAGAGTCACGGTCACAGTACTCAACTGGTTGGTTGGTACTTCCTGGACCTGAACTTTCCATCTCCGTCTGTAATGGATTAATTTTGTGAGTAACTTCCCCAACACTACTTGTTTCCTGCTGGAGGTGCTGCATCCACTGAAAAACAGTCCCAGTCCAAGGTTAACGGTCAGCATTATGTTGACAGCGGGTAACTGAGATTATCATTATCACCTGACCGGCAAGCCAGGCTTTGGGCAGTAAGTCCATCAAACCCAAACAGGAAGCTTATCTGCAGAGAGTGGAGGGCGCTTCAGGCTGGGATTGCTGGGATAGGATGAGTGCTTTCTAATTAAACAATCATTAAACCATAGTCATTGATCATGCCACAGAAGAGCAATCGTTCTCACAGCCAGAAGGGCTAAATCGATGATGATTTCTGATGCGAACTTGTAGAAGATTTCAGTTGATTATCTACCCACATTTATTGGGCCTTAGTATGTGTCTGTTGTGTTTTTCTGCCTTAAATAGTGTGTTTAATTATTACATGGCTGCGATTCATTTGAAGTACTTCTCTCTTGAAAAGAAAAGGTTTTAGCCGTGGTGAATCCTATACAGACTGCGCTGGTAAATAAGATTGTGTAAATACCTCGCGTTTGGGAAAGGTAACGCTGTCAGTTTTAGCTGGACATGTTTGCACAGCTTAATGAGCTCAGTTTGAAGCTGATTTATGAATATTTATACCTGCCTAAAAAATGGCAAGAAAATACATCTAACTCTGTGGGCCGCTGTTTCTGTGCGTTGAAATTTTAATGGATGCCCATTTTACTCTCCTTGAACACCCAGTAGCAATTAATGTACTACTGGGATTTAAGTGGTGCTTTCACTGAAATGCAGCTATTTTATTAACTATTCCTGTAGTCTGACTGCACCAAATATCAGCTAAAGTAATAAAATAATCTTTTCTAGATGACAGCAGAATAAAAGACTCTCCATGATATGGCAGAAGATAAAATAGTTAAGAAAACAAAGACCATTTCACTGTTCACGGGGCGTGTAATACAATTTTCTTTCACAATGTAGGATTTCACATAGCAAAGGGGAAAAACTTAATATCATTCTTGGTGGAATTTATCTTTCAGACATATTTACAAATTTGCGAAAGGTTGCAAAATATATGGCCAACACTTAAAGTTGAATCTGTTACAAAAGCTCATTACTTTAACGGCTGAAGTGATGGGATCATTCGACTGCAGTGTCTCGTTAATGTGACGTGAATCATAGAAGCAGGAGAGACTGTAATCGATAAGATTTTAAGTGTTTTGATGGCGTCTGCATTTGTGAGTTTACAGTCGATGCTGGGAAGGATCACAGAAAGCATGGCTGCAGATTTTCCTAAGATCTTTAATGACAAGGATCTGATTATCTGTGCATTGATCAGAATAATAAATTAGCTGGTCATCTTGTATGGGCGGATCTGCAGTGGGAGCAGCTCTGTACTCATGCATGTTCTGAGGAGACTTGAATGACCTTGGAGGGTTTGTATACCTGCACTGTTCCCTGGACATGAGCGCATCACCTCTCAGGCTTGATATAATTTTACCATGAGATCCAGAGGTAGCTGAGGAAAGCGAAGGTATGAGCCGCACCAGCAGGGGACCCCCTGCTCCGATGGTCATCCTCAGGTCAGCTGGCCGTGAAGCTTCACTGAGTCACTAATGAGCCAGTACCCACTGCATGTCCAGGTAGGACCAGCGTTATTAGACAGCAGCTGGTGCTGATATCTGGAATACACGGATCACAGTGGGTCATAGTGGGTCATGGCGGGTAGCAGTGGGTCACGGCGGGTAGCAGTGGGTCACGGTAGGTAGCAGTGGGTCACAGTGGGTCACGGTGGGTAGCAATGGGTCACAGTGGGTCACGGCGGGTAGCAGTGGGTCACGGTGGGTAGCAGTGGGTCACGGTGGGTCACGGCGGGTAGCAGTGGGTCACAGCGGGTAGCAGTGGGTCACGGCGGGTAGCAGTGGGTCATGGTGGGTAGCAATTGGTCCTACAGGCGTACAGAGGGTATTAGTCAGTCACAGTGGATAACAGTAGAGTACAGTGGGTGACAGTGGCTAGCAGTAGATCTCAGTGTGTCACAGTGGTTAGCAGTGAATTACAGTGGGTGAATGTGGTCTTAGTGTCTGATCAGGTCACCATCTCCTCTTTGTTCCTCCACCACAGAATGTCAGCTAAATGCAGGAGCTGCTGTTTTCCTTCACTTTCCTGGTTTTTATATGTAAATAGGGCGCAGTTTGAATCGAGACGGCCTGCGATGCCTGGTTATCCGCACTGCTTAGCAGCATCCAGGCCATAGCGCTCATGTGAGGCCCCGCCCACTCCGACCTCATTGTCAGTACAGCATTCATCAGAAATGTCAGCGTCCTTCTCATCTTCCCTATGCTGTTACTGAGTGATTTTCATCTCAGCAAATAGCTTCTGTTTGTTGAGGATCCCATGCCCTGCTCTGCTAAAGCGAGTAACCGGCCGGGGCCCGCCCACGGAAATTATAGGAAATTGCATCGCTTCTCGGGTTAATTAGGAGGCTGTCGTACTTAATAGCACATGACAGAGAGCAGCGTAAAAATTACAAACAGGAAGGCAAATTAGCAAAGGCATCGTAGCCTAGCAGCCAATACCAGCGGGCGGGGGGGGGTTTAGCCATAGGTCACACAGATTTCCAGGATGGGAGGGAGATCGTCTTAGAACGAAGGTGATGGAGGGGCATTATCTGATCGTGAGGATGCAATAAGCAGACAGCCTATTGCCTACACTTGGAGATCAATGGCTGATCCAGAGAATCATGATATAAAACCTCTATCTAGACAGCTACATACACAGTATATATATATTTATATTTTCTCCACTCTGTTGCATCAGTCATAATTGGAAAGCTTATGCTTATATACACACACATACATACATTTATCAATAGACCTTACATACATATACACCAAAGGAACAAGAGACAGAACAGAGAGGTTTCAGTGTATCTGCACAAATGATGTTTCCTGTGTCCCAGGAGGGAAATGCTACACAAACGGGTTACATAATCAGATTAATATGTTCATATACACATATACCTACATATATCAATGCAATTTACATACACATAAACCAAAGGAGCAATCCCTATGTCCTGTGTAAGAAAAGTGATGCCTGAGGCCCTTTTATGCTGCCTGAGGTCATTCTGTGACCGCCCACGGGTTAAATTTACACACACACAAGGTTTCCCACAATCCACCTGTGCTGGTCTAACCCACCACATCTTTAATTCCTTCCAAGTCTTAATCCAAGGCCTCCGATTGCCCGGAAGAGAGCTGGTCCCTGTTTGGGTTATAGCACACGCTCGGTGATGACATCACTCAGGCGTCATCCCGCCAGTAGCTGTGGTTAGCAGCTACCGTGGTTTGAAACTCAAGCAGATCCTGCAGGCTGTCATCCATCATCGGGGGTCCGTGGTGTGGCTGGGGGGGGGTTGGGGCGGGGGACAGCAGGATTTACATTTGCGTTCCTGGAAGCCCACGACAGCCCCGGCGAGGTGCGGACCTCACTGTCCGTGCCAAACCCTGGCTTAGCACATTTTTTTTACAGCCCAGCGGTCACGAGTGCTGGGGCCAGGGGGGCACTTCCGAACCACCCCATCCCGAGCAAAGCCCCCGTCACTTTGCTGAGTGGCAGTTTCCCTTGGTCCTTCCAAGTTCGCTGTGTCATCTTCTGCTCCAGGAACATTTCTGATCTAGCGGTGATTCATGACGTTTCCACATGTTGTTTTCTTCTGGGAGGGAGGATGTTGGAAAAATTCTGTGTGTCAGGCCATAGAAGGATCTGATCTTAGATGGAGGGACCCCCCCCCCCCCCCCCCCCGGGAGTGATGCTGCTCTTTTGCTGTCTTTGTGATGTTTGACTCTTCAACTTTGTGAGTGAATTATTATGTTTGAAGTAAATGTATCTTTATGGATTCAGACGCCATGAATAAGTAACGATCCAAGCAGATCCACAGCAAACTGCATGTCTGTTTTTCTAATGAACTTTAGTGGCATGTGGGTCTGTGCTGGAACATGTCAATTAAATATAATGTTCATATGGAACCTGCTAGAACATTAGGTCAGCACAACCCCTCACTTCTCTCTGCATTACAGGTATGGCGACATGGTGCCTAAAACCATTGTGGGGAAGATCTTTGGCTCAATCTGCTCCCTGAGCGGAGTCCTGGTCATCGCCCTGCCTGTCCCCGTGATCGTCTCCAACTTCAGCCGCATCTACCACCAGAGTCAGCGTGCGGAGAAGCGTCGAGCCCAAAAGGTACCACACAGCATTCCCATTTTCTGCATTTGTTCCACATAATCGTCAGGGTGGTGCTGTAATATCAAAACTGTGTCCTTTTAAAAGCCTCTGTGAAGAGCCATTATTTTCAGTTTTAGATAATTGATATATGGCATTCTGTGAGGCAGTGGGAGAAAGTGGCTGAAAATCCCCCAGACCAAAGAGAAATCTTCAGACCAGCACAGGTGGATTGTGGGAAACCTCATGCGTGTGATGTAAATTTAACCCGTGGGCGGTCACAGAATGACCTCAGACAGCTTAAAAATGGCCTCAGGCTTCACTTTATTTATACAGGACATAGGGATTGCTCCTTTGGTTTATGTGTATGTAAGTTGCATTGATATATGTAGGTATAGGTGTATATGAACATATTGATCTGATTATGTAACCCATTTGTGCAGATACACTGAACCCTCTCTCTTCTTAAAGCCCCGGTAGATTATCACTGTTAGAGGACTTTTATGCTGAAATGTGGCTCTGGTTTTATGCTTGGGACAGGGCCAGGTGGGGGTGGTATTAAGGCCGGAGGGGGGGGGTGGCTGGAGGGCGCAGGGGGCCCCCCTCAGGGGTCCTCCCGAGAATTTATTTCTGAAGCGACACGATATCACATGGAGACCCGCTACTGGCTCCCAGCTCTCAATTTAGAAGGTTTAGTCTCTGCTCTACACAAGAGGCCCCCCGGGCTAGAAGGACAACGTCACCCAGTGCCGCACGGGACACAGCTGAGAAAGCAGTAGGCCAGTGCTCCCAATAACAATAATCTGTTTTTCCAGTTAACCCGGGAATGCTCAATGAAGCAAGGGGAGCACTGGGAGTGAGGAGAAGCTAAAAATATGTTCAAGAGTTCAGGAGAAATGCAAAGGACAGCGAGAGTTTGCTGTGTATTTACACAGTGTGAGCTTGGGCAGTTAAAGACAGAGGAAGTGGAAATAAACCTGTCGTGTGTCTGTGTATGTGTGCGTGTGTGCATGCATGTGTGTGTGTGTGTGTGTGCATGTATGTGTGCGTATGTGCGTTTGTACATGCACGTGTGTGCGCACATGCTTGTTTGTGTGTGTGTGTGTGCGTGTGTGTGTGTGTGTGTGTGCGTGCATGTGTGCGTGCATGCATGTGTGTGCGTGTGGGTGCGTGTGTGCATGCATGTGTGTGTGTGTGTGTGTGCATGTATGTGTGCGTATGTGCGTTTGTACATGCACGTGTGTGCGCACATGCTTGTTTGTGTGTGTGTGTGTGCGTGTGTGTGTGTGTGTGTGTGCGTGCATGTGTGCGTGCATGCATGTGTGTGTGTGTGTGTGTGTGTGTGTGTGTGTGTGTGTGTGTGTGCGTGTATGTTTGTGTGTGTGTGTGTGTGTGTGTGTGTGTGTGTGTGTGTGTGTGTGTGTGTGTGTGTGTGTGTGTGTGTGCGTTTTCCCACCCGGGGTGCATACTTTCCATGCCTCTTTGTGTCTGAGTTATTGTGTGTCTCCATGACTTTGTGTGACTTAAATCAGCAGGAGCTCTGAATAATTAGCTTTACAATTAAATGTATATTTTCAATCAGAGGCCCTTATATAGATCTGTAAAGGATTATAATAAGTTAATGAATGTAAACATTAATTACATGTTAATTACATGTATGAAATCTGTCATTTAGATGTGCTGTTAGGGCACCAGCAGGAGAGAGCCCCGTGTTTCCCCAACTAGGAGGCGTGTCAGGTTTCCCTTTTTCCTGTCCTAATGGCGGCTTTGGCCGCGTGTTTCAGCCGGCAGAGGGACGGGCTGCCCCCACCCCTGCCTACCCCGCACCGGGGGAGCGTAGGAGGGCTAAACGGACGTGTGTTTGTTCAAACAGAAAACCAGGCTTGCTAGAATTCGTGCGGCGAAGATCGGCGGCGCTAGCGCCTATTTGCAGTACAAACGCAATGGGCTCCTCGGCGACACGCTGGACGAGGTAACCGGGCCGGGTTCGGGGTGCGGCGCCGGTGGGCCGCTGCATGCGCCCGGGCCTCGCCGCCCATGCGCCCCCCCCCCCCACCATCGCCAGCGCTTTCGTGGTGTCTCTAACCGCTGCACTCCGGCACAGCACTGACCCACCCTCACAGCCCCCTACAGGCGGGAGGACCACATTGTCTAAAGTGACTCATGACCCCCCCCCCCATCAACTGCTGCATGTGGCTTGAGCAAGGCCTTCAAGGGGGTAACCGTGAGGGGGGGCCACCACAGCCACACCCGTTTCTCCTCTGGTGGAACTGCCATCCCTTCTTTTTCCGTGTTTTTTTTTTTGTTAGTTCTTGTTTTCGTTTTTTTGCGTCTTTATTGTGTTCTTTCCATGCATTTTTTAACATGCATTTTGGGCCAAACCTACCATGCGATGACGTCACTGGGCCCCAGCCTGTGTTCTTGCAGCCCTGCCTCCCATGGCATCACCCAAAAGCATCGTGGAGGAATGAGACTGTCTGAGCTGCATGATGTTCACTGGCTTCGGGGAGGGAGGGTGAGGGGCGAGAAGGAACAGGAAATCACTGCTGGGGTGGTGTCGGCCGGCTGCTTGTACGCCGTTCCCCAGCCTCCAGTCTTGGGTCTCGGTTACATGCATCTGGCCGATGGCGTCTGCAGTCGTTTGCCCTGTCGTCAGGTTGCACCCTTTGATTTGCTGGATTTGGAGGGGGTCTTCATGGCTTAGACGAGGCTGCATATCTGCTTATTCCCATGTCACATCCTGCTAGAGGGCTCTGGGTTTGATAGCCGATTGGGTGAAATCAGGGCTTTCTATTGGATGGACCGGCCATCCGTCAGGAACGCTAAATCTGAGCCATAAGGGACCCTTCAGAGTTACAGGCATGTTTCCGTTTTCTCTTGCCGGGAGGATGAGAGGCTACAGGAGGGAGCCAGAAAAGGACCATCCCAACGTCCTTGACATCATCACAGCACTCCTGTCCTGATAGAGGTGGTGCTGTAACATTGTGACGGTGTTATTTGGTCCTTGGGTGGAGTCCCTGGCTCTCTCCATGCCCGTCGCCTTTTCAGTGGACCTCCGCTGACAATCTATGTTGTGTCTTTCTTTGTGTCCAAAGGCATCGAAGGAGGCGGGTCAGGCCCTGGTGACCAAGAACAGCGCCACCTTCGAGAACCAGCACCATCACCTGCTGCACTGTCTGGAGAAGACCACGGTAGGCACTCGCCCCACGTGTGTGTGTGTGTGTGTGTGTGTGTGTGTGTGTGTGTGGTGATGCTTCTCTCACTGCTGCCCACAGCACAGTCATTGAGATGCAGGTCACAGGGTATGCATTTCAACACTGCCGATGTTTCCAAGGACCCCCTGAAGTGAATTTAAATGAAGGAGGACCACTGAAAACTTCTTTCTTCTCCTGTGCCGGGTTCACGGGTCTGGGGGGGAGGGTTGGGTCAATGAATTTCCTCTGTGCCGAATACCATCAGACTTCAATACCGGCCAAGGACCGGACCCCCTTTGCCAGCACACCTCTGCCCTTTCAGCCAGGGAGCGATCTGCCCCTTTGCCACACCCCGCCTTCCCATAATCCCCCTATTGGGAGAGCAAGTGTGGGTCAGGCGTTCGGTCAGCTGGTGCCGCAATCGCAGATGTTCCAGATCCCTCCTGGACGTCCTCCCAGGCGAATGAGGGAAGAGTGTGGGGGTCCATCTCTAATCACAGGCACCTTGGCTGTGGGGGTTCTGACATCACCAAGCAGGGAATGAGTGCCCACTGGCCGCCCTCCATGTGGTATTATGGGACAAGAATCGAAATACAGGCCTGTGTCTACACCAGGGGTCTCACCACTGGGTGGGCACTGCTGATGCTATATTCTTCGGTATATGAGGGCACTTAAAATCTGATTCGTTGTGCTGATGTAGCCTCGAATGAGCATCTTTAAGAACGGATCAGATTTTAAGGGCTCACATGCTCAAGAATATATGGTAATGTATGGTAAAGTGACGACATTAGCAAAACAGCCATAAATTCAAATGGAGTTATCATTTTCTCACATTCCGGAACATGCTCCCCCGCCTGTCATAGATTATTCAGATCCCCCAGTGCATCGGGGGACAAAGGGAATGTTTTCAACAAGCAAATCACGGGCATGTGAGTCTCCTCTCTCGGCCGTTTCAGGGTCCCTCTGTCCTGTTCAGCATGGTTTAGTCTTTGAATTTATATTAATTTAATCTTGCTTATTCCCCGGTGGATGTTTAAAGCCTGTCTAGGGAGAGGCAGGAGAGGAAAAGATACAGAACTGGACGGGAGTGAGTTGGCTTGATATAAAGCCTGATATAAATAGTAGGTTCAGCTTGAGGCTGAAGGGTCTCTGTCCGCAGTCTATCGGGGTTTTTTTGTGTTGGAGTGAGACGGTTATGAAGTCGCTCTGAAGGACAAAAGCTGCTGGGTGGGGGACACATTGACCCCGCCGCCTGCCCCGCTCGCTCGTCCCCAGCGCGTCACCCACCACCCCCCCCACACACACACGCTGCCGACCTCATTTATCTCCCGCAGACGCCTCTGTTCGCTTCGTCCGTCTGTCTGCACTAACCATTCACCCCCCCTCCTTCCAGAATCACGAGTTTGTGGACGAGCAAACGTACGAGTCGAGCTGCATGGAGGTGTCGCTGACGAACCAGGCCAGGTCGCGCTCCTCCTCTGTCTCCTCCTCGCAGCATGGCCTCTCCTCCTGCTGCTCCCGGCGTAACAAGAGGAAGAGCTTCCACGTGCCCAACTCCACCACGGGCGCGGAGCGGCATGGCAGCATACAGGAGCTCAGCACCATCCAGATCCAGGAGAGGCCCCTCTCCAACAGGTACGGCCACCGCAACTGCAACAACCCCGCATCAGATTTAATCAAGCAGGCAGACGTGTCTCTCTGTGCTGATTTCTGCAACGGATGCAGCGTTGCACAATGACCTTTTGGGGACAGACGGGTGGTGCTGTATCATGTCAGGAGATGTGGCTCTCTGCCCCTAATTGGTGGGTCATTCGATGATGTCAGAGTGATGTCACCATAGGGCCCTTGAGCAAGGCCTGCACTCCTCCACCTATTGGATAACCCTGCACCCTCAAATGTACTTAGCTTTAGTCAAACTAAACGTTTCTAACTTAAATGTTTTTATTTGCGCAACCCATCTTCAGACAGGCAAATTGGGTGGAGTCATGGTTTCCCATCACCCTGTAACTGCGAGACCCGATGTGGGGGAAGCAGTGGACAGAATGCGTCAGATAGAAAAGCAGACAGGACCAGTGAGATGTGTAATCAGCCATCGCGGGGGGGGGGCCTCATGGTCCTCATGGTCCTCAGCCCCCTTATGGTCTGCGGTTGCTCGCTACCGATTGAGGTGTGTCATTTAACAGCCCCCTCCCCTCATTCTTCTTGTTTGCCCCCCTCCCCTGTTCTTTAGCCGGGCGAGCCTGAACGCTAAGCTGGACGAGCTGAACTGCGAGCAGCCATTCATCACGGCGGCCATCATCAGCATGCCCACCCCTCCCGTCACCACCCCCGAGGGCGACGAGTCCAGCAGCTCGGCTGACTACTTGCAGAGCAACATTGTCCGCGTGTCGGCGCTATAGACTCGCACCTTGAATTGGCCGCGGCCAGGAAAGACCCCATCCCGTACACCTACACCCCAACCCCCCCCCGAACCCCACCTGCTGGAGAGTGGAGGGATCGCCACGACCGGAAAGCCAGACTAGATTTATTTTTTGACACATAGGGCGTCGTGTTGGAATATAGCGTGCATTTCCAGGTCAGCCCTGGTGCACAATACAGAACCAATGACAGCATGGCCTTGTTTCCCTGGGGACGGCTGACTGGTGAGCACCACTCAACTTTCAGCATCATTTCCTATACTCTTAGAAGAGAATTATTTTTGCAACATTGCGTGTCTTTAAATATATATATATATATATATATATATCGTCGTTATGACTTGGTTGGGGTGGGGGGGAGAGGCCATTTTTGTAAAAGTTCATTTGTGGACACGAGCTGAGAAGTCTTTAATGTGACTTTCGATGCTGTGTGGGGGGAGACAGACTTTTGATACTAATAGCTGTTATGTGTTTGTGTAAGTGACTTAAAGGCCATCCTCGTGCATGTCCTTAAAACGTTGTCTGCATTTTGTGACTCCGATGCCCCAGCGCTCCCGTTCAGCATGAGCAATAAAGGTTCGTTCAAAGCCGGCTTTTGTGTCCCTCAGCACCTGAGTCCACCTCACACTGGAAGCTGCAGGCCGTACCATTCTCTGCTAGGACGTGGGGTACCCTTAACGAGACTCTTATAGACTGGCCAGTGTGATTATCTTCGACATCATTCATGATGTTTTTGTCTGGGCCGTCTAAATCTTAATCATTATCCCCCCCGCCCCCCAACACTGGCTTTGTGAACGTAGCCCAGTATACCTGATTCCAGTGGGTTTTGTCTGGTTTTTATTATAATGGTTTAATTGCGGGTGGATTTACATTTTCCTGCATGAGAGGGGGGTTTCACAAGCACGCCTCCGTTAGCGAGTTCCGGAGCGGGACTCTGAGGAGTGTCTCACCAGATCCAGAGATGAAGGCTTACGGCAGCCTATCAAAGGCGCGAAGTGGTGGGACCGTCGCCGACTTTCTCCGTTGAGCGCGTGCCGGTCGTGATGTGGGAGAGCCCCCTAATTGATTTATTTTTTTAAATTTCTCAGCAGATTTCATGAGGTTAATTTTAATGCGGGGGAGCTTCAAAAAGCAATGGAACATGCTACAGTAGCTGGAACGGTGACACCGATGACAGGAGGCTCTCTGAACACTTAGCGCAGCTTTTCACGCCTGGCCTGCGGATAAGCCGGAACACTTCAAAGCACTCGGGCTGGTTCCCGGTCCACCTTTTATCTGCAGTTCCCCTTTTTTCCTGATAGTTTCCCGCAGGTGTAAGAGGGATGGAGTGGAATTCGTTTGCCGCTTCACAGACAATAAATCATATAAAAAAAACCTTATGATTACAAAAGCACAGATTACTTATGCAGAATCTCAACCCGACATAAGGAATCCTATAAAACGATACGTCATTTATTGGCGTCGCATACGAACGAACGAACGAACGAATGAATGAAATGTTTCTTGAAATTTGTAGCGTTCGGCAGCTTTGCAGCTTTGTACCATTAATTGCCCTGCTCGTTTGAAGAGCACTGGCAAAATTCTCCAGCGGCACACTGGCCAAAAAGAGAGGGGGAGATTAGCATGCTCTGCCACATTAGCAGGAATGCCAAACTGGATTCTGTTCCGTCAGGTGGGCTAGACGACTGGGCCCTTCTCATCTCTCAACAGTGGCACCTGCAGGGCTGTAGGTGAAATTATGCCTGCAGCCCATAGACCAAAACAGAACAAGTGTGATTTAGGCTTGTAAGCACTGGTGTCATGTGTTCAGGGGAGAACTTGTTCTGGGATCAAACTGGGTCATTCCGAACTGGGGAGAAACATTCCCATGATTTCCTGACTTATGCAAGGCTTTTTTGTAAAATTCATCTTTGTATCAAGAAAAATGCATATTTAAATAAGATGATGGTTGTATTTAGGAATCCAATGTTTGTTTTGTTTAGTTTTTTTTTAACCTGTTATTGACCGTGTTTAGTGCCTGTGTGCTGTGAGTTGTTCTTCTGTGTCGTAAAAATATTTATCTGAGTTTAGCTCTTTCTGCCTTTTCGTTAATGTTCCTGGCACTTTGTTTTAGTTACGGTTCTGGCTTTCAGTATGGTTTTCCTGTTTTATTTTCCGAAGAGAGTAAATGGGTACATTTGGAGAATTGCATGCATGCAGTCGCGCAGGGGGGAGGGGAGGGGGGGGCGTTATTGTGACAGAGGCCCCAATTCCCCGTCCGGGTCCGTTTGTGGAAAAACCGAGAGACTTTTCAAGAAGCTGTAGCTTAATGTACATCAGCTTGTGTGAATTCAGTAAATTATGATGATTACAAATAGTTTTAAATTCATTCAAACAGCTTGTTCTATGGACAACTTATGTAAGATACTGAAAAGCTATGAAAAACACAAAGATGTTTAGTCCAGTGCAGTGTCTATGAATTAAATAAATCACTGTTCTATTAAAATACTTGGGGGGAAAATAACTTTTATTCTCTTATTGTCTTTTTTTGGAAGAGATGCTGAAGTCCACCGTGACGGTGTCCGGTCCCTTGGGGCCCCTCCTCTCACCTACACCTCAACTATCACTGACCTAAACGCACCTGCAAAGTCAAAGTATTCAATGGGGCTGAAGTCACATTGCCGCTATTCGGGATGAGGATCTTCCTTATTTCGTGAGAGCCGGTCACCCACTCGTCTCGCTGAGATATATCAGTGACGGAGCTTGATTCTATTACTGCCTTCTAGCCCCCTGGCTCTTGGTTTCGGGCCGGACCAAGATAGCAGTTCTGGGATCAGAATTTCTCCTGGCTAAGCAGCGCAAAACACAAAACAGAATTCCCTCGTTAGCGATGTGAAGCTCGAGTTCTCAAGCTTAGCCATCCCGTGGTACGTATGATTTCCCGCGGTTACCGGTGCACACAGTGCAGTGGGTGGGGGGTTCCGTGCCGCCTCTATTTTTACCCGGGGTTAAGCGGTTAATGGTGTTATTCATGTTGCTGGCTCATTTGACCGTGTGCCGCTGTGCGTGTCCGTGTAAGACTCCAGTAACCAGCTGGCACCCCGGCGACCAGGGTGTTGTGAGCAACACCGGCGCCACAGGGACCTGAAGGCGTGGAACTGCAACGCTGTCAGGGAAAGTCCTCGGCAAAAATAACAAGACAAAGAAGTTTTTACCCAAACATTACACTCCGCAGGTCTCCGACCCTGTTTATATGGAGCAGGCGAAGTGAAGAATTCTAACGTACTGTGCAAATGGGCAAATAAAGGATTTATCTTTTGTTCTGAGGAGAGGTACAAGTTTGATATAATAAAAGATAGCATCAAACAGGGTGCAGGGGGGGGGTATCTTTGCCCGACAGATTATTTCTCCTCCACAGCCATCTCCGCAGAGATGTCGTCATTTTCCGTTTGTTTGATTTGGTGTGCATGACAACCTGTAATATTTACGCCTCTATGTACTGTGAAGCGAAACAGAGAAATGGAGGGTCGGACAGCACCGTCACCCAGGATGGATAAGAAGGCCACTGTCACATGGCAATAGGGGGGCCGCAGCGTCACTGGAGGGAAGTGGCACAGACCGGCGTCGAACAGAGCGCCCTTGTCGGGGTACGGGAGGAAGAGGGAGCGGAAACAGGGGCATGCTGAAGGCCAGGGAACAAAACATGCCTT
This sequence comes from Brienomyrus brachyistius, assembly GCF_023856365.1. NCBI lineage: Eukaryota > Metazoa > Chordata > Actinopteri > Osteoglossiformes > Mormyridae > Brienomyrus > Brienomyrus brachyistius. Next base: position 21,641,201 of record NC_064535.1, read on the forward strand.
CTGTGAGCTGCCCTGACAGCCAGCTCCACCCCCCCTGTGCGGTATTGTTAGGGGGCCCAGGGCTGGGAACAGGAGTGGGAGGCTTTGCGGGCCGAACATTCCTCCATTCAGACGTTTTGTTTACCGGGAGGAGCGAAAAAATGGACACTAAGCAGAAATCGGCACGGGGATCGCGGTCCCCGCAGCATCTGCCGGCTGTCAGTTTCGCAGAGAAACCATGTGATCCATTTTTTTTTTCAGTCCACAGGCTAATCAGCAATGTCTAACCCGTTTAAGAGTGTGAAATTTAACTTGTGGCTAATTTCTGGCTATGAGACAAGAGGATTGCCCTGACTTTAATAAACGTGTGATTAATCGAGGATCTTTTACAGATAGTCTGAGCATGTTTTTCATGCCCTTACTGTACCACCATTATTACATGTTGTGTAGAAGCTGTGAGATTTCCGGCGCAGCGGTAGCTCCAGGGACATGTGCGCTCATCAGGGAAACTCCCCATTACCCGTTTTGTCCCAGTGGGTTTCCAGTGATGTCACTTCCTCCTGCAGCTCACACGGTGCCAGACAGGCCAGATATACGGAACTATTGTTTTCTTGTACCAAATTCAACAACCTCTTTCCTTACGTGGTGCTGCCTTAATGCTGTCCAGCACACTTGCGGCATTGATTTTGACCAGCAGGCGGCGTGTGCTGATTAAAGTACCACTTAACTCCACTTACACAGCTAACTTATGTAATGAGAAGATCCGCTTCGTGTGTGCCTCTCCGACTTCGCTCATCTGCGTAGCATGAATTTTCACCCAAGACCTCACCCAGCTCCAGAAGACTCTTTAGGGCACCTTGTACTATTTCGGGCTCAGCTAAGAGGGTAGTACGGTGGGCTGCATCTCAGCATAGCACCAGATTCCATAATCCCCCTGAAATGTCCAGTCGAGCCGGCAGTGAGACCCCGAGGTGGGCAAACAGCTGTATGACAAGCTGATAAATACAGGTCTGCCCAGCTCTTCACGGCTGAAATTACTGCATCCTCACAGGATTTAATATAAACTCAGAAAAAATGGAAAATACAGCATAACTATTGCCGCCTTCACACTATGAATCTCCACCCCTTGTGTTCTTACAGTAGTCAGTATGACCTTGAATGGTTGATACCCTCGTTATATTCAGATATTAAAATCTAACCATATCAAACAGCGTTTCACAGTGCTTTTAAATTTAAGACTTTTTAAACTCTTTGTTTTTTTTTTTTGTCCCATTCAGAGCAGCTGCTTTTGACAACAGCTGCCGTTCCGAACGTTCGCATTCCTCCGAGGCACACAAGCAAAGTCCTCTATTTTTAACGAATAAAACTAAGACTTCTGTTTGCGAGAAATGTAGAATGCAGCCAGTCCTCGCCTCCTGCCGTAGCGCAGCGGGGTGAAGCAGGAATGGTCTTTAACTCTTCACCTACTTCTAGGCCCACGGGCCAGAATCTCTGACGTCCTTTGGTGTCCCACGATACGAGCAGGGCAGTCCGGCCTCCAACTTACTGCCCATTCCATGGCAGCGGGGCGCGAGAGGGAGTATTAAGAGAATTCCTCCATCTCAAAGTGGGCGTGGCCATTGCCCGGTGCCGGGCCCCAGGCCTCCGCGAGTCGTGGGGGGTCCTGCCTTGGGTGGCTCCTCCGGCTGGGAGGGCGGAGCCAGGGTGGGGTCTCCCCAGTGGGCCACGCCTTGATCTGGGGGGTCGGGCGCCCGTTTGTGATAAATAGAGCGCCCACAGCAGGGCCATGGTCAGCGTCATAGCCAGGATCTGGGAGACGCCGATGGACACGCCCAGGGAAGCGGAGAGCTTGCAGCTGCTTCGTGCCGGCGGATGGAAGCTGTAGACCTTCGGACCGCAGCCCTGGAGGACACCGAAGAGAAGTTTGGCGGCATAAAAACAGTATCAATATCTGTCAGCGCGCAGGCGCTTAGAGGGCGGAGGGCAGGTCAAAGGGCAAGGCCTCGAACTCGTAACTCGTGAGGCTGCTGGCCCAAGCCACGGATGCGGGGTCCTTCTAGAACGTACTTAACCTACATCGCTGGAGGGTAAGAACATCCAGATGTATTTAGGGGTGGAATTTTAAGCAACTCTGGCAACTTAAAATCCTTAAATTAATTAGTGTCAGAAAGAATCCCCTGAGCCAGGGGCAGATGTGAGATTTGACAGATGGATGGGGGGGGGCGTCTTACTCTGACATTTTGTACAGCTGTGCGAGGAGAAGGGAAACACAGACCCCCATTCACACGCTCCCCGCCCCCCCAGCCTCTCCCTGTCTGTGTGTGCTTGTGTGCGTGTGTGTGTGTGGTCGAGAAAGAGAGAGGCTAAGAGACAGAGAGGGAGAGAATCTCCTATGTGATGTAAGGCTGCCCCCCCCCCCACGCACACAGAAAAGGGTGATTCAGCGTTGCCCAGCAGCCGCAACCTCGCTGTCAAGTGCTACATGCCGAACGGGCCGCCATGACCTCTTCCTCGCCTCCCTCCACCAATGTGCTCTTTGTGGGAGATAAGGCAGTGCCTGGCACCGTCAGCACGCCCAGATACGTGAGCGATGGCGGCCCCCGGGGCAGGTGAGAATCGGGCATGCTCACGCTCAGGATTATATGATGTCATTGCACAAAGCATCATGGGAAGGTAGGGAAGGGCAGGGTGGATTCTGGGTGTCTATTCCAGAGAGGGACTGCATGGGGGTGTGGACAGGGAGCTCCTGGCAGGGGCTGTGGCATCTGGGCTGACTCTGCTTGTCTTTTAACGCAGCCTGGACACACCCCAGTTACAGCCAGGTGTGCGTCCAGTGATTCACACCTGGGTGATGAGGGCAGGCCACCAGTTTGAGCCTAGCTTGTTGGGGGGGGGGGGGGGGGGGGAGTAGCCACTGGTACTGGGTGTGCTCCAGACTGAGATGTGGATGGAGGTATATTTAGATGGATTGGGGTAGCTGTGGGGGGGGGGGGGAGACAAGCAAACAAGTACGGCAGGCAGGAAGAGGGAGCCTGAACGGAGCCTGACCAGCAGGTCAGCCTGCAGAAGCCCCCCTGCCTGCCCCCCAGAGAGAGAGAGAGCGTGGGCAGGCGGGACCCCGTCCTCCAGCAAAAGCAGGCCATAACAGCCACATTCCAACTCGGCGACTTGGTGGTAAAACCAAACTGTGGGAAAAGCCATTACTGCCTCTAATTGCTTTGCATGGATTTTTCCCCTGAAAACAAGCTTATTTCATGCAGAAAACCATTTAAATTGAGATTAAGGAACAAAACTGGGAGTTTATTCAATTTCATAATGTAAATAATCTGTTCTCTTAAAAGAAATATGCTAAGCACGAAATCTCTTACTGGCATCCCATACTGGGTGTGTCCTGACCTGGGATGGGCTCCAGGCCCCCCACCACTCTGACCAGGTTACGGGGTTGGAGGATGGATGGATGGATGCTAAGTATATCATTGCTGTCCGATGAAAAACACAAAACGACTTAACAAAATGAACCCAAAATAATTAAATTTAAATTAAATGCAATGCTTTAAATACGCTTGCCCGTCTTGTCAGCAAGGCAAATGTGTCAGTGTCAAAAAATCTAAACTAATCTTGCTTTACATTCACAATTAAGAATGATCTTAGTTAACTAACTAGATATCGATGTCAAGTTGTTAAATACTAAAGGTCGACTGCAAGGCCGCAGTAACAATCCCACTTGGCTGTGTATTCAAATCTCTGGCCGCCCCGGTAATGGTTCACTGGATGGCGTCGGAGGTCGAAGGTCGTAGCTGGCTCTCACCTCCTGATGGAGGTCGCTGAGGTCCCAGTGGTGGGCTTGGCGGGCACAGCCCGGGAACTGCCTGGCACAGCACGAGTCCGGCGGCCACTCCATCTCGGTCATCTCCAGCCAGTCCGTGAAGTAGATGACGCCGCAGCACTTAAACTAACAGACAGGGGGCAGAATTGAACCAGCTGCTGTTGTGGTGCATTGTGGGTATTAAAGGGGCACATGTGTGGTCAGCATACAGAGGTAACTACCCAAAAATAACAACAAGCAGTAAATCATGTGTGCCTAAATGATGCAGGCTAAAATACAGTGCAGGAAATTGACCTAAATCAAATTCCAAGATAAGCAAAATCCATTTAGAAGCACTGAATATGTAGAGGACATGAAACATTAAACACCAGGAATCAAGGTAATGTTGTGGCGCCAGTCACAGAAGCCGAAGTGCTTTTTGAGTTTCCTGAAGGCCTCACCTCGGTCTGGAAGAAGTTCCATGCCTGGGTCAGCCACTGGTAGCGCGGTAGACCATAGTTGGTCATCCGGGACTTCAGGCTGATCATGTCCGACCGCTGGACCGGGGGCTGAGACCCAGAGGAACAGAGACGTACTTCCTTATGACGTTTAGCTGCTTGGCTAACGAATTAATCCAGGGCAACTAGCATGCTAACAGCTACAACACTACTAACAAATGGAATAACTCACAGCGGTGCATTAGCATAGCCTTTAGCATAGGACTCTAGCCTTTATCTTATCTTCCTTTAACCACTACACCAACAGCTGTTGACATCTGCAGGAACCTCAAAGGCTACTGAAGCTTTGTTAATCCTTCTGCAAAAATCAACTGCCCAGTAAGTATCTTCCTTGGGTCTTTAATTGGACTGTAGGGCTTTTGTATGAGGCCTGAACTTGAGGGAAAATCACCCTGGGTACTCAGCATGCGACCCGTTTTCCAGAAAATTCTGCACCCAGGTGCTTGGACCTCCCGGCTTGTTTACGGAGACTCCGACAGGGATCCCGACGGCGCAGTCAGAGTGACTCACACCTGGCCATCGGGGAGATAGCTTTGGATTATGGCCCATGTACTTAGCGCTTAGATAAGGGGGGGGGGGGGGGGGGGGGCGTTATTGTGAAGGGTAGAAAGAGCCATTGTGATTCGGCACAGTTTCCAAGTAAGGCAGAGAGGAAGGCAGGCGGGTGGAAGAGATTCACTTGATCATTGTGACGCATGAATCCGTTAAAATTACTGGTTCATCAAAAGGCACGCCAACCATCAGGAGCGGAGGAGAGAATAAAGCCATCTACCCAGCAAGCGAGCGAAGGAGAGCCAGGCACCTCCGCCAGTGCTGGCCCCCGTCCAGCTCCCCCATTTATTCCTCTACGCTTTTGTCTGGCCCCCTTTCTGTTCTTGACAAATGTCTCTATTACTGGTGCCCTATTTGCCGCCGGCCATGTTGTTTATGAGGGCGAGCTGGCGAACGCGACGGCAGACGGCCGACGAAGATGGGGACCAGGGGGGGGACATGGCTGGCATTCCGGCCTTTTAATAGTGCTGTGTTTATATATGGAGAGACGGGAGAGGACTCACCTCTTCATAAGTCCATACTCCGCTGGCCAGCTCCACACAGAAGATCACTAGCAGGCTCCCAAAGTACTGGAAAAGGGGCAGGACACGCCTGTTAGCTAAGACACTGTCGGAGCAACTTCGTTCATTCATTCGTTAAGTCCGCAGGACGGCTTGACCACCGGAAGGCACGGCCCTGGCTGGGATGTCACGCATAAATGCAAGTTAAGAGCGCAAGTGAAATGTTTCCTCAGAGAAGTTCCGGGTTGAGAGAGACCCCAGCGTCGGCCAACCCACACGCGTGTCCTTCGTCTCGGCTTATTAAGACGGACCCTTAGCTAGGCGGTCCGTTACAGAGGCTGTCGGCGGTTCTGGGCCATTCGTTAAGAAGCTCTAAATATTTGTGTCAGGCAGACAGTCCAACTGCAGCTCTGTTAACGTTTCAGTCCATTTAGAGCGTCCAGATCCAAACAGCGCGGGCCAGACGCCCAGATGTCACGCTGCCACCCCTGGGTTTTCATCCCGTCTCCCCTCCCATTCGCGAAGGAGACAGACTCCGGGATGAACTCTCCGACCTTCGTGGGCCTTCCAGCCTTGCCGGAACTCCCAGGAGACCCCAACTGCAACTTCGCCAACTTGGAAACCGGCAGCCATTTCAGAAATGGTGGGCGTCGAACCCCAGCAAACGTTGCCGGCTTTACTGTCGTCTCGGCCACGCAGTGGACGCAGTGAAATGAAATAATGTTCCTCCTGAAGCCAAGGTGTGACATTACAGCACTAAAGCCAGAGTTACAGAATAATGCAAAAGAAGAAATCCTGGAAAATTATCAAAAACTTAGTGGGAAAGGACAAAGGGAAAACTGTTACTGATACCTCACATTACAAACGTTTCACATTCGACAAACAAACAAATGAACAAACTCTACCTAAAACTGGTGCAATACTCACACTGCAGAACAGAGCTTAATTGCCAACCATTAGGTGTGAAAAATAGGGAGATTTTGCAGAGTTGTAGTGGGGGGCGGGGGGGGGGGGGGGATCACAACAATACAATTTGGTGACAGAGAGGCAGGAGGTTCCACTACTAAAAATTGCAGAGTGGGGGTGTGGGCGTCTCTGGCAATAAAATGTGCAGAAAATAAAGTTTATGCTGAGAAACGGTAAATCAGGGGTGTTGGTGGGTCTGGACCAGAGTAACCGACCGAGGCAGCTGGTGTCAAAGGCAGCAGGTAAGAGAGCGTGGGGGGAGGAGTCAAAAACACAAGGATGCACAAGTAGGAGGTGTGACAGGTGGTGAGGATGGATATTCACACTCCTGCAGGACTCGCCGCAGACTCCTGCCTGGGGACCTCTAGTGAAAAATGGGAATTCCTGCGAGCGGCATCCCCGGCATGTCATATAAAACACCCCCCCCCCCCCCACGCCATCCGTCACACCACCCAGACATGCACTGGGGACGCGTGATCGGTCAGGCTGAGGTTCCCGCCCGGCCCCCCAGAGTTGTCACCATGTCACGGGTGAGATGTTTCACTCAGACAGGACCGGCAAGCAGGACCGGCTTCCGGGCTTTTGCTGCTCCCACAGTCCCTGGCTACACCCCCCTCCCCCCACTGGCACCAACAAACAACAGGAGCTCCGAAAAGCCAAGCCTGAAATTGAGAACAGCCCACCGTCCACCAGAAGGCGGCACTGCTGCAGCTCTGAGTCGCACGTAACGCGAGGACGCGTGGGGCGGCCGGCGACCTCGGAGGCGAGTCGGCGGGTCCCGCGGGGAGCGCCGGGTGGAGTCTGCAAGGACAACCTCTTTTGTCTGAGATCCGAGGCAGGAACCACACCCAGCTGGCAGACCTGGGCGCCGTGGGAACAATGCGATTCCTCGGCCCTCCTGTTTCGCGGCTCGACAGACGCAAACACCACAGACGCAAACACGACAGACGCAAGCACGACAGACGCAAACACGACAGACGCGTCGGCTTCCCTGCGAAAACACGGCGCTTCAAAACAGAATCATCAGGCTCCCTGTATTTTTTGAGTTTTATTCATTTTGTAAACAACATCAGACGGTCCCTGGAGCTTAGGGGCCCAATGGTGACATCAATCTGGGATCAGAAGCATAGCAGCCTAAGCCACTGAACCGCACAGCGCCCCTGTGATACCGAGTAGAGACATACCTATTCTGTATGGGCAGCAGGCTGGACTGGACTGTAACTCTAATCTTTCTGATCGCTGTGACAGCACGGCTGAGACAAGCAACACCTCCCCCACCAACAGCAAGCAAACTCCTATCAAATGGCTACTCAGCAGCGAAGCGGGGAGACCTTCATGCGGGACAATGACACCAAGTATCTCTGTCACTTTAGTCGAAGGTATCGCTTTCTTTCACAAACTTTGTACTTGGTTTCTGTGCTTAGAGTTTTGCCCATAGAAATGAATGGACAGTTCCCACAAAGACATAGGCACAAGTGTGTGTGTGTGTGTGTGTGTAGCTTCATTATTCCGTCTTCTTTAATGTCAGGTAGGATGTTTGAAAAAGGATCTTGGGAGTTTCACCTTAATTGAAACACAAACGTCTGGTTTTCTTCCCTCACGTCGCACAAAACCTTATTTTTTTGCTGGTTCAGTCACAGTTCTGTGAAAGAACAGACGTACACTTTCACGTTAAAGGCACCAGAGGTCCGGCAAGATGCAGCCATGCGGCCAGGGCCTTGTGGATTTCTGAAAACACTTTGACGTGAATGTTGGCATTTGGGTTTAACACTGGGAGTCGGGGAACTGGTGGCGACTGTCCAGACTGCCGTCAGCCTCCGAGGACTGCAATCCTCGACGTTTTAACGCAGACCTCACTGTTATTGCATAGTTTTGCACAGATAAAAAAATAACATGTAGCTTCGAGAAGTTATTTCAGCTCCTCCTGAGCCTGTTGCTAGGTATTTCGGCATAGTCCTTCAGCAAACACGCAATATCTGTCAACGGCTGCATTTCTGGTTTGGGCTAAAGATGGCTGGGGGGGGTTGAGCTCACCGAGTGCCGAGTCTCTGAAAATGACAGGGGGTGAATGACTGAACAGGCTTGCATCAGGACGCATCTCCTGCCATTTGATGGGCTGCGCTGTCCTGTTTGGCCACTCCACCCCCACTCCCACCCCAACACACACAGCATGCTCAGATGAATGCGTTGATTCAAGTTTATAATTTATAGCCCTGCCGGGAGTGTGGAGGGGGGCACACAAGAGAGCCCGGGTTTGATTATTCAGGCCCACGCATCTTGTGCAGTATGAATCATTTTACAGCTGCAGCTATCTGGGGGGGGGGGGGAGGGGGGGGGGTGCGGAGGGGTAGGGACAGGTTTACACCACAGCAACTGAAACACACCCAGCAAAAGCACATTACATGTGTGTCCCCCCCCCCACTCTCGCTCTCTCTCTCTAGCACTTTACCTGACCACTGGGGCAGCACGCGGCCGCAGTCTGACCCACGCAGCTAAGTCGCATTAACCTCACTACCAATTACCGGCTCATTTGCACTGCGACACGAGGAGCCGCGAGTGGGTCACGTCCCGCCGGAGAAGTACCCAGTGTGTCACAGGTTCTAAAGTTTTTCTGGCCACCCCAGGACAGAGAGGCAAATATCGGCCATCCAGTCTCAAACCTAAACCCCCTCTAACCCTGAAACTGGGATGGTCCCAGCTGAACATTTTGGGGCCTCAGTCACCTTGGCAACATCCGGCTAGCGGGTTTCTTTAAGGGGGTGGGATGTCTGGGTTTGAGACCATCCTCAGTATGTTTCTTTTTTTATTTTTTAAGATTTTTCCAAGAAAACACCCTTTAAGTCATAAAAAATAGACAAAACGCCACACGCAAGCTTCTCCCAATCAGCGCGGGTGCACACACACACACACACACACACACACACACACACACACACACACACACACACACACACACACACACACGAGTCTCCATGGAAGACACATGCACATACCCAGGACAGGAGGATCAGGCTGTCTTTCAGCGTCCCGCAGTATCCCACCATGGCCACGATGATCAGAAAGCAGCAAACGGCAATGATGACCGGATGGACCACTGGAGAGTACGTCAGAATCGCAGCTTCCTCCAGCCTGCATGGGGGGGGGGGGCATTCCTCAGTGATATTTGGCAGAAGTGATGTTTATTTATCAATCTGTCCCAGTCCCTCGTTCCCTGCGCAAAATACTCCAGCTACAAGTAAATTCTGAGTACACGCCGCAGGGATGCTGGTGTTGCACATTCGCTGTGTCAATTCAACTCGGAGTTTACAAGCAGGGAGAGTCGGCGGAGTCACAACATGGAGGAACGAGAGAACAAGGAAATATCTCCCAAACCCGCTTTGGATTTATCTCCTCAGTAACCCGAAGGCCCATCAGATACCGAACTCTCTTAAGAGGTCTCTTTTGTTGCTGTTTTTTGGGAAGTCGAAGTAAATCGATACCTTTTAACTCTGTTCTCACAACCAGGATGTGCTTTACAAACACACAAAGAGAGGGCAGGTTTGGTGATGCGCGTGTCCATCCGTCCCTTTGTCTCCCAGCCAGAACAGAAAACCTCTGTTAACTGCCCACCCCCTCGTTCTGCAAGGCTGTCATCTACGTAGGGCTCACCTGGTATCCGCTGTCAAGGTGAGCACATTGTTCAGGTAATCCCTAAGCCACGCTGCCACTCCCAGCACACATACAGACATCAGCTGGGGGCGGAATGACAGAAAAGCATGTTTGAGTTTAAAAAGGAATTTTTAGAATAGGATTCATTGACCGATATCGTATTACAAAAACTACACAATAGTGCAGTAATCCCAGTGAATTCCTATTGTATCTATTAGTGATGACGTATAAAGCAAATACCAGGGATCAAGCTGTTTTAAATCTCTCGATCTAATTATTTCTTTAACGCCTGCGGTGTAAAAAACAAAAAGCGAAAGAGTCCGCATAGGGTTGATTAAAATATATTATCTCGTGTGAGTGGTGAGGGCCAGCAGCTAGACAGCGAAAGCTGGGGTACTTTAAACTCAAGTGCCTGGCTTCAGACGTCCAGCTGCCCACATGGGTAAGATCCCGAGCCCCGCAGATCGCCTTGCTGACCAAACTGAATAATAATGGGAGGGATACTGCAAGCTGGCTGCTGTTTGTAACGTGAGCGGCAGCGGCGGCCACCTGCTGCCGCCGATCGGCCTCGCCTACCCAGAAGAGTAAGTTGAGAGCGTAGAGCAGGCAGCGGAGGCACTTCACGGCGTCCTCCCGAGCCATCCCGACCGCCGCACCAGCCGGCCAGCGCTGCTCATCTTAACATCGCCTGCTGGAACCCGGCCAGCCAACGGGACACACAGTCACGCCGGAAAATAATCAGAATTATAATACTCTTGCTGTACTGCATGGAACCTACCTCGTATTAGGTTTTAGTCCATTCCTTAGTCCATTTCACTAGAATTGCTGGCTTTTCTGTATTTTTTTCCTTCCCCCCCCAAAAAAAAAAAAACACTGAAAGCAGGTGCTTTTGAAGATAAAGCTTTCGGGTTTATCAAGTGTGCAGAGAAGCACTCGGCAGTGCTGACATTTGGGAATCACTCAGCGCTCACTTAAGCAAATCACTCGCAACGCACTCCAGCAAACTATGAATACCTTTAAACGCCCCGCTTTCTGACAAATTATTACACTGCGCGCAAACCGGCCAGAAGATCTGATCATGCAAATTAAGTAAAAAAAAAAAATCATTCGCTGAGATAAACAAAAATCTGGATGCAAATCACGGGACCTTTGAGCACATGGTAAAGTTATTCAAAACAAGAGAAGTTTTAAGTTCCACTCTTCAAAAACCCCCTTCGCATTTCCCTGGAAACGATGAAAACAGTCACAGTCCGGCATGCATTCCCCTTAAAATATACTTAATGTCATATTGCGGCTGCTGACTTGCCAACACTGAGGGTATCTCTGCGCTGTCAATTCAAGTTTTTGACCGTGAAGACTTCCAGTATGTAAAGTTGGATCCCAAGCAAGCTGCTCTGGTGCTCCTCTGGGTCCTAGAGACTGCAACTGGGTAAATGTAGGCTCATCTTGCGTACAAATCCCAAGAAAAGGCGCATCGGAGGCTGCTAGGGAGAAGGAATGTGGGCGTTCATCAGCATCTCAGAGATACAATGGGTTAGAGAGTCAAGCAGAAGTTACGGAGGTCTAACGATTTTCCCTGAAATGGAAGCACTGCATTAACTGCCATTTAAATTAATCAGAAGTGTGCTTCCAATCTATAGGCCTAATTTACAAATGTGATTCACTATAGACTTGCCTTTTGGGTTTATTATTTTTGTAATCTTGCGTGATATAATTTATAATTGGCACATTTACGTTTGTACAATCATAATCTGTTTTGCTTTTTTATTTATTTATTTTTTGACAGTTTGCATGCAGTTAAGTGGGATGTCTACGGTGACTTCATACTGATGTGTATGCTGAAGAACTGCAGTTCCATTTTGAACCACCAGGCGGAGAACCCAGCGTACGAAACGCATAGCCATATTTGCAAACCAGCATGGACTTTCTTTCCGGTTACTAAAATCGTAATCTAATTATTACTAATGTAGAAGGAAAAAACTCTTTTCGCTATTCTTATGAATGAAATAAAACTATTGATAATCAAGTTATAAAAGAATTGCTAATAGGTGTAGATATGGTGGTTTTGTATCTCCAAGCACATGGGTTTTAATCCTACCCTACCTAACCTTGTGAAGTTTGTGTTCTCTCCCAGTGTTTGCATTGCATTCTAAAAACGGGCAGTTAAGTGAACAGGTGTCACTAAATTACCTGTAGTGTATGCCCAGTAATGGTCTGGCATCCCATCCATGACGTCCGCGCCTCACCCTGGATTGGATAAGTGGCTCGAGAGGACAGATGAATGCAAAACGTTTGCTTGCATGAGCTGGAAGGATGCTTATAGGCTGCTGTGCGGTTCTTTGCCAATTGTCACAGATAGTTAGGTCCATGTGTGTTGATTTTCTGTAACAAATGGTTGTGCTTTGGCAATGGTGGTGCACAGAAAATGATGATGTATTTAAAAAACAATGATTATTAATATAAAAATCCTAAACTCTTAATCCTAAACCTTACTCATACTCCAAAATAGGACAGGGTAGTAATTCTATATTAATACGAGCTTGACTGAATATGACTAACAGGTAATAATTTTAAACAAAAATGAAATATATAGTACTGAGAATTAAAGCAAACACTTCCAGTCAAAAAAATAATTTTATAAAGATTTAAAAGGACATATTTTATCGCCAAGGCCACCGGAGGTCGTCGCTACTCAGAAGTTACGTGGGAGTGTTATGTAGTGCCTGGGAAATTGACCGTAACATATTAAAATAATAAGGTGATGATAGAGTAATGATACAGTGAAAGATATTTTATAGGCTTATAGAACTACCTTATGGCACTCCAAGACCAAATCCCACATTCCAACAGTTTCCTTATTTTACTTCCTGACTGCATATTATGTCTTTTCACGAGAAATGAACAGTTCTGCGAGACCTTTTAAGATAGGTAAATTTATTTTGCGTTTCTAGCTAAAAATTCATTAAATGCCTGATCCAGCGCCTCATAGTAGGTAAATGCTGAAAACTACGTTGGCTCGTTACATGTAAAACAAAGAGCTAAATTTAATACTGAGGTGACGATCAATCGTCTAATCATAAGTGACTTGGTTATATTTTATTCAGAATCGCATTACGTTAAGAACACTGGTGACGAAACGCGTCAACGTCGGACTACAATAACCGACGTGCCCTTCACTCGCGATCAAAACAATGACGCAACTCAAAAACCCATCCAATCAAACGTCGACTTAGGGAATACGTCAGACTCAATGACCTCAGTAAGAAAAATAGCTAGCTTTTTCCTTGAGCCTCAGCGGCAGACGGCGCCATATTGAAAGACTGGTATTCTTTTAATAAACGTCTAAAAAAATTTAAAAAGCCAAAATGCTCTACTTAGAGGACTACTTGGAAAGTGAGTATGGCGTTATCGCTTAATTTCGGCCGTGGTTTTGATGATATAGCCAGCTGGGTTTCCAGTATCGGGACCCCCCGATTTTGGTTTAGCTTACTTGGCTAATGGTTTCTGTCCCCCCTCCCCCCTTCCCCGTTGCCAGTGATCGAGCAGCTACCCATGGATCTGCGCGACAGGTTTACGGAAATGAGAGAGATGGACCTGCAAGTTCAGAGTACGCGCTGCCGCAACGTGACCGCGTCCCACAGCGCTGCCTCGGCCAAACCCGGCGGCGCTCGAACGCGCCGACATGTGCCTCAAATCGGGCGTTTTATTTCACCACCGGGGCGTTGGTCGGCCAAAAAAAAAAAGTTATCGGGATAGATTATATTTTTCAGTGATGTCGCTGCGTTGTATGTTAAATGCACATTTAGGTTGGAATAGCGGGGTCGTCATTTTCCCGAAAACGCCGTATGATGTAAAAGGCTTGTAACAACTTGGTTATTAAAATGTCATACAGACATCCGTATTAGTACAAGTAACGTGAACGGCAGTACTGGAAGTAGGTGACCCTCTGATATTCAGAATTTTAACTTGATGTAATTGGTATACAGTAACTATGTGTCAAAGCGGTAAACATTATAAGCATTAAAAGATCACATCAGTTTATTAACATCCCATGAGAGACACGCCGCCGATTGCCCTCTAACGTTTTTATTTTTACTTTTCACCCCTCAGACGCCATGGACCAGCTTGAGCAACGTGTCAATGAGTTTTTTATCAATGCGAAAAAGAACAAACCCGAATGGAGGGAAGAACAGATGGAGGTGATAAAGAAGGTATGGGACATTGCTAGCGCTGTTAAACCTTGTGACATGAATCCCTCTGTGCTGCCTGGTTGCCATGTTATTGGGGATTTTCTGTTGTGGCGGCCATCGCAATGGTAAGTGGATCTGTGGGTTAGGACGCTGTGCCTGTGATCAGTTGGTTGTCAGTTCGAATCCCAGGGTTGGCAGGATAGTTTCACAGATTGGCCCCTGAGCAAGGCCCTTAACCCTTAAGTGATTCAGGGGCTGTATGACCCCGCTTTCTCAATTGCGTGTCATTATAGGTAAATACCTCTCGTAAATAAATGAAATGTTAGTGGTCATGGGTAGTATATCAATCCAACCTTTTTGTCATTGTGTGGATTACAAGTACAAGGCCAACGAAATGCATCTAATCAGATGTAGATCAAATATTTACGGATGCAATAAGTTATACATAAATTATGGATGTATGTGTAAATTATGGTTCTGTGCAAAATATGCATTAGGTAGTATGTAGCATAATGTTCAGATAGGTAATATGACAAGATGCAGTGAATCTGATGCCTCTCATAAGTGTTGAACTGCCCACAGGGCAGTACGTTGTATGAAATTTTGACAGACAATGTTGAAGCAAGGAGCCACTGAACAATCTGAGCGGCTGAAAGTGTCTGTCAGTTCTCACTGCCTCTTCCAGCATCTTCAGCTGGACAGCTGGATTCTAACTCTTACCTAGTCGTAGTGTACAGGAGTTCATGTCTTTGTGTGCCACATTTAAGTCCCGAAACCATTTACATAATAACCTTTCGTTCCTTTGCCTTCTGTAGGACTATTACAAGGCCTTGGAAGATGCAGATGAAAAGGTCCAGTTAGCCAATCAGATTTATGACTTAGTAAGTACAATAATTGCAATATTTTATGTGAAGTTTGCATTACAGGGCACTCAGAACATAATACTCAAATTTGTTACGAACTGGTTTATTAGGTGGTAAATTGTAGTGAATGCTGTGTACTTTTGGAGTCTGGCACAGAATCAATAGAGTAAACTAACTTGTTTATGTTCATTAGTGGTAGTGATGAAATTAAATTAGTCAGTTTGCCCTATTGGTCAAGTTAAGGTGGTGTTTGTGTACTTCAAGGATATTGCTCAAGTGATTGTGGTGAACAGGTATATGAGGTTGAAATAAAGTTGCCTTTCCATGAAAATTCCACCAGATGGCGTTAATGCCTCATCCAAAAAAATCTTCCAATGTAAGTTAGACTGCTGAAGTTTAAATGATTAGGTGTAGTTCATGAGCATTTCTTTGAATTGTGTGATTATTATATTTATTGATGCTGATCGTTAGCAAGGTCGTTTGTGACAAAGCGCTCTATTAGAGCCTTGTGAATATGGGATGTAGCGTCGCCGTGGGTGACAGATTCCGCATGTAGCTAACATGGGTTCCGTGTGACCAGGTGGATCGCCACCTCAGGAAGCTGGACCAGGAGCTGGCCAAGTTCAAGATGGAGCTAGAGGCTGACAACGCTGGCATCACAGAGATTCTCGAGAGGCGTGAGTGTCCCACCCACACCGACGAAATGCGGAACAGGCCATCTGAGCGTCGACTGACTGATTAACATGACATGCTTCTTTGGCCTTCCCCGCTGTCATCAATTTTCCATACAAAATGTTCTCTCTCCGTTTTCTCTGTGCCTTAAGCGTAAGAAGTTCTGTGATCCATTAATCAGCCTTCCACAATAGCTGTGTGCTCCCATCCGCAGTTCCTTATTTGAAGTCGTTTTTCCACCGGTGGCCACGTGCTAATTTGTTCCGTTTTGTGTGGCGGGGTCAGGTTCCCTGGAGATGGACAGCCCATCTCAGCCTGTGAATAACCACCACGCTCACTCGCACACCACCGTGGAAAGTAAGCTTGGCTCTGGGCTCTCCTCCGCCTTCGTGTCCAGGGAGTTCCACTGTCGTGGTATTTCCTCACCGCTGTCTCACCTCCGTCCCCAGAGAGGAAATATACGACTCCAGCGCACCACACCACCGAGCACGTCCCCGAGAAGAAGTTCAAGTCTGAGGCCCTTCTGTCCACCCTCACGTCCGACGCATCGAAGGAGAACACGCCAGGTGAGGCACGGGACCCACTCCAACATGCGTCCAAGAAGCCACACGAATTCCGCTTCCTGCAGAGAGATGATGTAAGTTCCCCCAAAAACACACAGTGAAATGTCGGCCATGTTTGTACAGGGTGCCGGAACAGCAGCTTGTCCTCTGCCTCCAACAACGCCTACAACGTGAATTCATCCCAGTCCCTCACCTCCTACAACTTGAGCTCCCTGCCCGTGGGGGCAGGGGCTGGGGCGGGCGCCATCACCATGGCAGCAGCCCAGGCCGTGCAGGCCACTGCCCAGGTAAGGAACCCTTCTGCCACTGCGTGTATGCCGCAGAGGATGCCAGTGCCCCGCATGAGCGCCGCCCTCCTGTTCGTTTCAGATGAAGGAGGGCCGCCGGACCTCCAGCCTGAAAGCCAGCTTCGAGGCCATTAAGAACAACGACTTCCAGCTGAGCCGCGAGTTCTCCCTGTCCCGCGAGTCGTCGGGGTTCTCCTCGTCGGCGCTGGCCTCCACACTCACACAGACCCTGGCCCCCACGTCCTCAGACTCCCGGGGGGGGCGCAAGTCCAAGTAAGAGCAGAACCGGGCATCCCAACACAGAGGAGCTCCATGTTTCTCGCCAGGGTTTACATAACAAGCAAATATCTCACTATGTGACCACCAAAGTGGACAGTTCAAGTTCGGAAAGCAAAAATCCAGTCCAGTATTCTGCTTCAGTCAACCAGTTTAGCCTATAGAGTCTCATTCACAGAGTTGTCAACTGGTTGGTTGGAACAAAATCTTGGTCTGGATTTGTACTTTGTGGACCTGAACTTTCCACCTCTAATAAATACCTTTTGTATCATCACCATCATCATTATGATATGTTGAGTATTACTATGTGCATTATATTTTGATGACCCCTTCACTGAGGTGAGATCTTGGAGAGACTCAGGAATGTAATTGAGAAAGTGTTTCACAGCGTTTTTATTTGTTCCAGGAACAACACAAAGTCTTCAAATCACCAGTCCTCTTCCTCGTCCTCGTCTTCCTCCCTCTCGTCGTGCTCCTCTAACTCCGCCCTGGCCCAGGAGCTGCAGCAGGTGTCGGCCCTGCCAGAGTCTGAGGCCAACAGCCAGGTGGACTGGACATATGACCCCAATGAGCCCCGCTACTGCATATGCAACCAGGTGGGCTCTCCCTCGTCCTTCCACATCTGCGTTTTGTCATCCCTTTTCTTTTAAAAAAAAAATATATATATATATTAAAGTAATATCTCTGGTTGTCAGGTGTCCTACGGAGAGATGGTGGGATGTGACAATCAGGACGTGAGTATCTTTATTTCTTTTTAAGGCCTGTCAAATGGAGGGAAGATAGTCCTCAGTACAGCCCATCTCGGGATTATGTTAGACCTGTGTTCGTCTGCTTGGCTTGGAGGTTAAAGTAGGGTTTTGCGTTTGTATATGTGTGTGTCACAGTGCCCCATCGAGTGGTTCCACTACGGCTGTGTGGGTCTGACAGAAGCCCCCAAAGGCAAGTGGTACTGTCCCCAGTGTACAGCTGCCATGAAGAGGAGGGGCAGCCGGCACAAATAAGGCCAGAAGCCATGATGACGGCTTCTCCTGGATCATCCATGGCGCGCTACCAGAATCGCCCTCCTCTTTTCAGCCAACTTGGTCAAAGGCAGCCCCAGAATTCTGGCGTGGGGAGGGTGACTTTATCCGCTGTCTGTACACAGTTAAGCAGCTCCTTCTTTGTGTGTTTTGTGTAAAAGAATCGTAAGAGCTATTGCGCATCTTCCATTAAAAAAAATTTTCAAGAGTATTAGACCCTCAAAACTCATAGCTGAATCATTCCAGTCTGTTCCTCAAGCGGACTGAACGGGCCAAGTCCTGGCCCTCACCACCCCACCCCACCCCCCCACGTGTCTTAACCACGTATCCTGGACAGCTCATTGGAAGAGAACAAGGATCAGCTAACGATGTTCGTCGGAAATGTCCGAGGTTGGGCAGAATGGACGATGATCTGAGCGACCTTGTCTCGAGATTAACCCGCCGATTTTTAAAGCCGTCTGCATTTGCCATGTAAAATGTATGAACAAAGTCAGTACTCTAGTTTCTGTGTGTCTGTTATACTGGTCTGTCCTCTGAAAATGGTGTACAGTTTTCCCAGAAATGTGTAGAAAAGAAATCAAATAAAATGATCAAATTCTTTTGATAATCCCCTGTTTCAGTTCCCTTGATGACTTCAAAGTACAGTGTTTTTTCTGGTTTCTTTCATGCTAAATGCTGGCTGGCTGCTTTAATATAGGCTAATGGTTAAAACGGGTTTATAGAGTGGTACTTCAATAAACGCGTATGTGCGTTTTCACAAGCCCCCTTTTAAGTATTTTATTGCTTTAAAAAGGTATTAAGAAATAACCTGTACAAGTACTTTTCGTCGTTTTCTAACTGACACCTTGAAATGTGAGTTGTGTATCGTTCGAGGGTCGATAGGGCGTGTCGATTTTAACGTTTCTATTTACGTGCTATTCAGTAACTCGTAAACATCGTAAAATCCAACTGCAAATTACTTAATGATATTAATCGTTTGATTTAACATGTGTAACTGGTGAGATGAGGGGCAGATATAGTTTAAGTGTGGGGACGCTACACAGCCTGCATAGCGAGCATTGAAGAGTACAGGGTGTACGACGCTTTAACGTCACACTTCACTTTCATACGTCACTGCCTGAAAATACATCTGAAAACGTGGAATGTAAACGGGACTGGCGGACGTCTGTCATGTTTTCATCACTTCATCGGATTCTGTGCTTAAAACTTCCTAAATTATATGAGAAATACCCTTGGATTCAAAATAATTTCATCAGGGGAAATGCGTACGAATAGTTGTACTTTAGATATAATCTAAAGAATATACAGCCTACGTATAACTGCAAAAAATGACGAAGATTAAGGAGCAGCGTGCATGTGGGTGTAATTACCTGTGAAGGCAGGCTGAGAAATTCCTCTTAGTATAAGAATATGTTGTGTTCATGTATTAAAATGATCCCGATCTATCAGAAATAACTGGAGAAGTCGGACTAAAACAGCGCGAAATGTGGTCAGCATCTTATTTTAAACGCCACTACGAAAAAAAACTGAGAAAGGAGAAGCAGCCCTTTCGCAAGTTAGGAGCCTATTTCTCACTCTAAGTGCCTCATTTGGAGGGGGGCATTTTACGGGGAAGCGGATACCTACCGGTGGCCAGAGGAAGTCAGCATTTACTCTTTCAGGATTAACAGTTACCAGGTGGGCTGACTTTCCCAAAGTGCGCTTTATTCTATGGTTTATAGCGGAGCAGTGGAGCCCCTCTGGGAAGAGGCACAAGTTCTGCATGGGAGGAATAAATGACATTTTAAAGACCAGTTTCGGACGATCCAAAGCCGTGGGTCTGCAGTCTGCTGAGAAAAAAAGGCGAGCGATCAAATGCAGATTTGAGGTTTCCTTCTACAAATGGTTATAATCGACACGGAGTTTAACTTCTGCTGAAGCTGAGGGGGGAGAAAAAACTCGTGCATATCTCTGGTGCGGTATAAAGGACTCCGTGTTTACATAGCGGCGCACATGAACTTCTACAAGCAGCAGAATTTCTCCCTTTAAGAAGTGGGTGTTGCTTGTTCATATGCGCAACTTACCCTAAACCAGAAAACGAGACACTTCACTAACTTTGGGATTAACTTTTTAACTTTTGAAGATAATCAAGGCAGTTCTGCATGTACTGCGCGCTCCCGCAGCGTCTCTTTCATCCCGATGTCCCGCTTCATGCGTGATAACGTGATGCTCCAGCGGAGTAAATACTTGTAATGGCATGCGTGGTGCTCCCTGTCATCGGGGCGGCCGGGGAAGCGGGAATGGTCTTCCTACGGCTCTGGGCGCTGCGTCGGCGGTACTGCCCGCGTCCGGTGCTGCTCTCAGGTGTGCTGATATGCCTCGTCTACCAAACGCTGGTTGTCGCCCGGAGCCGCTTCCTGAGCTGCCCGCCGCACCGGGGCGACAAGCCGACTGTGGCGGCGGACGTGCGCTTCGACGAGCCGCTTCTGAAACAGCCGGAGCCTCTAGAATCTGCTCAAAACCAGTCAGACGTGAGTGAAATTTTTATAAGATGTTTGCCTTTCGCCTGCTTTGGACAACACGATGGGAATGATGTCAGTGATTTTAAAGTGTAATATCCTACTTTAGGAATGTTACACGAATATTTTTAATGATAGTCATGTGGAAGTATATACTTTTCATCCGTGTGTATTAATTGCGTACTCACTAATTTACTTTAAAGCCTTGTAGTTATTCAACAGATGTCTGGCCAGTGATCTGTATAAATGATATATGAAGTGCGTCGGTATAAATACGCAGAAAGCTTTTCTAGTAGATGACAGATTGGACGGCGGACTGCGCTGCACGTTTCTATAGTAAATGAGCTGATTTCGGTGGGTTGTGCTACTGGAAGATGGTTTCCTATGGGATGTTAGAAGTTAAGATAAAAAGCGGGGGTTTCCCTTGAGTACGGCTTAGAGAAGCATTTTCAAGGTTAAGCGTGGTTCTAAGTGCAAAGATGCATTTTTCGCCGAAATCACGGTGGAGGGTTTTTATAACCTCTCCTCATCATTAAAGTTTTTACTGATGCTTATGCGTATGGAGTTCTACATCCATGCATTTATCCCTCAAGGGTCTAGCAATTGTACCATTATGCGTAGGTAAATGTACCTTTTAAGGTACAGAAATGGACTCTGAGGAACATTTCTGCACCTTAAATTAGACTAAAAGGGACATTTACCTACAGCTATAGGGTACAGTTGGCCGGTTCTTTAGAGTACAGCCCCAGTGACAAGCAAAGGTACAGACTGATATTCGTTTTTTTTCTGAGAGTGTGGTGTTTGAGGTGGCGGAATATGCTGCTCTCAGCCGGTGGTCCTGGACCCAAGCTCTGGCTCAAATTAAACAGCTCTCCGCCGAAACATCACCTTTTAATGGCTCTGTGAATGTATCTTGTGCCGGACCTCAGACAGTGTAAACGCTGGTTCGCTTTGCTGCGGTGCCCGATGGTCTCTGAGTGACTTCATCACAAGTTACACTGTCTAATAGGCAGTACAATGTCTTTTATGTCTGACTGTGAGCTTTTGTATCCGAAACCATTCTCCTTGGGGCAGGTTTCTCATTTTTTCTCATGTTCTTTTACTTTTCGGTTTTCAGTACTTACAGTCTGTAATTTACTTTTTATACTGCAGCATAGGTGGTGTTGGGAACGTTTTATTCCCC
This sequence comes from Brienomyrus brachyistius, assembly GCF_023856365.1. Taxonomy (NCBI): domain Eukaryota; kingdom Metazoa; phylum Chordata; class Actinopteri; order Osteoglossiformes; family Mormyridae; genus Brienomyrus; species Brienomyrus brachyistius. The sequence continues at coordinate 21,662,720 of NC_064535.1, forward strand.
CAGGCGTCTTCAGGACATTTGATAACATTGACATTCTGATTATGTCTGTTTTCTGTGCCAATGATCCGGCTAGCAGATCTATGAAACCATAAAGGCATCGGATGCATTTTGATGCAGGTAACATACGTATAGTCGGTGCTAGCAGGCAAAAACCAAAAACCGGTCCACATTATATTTAGTGAGTCAGAATTTTTAAATTTGAGACAAAATTCAAGTCACCATCTTTGATGGTTTTTTGAGATCCGGGCTTATTTTGGTGCCTAGTTTATTGAGTTTTTTTTTATAGTTTACTAAGATAAAATGAAGTGTGAAATTGACAGATATTTTTGGTTCCGTTGAAAGTTAATTCCTGTTCAGTTTTTCAAAGAAGTAATGAGATGTTGGGGCGGCAGGGTGGTGCAGTGGTTAGCACTGTTGCCTCATACCTCTGGGACCCGGGTTCGAGTCTCTGCCTGGGTCACATGTGTGAGGAGTTTGCATGTTCTCCCCATGTAGTCCTCCAGGTACTCCGGTTTCCCCCCACAGTCCAAAAACATGCTGAGGCTAATTGGAGTTCCTAAATTGCCAGTAGGTGTGCTTGTGTGTGTGAGTGTGCCCTGCGATGGGCTGGCATCTCATCCTGGGTTGTTCCCTGCCTCGTGCCCATTGCTTCCGGGATAGACTATGGGCCCCGCGACCCAGTAGGGTAAGCGGTTTGGAAGATGGATGGATGGATAATGAGACATTGACATTGGTTGACGACAAGTAAAAATATCAGTTATTTAGATTTTTAAATGTGACATTTATGGACAGAGAAATAAATTAGAATCTGAAGTTTTTCAGTTTTCACACTTCCTATCATTACACTTAACTGCTGGGACCTGACTAAACAGTGTCTAGAGAGCGGCAGACCTAACAGTGTTCGCATCGTGGGCCTTGATCTTGATGTCATTCCATCCCGTCCAGGTCATACCCCAGCCTTACGCCCTGCAATGGACCTGCATCAGACCTTCACAGAATCTGAGGTCCTCACAGCATTTCAGAGACTCTTTTTTTTGTAGGCATGTCTTCTGTGAGACAGTGATGGCAGAACAAACGTTTGGATGGTTCCTGATCCGGGGGATGGTCTTGTTAGCAGCACATCGGTCTTACAAGCTAAGTGCAGGCGTCATCTCAGCATGAGGACGACAGGATCGATTTGCTTGTTGCATCACAGGTGCAGAAATGTTCCTACAAGTGGGCTACCTGCCCAGGGCCAGGAGATTTACTACAAGGCCCAAGGGAACCCAAAGAACAAGCTCTGTTTTCATGACATGTTACAGAAATCGATGAAGAAGCCCCGCCCCCATTTCTCCACATTGGTTGGGGGGAGTTGGGGGTACGTGTCTGGAGCGTACACAATGCCTCCCAAAGCGTCAGCAGTCGTGTCACTGAAAAGTGACGACCCCACAGAGTCAGACGTTCCTCAGCCGCACAGGATGGGAGTTCACGGCCGCCAACTTGCTCCTCACGGGTGTCTGGCGCTTAGGACCTCTCTCCATTATGGGCGGTAATGAAGAGGGATGCCGATGCCCTCGCCTGTCGGGACGGGGTGAAATCCATCGCCTCCCGCGTGCCAAGAATGAAAAGTGCTCTGTTTTTTTTTCTTGGATTTTATGACTCTGCGAGGTCAACGTGATTTGTCACTCTGACGACAGGTTCACGAAAATCATGTTCAGTTAATAAAACTGTATGGAGATTGCCTTTATGACTGATGCCGTGTCGTAAAGCTACATTTTATCTGCAGTAATGTACAAAAATATGAAGACCAGAGACACCCAGGGCATTCTGCCTGCTCTCTGTCAAGGTAAATGTGAAATGGGCTTTTCCATTCGGGTCGTTTATCCTGTATATATTACCCAGTAGCTTCATCAATCTTGTGCTACTCCCTGGCTAGATGAGATGTGTGTTTTGGGAGCAGAGTGTCCGTGTCCCTGTGCATTTGCCTGTAGACCCACATGCCTGCCAGGCCACGACTGGCACTGGGGGGAGGAGGACTGGACCGTGATGTCACCGTGGGAAAAAGGCGAGGAGACCTTATCAGGGAACGGAGCCAGAGGATGGTGTATATCAGCCCTTTCTGCTTTCCTGGCCGACGTACAGAGAGTTATAAAACTTTGTGACAATTGTGGAATGTTTTTTTTTTTTGGGGGGGGGGGGGGGGGGGGCAGGAGACCTGTTGTCTACTGTGAGAGCTGTGGACATTGGGCTTTCAGGCTTTGGGAGTCCAAGGACTCGTCCCACACTTTGTGTCAGCCAACACTGATAGCTGCATGTGGCGTGTTGTTCCAGCACTCCATGGGGGCACTCATTTAAGAATTAAAAAGCGGGACACTCGGGTGGGGGCAAAGCTTGAAATTTTGGGAGCCTTGGTAAAATGTCACCTTGGACTCCCTCATTTTATGATTGCATAGCTTGTGTAATAAAGAACCTCTGTAAAGCCCCCCCCCCAAATCTGCCAGGGCACCTATGCCCCTACTGTGCCCCTTTATGTGGCACGGCCAGCATTGCTGTCCTGGGCCGTTTTGGCCCCCTGTCATGGCGCATTCCTTTGTTTGTGGGTAGGAGTGTCCCCCTGCAAAAACATTACTACACCATGGCCACGTTTCGCTTTTGTGTGATCCAAGGATCCTTAGTTTTGTGACCCCGCCCATTTCCAAGGAACGGCCAATTAGAACGTTTGTGGAAACTTGGCGAGAGTCATCTCTTTCATCATGGAACAGATATAAATTACTGGTAGATCTCCTGGTGAAGTATTCTCAGAGCATTCTCGTGGAGCTGTTCTAAACCACCGCTGGCTTTAGTCAATATTATTACATTCTTTATCTACATAAACTACTTTCATTTGAAATTTTGTTGAAATTTTCTTCTTGCTTTTCTTGGCAATTCATTAGCTTGCTTCCAAATGTCATCCTCCCCAACATTTGTACTTTTGTTTTAACCACTTAAATGTCCGAGAATATGTGTATGAATCGGGATCTCTCTTTCAGAAGACATAACTATAGTCGCCATCCCTAACGGGCGTGCCCCGAATGCCGAATGTGAGCTTCTTAATGCAGGAAGCCGCTCCAATTTAAGGCCTAAGCGCAGCCACACCCAAAACAGCATCCAACGGCACGCAGTCACGTGACCCGACAGACGCGGAAAATTCATTCCTGTGCAAAGTAGCGGTAACTCTGTTTAGTTTGATGAAGTTGTCTTGCTCTAATCAACAAAGCAGACATTTAGTGCCTGGAAAATGATTTGGTTAAGAGGGTGTAGGTTTATGGGGTATGAAAATATGCAGCTGTTTGAAGATGGATTCAGATATTTTTACGCTAAGTAATTTTAGCACTTCCTACCGATTAGATGCTGATACGGGCCTGGCTACGTTGACAGCGCCTATGTTTGTCCTGCGTCTGGCTTTTTTTTTGTTTGTTTTGCTTGCACCACCATCCCATCTGAGATGGAGAAGATGCGGTGCCAAGTCTTTCACCAGTTACCAAGCAAAGACGCAGCTCTGCATGAACAAGCATTCGGCGCCTGGGGGCCTTTTCAGCCCCGTTGTGAATGGCCACAAAACCCTGGAGCCGAGATCCTCTCCAAGTCATTCCGGAACAATCGGCCTCTCTTTCGCCACACCTCCGGCTTCATTCTCCCACGTTCGCCGCTTCAAGTGACTAGAGTTGTGAATCAAATATTTCAGGACTGACTCATGTGCCCGTGAAGCCCGGGATGTGAAAAGGTTGAGGTGTCCACTGTATCCGGAAGCGTCCGTGACATGTCCCACCTCTGTATCTCTTCCAGCCAAACATCTTCTTGCCCATGTATTCCGATCAGAGTCACAGGGGGTCTGGACTCTATCCCAGGCAGCGCAGGGCACAAGGCTGGGGTACGACCTGGGCGGGATGCTGGTCCATTGCAGGGCACAAGGCTGGGGTACGACCTGGGCGGGATGCTGGTCCATTGCAGGGCACAAGGCTGGGGTACGACCTGGGCGGGATGCAGGTCCATTGCAGGGCGTAAGGCTGGGGTACGACCTGGGCGGGATGCAGGTCCATTGCAAGGCGTAAGGCTGGGGTACGACCTGGGCGGGATGCAGGTCCATTGCAAGGCGTAAGGCTGGGGTACGACCTGGGCGGGATGCAGGTCCATTGCAGGGCACAAGGCTGGGGTACAACCTGGGCGGGATGCAGGTCCATTGCAGGGCGTAAGACTGGGGTACGACCTAGACGGGATTGCGTGAAACTCCACACACACAGACCCAAACCCCCAACCTGGTGAGACCAGCATGGTGGCCCATCTCAGTCTTTGTGGGTTATTAAATATAATCATGTAGAACAGAAGAGGGACTGCAAATTATAAAATAGTGGTCTAATTTTTTTACACTAGTTTAGCGTTTAAAATAGTCTATCTGAGTGACATGTCTGGGCAAAAATAGATCCTCGATACTTGACACTTTTTCTTATATTTATGTGAATGTGTCAAGGAGCAGAGAGACGTCGAAAGCAGTACAGGGTTTCAGTGAGGGCTGTTAAGCAATCAGAAACGTTTCAGGAACGTTCCTGAAACGTCCTATTGATTGGTGATGTCCCTGCCACACTGGAGTCTCCACGGGTCGTGCTGCTCGTCTAGGCTGCTGAGTCGCCTCTCTGAGGCCGGTCAGCATGGATAGTGCTGCCAGCAGGCCGTACCGCTCCTACAGGCTATTGCTAAGAGCGCCCCCCCCCCCATCACATGGTCAGAATTCTGCCACGGAGTCGCCGCGTGCCTGAGGCCATCGCTCAGACACTTTTATAAGGTTCACCGAAACGCTGTTTTCCAGAACCTTCCCGGTGGTCTGCCTGCTGGGGACAGTGGGTGGGCTGGTAGGGAGTAGGATTCCTCTCTATTCCGGAGACATCTGCCTATCCTGGGAAGGCCACAGACAAGATCACTTCTGGTGCTGGGGGGTGGGGGATGTTAAAGATAGTAGTCTTATTTATAACAAAGTCAATGTGGTGTTCAGTAGCACAGCAGATGGTCACCATCAAAAGATGACGGGTCATGAGACTGTACTGCCTCTCCTGCAGGCATTGTGTGTCTGTTCCTGCTTAGAAAATCACAATAGTAATAGCCAGTGATTTTATGGAAGTGAATTTAAAAATAGCTGGGCCCAGTCCAGTGTGCGTAGTTGTATGAAGAACATATTCCTCAGGGTTCCTTTTAAGCTACGAATCCTACCCCTCCCTGAAGGATGAATGCAACCCCCCCACCTCCATGGCTCTGCCCTCACAGGGGGGGGCATTTCCCAAAATCAGTTGCGTGGTTCCAACTATGTAAGCTGCTAACTTGATTGTTGTCACGGTGTCTGCGGCTCTGGGCCACGTGCCCATCAATCCCCTCCTCCTCTGCCGCTGCCTCCCTACCCCCCCCCCCCGTAGCTCCAGCCAGGACAGGAAGTCTTAAATTTTCCACCCTCTCCGGAAAAGGTGTGCCCCCCATCACACCCGATGCTCCCCGAGAGGAGGACATTTTGTTCTGGCGTCAGTCTGAAACAGAACCGACCACTAGGATTAAATAGTAATATGGAACTGACAACGGTAACCTTAGTAACACATTATATTTTCAAAATTGATTTAACTACTAAATGTATTATCTTTTTAATATCAGTCCCATCCAATAACATGGTAGGTTCAGTACCTGTTGTTCTTTTCATTCTGTATTTGACTCTACTTGATCACATCTGGTTTGCTTTAAGCAGAACACTGGACTGAACGCCAGAATCCTTCCTTAACAGCGTAATGCAAAAGCCGGCCTGCTTTCATCTGGAATTTTCCAAGGAAAAATTAGATGTACAACAGAATGACATGTTTGCGATTGAAAACCAGGAAGAACTGGACTGTTCTGGAACTACAGCCATCCGAGTCTCCCAGATGGAAATACTTACTGGCACTGGGGGGGGGGGGGGGTGTTGAATTTGAGCACAGAGTTTTTTACAGTGGCATAGACAGCAGCTTGTTTGGGTAGCAGCTATTTTATTAACTTCTTTTCCAGCAAAAACTATTCGCAGGATTCATTCTGGCACCACCTCTCTCTCTCTCTCTCTCTCTCGCTCTCTCTCTCACCCTCTTTCAGTTGGGAAGCTGGGAATCAGCTCATTACTGCATATACATGTGCCTGTGTTTTGCAATACAAAGTCAATGAGAAAACCAGAGCGAGGAGGGCTATGCAGCTTTATTACGCAGGGCTGTGTGACTCCTCTCTATGAGTAATAAAACAAAATATACAACAGTGATCAAGGGCACTGAGTTTCAAAATGGCCTGTGGATGTTTTTAACATTGGGGCATTTCAGTACCACAGTACTGCAGTGTTAAGGAGCAGTACAGGGTTTTCCTGTCCAGTACAGATATGATACGTCAGGGGGAGAAGCTATGTTTATCTAGGGATGTTATAGGGAGGGGGCTAGAGTTGTTTGTTTTTGGTAGGGGAACACGGGAAGTGGGAGGGAGTCAGGTTTCGTGACCCAGCGTCCAGGGCCTTCGCGTAGCGCTAACCGGATTAGCGCTGCCATGACCTGTCGTCTCCGCACAGGCTCTGCGTGACGGGTCCCCTAGAGAGATTGTTTCTAAGGCTGCGTGAGACCCGATTTAATGACCCCCCCCCCTTCCTGCCCGGCTCCGAGTTGCGGCCGGACAGGGCTCCTTTTGAGGCTCTGTCAGGGTTAATCATCATTAAGGTTTGAGCCCGCAGGGGCCCCGTTTGCGGGGCTTTTGCCGATTATCGTGTCGCCCTGCCGCGGAAGGGCCCATGAAGCGTGAACGGCCAGTGTTTATGTCTCCCTGGTAATGCGCTCAATTTATGACCATTTGAGGTAGGATTATTTTGTTTTCGAGTTTCACTGTAGGGGGAGGGGGGCGGGGAGATAAAATGGCTGCCAGGGGGCAGGAGGGGGGGGGTCACGTCCAAAGTTAAATTATGGCAGTTACCTTCATTAAGAAATCGCCATTCAGAGACGAGACGGGCTCCGAATTGAGATGGACGATTGGTGCTTCATGGCCGTCCTCCATTAGGCAGCAGGTTGGGCGGGGATGGGAATGTCAGTACGTTTGTCATCGTGCCAAAGTCACATTACAGCATTGCGCTCTTGCAGGAGGATGTGGCCCAGCAGAACCAGGCCGAATGGGCCGGCAGGGTGGTGCTGCTGATGGGCCAGCATCGAGCCGCCGACACCGAGGTCCAGCTCTACCAACGAGTCCTGCAGCGGCTCGGGTACATGGTCAGCATGGCCCGCTACGCAGAGACCAGCGCCACACTGCGCCAGGACGATGGCCGGCCAGGTAATGCCATATCCATCCATCCATCCATTCATTTTCCATTCCAGTTCAAGGTTGCAGTTGGTCACAGGCAAGGGAGATACTAGGGCCGCAGTGCACTAACGCCGCCCTTCATTACTGCGGCGTGTGAGCACTGAGGCCGCAGTGCACTAACGCCGCCCTTCATTACTGCGCCCTGTGAGCACTGAGGCCGCAGTGCACTAACGCCGCCCTTCATTACTGCGCCCTGTGAGCACTGAGGCCGCAGTGCACTAACGCCGCCCTTCATTACTGCGCCCTGTGAGCACTGAGGCCGCAGTGCACTAACGCCGCCCTTCATTACTGCGCCCTGTGAGCACTGAGGCCGCAGTGCACTAACGCCGCCCTTCATTACTGCGCCCTGTGAGCACTGAGGCCGCAGTGCACTAACGCCGCCCTTCATTACTGCGCCCTGTGAGCACTGAGGCCGCAGTGCACTAACGCCGCCCTTCATTACTGCGCCGTGTGAGCACTGAGGCCGCAGTGCACTAACGCCGCCCTTCATTACTGCGCCGTGTGAGCACTGAGGCCGCAGTGCACTAACGCCGTCCCACATTACTGCACTGTATGAGGCCGCAGTGCATAAACGGCATTACTGCACCATGTATGCTTTGCCATTTTCCATGTGGCTCCATGTCTCATTTGGTGCCTGGAGCAGGTGGCCACACTGGCGTATTTTAACTTTTTCGTGAGTAGCATGAAAGCTCAGGACTCACAGCTGCCATTGCATCCCGCCGTCCACATGGAAACAGGGGGTGAGGGGGTCTTGGGAAGGGTCACCAGGCAAACAGGCGCACTCTTAACGATTCCACCAGGCCGGTGATAGAGCAACAAGGAGTCTGAAAGAAGAGGAGGAAGCACATTAAGCATGTCTGTTTATTCCCCATCCTGCAGAGCTGTTCAGTCAGTCGAGATTAAAAACACAAGGTTGGGTTGCCATTTATAGTAAAAAATAAAACATACTCTTAGATTTTTGATCTCCTGAACCACCCCACTCCCAGTGCTGTCGCTGCAGCTGTGTGGTCGTCCTCAACAACCCCCATCACCCCCCCTGCCCCCCACCCCACACTTGAGGTGGAGGGTCACCCCCGACTTCAAAAGACCCCTAGCAATCACCTGTTGAGCACACTGGTCACGTGTTTATGACCTTCACGTGGCCTGCCCCCCCCCCCCATAAAAAAAACCTTTTATAGCACTGTGGGTCTTTGTTTAGCCAGGTCTGAAATGCTCGTATTCTTAAACGAGCAAAGGTGCTCGGCCACAACAGCGATGTCTGCTCACTTACTGTGAGCTATATTTTATTGAGCTACAAAAATAACATGTTTCCCTCTTCAGAAGAGGCTCAATCAGGCCCAGTATCAGCAGGCGAGACACGCAGGGTCTCGGCTCAGGTCATTTGGTGGAGGGGGTGTAATGGAAACGGTTTTTATCTTCAGTCGCGGACCTGATGGCCTGAGAGCCTCGCAACATCAAAAACAGAGACAAAGTCAGAGAATCCGCCGTGGAATCCTCCACGTGGGCTGTAACTCTCTCTGGCTGGGGGTGATTTGACTGGCACGGTAGGTAGGCAGCCCCCCCCCCCCCCCCGTACCCATGCTTCCGGCCGGCCCACCTAAGGAGGAGGCCGCGTCCAGCTGAGTACGAGGCCCTGCAGGCCCAAAATCACCGCTCTCCTTCCCTGGGTGTTTCTGGAACAATCACAAGCAGATGTTTTCTCCTCTGTGGCTGGGCGTGGAGGCCAGAGAGAAACTCCCTCCGCTTTCGTCCTCGACCTCTTCATGAAAAAGCACTTTTTTGAAATTTCTTGTTAAATTAGGTTTTCAGTTTGTCTTGTTTGTGAGTTTTTTCCCTGTTCCTGCTTCCAATTATCTGTCACAGAAGTTTTACTTTAAAAAGTCTTTAAAGTGACTTTAATTATAGGGCTTCTGCCCCAACACATGCGACAGTTAAAATATTTGCTCTTACTGATTACAGTACAATTCACATACATTCTGTTCACTATTTAATCTTCAGACTCTTAGCAGTTACAGTCATAAAAAAAAACGTCATTATTCATATCATCCATTTTTTGTAACTTTTAATCTCTGTGATTTATGTTTAAAATGTATAATAAACATTTAAAAAGCCTTTGGTCTTACGACTAAACACTGCCAGTAGGCTTGTATAATTTACATCTTGGACCATCAGTCCCACTCTCCCGCTGTCCCTCTCTCAGGTAGCGATACCTGGGCCGTCCTGATTTGCCTTCGAGGGTCAGAAAAGAGCTGCTTGAAAAAGATGAATTCTTACCATCTTCAGGCTCATCAGCGGGTGAGTACCTACATTTGGAACTAAGTCCATATTAATAACAATTATTATTTGGCTCTGGGGACAGGGGACATTGTGTAGCGCTAACCGCTAAATGCTTGGGATCTGCCCACTTGTCTGGCTGCTTTCTGGCGCGCCGTTGAAATTAGATCAGCTGCATTCTTCAGGGAAAAAAAAACACATATTTTTAGAAGCTGGGCTACAGATGTATCCACTTTGATTAGAGAGAAAACATTCCCGTCCCTCCAAATGCATACGCCCTGCTCACGCGGGGCAAATCCCGCAAAAGCGATACCCGGGAAATATCAGACGTGTTTAGAAACGAGCGCTAAAATTTACCAGCACGGTGCTGATTTTTGTCTCTTTTCCGCGATCGATCTCTTTGAACTTATTGTTTGAGCTGAAGCGTGCTGCTATTTCAGAACCCCGGCTCGTTTCGGCCCCCAAACCCGCCACTAATGCCACCGCTTTTTCCCGCAGGTGAACATGATCCCCACCCTCTCTCAGGCTTTCTCGAGTGCAGGTGGCATCTGCCGCTTCCAAGCCCACAGTCTGCTGTCAGGTACCCTTCTCCCTTCTCTTCGCTGCGCCCCCCACTCACAAAACGTTTGCAGATCCCCGGCACAAGGCTGTCAAATGCTCATTTTTTAAAGTTAATACCAAAGATGGCCATGAGGCTTTCCCTGTACGTTCGTTTCCACAAACTCTAAAGGGCAGACGATCATTAATATAGGATTACCTGTACCTTAAATAATAAACGGAATCATTTGACTAAATGAACAACAGTGTAAGGTATTTTAATAAGTATTTTATATTTTGAATAAGTACACTCAGTTTCATGTTACTTAAATACTCTTCGTATGAATGAACACGCTGTGTCTTTGTAGATTATTCGATTATGCTTTATTCTAAAACATTGTCTTTGGGCCTGAAATAGGTCTCATAATTGGATGACGGACTGCCTGCACTTTGGCCGGCCTCCCTTCCCGATGTTTATACTGCTGCTTGGGGTGCAGTTCACAGAGATCGTCGTTTAAATGGTGTCCCCTCACTAAATCGTGCCCTTTGTGCCGAGTCAGTGAGTCTGACGGAGGTTTACAGTGCAGCTTTTGTGGGGGGGAGGTCTGGCGTATCTGGAAAAGCAGGGATCACTTGCTATCCCGGTGCAGCCGGCAATTTCTAGTGTTATTTTCGTCGTGTCGGTTACTTTGAGATGTAGTGGATTAATTACAGGTTCTCGCATTAGTGTCAGTCATGGGGAAATTCATAAAAGTGAAAGATGTTTGTGATTAAAATAGCTGCATGTTGATTTTTATAGGTTTCACTCGTGCCGAAGCTCAGAGGTGGAGAGGTCACTTAGGTGCTTTACGAGAATGATGTTTCCATTACCCCCAGGGTGAAGGACCACTCCATCACTGGGCTTGGCTTCCTAATTCCAGTGTGACACAGGGTGATGGGGTGTGATATGGGTCCTTGTGCAGCTTTGGCATGGTGACATCGGATAAAAATGGTTTTACCCATAATCCTGCAGATGTGAGAGTCCGTCTGGCATCTTGTTCTTTCAGGGCGAAATTCCTGTCTATTTCTGCTGTGTCATGTACCATTTCAGGGCTGTCGATTCCCATAATTCCCTCTGCCTGTGGACCCTTGAACAGCCCATTGGGAAACTTGGACCCTGCAGCTACAGACGGCTGGTCAGTCTGAAAGAAACTTAAGCCTAAACTCTAACATGTGACGTACATGCTAACATGTGACAAGAAATGTTTTTTAATTCACAGTGGAAATCAACCAAGCGCTTTGTGAATGGGTTTCTATTCATTTAATACATCGAGATATTTGATATTGTTGAAAATCATCACCAAGTTTGATTTAATGCTTTAAAGTACAGAGTATCCCATAATTTTCTATATGCCTGTTGATGCCACAGATGAAACCTTGCAGTGAAAGTGAGAATTATGAGAGATTTGATGCTGCACTTCGTCGTGTGCTGATTGGCTTGTAGACCCAGTAGCGTGGATTTCTCCTGTGTGACTGGCTCCCAGCTCGTCACCTGACACACTGAGTCCAATCCATCTCCTCCACAGGCCCGCGTCAGGCCCCACCCCTCCGGCGAGTCGGGCGTTCTTCGCCACAGTGTCAGTCTACGTGCTCGTCACCTCAGCCTCCCCCCTGGCAGCCTTCCTGCACACCACCGGCCTGGTCAGACCCAGGATCTCGGCCTACAGCCAGGCAGCCCAGGTAAACAGCCTGGTCAAGCAAATGGGAAGGAGCGGCACTGTGCTCAACACAGGAGCCGGGGGTGGTAGAGAGTTCCAGAACATGATCGGATGGAATCCTTTTTATACATTTTTCATTTGTACTATGATGATAAATTTCATATATTTCCGGGGGGGCATGGTGGTACAATGGTTAGCACTGGGGGCAGCATGGTGATGCAGTGATTAGCACTGTTGCCTCACACCTCTGGGACCCGGGTTCGAGTCTCCACCTGGGTCACATGTGTGCGGAGTTTGCATGTTCTCCCCATGTCATCGTGGGGTTTCCTCCAGGTACTCCGGTTTCCCCCCACAGTCCAAAAACATGCTGAGGCTAATTGGAGTTGCTAAATTGCCCATAGGAGTGCATGTGAGAGTGAATGGTGTGTGAGTGTGCCCTGCGATGGGCTGGCCCCCCATCCTGGGTTGTTCCCTGCCTCGTGCCCATTGCTTCTGGGATAGGCTCCGGACCCCCAGCAACCCAGTAGGATAAGCGGTTTGGAAAATGAATGGATGGATCATATACTTCCATTTCCAATAGAGGGAGTGTGCGGTTCAGTGGGTTGGGACGCTGTGCCTGTGTTTGGAAGGCTACTGGTTTAAATTCCAGAATGATTTCTCCGTTGGGCCCCCAATAGATAAAAGCATCTGCTATGGGAAAATTTGGATCCTTACCTGCCAGTGGTGAAGGAGAATGTTCTACCACATCCCAAAAAGGGGCCAAGCAGCTTTGCTGGATATTGTTTTGCAGACCAAGCTGAAAGGCTGTGGGAGAAACGCCAGACCGCCTTTGGTTTTATAGATTTAAGTTCCAATTGCTTAAACTCCGGTATGCGCCGTATTCAGTTGTCAGAACCCGCGTCTCTGCGGTCGCCTTCCTCTTAGACCATACGGCAAGAATCACAGGATTGGCGGCCGGTCTCAGACGCCAGAGCAGCGAACAGGCTTCGCAAAAGTACAGCCCTTTAAGTTTGAAGTGGAAAAGTTGGATAGTGGGAAGGTAATTAAAAGACATGGGCAAGGGCCGAGCTGCTGCCCGTTACAGATCCCGTGACCAGAGTGACAGCCAGTCGCCTCCGGTGCGTACAGAAAAGTCCCATAATGTCTCTCTGTTTCTGAGAGAAACTGACCTTATCTTGACCCGGAGCAACAATGCTGCGAAGTAGGGATGTTGGCACAAAGAAAGCATCTCATTCGGCCAACGCAGACAGTGTTTATATCAGAATCTGCTCCCTGCTGGTAAGAATGCGGCATTGGCACACAAGCCAGGCAAAAGCATAAGCTGTAAACTCTGTATCACAATCCTGCCACAATTAAACTAATTTTAGGGTTTGGAGAGACTGGTGCAAGGCAGGGTGTAGCCAGGAAAAAATGTTGAATATCCTCCCTGAAACAAAATCAGCATCGTGCTTCTAAAATATGACTTAATTAATGCAGGCATATGCAAAAATTACAGTTTCAATTTAGCATCGTCATTTGTTATTATGCTTTGAATCTGCTGAATAAAAGTTCAGTGAGGAGTTATTTAGACTGGAGATGGTTTCTGTAGTCTAAAGCCCCTAGAAATGTAATAGTGCTACACAGTGTCACCTTGTGGTATGTTTTAAAATGACAGGCAAATAACAAAACGGGGTGGTACAGTGGATAGCATTTTGTTGCTATTTTGTAGCATATTGGTACAAACAGGAGAGATACATAGAGTTTGCATGGAGTTTCCTCCAGGGACTCATGCAGTTTTTCTAACTGTAATCTAACTGGTTCCCGCTCCCCTCCCCCGACCCCAAGCCTGACTAGGATAAAATCTTGAAAGATGGATGGAACGATACATTTTAACAGTTGAAATGTTAATTAGCCTCCAAAAAAAAACCTGAAAATTTAGTTTTATTAATGATGACAACCAAGGACACTTTTCACCATTTAGAAAAAGTGTTTTCCAGAAGTGCTTGCGACTGAATAGTGTCGGCTTTGTGGTCGAATAATTCACTTTGTAAAACAAAGCATTAATAAAACTGTTAAAATATTCATAGTACTCAGTTTTTTTCTTCCCAGTCAGGAACACTTTGCCTCTGTTGCCTTGGAGACTCACAGAAAGTGCATTTGCCTGTGCTGTACTCTGGAATACCCTGAAAAATACACCCTGCATTACATGCAGTGTGAGACTCTCCTTCCATCTCCTGCTTCTCAGCTCCACACGTTCTTCCTGGAACAGCTGGGCCCTGACACGTACCTCCAGCCCCTGGAGAGCATGAGGGAAGCCATAGCTGCGGTGCTGCTGTCTGCGGCCATGAGCAGCGACGACCAACGTCCAGCCCAGGCCAGGTCAGCCACAGCCCTCGGTGACCTTTGACCCCCCGTGACTCTAGCAGGCCGGAGCCCACCGTGTTCGGCAGCTCATTGTACCCTAGAGACAGATCCCAGAAGCCGATACAGGTGCCACATGGTCACCTGTCATTGTAGAAGAGAGACCTCATCTGGAAAGGAGTGGTAGTGTTCATAAAAATAAACATTACTTTTTAATGCTAAAAACATTAACTATACTGCTTTGTTTAGATTTTTTTGAATATCTGTCCTTCTGTCTTCTAACCACCTATCTGGTACGAGGAAAGGGGGGGGGGGGGCGGGTGACGTGGGAAGGACATGCAGACTCATTCAGACAGAGACTCAGGATTCGAACCCGCAACCCTGGAGGTGCGATGCAGGGTTAAGGTTAGCTGATGCTGCTGCGCTTTTGATTCGCTCCCAGTTTCTTGCTGTTTCCCGGCGTTTCCCACTCAGGTGTGAGCTCTGCTACCAGCTGCTGACCTTCACACTGCGATACAGTGGTTCCGTTCAGCCCGAAATCGTCAAGGTGAGACCCGGGACTCCCCGGTTCTCCTGGGGCGGTTTCAGGGGTTTGGGGTTTTTTCTTTTTACCCTCCTGTTTATTTGGCTCCTCAGCTAAAATGTAACTTCCGGAGGACGGTGATTTGGGGGCTTGTACAAGACGGGGTGTCAAACACCCCCCCCAAAGTCCATCCCCCACACACCCCCAGACATGTATACATACACATATCACACACATGCTGACGTTTATACAAACTCGTATGTGGACACACATCTGCAGACAAACCTGTTCGTTTGAGCACTTCACAGCTACAGCAGCTGAGCGGTAAAACCTGAACCATCAGCTTATGTAACACAAACAGGAAAGAACCATATAATTTACAGACCCGTCTGCCTCTACCCAGCTTCTCTGTTTCAGTCTTTTCGGCTTTTCTATATATTATTTCTATATTTCTATATATTCTATATATATATAAGTATATAAGTTTTTGTGCTATGTTACAATTTTCAAGATTTTCAATGGAAGATTTTTAATTAGAACTTTAATATAATAATAATAACTTTAAAATTCTTTTTGTACTAGGATATGCAAAGTAAAATGAAAGCTGAAATGCCCAAAAGAATTTGACTTGGTTTTGTCCAATGCGTTTTCTGTTTTTCCTGCAATGAACTGAATGATCTCCTTAAAACTCCCTGGTGTGTAATATTGTCCTGCCAGAAGGGGGCAGCATGCAACCGGATTTTATCCTTAGCAAGTCATCTTGCTGGGTCTCACGAGTCTGCGGTTTCGTCTTCCAGGTGCAAGCAGAGCTGCACTTTGACGATCTGAAGGACCCTGGTTTTGATGGTCAAATACTCAAGGAGTTCATTCTCGAGGACACGCTCAACTTCCTGTTGTCGACACGTGACAGGAGCCTGACATCTTTCCCAGAGTGCATAGCGGCCATAGTCAGAGAAAAGGTTTTGCTCCTTTGTGAAATACATTCATGGTTACGGCTCGTTTGCAGCAGAAGGCTGCGGATTCTGAGATGCGCTGTGGTGACCTGAGTGAGGCAGGCGCCAGCGTGGCGCTGCACCCCTGTGATGGACAGATTGTGGACATAAGGTTGTCAGCTGGAGTGATGGATCATGTGTCATCTTGTCTTGACAGTACAGTGGCTGTGAAGGGACATACAGCAATTGTCTGCCTTACAAGGAGAAGCTTGTTCTCCTCCAGTTTGTCAGCCAGCTCCAGTCGCTGGGACCCTTTGACGTGGTAAATGCTCCTTTTACTATATAATCTTGGAGGTTTTTTTCAGTCAGACTGCTGCTGTGGTTCCCCATTGCTGTGTATGTGAGTGTAAGACACAATCTGTAAGCATTTTGCAATGTTCTGTGTTCGCTTATTGTGTCGTTCTGCACTGCGAAGTCTCTGTGCCTCTATTTCCAGCTTTTGGACAGTGGAAAAATGACTCAATCTGTGCTCACTGTCCTGACTGTGCTTCATTCTTCATTTAGCACCGACTGTGTTTTTAATGTATGCTGGCAGTGTTATTACTGTATGCTGTTTGTCTCTCTGCACTGACTGTTTATTTTTATGTTATCTGGCTGTGTTTGTTCTGTGTTTCTCTCTATGCTCTGACTCTCTCCTTGTGCTGACTGTGTTTTTCTCTGTGCATTGACTGTGTTTTTCTCTGTGCTCACTGTGTTATCTCTTGTCCTCTGACTGTCTTCCTCTCTGTTCTCTGACTTTCTTTTTCTACTGACTATGCTATGTTTTTCTTTGTGTGCTGTCTGTGCTTCTCTCTGTGCATTGACTGTGTTTCTTGCTGTGCTGGCAGCTCTACCCTGCAGCCTCCCCAGCACTCACCAGTCTCCAAGCCCACCTTGACCAAAGGTTCTACGGTGAGGAGCGATCGCAGAAGCGGAGCCGCCTGGTGGCGCTGTTGAATCAGATTCGCTCCCTCCTGTATACATCAGAGACCCTGAAGCAGCCCAAGAGGTGAGGATGGGGCTCACAGGCTCTCCATTACAAAGAACACGCCTCAAGCCATTATCAAAAGCGTACATAGAAGCGTACAGAGCTTCACTCCCTGCAGAGGGCGCCCTCTCAACTTTTTGGAGTGAGGAAATGACTGGTGATAACAGAGCAGATAAATCAACCCCCGGTTCAGCCTCCTGAGCCAGGACAGTATTTCTTACTGCGTCCGTCCTCCATGCCTGACCGTGCACCTTTGCTGCTGGTGAATTTGGACATTGCCAGTGCAGGATGTGGGAGGGTGGGTGTAGTTTCCTCACATATGGACTGACGCAGCCTATCAATTTATAGTAGAGCACATCTGCGGTTTGTACACTTTAGGTAAACTAGATGAAAACACAGCTTAGCCTGTGTCTCCCACAGTCGTCTGCATAGCGGGGGCAAACCCGCCAAAGAGCCCTCATCTGGGATTCAGGGTCTTTCTCGACGTCGCTGTCTCCCCGGGGGCGAACTCATCGCTTTCTCTTGTTTGCTTGTTGCTTGTTTGGAATGTTCCCGACAGAAAGGCCGCTAATGCCATTTTCCCCCCAACTAGAAGCAGTGTTCCGGAGGGGCCGAGGAATTTGACCAATCCTTCCCAGAATTCTCAGCCCCAGAAAGGTGAATTGAGCTTAATTGATAGAAAAAGATTGAAGTTACTAGATGAGAAGCAGGAAATCACAATTTCTGCGGCATTCTGTAACTGTAAGTTACCAAGTAGGACAGGTAAACATGCTCCTTTTAAGTAGCTGTACTGTTACACTCTTTGATGCCACCTAAATTAGACAAAATCAGACTAAATCAGCACCAAGTATCTCTGTCCTTCAATGTTCTGCATCATTTCCTGCCACCCAGAGCACATTTTGGGTGCATCCAAAATCTCATAGGCACACAGTAGGTATTGCGTGTTGGCAGAAGCCTGCTACTCAACCTTTAATGTAGTACATACTGTATACATAGATGAGGGACAATATACATGCACTGAGACACACCACAGTCACCATTTTGCATACTGCCTGACCCGGTCGTTTACCAATAACATAGCTTGACCCCCATGAAAACAGTTAAAAAGCATCAGTGAAATAAATAGATATTCGAGTCAACCTATGTAACTGAAATCTCCTCCGCCAGCTGAAATCTGTGCAGAGATTCCTCCTCCATCTTGGCGTAAATTTCTGAGCGAGTGATAATCTTTGTATCTGGTTGTAGCTCCATGTGCCTTGTGGGATAGTGTAGCGTGCATCAGTTACACACTTGGGAATTTCATAGAGATTGTATATGGTTCAGGCAGCATAGTATATTTAGCATACTACATAGCAAACAAGTATGTGATTTAGGATGTGTTAAATGCCTGGTTACTTGGGGGGTTTTCAAAGCCAGTTCCAATGAATGTCCTCTTTACAGATTACCTGCACCGTCCTGACTGCAGACATGGTGAGTGTTGCCACCCAAGACCTAATGTTATATGTGTGCTTACTGGATAAATGTTGGTCTTCTGTAGATTCCAGCACAGCACAGTCTCTTTTTTCCAAGGACAATTAATTAAAGTCTCTTTAAGTCGCCCCTTTTAAAAATGTTCCCTATGTAGCTGGCAGTGGGGCTGTCCACAGGCGCGTTACCAGAATGCCAATCGGGGGGGGGGGGCATTTGGATATGCTGGGTGGGCACCAATGAACGAATGGCTGGAGAAAGGGGTTTTTGATAGTAAAAGTCAATGGTGAGTGGATGTTGGGCAAATTTTTTAAATCACTAAATATTGGTTAAATTTGGTTGGTCCCTGTTGGGTGGGAAATTGATCCTATAGCCCCACCCCTGACTGTCCCCTCATGGGGGCCACTGAGAGTCCCCCGTGCTGCTGAGGTGTAAAGGGGGAAGAGGGTATCCCAGGCCCCGAAGGAGACATGTCCGCAAAGGAGGTGTGTCCCCAAAGAAGGTGTGTGCCCAAAGGAGGTGTGTCCCCAAAGGAGGTGTGTCCTCAAAGGAGGTGTGTGCCCAAAGGAGGTGTGTCCTCGAAGGAGGTGTGTCCCCAAAGAAGGTGTGTGCCCAAAGGAGGTGTGTCCTCAAAGGAGGTGTGTGCCCAAAGGAGGTGTGTCCTCAAAGGAGGTGTGTGGCCAAAGGAGGTGTGTGCCCAAAGGAGGTGTGTGGCCAAAGGAGGTGTGTCCTCAAAGGAGGTGTGTGCCCAAAGGAGGTGTGTCCCCAAAGGAGGTGTGTCCTCAAAGGAGGTGTGTGCCCAAAGGAGGTGTGTCCTCAAAGGAGTTGTGTCCCCAAAGGAGGTGTGTCCTCAAAGGAGGTGTATGGCCAAAGGAGGTGTGTGCCCAAAGGAGGTGTGTCCTCAAAGGAGGTGTGTGGCCAAAGGAGGTGTGTCCCAAAGGAGGTGTGTCCTCAAAGGAGGTGTGTGGCCAAAGGAGGTGTGTGCCCAGAGGAGGTGTGTGCCTAGAGGAGGTGTGTCCTCAAAGGAGGTGTGTCCTCAAAGGAGGTGTGTGCCCAAAGGAGGTGTGTCCCAAAGGAGGTGTGTCCTCAAAGGAGGTGTGTCCCAAAGGAGTCAGGTTCTCCAAGGAGGCGACCGCGGGTTTTATGGCCCGTAGGCGTTTAAACCATTTTTCAAACACAGGCATCCCTCTCCTGCACTCAGATGCTGGGAAATGCATGGACCCCCGCCTGAGGCAATTGTACACAGACCCCCCCCTCGTGCTGACGCCCCCGTTCAGCCCAGAAGTCAAGGAGTACTGGGCCGAGGTCCCGTTCGATGTGGTGGCACTAAAGATCCGTGCGGAACCCGAGAGCTGCCAGTGCCGTGTGCACCTGGACGAGCGCAGAGGGCCCAGGTAATGTCGACACCCCCCCCCCTTTTACTGCGCCTCCATATCACTGACAGACACTGACATCACACTTTGACATATGTCTTTGATATTTATAATCTGTGCAGGGATGCTAACTGGACGCTGTTTCCGGCGCTTCCATAAATGATATTACACTGCAGTTTTTTTAATTAACAAGCTGAGATCAGGGCCTGCATCTCCCTGACTGGACACATTTTAATTGTTCCCATATGTATCCATCCATAGCACAAGGCCAGTGTGAACCTCCTAGGAAGTGCATGGTATCCTGGGCAGGATGTGTCCATCGTTTTGGCAGCTTCTGAGCCTCTGACCTTTTAACGGTCATATTATTTCTTTTTGCAATCATTTCTTAGTTCATTAATCACATTTGAGCTTCTGTTCCTTTATAACATTTTCCTTTAAAGAAGTATTAATAGCATCCAGATTACCGATAAGAATGTCCTTTAACATACAGAAGTAGGGGTTACATTACCATTCTACATTATGTATTGAATGTAATAATGCACAGTGGTGTATGTAAAAGCATGATTTTTTTGGGTGATATAGCCTCACACATAGAGCTCGGGACTGGACGGGATTGGGGGGGGCTGGCTTTGTGAGTGTGGCTGGGACTGAGAGCGCCCCCTGCTCCCCACAGCAAGGCCAGCTACCCCATCGGCCTGGGCAGCAGCAGAGTCAGCATCCTGCTGGTGGACGAGTCGGAGTCGGAGCCTGTCGTCATGACGATCTACACGCTGCACGTATTCCGAGAGAGTCGGCCCAGCCTGCCCATTTTCGACGAGTACGTCACGTGTGGCTTTCGGCAGGTATGTTCCTGCTGATCGAACTCTGGGCCGAGCAGAGATTGGTCCATCCGTCCATCCTTCCATCCATCTATCCATCCATCCATCCATCCATCCATCCCTCCCAATCATAGTACGGTACACGGTTCACTCTGGACAGGAGGCCAGTCTCCTTTTCTAATGTTTTTTGTTTGTTTTGTTAATGAATTACTTATGGCGAAGTACCATACAGAAGAATCCTTGATTGGTTACATATTTAACTTGTTTTTTGACTGAGGGGTTTTCTAGTGCCAGATTAACCAGATTAAGACCAATGCACTGATGCCGTACTAATTATAAATTTATATCGCATTCTTGGCATAAACTTTCAGCTCGCTTGTTTCCTGTCGTAAGTCAGCCATTTGTATCGGAGATGAGAGGGACGCGATGGCGGCTATAATGATTATTACGGGACCCCCTTTTAAAATTAGCAATTATATCCATCTTTATTGCACTTCTAATTTGCAGCATGTGGGTGCATTTAGCAAAAAAACAAGTTTTTATTGCATGTAAACAGAAAGCCGTAACATCGGTGCGATCTTCAGACGACAGCGCGGTGCCTTTTGTTTTACAGTGCGGTTATGTCCGCTGTAAAATGGGCTTTTAATGGCTTACTCGCTGTTTTACTGCTCTTGTTGTGCAGTGCAAATGATGATTGGGGTGTTGAGTATGGAACGGAAGGTTCCGGACGGCCTGGCTGTCTCCCCGATTAGGTCCAGGAGGAGTGAGAAGCCCATTGCATGTGTCCATCTCTAATGACCACGTTTGTGAAGTGCGACTGTTTCTGGGTGAGGTGTTACTTTGGAGACCTGCTCGTATTTCTGGGAACATCTGCTTTGCAGACTATTTGCAAAAACTCCCCCCAGCTTGGGTTCATGTTATATGGATGGGTGCTCTTCTTGCTGCGGGGGTACTCCTAGGGGAGGGTGGGGGCATCATAAATTTGCCATTTGACGCTGTTGACTGTGTCACCCGTGCTGTGTAGTTATGGACCAACTGGCGGAGGAGATTGGAAGATCTTCTGGAATTGGAGAGAACCCTGTCTCCTCTGAGTATGTTTGTTGGGTTGTACGTGTAGGATATGCATTTTATGCTGTTCGTCATCTTATCTAATTAATTTGTGGATGCTGAACCCTAATAATTTAGTATTACGTAAAATTATCTAATCTCAAAGGCCACATTTCCTGCATTTTCTGGTTAGTGCCGTTGGTTCTTCGGTAACATGAACAAAACCGGAGATGCACTCTCCACGTTCGGGGCAGATGACACCCCACTCCTCTCCTCTGGTGGGATTACCAGCCAACCAGATCTTAGCAAGCCATTACTACCCACAATCCCACAGCAGATGATGCTCCCGGGGTGGGGGGTGCATATGGCTCACAGTCAAATGGCATCTTTTTATACATGTACATTTTGTTGCATACAATTGAGACACCAACAATTGGTTAAACAGTCTCTGGAGTAACAGGGGTTTTAGGGCCTTGTCAGCCTACCCTGGGATTTGAACCAACAACCTTCTGATCATAGGAATAGAGTCCTAACCTTCTGAACCACAAACCTATTTAGGCCTGATGGGACACGTGTCCCTGACATGTGAGCTGTGTCTAAAGTACTCTGTGTGTCTGAGCAGTGGTGCCGGGGGGATCTGTGGAACGGACTTTTGCAGCCGCACAACCCTGCCCCTATCCCCCACCCCCACTCCAAACGCCCCCACCCTCCCCCCAAATGAACTTCAAAGTGGACACCTGTCCCCACAGCTGCGGGACAAACGTACCGGCTCCCGAGGCTGAGAGCTACAGCAGATGTCCCCGCGTCACCAGCACATGGGCCCCCTTGGCCCCCCCCACCCCAGGGGGGCTAAAGCCACTAACAGAGGGGCATGTTACTCTCTCTAGGAAAACAAAGCAGTAAGCCAAAAGACACCTCCCCCCCCCCCCTTCACTTTCATCTGTGAGGATTCTTTGAACGTTTCACTTTGAGTGCAATATGATACCGTCGATGAAAAGACTCAAGCATGTCAGCGCTGGACGGCATTGAGGCACGAACGTGATTTGTCTGTTCTAGGAGATGTCGGCGGGTCAAAGCCACCCCGAACCGGCCATGGTGTCAGTTTGGCTCCCATCACCCCCCGAGTGTCACGACATTCCTACTCCGTGTCTCTTGGCCGATGGCCGATGGTAATACTGGACTTCATATAAACGCAGAAGATCCCCAGCCAAAGCGCTCGACATTAAAACCATCGGTTTTGATTTATATCTTTCTGGCGTCCCGAACCATGTTCATTTCAGGGGCGTGGGGTGTCATTTGGAGTCTGTTCTCTGTCAAACACGGCTCTCTGCTGCAGCGTGGGGGGGATTGCTGCTGTTAAAGCAAACTACTGAAGAAATGAGGCGTGATATTTGTGGATGTTCCCGTGGGCCGCGACGCTCCGGGGAAGGAGAGCCTCATGTGTTTGGGGGGAGCTTGAGTTTTCTCTGCATGTGTGACGCACATAAGGCCAGTGTGGCTGCGTGGCTTAATTTATGGAGTGTACGGTATCTGTTGGACGGGGAGGAGGAGCTATAACGCGGGAGGGCCGGGAACTCGCTAAATCAATCAAGATTCAGGATGATGGATGTGAGCTTCGGTATGTGAGCTCATAGCATCAGTATTGAAAGGGAAAGATTATTTTTTACGAATGTTGTATGAGCTCCTAGTTGAAAATTTATCTTCATAACAACCTGAATAATTCTTTGTTATATTACGTTATTTATTACATTATTTACCGCGTTGAATCAATACAGTTGGACTGTGAGAAACTCTACAGACTCCTAGCTGAGGTTCAAAAACCCAACTTCGAAGTGTCTTTGAAGGTGCAAAAATGTTAAACTTTTCCACAGAAAGATGTGCTGCCCTCCATTTGTGTCCCCAGTGAAACATTTGACTTGTACCAGAGGGTTCCGCATGAGGTCGCTCTCTTCGGCCGTCCAGGCCCAGAGCCTGAATGGCTGGCAGTTATAGCAATTTGACACACATTGGTGGAATCTAAATCCGATTATGATCTGACGCAAATGAGGAACAGACTCACCGACAATGCATGTTTATGTGAGCCTGTCCGGGGTCCCCTCCACATCAGGCTGAGCCAGGGCAGACTTCACAGCAAGGCGAGCACTGAAATTTGGGGATGTCACTCATAACTCATGCCGTTGCTGCCCCCTATAACCCAGACCCCCCCCCCCCCCCCCAGAGCCCGGATTCGCCCCACTCCTGCCTTTAATGTAACACAGGAGCAATGGATCGCTAGACAGCCATACCACAGAAATGGGACGTATTAGTGAAATCAAATGATTAATTTAACCAAGAGATTCTTCTGTGGTTTTATTTGAGCTCCTCTCCCCGAACACAGCCCCCCCGTGACTGCGTCCCCTTCAGGGAGTCGGCCTGTTGGAGGCTGTTCAGGCCATGTGACACCAATCAGGGGAGCAGTGGAGGCGGGTAAATATTTTTCTTGTTTCCCAGCGTAGCGACGGCACTCCTGGTTCTCACGGTGGATCGGATGCAGAGGTACCTCTGACGCTTGCTGCTGTGGACCTCAACAGGACCTGCCTGTAGGTGTAGAGTAAATTGGGAATCCAGTGGATCTACAGCCTCCAGACCATTTTCTATGATGAAGCTTCACAGAGTCTCTGCATTCTGGAGCACTGACAGGGAACTGTCCTGATCCTGAGAGTATGGGTGAGCCAACCAGGGGTCACGGAGATGGATGACATGATGACAGATCTGCAGATGGACCAATGGCGGGGTGTGTTTCACGGCATGGCCTGTTCTCAGCATACAGGGAGGGCATTTTAAGCAATATATTTCTATGTTTTAGACCCCAAAATAAACATCACACCAGAAATGCTTTTGGAAACCTTGTCCTTCTCGTTCGCTTTCAGTGGAGTTTGACAGGTTGATTGATGAGAAACTAAGCTTAGGGAAAATGCATTCAATCCCCTGGCCACAGAAATTACAGCGTCTGAACCGCAAACGGCGGCCAGCTCAGGCTCATGAAGTCCGTGTTCGGATATGACCGACGGGAAAAGATTTCTTTCAGGCCAAACTTCAATGCACCAGGAAAGTTCCAGAACTATTCTGTGAACTTTGGTCACTTGGTAATTCAGATCCCTGTCATTAAAAAAAAAAAATATCAATACTGATCTATAGCCTAAAATGTGAGCACTGATTACTGAATTACTGAACTCTTTCTCCTGTTAGTCCATGTTTCATGAGGTCAGCTTCATGGGGGTGGCGCTGGGTGAAGTTCTGTCTGTGGATACGCTGAAGGGGCTTATCGCTAAAATCTCCCCCCTCCCTTGTAACATGTGGACGTCATCTCCCAGATTTTTTTCCGCAAGCTGCTTCTGCGTGACTGTCCTCAGCATTTCCGCTTCCGCCTCTCTCCCTCCTCAGCTCGGGCCACTAAAAGCCCAGCTTGATGTGGTTCTCTTGGCTTCAGATCGCTGTCTTTATGCTCCCTGTGTACCCAGAAGCTTCCTGTCACATGACTGCTTATAGCGTTTCTGATTGGTGATATGAAGCTGTATTTTTGGCCTTTGGAAGAGAACGCGTGAGGGACGTTTGGTCGTCTGAGGGTTGCCCTTTGCTAAGGCGCTAACACACGCACACACACAAACACACACCTGCTTTCCAGATCTTACACTAACAAGCCCATGAGCTCATGATTGCGAGTTAATGGCTGTACCCTATGGAGGGTTTCAGGTCCAGCAGAACAGTGACATCTCAGAAAGCCCACAGGGGAGCCTAACACTAAATCTGAAAAACAGCTGGAAATGTCATGGAAGTCATTACACGTCTTCCTTTTGTATAATCGCCTCTGCAAGTCAGCCTCATCGCTCCGGCGGGGGGTCTGATTTATGTCACAGAAAGATCGTTTCAGTGTTTGTCTTCGGCATAATGATCTTCATAGGACTTCTGGGTGCAGTTAGTGTAGGACTGGTTTTATTGGAGAGCCCACAGGGGAATGTCCTTCACAGTTTACCCTGCCCCTAGTTTTATTTGCCAGCAGACGCCCGAAAGGCGTAATGCGGTAAATCCCAGGACCCTCTCTGTGTAGAGTAACACCGTTGTGAAACACCCCACCGGCTGGTCTCGATTCCCTGGCCATGTCCACGGTCGTCACTGCAAAGTAATGCTGTTTAGTGGCACTGGTGCTGGGTTCCAGTCACTTCAGAGATGAGAACATCGGACTAAACGCTTGGACCTGAGGCCAGGCGCAAATTACACTCTGGAACTCTTCACACAATGTGTTTTTGCAATTCCTAATTCAGTAACGCTGACCTGATCGTATTGGTCTAGAAAGAGTGATTTGCGCCTCCGTTTTGTAGCTGCAGATTCTCCCCAACCTCAGGGCTGTCAGACAGATCCATGAACAAACTCCCCGTTCATCATTTATCGTTCATTCATCCATTTTCTGTAACCACTTCCTATCCATGTGTGCGGGGGGTCCGGAGCCCATCCCAGAGGCTATAGGCGCTAGGCAGGCAACAATCTAACATGGGGCGCCAACCCATCGCAGGGCACACTCACTCACACGCCATTCACTCACACGCCATTCACTCACACACACCTCTATGGGAAATTTGGTAACTCCAGTTAATCTTGGAGTACCTGGAGGAAACCCCACAACGACACAGTAAGAACATGCAAACTCCACATACATGGAGCCGTGGCAGAGACTCGAACCCGGGTCCTAGAGGTGTGAGGTGCCAACCGCAGCTTCACCGTCTCATGCTTTTCTCTAAGGCCTCGATCACTAAATTTTGATAAGGATGACCTTTTGTAGCATGGGCGATACAGGGCAGCTGTACAGTGTAACTGTGGGCTTACTGCAGCTTTTGAGTGATAATGCATGCATTTAGTTTCAGACCAATATGCACCGCTTCTTGCCAGCGTGAGAAGTGCATTTTGGGAAATTTACGCACGTTTTTTGTCGGTTACTCATGACTTATCTCTGACTTCGCCTGATCCCGGTGATGTTCCTCTGTCCTGGGGGGCAAAGGGGCAGAGTGTTTGGGTGTTGGCTCCAGAGTGGGGTGGTAGACCAGGCTGCTGCCCTCCAGTATCTGGAAAACAGATATAACACCCCCCCCCCCAACAACTGCCTGTCCCCATCGTTGTCAGTCAACACTGTCAGTCGGCAATGAAAGAGAGAAACTTAAGAACCAGAGGGGACGATAGCCCCCTGAGACTCGTACGGCCCCCCCACCCCCGTGCCGAGATTGAAGCACTGCTTCGCTTGCTGGCGAGGAAGGCAGCTGCTGCAGGCTCTACAGCCCAGGTCCATCAGAACCAGGGCTGTAATCCACATGATTACAAGGCGACCCTGTCGGAACTCGTGAGAGAAACCTGGTCCGTTTGAAGTCCTACTACTGAGATGAGGATTAGCTCCGAGGTCATGGGGACTTGGCCCAGCAGGCCTGGAACGCTCCGGTGGGAAAACATCCGGTCTCAAAGGCGGCACCAAATGAGGACTTTAGAGAATGTGATCTCATGGACCAAGAGGATTTAAGCACATTAAGTAGGTTTGGGTTTGGGCTACAGCTAAAGAGCTTTTCCAGGGATTTAATGGGCACAGGCTCTGGTGGCTGTTTTATTTTGGGTGCAGTTTCCAGAAACTTCTGGACTCTGAAGATCCACATGCGATATCCTTCAGATTCCACTGGATTTCATTTTCCCTTAATCTGGTATCTACACGGCAGTGAGTTTCCCCAAATCAGAAACTCCCAAACGGATTGATGCGCCACCCCCATCATCTACTGCATTTATATGCTCAGCCTCTGCAGATCATCCTGGTCTAGCCTCTGCTGGACCTGTACAAGCTGGGTGCCCCCAAAGGTGCAGCACAGTTTGGACACAGTAGGTCCTTCCACCACTGCTTCCCAGGAGTCTAGGCACTGTCCTAGATTTTTTCAACAGCTGGTTCCATCCGGCTTCCTGTACCTTGATATCACCCCCCCAACAGAGCACAGTGAAGAACATGACACTGGTTATGACAGGCGGGAAAAGCATGTATCAGATTGCTGAATCCACTGAATGACTCGAGTCTCCTTGAGAAAAGCAGCAGACTCTTCATTTTTCTATAGACTCCCGCCATGCTGTCATGCCGATTCAGCCTGTAAGTGATGCTGCCTGCGAGGTGATTTACTCTCCACAATTCCTACACGCCCTCCTTGTATGTGACAGTTGTCTGCATCTCCCTTCTCCACCTGGGATCCACGATGAGCTCCTTCGTCTTCCTGACACGAAGCCGTGGTTCTTCTCGCACCATCCTGCTGAGTTCTCCAGCGGACCCTTGCGCTCCTCCTTTGCTGATAC
Source organism: Brienomyrus brachyistius (assembly GCF_023856365.1). Lineage (NCBI taxonomy): Eukaryota > Metazoa > Chordata > Actinopteri > Osteoglossiformes > Mormyridae > Brienomyrus > Brienomyrus brachyistius. Next base: position 21,690,450 of record NC_064535.1, read on the forward strand.
GTCCCACAGTAGCAGAATCATCAGAGAACTTCTAAGTGGTACCTGAAAGGGGGGAGAAGAGTAAACGGCCGTCGTGACAGTACTGTCGCTGGGTGCCTCCTTGTGGATGAACTGTGGTGGGTTTGTAAGGATCAAGGATCTGCGATCCAGGCAAGCATGTTGTCCCCAAATTGCTCGAGCTTGTCCCCCAGCAGGGATTAGAGCTGGTCTGTCCAACAAGTGAACAAGAAATAATAATTTGTTTGTGGGGGGCAGCTCTGTGGGTTGGGAATCAGAAGGTTGCTGGTTAAAATTCTGTGGTTGGCTGAATGATCCCACTGTCGAGCCCTTGAGCGAGGCCCTCTACCCCAATTGCCCCAGGGACTGGCTGACCCCACTGTCCCCTCTACACCAGCTTCATGAGGTGGCCTCCTGGGATGCTTCTCCAGCTGTCCTGCTGGGGGTCCCACATAAATGCTGAGCTCTCACTGGCCACTTTTCCTTCGCTCTCTGATCAAACTCTCCAAAACCATTTCTACTGTCTTTAGGTCAGATGGCCAGGTCATGTGATGTGACACTCTATCACTCTCCTTTGTAGGCAGCTTGGCATTTCCACACTTTTGACTGGTACTGTATGTCTGCCTGATATGCTACAACTGTACTGCAGGAATGAGAGGACCCAACTCTCGGACATGTTTATTACGTGGGTCATTTGTGGCATTAGAGGCACCGGAGCATCCTTTCCTGGAATGTACCGAAGGGACGGGATCGGCATGGTCCAGAAGCTCCCAACCGGAACAGCGTTCAAGGCCCAGTGACATAACGGCCTGTAGCTTTCCTCTCTGCTAACGTGAGCCAACGGCATAGACAGACCTCAGATGGAGGTGGAGGCTGATGGGGGATGGTTATGAGCTGGGGGGGGGGGGGGGGCAAGGGAACTCCAGGAGGGCCCCCCTGCTAGGCTGAAGGCAGCTGTGTCAAATCTGTTGAAGAATAAGTTTAACTCCCCTGCCCTATCTCGGTTCCGCGCTGCACTAGGGTCGTCCATCTTGCCGCACCCAGTAGTCCCCTTCGTTTTTTTCCATATTTTGCTAGCCCTGGCTGGAACTGCGTAAGGTTAGTGATACAGGTTAACCTCAGCGCAGGTTAGTTTCTCCAAGGTTATGCAGATTAGCCTCCACTGGAATTACCCTGCTGAACTGTACTTGTCATCCTCTGCTGGTTCCTGCAATCAGCCACTGTGGGGTTTTCTCCCTGATACTCAGATTTACAGAGCATTGTTTCCCAAGCCAGTCCTCAGGGACCCACAGTAATAATGTGGCCTGTCTGGCAGTGAGTTGGGAGGGAGCAAAAACATGGACTGACTGCGGGTCCCAGAGGACCGGATTGGGAAACACTGTAATAGAGTGTATTGATGGTAAGGCCGGCCATCCGTGGCTGTGAGCTCAGCACGGCCCAGGTTAGGCACAGTATCAGCTCGGACTATTTCCTCCTCCTGCGTGCCTTGGCACTGTAAAGTGTGGATTATTATTTCAGGTGAGAACAGGCTATAAAACACTCCGGGGGACGTTTGGTCGTCTCATTTGTCTTGTTCAGATGGAGCTGCTTTTCTTCGGACGTGAGAAAACAAGCTTTGCGGTGTCGTCGCTGACAACGAGATTTACAAGTTATAAAGCTCCCTGCTTCGTGGCTTGGTGTGATTATAACATCATGACGTGTGGATGGGATGTTGCTGGCAGCGCTGCAGTGCATTCAGGCACAGTTGACCGAAGGAAAAAATTTGTCAGGTACAGACAATCTAAGGGACTTTATGGCTTCCTACTGGGATATAGTTATGGCTTACTGATTGATTTGCTAATATGGAGACAGGTCATGGCGTGGAGAGATGGCAGCTCTTAGCGTTTGTGTTTGTGCTTCATGTGTGACACCTCTCTCTCTCTTGTCACCTCACCGTTTGGCTCAGAGCAGCTGACCCGTTTGCCACAAGCAGGACCAAAACAAGGGTGGGGGGCAGTCAGTAGATTTCGGTACTGGCGATCACTCGAAATAGGAGAGAAATAATGTACATGCAAGCCGGAGATGAGCTGGGCCTGGAAGGCAGGCGGTCTGGATACCATTCACAACAGCGAAGCAGTACCTGCTTGAGCCAGAATCCAGCTTGCGGTCTTGGCAGTTGCTTCTCATTAAGAGAGCATCTTGTAAAGTGATCTCTCGCCTTTAATCAGAGGTTAAACGCTTCCTGTCGAGGTCTCCCCATTTCTGGTCACTTGAAATGCTAGAAAAGTACAAAATAGGTCTAAAAATACTCTCAGGACTAATTATGTGCTTTCTCTGAAGACCAGAGGGGGATTCGGCATCACATTGCCTCTTACGTTCATCCATCAGCTGTCGGTAGACTGCTACCGATGCTGAGCAGCAGCAGGTCATTCCCCGTGGCCCCAGCCACCTTCCCCCCTCGTGCCCCGGCTTTCACCTGCATGCTGCTCTGCGCCGATTTGACTCCCCAAGTCATACTAGATGAGGTTTGTCTAAATTGACCTCGGGTTGGTTTTCTAGGGTTCCCAGCTGATTCGATGACTCACCGAAATTGGGCCTGGAGGTTCCACACAGCTCCGGTCACTACTTCACCGTGGTCCTTTTGCTATTTATTCAGAGCCGGGGCAGTAAGGGCGGTTTCCCACCAATGCAGTCGCGATTTGACACTTCCTGTCTGTGAATGAGGGTATTTGAGGGTATTTGATCTGTTGTTGGTAACTTTGGGGGGGGGGTCTCCAAATGTATTTATGAAAATATCAGTGCCGTTTAGTGAATATACAGGATGCGTAGGGAAGCTTCCTTTTCAGGAGCTGCTGAGGCAGGTTCGAGAGCAGCATTCTGCCCATCTCACCCCCTCCCCCCCCCCACCACCTGCTGAGATGGTTGGATCACCACAGTAACCTCAGCTTGGCCTCCGTTTCCTTCAGCAATGCCAGACCTGGACCCACTTGACTATGAAGAGAAACCCCCCTCCTCGTATGGGCAGACCTGCGTTCATGAAAAGCCTGGAATGAGACCCATTCTGATGTGGGAAAGGAGTGGAGATCCCACTTGCATTCCAGTAGGGTTGTCAGGAGAGATTGATGACTGCATGGGTTCGTGAGTTTCGGTCCAGAGCTTGGAAGCTCTCTGCTTACTCAGGGTACCGCTAGGAAAGGCCGTTAGAGGGCCGTAGTCGGGGATTAAAATTCAGGGCAGAACCGGGAAAACCAAGCCCAGGATTGGGTTTCAGATTGGCAGAGGTTCCCCTCTCATAGCTCGTTCAGGGCAGTAAGAGGTCGCTTCTCTCTCTGGCGGACTCATGAAGACCCAACATGAGAAACTTGAGCTCTGACCTGGAGCAAACTCCTTCAGTTGGTGTAATTCAGCATAGAGTTCCTGCTTTGACCTTTTCTGGTCGTGTTCCCTTGCCTTTGTACCGTCGCTCCAGGGCTGACAGCCCATCCACCTTCTGTACCTGAGGATGCTGTCAGGCCTCGGGAACATGGATAACAGGAGGCTAACATTTCATATTCACCCGCCAAAGCACAGCTCGGGGTGAATAGGGGCCATTTCTCGCTCGCATTGACTCGAGGGTTCCTCATTAATTTGGCTAGTTCGCAGATGTCATTTACAATTTTGCATTTGCTGCATTTTCTTCTGCTGAGGCCATTTTTGGCTAACCTTAACCCTAGGGGCGCCTCACAGGCCGTGAGGTAGCTTCTTACAGTGCCACAAGCCCAGCTCTCCATCCATAGCTATTCTCTTGCGAGTTTCCTCCCAAGTCCAACCACCATATGTGTTAGAAATATCACACGTAGACAAACTCAGCAGTTATTTATTTAAGCTCCCAATCAATGTCCCACGCAAGACATACTAGCTGCATTTCTCATTGAATTATTCTCACATAAGCCATATCGTAACTTTTCAAACCGCATCCCAGAACCCATCTCTGTCTCTTTCACTTCCTTCTGACCATTTGGTATGAAACAAACCAGTTTTCATGCATTCAAATGTGAACGAAAGAATCGTTTTTGTTTTTGTTAAGCAATTGCTGCCATCTGTGGTTGCTTTTCTTTATTGGGTTTCATTTTAGTGGCCGATTTCAGATATGTATCCTGCAAGCGTGACTCTTGTCTTTTTTCACGTTTGAAATTAATAATAGTAAATAGATCAGGAAGCAAAAATGTATCCAAATGCATCCTTCACGTTATTAAGTTCTGAGTGGTAAATTTGAACGTAATTTGCCACATGGTGTAACGCTGGCCCTGGAACAGCCGATGGCCTTAAAGAGTTTTTCCATCCCAGTATGTTTGCAATAATCAGAGTCACGTTCTTTGGTTTAATTCTGAATTCTGCACCATTTCCCGATGGTCGCTTTTCAGGGGTGGAGAGATAGCATAAGGGAAATTTGAAATGGAATTAATATTAATTGTATTCCCTGTTTCTTTTCAAAAGAGAAGTCCTCTTTTCAGGTAAAACCTTTCAGTAAAATATAGTCTGTGATATTTTTTTAATGACAGTATAGGCTCTGCCATTGGTTCTTCTCCTCCAATGCAGTATAGGATGAATTCCCATGGATTCGTACCCGCAGAACAGAAAAGTTTTCAGCGAAGAACTTTTTACCCTTCAGCTGCCAGAAAAGTTATGTAGCTAATAACAGGGCCGATAACTGCACACGAGCGCATGCAGATGCTTTGGGCACTGAGCTGTGATGGACGTGTGTAAGAATAGCAGCTTCTTGCCAGAAACCCCCCCACGGTGCTCCAGCACTGAGAAGCGTGTTTTACCCCTTAGGGCAGCATGTGCTCTGTTCCCAGTTAGCTGTGCCTGGAATTTTATCAGCCCAACACCACAAATCTAAGATGGATAATCACGTTATTCATCCAAATTATTCAAATCGCTGAAACGATAATAAGGGGAGGTTTAACGGCGATAGATTATAGCTCATTGAGGTTGGTGGCAAAGCTTCTCCGCTAATGAGTGGCTGATGTATTGCTTAGATGTTTCCAGCCTACTTGCTCTGACAAATTACCTGTGATCAGTAATACTGGATGAGCAGGACGGCCAATCGGCTGTCAGATGTAAAGTCCGGTGAAGAATTATTAGCTAAATTGTACAAAATAGTGTATTCATACTGAAAAGGGAGAGATTGGCAACTGCTGGCTAACTCTAGCATTCAGATCTTCCTTTCCGGCATACAGCTGGGGGTGAAACCCGCTCCCTGGGCATGGGTGGGGTTAGAGTCCCAGAAGCTGCCACCCCCCCGGAGTTTAGTTTCAGGGTTTATTGGCCTATCAGCCTCACATAATTAGGCATGGATGAGCCTCTGTGGGTCAAGGCTGATTCCTTAAAATCAAAAAATCCCAATCTTTCCGTTTTTGTCCATTGGACTTTTGCTTTTCATGTCTATCATCTATCCCTTCTGTCATGAACGCTTGCAACGTGTGAATAATGCCTTGTGTGATACAGGTTTTCATTAAACACAACATATAAATCGAGTTACACAGTGAGCCTAAAGCTCAAATTACAATAAACATGGTCAGAGATATGAATCACAACAACGTACAGCTGCCACGTGATTTTTATATTATTCTGATCTAAGTATTGAAGTATTTGCATTGGTGTTAGTGCAGTACATCAGTTACACACAGACAGAACACCCAACAGGAGCTATTTACTGAACAACTCATTTCTGTGGAATTCTTTTACTTTGAATGTGACCAGTACATTTTACAGAGCAAAACTGTAACCATTGGACAGCTATACTAATTTATCAGAGCTATACTAAGCTATTTAGCAAGCATATTTCAAGCTTACATATCTAATCAGCTTTTACAAGACCACATATCCCAGTTGGTGGGGAAAGCGAACTTCCCAGTATATCAGTTAGCTTGTCAGTTAGCTTGTCAGTTATCTTGTGCCTTTGCCTTGCATCTTGGCCAGTGATTCCCTTGACTGCAGCACCAGGTTCTCTGTCAGAGCGTAGAAAAGTGGCACGTTCCCTCGAGCAAGACTGACTGAAATCAGTCCATTTTGCCAGGAAATGCTTAGTTTGGGCAAAAACCTCAGGAGAAATGTTTGGAAATTGAAGTAGTGGGCAGTATAATGACCACAGCTGTAATCTAACACGAATTAGCAGGAATTAGCTGGACAGTTTTTGCAGGAGTTTAGAGCTGTACTGAATCACAAGAGATTTCGTCCGTGTTGCTGTCGGGCTGAGAGCCCTGTAACCCACTCTAATGACTCTCAGTTGGTGTGGTATGGGTAACCGGGACGCCTATGGAGTCCGCGGACCCAGGCCCGTGCAAAATCACTGTTCATCATCTTGATAAATCCAGGAACTGTGCCAAAATGGCAGGAATCGTTTCTGCAGCTACTCGGAAAGAAGCATATTCACAGTTTTAATGACAGGTAATCACCGGAGGCGGATGGGGAGGGGGGATTATGTTTTAACGTTATTACGGTATTTTCCGGAATTCCGTTCCATTCTTGCGGCCCGATGGGGGAAGATGGCGGCCCGATTGTAAGAGGCCTTTCTTCTTGTTGCGTTTCCGTGCGACTCCATAAAAATCCATCTGATGCGGCGACAGTAAAGAGGGTGGCACGGCTCCAGTCAGCCGGCGCGGCCCCCGGCCCGCAGAGCCCTTCAAACGCCCGGCTCGCCCCCGTGTTTATGCTTGTACACCGTGCACAGGTACGAACAAGAAAATCCCTGTTAAGTTGTCTTGTGCCACTTTGTTGCGAGCTGTCCCGCCGGGGTGCGGAATGTGGAGGGGCCGCGTGAAGCCCCTGGACTCGGCGTGGGGGGGCTTTCAAAGGCCGGTGTGAGCCTTCAGTAGCTCCGCCAGACGCCCCCCCCGACCCCCAAAACCTCTGGACTCCCCATCACAGTTTGTCCGTGGTCACATTCCATCATCCTCTCTCTTATCGAGTCTGTCCGACTCCAACATCAAATGAACTCCAATCTTTGCTCCCCTTCTTGCAGACGGACCTGCCATATGATTGATACGATAGCGGTCACTCAGAGAAAAAATGTAACGAAAAAGACATTATTTTAGTTGGTTTTTAACGCTATTTAATTATCGTTTGTTAATATTCATTGCAGAAAATTCTTATTTTCTATTAAGAATTAATTTTATTTTCTTATATTCTATTAAGACAATATCTCTGCAAGTATTTACCACAAGACAATAAATATATAAAATATTACATTTAAATGAAATGCTTGGTATAACATCCGCGTAACGACAGACATTCTTTTCACTATTGTACTTATCAATACCAGCCCCTTGCCATAAAACTACTGGCATGAGCCAGGCCACCCACACAGAACCACTCAGCACGTGTGGTTATAAATAAGCCCCCGTTAGTTTGGCAAGAAACAGCCTCGGAAAATGACTGTGGTCAGGGTTCGGTGAAGCAGAACGTGCTCCCCCATCATTAATTACGGGGCATTCGTGAGGTTTGATTATAATTTTCGTGACAGTAGCTGGTTTGTAGCATTTGACTGGAAAGTGATTGGGTGTCGGGTCTGAATTTGGTGCCACTTGTGTGTTAAGTGTGAGCCTTGGTGCCTTGCTATCACACTTGCTGTGTTCTGGTCCGCTGTGCCGGGATGACCCATTCTGTCCCCTGTGTGTCTCCCCAGGACTGCGGCCTGGTGGTCCAGCCCGACTTGCCCTGCGGCCTGGAGCCTCTGCCCCGTGCTTCCGCCCCCTCAAGGCCTTGCCTGTCCGGAGACGCTCCAGGTCACCACCCACCCCGAACAGACACGGGTCCACACATAAAACAAAATTAAAACACACAATCTGCAAATACAGACGCTCCCCAGGTTACGATGGATAAATGTTTTTCACTTTCAGTACATCATTCAATAAATTATTGAGATATTCAACAGTTGCGTTGTCGTCTTGCAGTATTTTCATCTTGCAATAGCTTTATCGGAACGTAACCCCCGTCGTAACCTGGGGAGAGGCTGTACACTGCAAAGGCAGAGTGACCATCTGAGCCATAAACTGACTGTAAATCTGTGAGATTCTGACTTAACAAAGAAGGCTTGCTGCTCTAGTTTACTACTAGTGAGGGAATCTTCTTAATTGTTCCACAGGTGTTTGGTCATCTTGGGTTAGTGTCCGTCTGGGGGTCATACAACCTAATTTATAAATTGACGATGAATCCAATGTCCGGAAATGTCCCCTAAGGCTACTAAAAACTCTCAGGAGACATTTTAAAATGTGACAATTGCCGACACTTTGACAAGCCTGATGAATATGATCAAACTGTGTGATAGGACTTGGTCAAGCTGGTACTTCCCATTTTTCTATTTCTGTTTCATACCTGCCAGCTATGCCGTTTTTCAGTCTTGCATAACTCAATACCAGCAGCTTTTACTGTGGGGGGTTATGGTGGATTGCCCTTTGACATAAATGTCAAAGTTTAAGGGGCGACCCGAATTTATAGCATAAACGAAATGTCAGGTTCGTCCTGGCGAACTGTCCGAGTCACAGCTGGCCTTTGGATGGAGGACACGCCGCACAGCGGCCAGTCATCTGAACCCCGTCCGTAAGGGCGATTAAGAATGAGCTGGTCAGGGCGAGCTGAACAAAGGGGGTGCGGGGTCTTGCTTGTGAGGATGGGGCTTTTTTAGAAGGACAGAGAGCATAGACAGATGGGACAGGCACACACCCCTGCTGGGAAGGCACTCCCCCCCCCAAGGCATTACTCCACAGCAAAGTTTTAGAACCATCTAAGGGGACTGACCCCCACCCCCACAGAGATGAGTATTCCCACTCCCATCCTCCATCAGGTCCCCTCTTATCACCCGACTGAAACGCTGTGACATTGCTGAATTAATACTCGTCCTGCCCTACCTGGAAAACATCAGACGTGCGAAACCGTAAATATCATGTAACTGTGACCGTTATAAATCATCCCGCCAAATACCGCTGATGCACATACGTATTTTTTACACACTTTCTTTTTTGCTTGAAATTTCTGATCAGTGTGAGACATTCAGGCTCATAGGGTATCTTTGTCTGTCTGCCCGCAGGTCGCTGGGTTGTTCCGTGTCTTAGTTGCTCTGACAACAGGACCTGTGACTGGAGGGTGGTATCCTGGCAACCGGATGATTGCTACTACCCCGTGCTGGAAGGGCCCCAGCTTCGGGACTGCATGCTGGGCAGGAAGGTGATGATGGAGCCCTGGGTCTATAGACATGCCTTCAGGATGGGTTTTTCTGGTTCTTCTGGTGTGTCTGAGGTTCTGCCCGCTCATGGGGTTTCTCCAACTGGACTGGTTCATCCAATTGCCTTTAGTATGATTATGTGTCCTGCAGTGAACTATCCCCCCATGCAGGGTGCCCCTGCCTCGTGCCCAATGCTTCATGGCATGGGTTCCAGGTTTGCAGAGACCCTGTAAGTGGTTATGGGAGATGGAGGGAGGGAGGGGTGCAAAACGTCAAAACCCAGCAGGTCCTCTTGAGGGACTGATAACCTGAAACCTGGAAGACAAGTTGCACAACAGAACCATGCAAAATGAAACAGAACCCGGCAGATCTGGTTTAAATGATGCTTTAAGGACACTCAGTGCTGTTTCTGAGAGGTTAAATAGGTGCCAAAGTTCATTCATAGAGTTCTAAATACAGAAGGTGTATAGAACCCCACACAGATAAAGCAAGGACATTTTCATTGCAGGGTTTTTTTTCCCTGCAGACCTCCTGAATTTCATCTGAACAAACACAACCAGAACCAGACTGGGTCTGTTTTTTATCTTTAATATTTCTTTAGAGATTTAAGAGACGTCCTAGATGCCTCTGTTCCACTCTGCAGAGGATCCAGCCACAAAACTGCCACCGTCACGGCTGCCAGCAGCTGAAAACCATCAAACACACAGGCGCTGACGGACCGGGGGCCGTAGACTGAGCACCACCCGGCTGGTACTCGGACCTGGACGCCCACCCTGGCCCTGAAAGCAGGCCCAGGTGAATACCCGAGGGCAGGTTCCCGAGGGTAGGACTCCAAAGATCCAGTCCGTTTGAGCGAAGAAGGAGCCGTGCACAGCTTCCATTTTAACTCCTGACGGTGGAAAGATGTTCCAAGTGCACTAGGCTAATATTTTCCACATGGGTCCCATCGCTGCGTGTAACGACAGGATTTAGTAGGGACTACGCAATAACATGGTTACTGTCCAAAACCTTGGGTTTTCCAGTATATGTATCTATTTCTGATTCCCCTTTATTTCCCTTTATTCTGCAAACAAGATTGTGGGGTTCCTGCAGGAAGGTCTACATACACCAACGTGACAAGCTAGTCCGGTTCGATTTGTCTGGGGAATTCCCAGTGGACTTCGTGAAGGTGAAACGGCCACTCGGTCGAATTCACCCAGAATGCCCCAACTGCAAGAATTTCTTGGACTGCTCCTAGTTGTAGCCTCCGGCTAAATGAATCACAGGCTCAAGAAAACAAAATAGCAAATCGTTTTGGGATGGAATGGAGCATGGGGACGATGTCATCCAAAGCAGCTCCGGATTGTTCCCCAGACACCTCCTCTCTTACTCACTCTGTCTGAGTAATAAAAGGTTCGGTACATGCGGAGGATTAAATGAACATTGTCTGGATGGAGTCACCACAGGACATGAAGTTCCCATGGGTTCCTGAGACGTGCATCAGATTCCTCACGATTTTAAAGGGATTGGGTTTTTGAATGTCGACTTTAAAGTCAAAAATTCATTCCCCAATCTGTTTATCATTCCCGTCTGAACATCTTCTGACTTTGGGGGTGTCCAAAAGACAGCGACGCTGTAGGGGAGGCAGCGGTTTGGGCATCAGCCCAGTCCTGCTTCTCTGACACACTGCGGCTTCCTCCTTCTTGTAGAGTTAATCGCCCGTGAAATAGGACAGCATTTCCAGCGTCACTGATGTCGCTGGTTGCTCCCAGGAAACCTCGAGAGTTCTGTTAGCTGGCTCCCTGCTGTTTCCCATGTGCCGGTTGGGGCGAAGGTCAACGGTTTTACCGGCAAGTGGCCAAAGGCGACTGGGTCTCCTGGGTCGACCAGGTTTAATGTGATCCACATGAGCGGCCTTGTCTCTCTTCATCACTCGGACTATTACAGCGCTCCGTCTGTTCAAGGGATTTTCTCGTAATGAAAAGAATAGCAAAACTCACGGGCTGCCCAAGGCAGGAGGCGCATCCCCGTAGCAAGTAGCTGTGAGGGACCTCATCTCTAAAGATAACATTCACGGCACGAATTGCCGCAATCTTTTCTAAATGTCATAGCAGTTCTTAGCTACATTGTTCAGTCGTAATGGTGCTTCTGTGGACTCTCGACAGGTCCTATTCATCGGAGACTCCACTAACCGTGGGATGATGTACTACTTCATGGAGCGAGTCAACGGTACCCTAGAGGCCTGGGACAAGGCCCACGACACCATCGTGTACCATAATGTCAACGATGGCGGTACCCTCATCAGTTACTCCTATTACCCGCAGTTCTGGCTGGACAGAAGCCAGAGGCCCACTTTCGAGAGAGCTCTCCAACAGCTCATCGAGAGGTATGACACCGGGGTCAGGGAACCGGATCCTTAAGCTCCTCTTGGTCTGACCATCTGCCCACCAGATCCCTCCATCTTCATTTCAGGTCCCATCCTCTGGAGAACTCGCCTCAGACAGTGCTGGTTGTTGGAGGAGTACAGTGGCTCACCCCCAATCATCTGAAGATCCTGCAGCAGGTCCTCAAACGGTACATGTCTTATTTAAACTAGACCAGAAGGTGTAATTTGGGGAATCCAAATCCCTGTCACAGACCATAACAACTTGCACAGTTTGCTCTATGAGTCTCTTTTCATTTCCTTTCCTGTGGCTTGTTAATGGATAGAATACAGTTTTCTGTTTTACGAGTAAGTGTTTGTATTCTAGGGTGTTTATGAGTCTGTTCCGTATTAGTGAATGAAACTAAATATTAAGGCCAGTCTCTGTGATGATGTTTCTGTTTCGGCTCATCATTGGTCACTGTATTTTTCACTTGTCCCATTCTGCTGGCTCAGCTTCATCCATCACTTTATTTCAGGGAAAACCTCCACAACATTCTGGTGATGGTGAAGACCATTGGAATGGGCTTCCATCTCCCGGTGGATGGAATTCATTCCTTGTCTCTGGTCAGTTCTGCATTGTTCTGCGCTCCAGCATTGCTAAACTCATGCATAATGAGTTGCCAGAATTAGCAAGATATGATATTTGTGAAAGCATGCTTTATTAATGGAACCCAGCGTGACTCACATAATATTGGCTGTATAATCGGTATATAATCCGTGATGCATTGTAAGCCTGTTGTACCAGCACGGTTTGCATTCCTGTGGAGTCTTTTCAAGTCTATCTCCCATACCTCCCATCAGAGAGGAGTGCAGGAGCTTCACAACCTGAACCAGAACATTCTCACAACCGCAAAGCTTTATGGGTTTGAAGCCATCGACACCCTCAGCGTCACTATGGGTCGATACAAGGAGTTCCTTCAGGGGAAATGCGCGTGCCACTTTCACGAGGTACCGTGAGTCGCTCCACGCCATTACGTATAAACATTCTCATTGAGCAAAAGCTTTTATCACAGCAACATGCAGTACAGAAAGCAGAGCTAGCCTGGAACAATAGAGGGGTAGAGGTCCCGTTCGAGAGTCAAATGCTGATATCACTTTGCTGACCATGGGATTTGAACCCGCAACCTTACGATGACTAGCACAGAACTCTTCACACATTTGGTTTTATTTTTATTGTCCCGTGTAGTAGCACATTTGCACAGCCCCTTGCTTAAAATTAAGTCAAAATTCTGGCTTAAGACATTTTCTTACCAGTGATTTCTCAGTATGTCACTGAGAGAGGAAAGTGCCTCCTGTTTAATAACACGACAGTTAAAGATACGACTGTCTCTCTCGGCTAGACATTCAAGGCAGCTGCGGCTTTCCATGCTCCAGCCCATGCGGGGGACCTGTTAATGAGCAATTAAGCAATTACTGACAGGGCTGATTTTCATTAGCTAGCGGAGTGCATGTTGGTGTCAGATGTGCGGTGACGTTCGTCCTGAGCGTGATCCCGTTCGAGCGGCACGAGCTTTTAATGACGTGCGGGTGCCGCTGGCGGGCGGCAAAATTCTTCGCCACTTAACCGTAGCTAATTCCCTTCAGTGAGGCTGAAACGAGAGAAGAAAAGGGAAGACTATGCCTGACGTCTAAAGCCCATCAAAGGCTGCATAGAGCTCTGATTTACGCTGGCCGTAATCTTTGTGTCGAGTGACACACTATTATTCCAAATGTCTATGATTACATTATGTGATGTTCGCAGTACCGCCTCACTGAAAAACTGTAGCTAAATAACCCAGAAACAAAGGAAAGAAATTTAAAGCTAATGATGCATCGTTCCTTAATAACTGAATATAGTGTTGTTTCATATGATTTTGTCTTGCACCTGAACTTGGAAAGAGCAGATTGTGCTGTGAGTGCAGCCAGCTGGAAACGGATGAAGAGTGAGGCGTTTGTGACTTTTTGCAGGTTGGAAAGCTCGCATTTCCCAGCAGGCCTCAGCACAGGGACACAACGCTGTACCAACAAGCAGCTGAGACGTGGCTCGGACCCAGCGGGACGCTGGATCTTCAGGAGCTGGGGTCCAGGGCAGATTCGCCCTATCACGTCAAAGGTGCCGTGAACCAAGTCTACTCGGAGGTCCTTCTCAGCAGGATGTGTGACAGCAGGTCGAGGAACATGACTGCTGGACCTCGCTGAAGTGAAGACTACCGCAGTGTGTGTGTGTGTGTGTGTGTGTGTGTGTGTGTGTGTGTGTAAAAGACACAGAGCTTAAAGAGGGACAACAGTCACTTCAGTCATGAAAGCAGTTCTTGGAAGGTCACTCCACCTTGTTCCCCTCTGATTGGTTCAGAGTCGACCCAAGTCACGTGATTTCTGGCTCTGTGAGAGGACCACAGATTGGTGAGAGGAGGAGAGACTATGTGGACTTGAAGTCTTCCCAAAACTGAGAGAGTGAGAGAGAGAGAGAGAGAGAGAGAGAGAAACTGCATTGATTTATTCCACTGCGAACCGCTCTGAACAGTGAAACTGCAAAAAATGACAGCAAACACTGCCGATGCTCCCTGAAGGTGTTGGCTGTCAGGAGAAACGCAATGTTTTCATAATGCTGCTGGGATGTTTATGCGCAATGGAGTGAAACAGCAGGCGAGTGGCAGATGACATTGTGGGGACGTCCGCAGGGCACAGATGGCCCAGCTTCCTGTACTGTATACCTCACTATTTAAAAATGTTTGTTTAACCATGTGAAATGCCAAAGATCTTTTGTATAGTTAAGCAAATGTATTATTTCCTATATTCCCAAAAACATATATATATATATATATATATATATATATATATATATATATATATATATATATATATATATATATATATATATATATATAACTTCTGATATCTGCACAAATATATTTTTACAAACCTTGAGTGAAACTGATGAAAGAACAGTATTTGCCGACTGATAATGTATTATTATATATGTATACTTATGTATTTTTCTAGCAAATATTCGATTGGTAATTGAAGTATTTTCACCTCAATGTTTTTTAATGTGAGATTTGGGTTTGAACTGAGAGAACCGAACTGGTTTGTGGGAATGAAAAGTTATTTTTTAAAATTGAATACATTATTTCTATCAGTAATAAAATATGTAACCTCGCACAAACTACAAACTAGGCAGGATTCAGATTTATCGATTTCAGGCCGCTTTGTGTGTAGCTTCGCATAAAACATTAAGATGCTGATGAAGGAATAAACGTGTATTGCACTGTAATGATTGTATAAATATTCTGGGTTTTTTTTGCTGATAAACATGTTTTATTAAATCATTTTCCTATGTAGCTTTGTCTCTTTTCTTGTTCCTGAGCTAAAATTGAGATGATACGTTTAGGTATAAAATGTAGCATTTTAAATTATTTATCCTATTTCAGCAGCATGAAACGAAGCGGAAAAAATATACAATATAACGCTGTTTTTTTTCTATGTTTGTTGCAGCTAGAACTACCGTTAATAATAAATGAACATTTGAATTACTGGACAGAGCGACACTTTGCACATTACAGCACATAATGTTGAAAATAGTGATAACGTCCTACGAAGCTTTATATATAATACATGTGTTTTTATGATTGCTACATATAATAAAAGCAAGGATGCTGAAATTTAATTCTTATTTAATTATTAAATGACAAACAGCGAGATTTATTTGGCAGCTACTTTTTGTAAAATTGTGAAGTATATTAAAACATCCGGTCTGTGTGTTTCATGCAGCACGTGACACATTTTACGCCCAATTACCGTGGTATCCTTTCGGGGTTGGGGGGGAAGGGGGTCAGTCTCCTGAATTAGACCCAGTTGCTCGCTTGAATTTCATACCATATGTAAGAATTAAGCCCTTTAAATCGGCCCGTGTAAAGGAATCCGCCAAGGAAATTCTCAGTGTAACGCGGTGTAATGAAGCATATAGTGTATCTCAGCGGGGGGGTCGGTCAGCACAGCGGATCTCAGGTCCGCCTGATGTTGGTTAAAACTGATGGCTGAAATTCAGCCTTAAGACATGAATGCAGGAACGAAGGCCGTATTCACGGGAAGACTTAAATCGTACAAGGCGTAGATTGAGATGAGAGTCGCCGCTATTATACGATTTCTGTGGGCCTGTCAGGGTGCAAAAAATGGACTTGTTTGAAAAAGAACTTGACTTAAAATGCAGATTGTTAAGAGAGATTATAAACGCTATGAAATGATTACCTTTATTGCTATTTACTCCTAGTCACATTTACTTAAATGTTACTGTTTTATAGAAGTCCACAGAACAGCTATCTGTTCTTAAATGCAATGCCGTGTGTGTAACATTGGAGTATGACGTCTCCCCGAGGGTCAAACGTCACTTGCCTTGTGAAAAAAAAGTTATTGGAACATAAAACAAGTTATAGGGAAATTATTACGGAGTGTGATATCAATTGCAAATTGCGTGGATTTAAACGGTGCAGTTTATTTCATATTTTTAAAATAATACAAGCAAAGTTTTGTGCGAAAATTACAGTGGCTAAACATTTATAAACAGGCTTTATACATACACATTAAAACTATATTTTTCGGCAGCGCACGTCGTTATTTTTAATTCTATAAACGAAAAGAAAAAACTGTTAGATGAGTGCGAGATTTCTTACTTTTGAGAACATATAGGATAAGCTAGTAACTGTCTTTGTCCTTCATAAATTTTATTACTGTAACGATAAACCATGTATGGGAAAATAGACCAGTCCTATTGAAGCACGGCAAAATTCCCGTTCATATGTATGGGGAATGCAGAAATTACAATAAAATTGTAGGCACTGTAATTTTCGCGCAAAATTTTGCCGATATTTTTTTATAATTGTGAAATAATGTCAAATTATTTCAAATGATTTGTGGTTTTCTGCTTAGTATTTGATACGCGTTAATTAATACACTTCAACATATCGATTCACATACAAATTAATTTTCAGGCAGAAAGAGAATGCACTAAATACAATCTCAATATCTGAATAATAACTGAATATACAACCACAAAATCTACACTTTTATTTTAAGGCTCATTTTGTGAGCTGCACCCAGCTTGTGTACCAAACATTTAAATAGGCGAAGATTCTGACGATAATAATAATAATAATAATAATAAGAAGAAGAAGAAGAAGAAGAAGAAGAAGAAGAAGAAACATCTAATCGTTTATTATTGCCATGATAATCATAATTGATATTATTGTTGCAAATTATTGTTACAGCTAACTCTAATTGTTTCACAGTTCAATATACAACACAACACACTAATCCTGAATGGATTCCATTTTAGTTGAAATCCAGCTGTTTAAAGCAGGTCATGTTCACAAAAAATATCAACGACAGAAATTTTTAAACTTAAATTTATTAAGTATAATTGCTGCTAAGTATTTTTTTATTTTAATAATTAATTGATATTTCTTCGGCAATTTAGCAGTTTGTATTCGTGACGATCTTTGAAGCACATGTAGCCCTGTGAATTGAACCCTTTCCATCTTTCGGATTATATTATATTATAATTATATTATAAAATCGACACATCCTCTGAATATTAATGACCTTTTAGGCCAATCAGAGACGTGATTTCGGCGCAGGAGGAACGTTCAACCCCAAGCTCCGCAAGACGGAGATAAAATGGCATGTTTCGGGACAGCGACACACCAATGAAACTTAATCATATTAATCTACCATCAGCATCAAATCCTGTCCGCCCGTTACATGTCACCTATCAATCGCCATTTAATGGAGGTAACAAGAAACTTTTTTCTAGATATCCTCCAGAAGCGGGACATTATGGCTAATATGTAATTCTATTCGATGGATTTGGACACTATACGCTAACATGCTGCAGTCTTAAATGAGGCGGTCATGGAGAAAAACGATTCTTGTGGAATATTTAAAGCCTACACAGTCATTTTCTTGTTTTCCTTATATCCCATTCTCTGCCAAGGAAGCTGGATGTAAGTACTGTGTCTTCGTTACTCAGCATCCTGAAACATTGTTATGTCTTATTATCTATCCCGGCAATTTACATTGCTGATCTGGCATTTGCTGTTGTTGTTGTTTTAGAATAGCCTATCATTGTCAAGATAAGAATGTCAATATTTGTGTTTTTAAAAGTGATGGTTTTTGGGTCTGTTTTATAGGTGGCTGGGAGTTACATCCGCGGGTGTTCCGGAGAAAATTAGTTGCTCGAATATTCCTTTAACAAGCAAACAGAAGGATATATGTAAAAGAAAACCTTATCTGTTAGCGAGCATCCGAGACGGCGCGCGTCTGGGGATCGCCGAATGCCAGACCCAGTTTAAGCACGAAAGGTGGAACTGCTCCACCACCAGAGACTTATCCGTCTTCGGGTACGAGCGGACCAGCGGTAAGTGCGATCTCTCATTTTTAATCTATTGAATTTCAGAAACGAGAATTTAGCGAGAATTCATGGCAAATTCCTTGCATCACATTAAACTATAAATACAGGCTATACGAATCAGGTTACAGGACTTCCAGGGAATTATGTCTACATCGATTTAGTGAAATCTATAATAATCCGATTACTATTTCAGTACTCACATAGCTTAGTATTTCTCTCTTCTTCGAATGTAATTTAAATCATTATTTATATAATATGTACCTCTGTTTGTTGTACCGGTTGCTATGATCAATTCATATGTCGAAACTTCACAAATCACAGAGCGCATAGTGTGTTTTATGAATAAGTTAAAGGTAAGAATGACAGGAGTTACACGTTTCGCTCTGGTGAAAGTTGTCTGGTTTGCGCAGCAGCAGCTGGCGCTCGGTAAACTGGCGGCACCCAGAAACGCCGCACATCTGCTGCGATTTTCCCGTCTCAACAGACCACTTATCCGCGGGCAAGTACTGTCTTTGAAATGGGCATTACTTCCTAATCCCACTTTAATCCTGTGGGATTATGGTAATTATGGGATCCTGAAATGTATAATATTAGACACCGTAACGGTGAATTAGCCTACGTCCCAAAAATGTCTGGTTCCCAGATAGTGTATATCAACAGGACACGTATATACCGAAATAGCCCCCTCCCCTTTTTATAGAAAATGTAATCTTAAATTTTATAATATATATTATTAAAGAATGTTTTTTAAATAATAAATGTCCGTCTCAATTTATTTTCAATGTTTTATCAAGCGAGGCGTGTCGGGTTTTGTATAGGCCTTGGCTTATATTTGCGCCATTTTGATTATTCATTTAATTGAGTTTATCATTTTTACATGAAAGTCTATATTTTAGGTATTGGCATGCCGATTAACATAACTGTTCACAATCGGTTTTATGCTGTGTATATCCACGGTGAGCAACTTTAAAATGGTCTAACAACACCTAATTACAAATATTTTATCGCAATGACTGTTACGGTAAGAATTTCACTGGATTGCGATAATTTTAAGTAGGACATTTTTACGCGATTTACGGTGAAACAACGACCTTTAAATAGGTAGGCCTACCTTCGTGATATTTTTATATTACAAGTGTTAATTGAATTACATGGGGAAGCACCTTGAACTTCAAATGTAAATGTAATGAAATCCTTGGTTTAAGAAGGTACCTCGTATAGTATTTGGTTTGGATTTATTTGGTGATTTTATCATAGGGGATGCATGAAACTCAGTGGGCTGAGCCTCTGTGCCTGTGACCAGAAGGTTGCTGGTTCGAGGCTGGCCTCGCTATGTCTGCGAGTCCTTGAGCCAGGCTCTTAACCCCCCAGCTCCCTGGGTGCCGGTGTGAGTGGCTGCCCTTCACAGCCAACTTACTGCGAGCTACAGAGAGCAAGTTGGGGTTGGGGTAAAGATAATTTCCTGTCCAGGAATTGCCTGGTATTTGTGATGGCAGTGTGACAGTTTGACGGAGACGCTGACGTTCTTCACCGTTGTCTGCAGGGACGAAGGAGACAGCCTTCATCTACGCAGTGATGGCGGCCGGGCTGGTGCATGCCGTGACGCGCTCGTGCAGTGCCGGGAACATGACGGAGTGCTCGTGCGACGCCAGCCTGCAGGGCAGCGGGTCCTCCAGTGGAGGCTGGCACTGGGGCGGCTGCTCCGACGACATCCAGTTCGGCACCTGGTTCAGCCGCAAGTTCATCGACAGTGGAGTCAGGAACATCTCGGCCAAGGAGGCCGATGCCCTGGTCAGCATGAACCAGCACAACAACGAGGCTGGGCGGCAGGTGAGGGGGGTGGCGTGGGGTGATGGTACACTGCGGGGGGGGGGGGGGGGGGGAAATAAGCTGGATTATTCAGCAGCTGCAGCTTTACGAAGGCTGTGACGACACAGATAATATTTCAATCCCATACACAGGTGTTACTAGCCAGCCAGCAGGGGGCATGGTGGTTAAGAACAAAGCCCCATAGTCGAAATGTTACAGATTAGTATAAATATAACATCCACCTGTAAAATTGCACAAAATGGACAGAAGCATCAGCCAAGCGACAAAGTAACATGCATGAGACAATAACGGATCAAATTGGTCGTTAACAGCAAACGATGGAAACTGAACGAAACGTTTCTTCTCACAAGTCTTAACGGGAAGTTTTAGTTTATCCCTTCCCATTCTTCAGCCGGGGGAAGATTCCCAGGCCGGCTCATGAGAAGGCAAGGAAGCATGCAAAGATTTGTAAAGCATTGTAGGCAGCCATTCCACGCTAATGTGCAAGCACAGCCTGAGCAGTGGCCTAGCTCGCTAACGAGCATCATGCTAACATGTTAACGCAGAGTCGGGGTCAGACAGTCTGTCTGCGCCGTTCGCCGCCCAGATCTGTCCTTGGGGGACCCTCCCTGCTCTCATTGCTCTGTGAATGACCTCATAAATCAGGAGGTCAATGTGCCTAAAAGGAAAAAAAGAAGCTGCCACAGTCAGCTCAGTGAGTGTGGAGAAGCACACGGTCTCCCCTGGTGTACACACAGTTTGCTTGAGTTTCATACAGCGTCCTTTGACCTTGCACAATCGCCGCAGTTTTGGCAGCTACACTAACGTCACGCAGTGTCTGCCCGTTACCCATTTTCGGTTTAAGGTTCATAGCAAAAATGGTGGGGAAATGGTGGAAATATCTCCCAAGCTCCAAAGTTTGGCACTTTATCTCGCTGCTGCCCTCAACAGGCTGTGGCAAAGACAATGCTGACGGATTGCCGTTGCCATGGCGTCTCGGGGTCCTGTGCCGTGAAGACCTGCTGGCGGACCCTGGCCCCCTTCGAGCGGGTGGGCCGCTTCCTGAAGCAGCGGTACGAGGACAGCGTGCACATGCTGGACCGCATCAAGGGGAAGGTGCGTCGCAAGGAAAAGGAGCAGCGCCGCATGCCCGTCACCAAGGACGAGCTCGTCTTTCTCAACAAGTCGCCCAACTACTGTGTGGAGGACCGGCGGCTCGGCGTGGCGGGAACACGGGGCCGGCGCTGTAACCGCACGTCCAGCGGGCCGGACGGCTGCAGCCTTCTGTGCTGTGGGCGGGGCTACAACACGCACGTGGTGCGCAGCGTCGAGCGCTGCGAGTGCAAGTTCGTCTGGTGCTGCTACGTACGCTGTCGCCGATGCGAGAGCATGAGCGACATGCATACCTGCAAGTAGCACTCGATTCCTGGACCAGGACCCCCCCCCCCCTTTACGCCCATTCTCGGACACAGGTGATCATTCCCCAATAAACAGAGACTGCAACTGCGCACTCAGGAAATGAACATGTGCAAGCAGTGATGCTTTGGTGAGATGGACACACCTGCTCTGCTGCTGTATGGGAGCTGGATTGAGTACCAGACGTGCATTTTAACCCCCCGAGTCCAAGCACTGAACTGGCTCCGTCGACTCAAATGTGACTGATTCACTCAACAAACGCCTGTGGCAGTTTGGATGCAAGAGCAGACCTGACTGGCTATCAGTCAGGGCTTTGGGGTTTAAACCATGGAAGGATTCAGAAGGGAACATGGACAGGTGCCTGACAGTGAATTCCTGAAATTAAGAGAGTGTTAATAATAAATAATTTACTTTGAATGACTTTAAACATTGTGTTTGCATATCTTTACAACCCACTGACATGATAAAGCCCAATGTTTTGGTTAAATTGTTAACATTTTGTACTATTTAATACTACCACTGCATAACCTTGGTCCTATTACTGTCCTAAATCCAATGTTATATTCACGATTTAAAATTGATTTAGCTACACCGATAAGCCTTATTTCTAAACGTTTTTTATGTAATTTAATGAATAAGCATTAAAAAAAAATTTTGACTTTACGTATGCTTTGTAAGACAGTTATTTTGAAATGATTTAAACCCAGACAAACACGGCAGAATCAGTAGTCTATATATACCTATATTAAAGTAGTATTTTTTCAAATGTAAATTTTAATATTTATAAATATTAAATTATGCATTAAAAAAACATTCGGAAAGTATGGTTTTCAGTAATCAATGGATTTCATCACGTTACTGGTGTGTCGTATCGAGATTTGGTTACTGTGTACCTGTCATTTCTTCTGTATATGTTTCATCTGTGAAGCACACAGTATATAAGACATTTAATCGGTGTGTGTCGTCTATCCGGAAACCCCGATGGCTTCATTAATTGTAATGGGAATTTCTGCGCGTAAAATGTGCTCCGTTGTCCCACTTTCCGGTCTTTGCGTCTGTTGGTGATTTGTGAGAAGCGACAGACCTGTGCTAAATACCGCGGGTATTTTCTTTCAAAGGGGGTTAAGGCTAACTAAGTGGCCCCTCCATGTGCGCGACGCACTGCGCAGCGCAATCTACTGGGAGCCATGGGATGCTGGCTCCTGGACACAGGGAGTCACGTGCCTCCTGAAGACAGGCAGAAAATAGCACATCTGAAGCTGAAAACAGACTCGATGTTAAAACAGCTTATTTGTAAGATGTGTAGAGTAAATTAAAGTGGTTCAAATGTATTACTTTCATTAACATTTAATTGTGTGTTTTTCATGTTTTATGGGAAATATTTGGTGCACATTTACAACACGTCAGCATGTAGCCTATAGTAATATAGTGCTTGCATGTGCTTTCTCCTGTATCGCTGCTTCTTCGCAAATTAAATCCGTGGGAATTGCAGTCCTACAATATTCCACGTGGTGACAGTTTCCTTTAAACAAATAAAAGGTTTAATTTTCTTACATATTGATGCTGTTACAGTGTTTAATGTCCGCTTACTACATCTGTGCAATGTTTACGTGAAGTGTGTTTGTGTGTATGCATGCATTTAAAATACAGGAGTAAAGATATCGAGTTTGTATTCACAATCGATAGCATTTCCAGCACTTAGGGAAAGTTTCCATACCCTTACAAGCTGCCCACATTTTGTTACGTTTCAGACTCATCTTAAAACGTATTAAATTCATTTTTAATAATCAATCAATCTACACATAATACTCGACAATGACAAAACAAACACAGCTTTTTGAGTGTTTCGTTAATTTATTAAAAATAAAAAAACGAAATATCTCATTTAGAGAAGTATTCAGACCCTTCACTTAGTACGTCGTTAAAGCACATTTGGCTGCAATAACAGTCTTTTTGGTAATGGCCCTACAAACTTGGCACACTTTTCTTCTGAAATTTTCTGCCATTCTTCCTGGCAGCATCGCTCAAGCACAACCAGGTTGGCGGGGTAGCGTCGGTACACTTTCAGGTCTTTCCAGAAATGCTCTTTTGGGTTCAAGTCCGGGCTGAAATCTTTTCGTATGCGCTGCATGTCCTTCAAATACGGCTGGGCCGCCCACATTCACACCTGATTGTCATCCTATTGATTGAAATACCTGTCACTAATCTCCCCTTCAAATTGGCTGATAATCTGAGTGGTTCACATACTTTTTCCACCCACAAAAAAACAAAATTACATTCGGTCATTCTCCTTAATAAACGAGTAAACGTGTATAAAGTTTGTGTCATCTGTTTAGTTGCATGTCACGCCTAAGGAATGACCAACTCCAAGGCAGCCATAGGGCGAACAGAAAGGGGGCACGAGGGATACAACCCAGTAACTAAAAACACCCAAAGAGGAGGCTAGACCAACGCTGAAATACACGAAACACCGATGCCAGGTACAGGGAATTACGCTGAGGGCGACAATGACCGAGCTGGGGGACACAGGGAGAGCGAACAAGATTGGCAGACGAGAGACGGTTGTGACAGGGTAAGACGTACTGATTACGGGATGAACAGCGACCTCTGCTGACCAAACGGGCACAAGACGGAGGTGGATCATGACATTGGCTTCTCTCTATCTAGTTTTAGGACTTATTAATGGTTATATTTATACAGGAATATATTAAATTCTAAAAGGTTCACAAACTTTTCAGCGCCACTGTAATTCATGCCGGTGTTTGTATTCGTGGCTCAGTCCCAGAGGTGGCCATGTGGTTAAGTCCCCTGTGACGGGCTGATGAACCCCCCCACCCCCCTACTTCCCGCGTTTCCTAGGCATGACACCCGCAGAGAGTCTTGATAGCTCAGAAGAAAACGTTCTTAGCACGTTCATTCATACCATATGCCATGACCGATACCATCTGTAGATGGGAAAAGCAGCACAGATGTGCTCCTGCTATTTCTCAGCAAAGATCACATAAAAATAACCAAACCATGTGGTCCAAACAACCTTCCCACGTGCCGTCATCCGCAGATCGCAGTGACACCCTGGGTAATAGTCTGATTGGTCTTATTTCTTTAGCGGAACAATTTTTGAATCGTAGAACAAAAAAAAACGAAGATAAAATGTATGCTTCACACAAGCTATTTTTTAATACCCATAAATAATGACACACGTAGAAGAAGACTGCATTGTTAGGGGTCAAATTTTAAAAATCGTGATTGAGCTATAATTTGAATTGCTTTGGATAGTGGGCCTAATGTTATTATTGTTTTACAGCAATACATACGTGAAAAATGCCAGTTGCTGCCAGTGAAGGTCCATATATCGGAGCGCTGTGTTATGTCTTATAGCTGGGTAATATTATACCGTATAATAGCGTGCACAAGCTTCTCCTATGATTGATTCGCATTTCTGACAATTATTAAGTTGTTATACGGTAAATCTATTTTTTAGAGGTGGATTTACTACGTATACCCACGTATACCCCCCTGCTGCACCACTGGTTTCCAGTGACCTACAGGTGTTTCCAGCTTCTAGTCAAGTTTAGCGCTTCCAACAACCATCACTTCCAAGTGCAACAGAAGCGAACCGCGGTGACGGCAGAGTGCTGCATGTCAGTCCGTTGGTGGGTTTTGACACTATGAACAAAATGGGGAGTTATGGTGGGGGTATTATATTTGTATACGGTAAAAACAAAGCAAAAAAAATAAACAAACAAAAAACGACGAGACTCGATCTACTGATGTTCTTTTTAAAATAATATATAAAATCACCACCACAATCAATAAAATGCTAAATATCCTCCCGCTGATGCCTCATAATATGCCTCTAAAATATTGTAGGGCTATTAATTCTTTAAAAATTAAAAGGGAAGTGGCCTTATCTGAGCATTGAGTTTTGTGGTCTTTTCTGCCATCTAGTGGAGAATCATCAAAAAATCATCTAAGGTTACAACGTAGAGTTTTAAGGTGAAATTTAGTTAGCAAAACTTGATCAATTATCTTACCTAATTGAAGGTAAGATAATTGAATATTAACCTACTCTTTAAAGGCCATGATGCTATTAGCGGCTGTTACCCTTGTGTGTCACTATTTCAGTACTGTATAATATTTAACCCGTATCAATCACAATCTTGAAATCCAACCTAAATGAATGCTTATTTTGGGGACATTTTTACATCCTTAATTTTTTATAAACTCGAATTAAATAACCTATAGTTCATTGCAATTCACACGATGTTTGCAAGTATGAGTCAAAAACGAAATCTGGCATTCGTTTCAGTTTTATACAGACTTAAAAAATACTATTTTAAAAGTAGTTTACACTGGGCGATTAATTAATCATATAGCCCTGTTAAAAAGTCTCGGAGGCTAAATAGGCAATTTGGGATATCCGGTACATGGCTGCCGGAAGCGGGAACGAAAACGTTTCCTCGTGCTTTTAAAAAGACGCTGATTTGTGTACGGGCCGGAAAACTAATATATCATGTTACAGTAAATAAAATAATAGCTAAAAAATATAAATGAAAACCGTCAAGCGGTACAGATTTTTCTATCCATAAATTCACCATTACAGAGGAGTTGGTCAGAAAAACTTTCTCTGGATTAGAAATCCATTCAAAGCAGCACTCAGAAATTGTCAGGTCTGGTAAGATTTACTGGGACGTGTCTTCAGGGTGGCTTGTGCTTATGGGTAATAACTGGTTGTTAGGAAGGACAGAGCTCACACTGAAATTATAACAGCGAAAGTGACACATTATCAATCGGCATCCAAGTAAAATTCTCCCAGAGTACTTTTATGTATCTCTAATTGTCCCTCCTTGAGCAATGAATGAGGGAAACGTTACTTTCGGGAATGGCTGGTGGGGGGGTGGGTGTACATATAAAGTCGATTTACTTGGTGGGCACATTTCTCCAAAGCAGCTTTGCAGTGAGCGAGTAGGAAATGATCGCCCCCCCCCCCCCAGGGTGTCGTAATTCACGTTCTTGCCTGGTTTCCTCTGCTGGGCCCGCTGCTCTGACAGCGGGGGCTCTCTGACGGAGCCGCCTGGAACGGGGGGCTGGGGACTCGCCACACCTGTCCGGGTCGCGGGTCTTTGGTGTTAAAACGGCTAATGTCTTTGGGTTAAAATCATTTAGCTTCCCTCATAAATAATTCCCATCTTAACAAACTCAGGCACATTATTCTAATCTCTGTTTTTAAGGACACATCACAATTCTGTGATTTTTGTAGATAGTTGTACAAGTATTTTTTAATCTTTCTTTCATATCTTTGTGGGAACCGTTCATTAATTTCTATGGGTAAAATCCTAATCCCAGTAAGGACACCCTAACCCCCACCCAGCCGTAACCTTAACCATAAATAACCAAACAAAATACAAGACATTTGGCATTTTTCATTTTTTGATTGCAGTCACAGATTTTTACAATATTGAGAAATTGAGTTTCCCCTTTAGGGAATTGAAAAAAATAACAGGTTTTTAATAACATTGTGGGGACATAACCCCCCCCCCCCCCACACACACACACACACACACACAAACACCCAGGAAGGATTTAAACCAGAAGTTTAACCGCACAGTTTGCTGACTGTGGTCCGTAGCAGCAGAACAGATTGTCGATTTTCAGATGAATCACTTTCCTCAGCACGACTCAGGTATCCGCTGCAGGGCTTGAACCCGGTGCCCTTGTGAATCTCAGATATTTGTGCTTTTTGTTCAAGAATACAGAAGCCATGACACAGCAGAAAATAAGGCAAACAGCAGGGCCCTGCTTGGGGCCAGCGGTGGCATGTCAAGGAAATCCTGCGATTCTCTGCTGGTCGGTTTTCTCCTTTAGTTTTTCATGTTGCTCAATTTTCATACTGCTGACAGAGCCTGAAATACGGCATATACCGTCTGTGTGTGTGTGTGTGTGTGTGTGTGTGTGTGTGAGTGTGTGTGTGAGTGTGTGTGTGTGTGTGTGTGTGAGCATGTTTTGTATATATTACATTATGGGGACCAAATTTCCCCACAACGTGATAAAATCCTGTTATTTTTACGTTTTGGGGACCATTTTTTCAGTCCCCACAAGGGGAAACTCAGTTTTATGTGATTGCAGTCAAAAACTAAAAATACCAAAAGTCTTGTATTTGGTTTGGTTACTTATGGTTAGGGCTGGGTAGGGGTTACGGTTGTCATTGTTGGGATTAGGACTTTTCCTTTAGATATGAATAGACAGTCCCCACAAAGATATGAATACAAACGTGTGTGTGTGTGTGAGAGAGAGAGAGAGAGAGAGAGAGAGATTCAGCATGTTGAAAGCTTTTCATTCACCCCTTGACACAGGAAAGGGGCGTGGGTCACCAGCAGGGGGAGGTTTAAAAGGATGGCCTGCATGCGGTGGGGGCGGACACGGGGACGAGTCTCTGAGAGATGGTGCACGCAGGCGTGAACGGCCGAAGACTCCCACCTGTCGCCATGGCAACTCTGTTCCAGAACCTTCTCTTGCTGCTGCTGGGGCACTACCTCAGCGTGACGGTCGCTGACTCCACGAAGGTGAGCTTTGGGGTCCAGGGCTCAGGTTTCAGACAGGTGGCTGTAGGTTCCAGTCTCATTCTGCTTATTTCCAGAAGTCCGGAGTGTAGGCAGTTACATCATATAACTGTGATTAATGTACATGATCTGCCTGGCCCTGAATGCAATGGCGTAGGTGAGAGTTCCATACCAGGGTGCAAGCAGCTCGATCATATAAATTCAAAGGTCTATTTACTGAGTGAGGAAAAAAGCCAAATTAATTATTGGGGGGTACGTGCCCTCCCTCCATTTCCTATGCAAATAGTTGTATGTTTGTGAATAATTCAGTGTTTGACAGCTGAAACCAGTCCTTCCCTGATTTTATATAGATTTTGCATGAATGTTAATAATAATAATAATAATAATAATAATAATATTCATGAAAGTAAGAGGCTTTTGTAGTACCTGTAATGAAATCACAGTAAGAACATCACAGTTTTTCTTTCCACCTGTTTGATCCAAAGCCCGGTGAGCAAAGAGGTTCCTTTCGGATGAACTTTGACCCTGACAATCAGGGAATCAAAAGTGCGTCCAGCAGCCTCTTCAGCTTTGATCCTGTGGGTTTTGATCATATGTCCAGCATCTTATCCCGGAATGGCATTCGCTGTAATGGTGGGGGGGATTGCTTGCTCCCCTTGTAGCGCCTGGAGACCCTCAGTGCCAGTGTCACTCCCCCCCCCCCCTCCCCAACAGGGCCGGTGTGATAAGTTCTTAGTGTTGTCCTCCCAGCATTGTGGTCGCTGTTTCCTCAAGGCCTCCATCGTCTGTCCCTCAGGATTATCTCCAAGGGAGTCAGGGACTCCTGGTTGCAGGTGAGTGAATCTCGGAAGGCTGCTCTAGCTGGGCACTGCAGAGAGCTATTAGAAGATGTTTAGCTAGTGTTATGGAAGGCAGTCTGTCAGAGCGACTGCTCTCCCGGATGTCGGGGAAGGGAAAGACCTGCAGGGGCAGCATCATTCACCAAAAGCTGCCGGAGACTTTCTAAGAATTTCTCTTCCTACTGATTCTAATCATTCCTCTGTCAATAATAGTTGCATTTATTACAATCCTTACTCCTTACCGTATGATGGTTCCGGAGGATGGGCTCCCCCTCTGAGTCTGGTCCCTCCCAAGGTTTCTTCCTTCTTGGGAGTTTTTCCTTGCCACTGTCGCCTTTGGCTTGCTCACTGGGGGCTTTGGGTGCGGATGCTGTAAAGCGCTTTGAGACAATGTAATGCTGTGATAATGCGCTATACAAAAATAAATTTGTTTGTTTGTTTGTTTAATAGTGTATCATATGTTTTTGTTTCCCCTTTCTGCGTTTAACTGATAAAACTTGCATTCGTTTATTTACTTTTTCAGTTAGTTTTATTTACAGTAGCTAGTTACAGTGATTATTCACTTATTCAGTGGCGGCAGTTATTCATTTACTCGTTTATCATACCATATTCGTATTCGATTTACGCTGTTTTTCGTTTGCGACTGGTACTTTGGCACGTAACCCCATCGTAAGCCGAGGAGACTCTGTACTGCTCTGTACAAATCAGATCATACTATTCACAAGATAAATGAATCCAAAATCCAAGCAGATAACCTGGACGAGATAACCACTGTAACTAGTTGTAACCTGTAGGTAGGTGGCGGCGGTGCTACTCACCATGCCGCCGTTATCCAAAATGGCCAACTTCTCCGGGGTCAGACAAAGGCTGAGGCAGTAACAGCCTGGATGACCTTTCGGTTTTGCATGATGCCACTTGCCGGAGTAAGTGGGAGGTTTCTTTGTGTCTCTTCCCAGTTACAATTACAGGTCGCTGTTCAGTTCCTCCTTGCTGTCCCGTGACTGCACGTTCGAGTGCCATACGGAGGTCAGGGTGTCGGAGTGCTGCCCGGGTTACTGGGGGAATGACTGCCAGGGTGAGTGTGCATCTGGAGATATGCCTGTCCGCCGCTGCTTGTATATGTCGTCATTTCTGGGACGGCATGATCTTTATTTTATTCTGGTGTGTGGAAATTCATGTTGGGGTTCGATCCCATGTGTGGAGGGGGAAGAGATGTTGATCATAAGTTTGGAGAAGGAAATTGATGAAACAGCAAGATGATCAACAGCAGGGCTGCCCAACCCTGCTCCTGGAGAGCTACCACCCTGCAGAGCTTAGGTACAGCCCTCATTTAACACACCTGATACAGATAATCAGGCAATTCAGTATCACCTCAGTATTAGAGTCGGCTATGTTGAAGTTAAGCTGGTTCTCCTACTGAGGGCCTGATTATCTGTGGTAAATTAGGGCTGGCAGCTCTCCAGCAACAGGGTTGGGCTCCCCTGATCAACAGTGCTGGGGAAGTTACTCAAAAATGTATGTCCATTACAGTCAGAGATGGAAAGTTCAGGTCCAGAAAGTACAAATCCAGGTTTTGTTTCAGCCTACAAGTTGAGTATAAAGAGCCATCATCACTGAGTACTCAACTGGCTGGTTGAAACAAAAAATTGGTCTGGATTTGTACTTCCTGGACCTGAACTTTCTGTAATGGACATACTTTTGTGAGTAAACTTCCCTAACACTGGTGATCAAAAGGCAGTCAAGGATGTTACAGTTCAGCGTATTTGTTCAGTGTTAACAAGCTCCATGACATTCAGGTCTCCCACCTTTCAGAAATGTGTCACCTCAGTATCAGTCTCGGGGGGCAGATTGGTCATTTATTTAATGTTCCCTCCTCATGAGGACCGGACATGCTAATCTCTCTGTTGGGTTTGTTATTCTTACAAAAAAAAAAGTTAACCAAGCAAACTGCTGACATTTTGCGGAAGTTTTATCGCCTTTGTCTTTTAGATGAAATTCTGACTTCCGGTCAGAATCACCGGAGCTTTATTTGTCCTTCGTAGAGAGTTTGGGTAGAGAGTGAAGTCTGAGTCTTTTTTGTTATTCATGTGAGATGAAAGGGAGAGAATCTGCTGACAGCAAAGAGCTGCTGGGGGGTTATATTTTGAGGATGTGGGGGCCAGGAAACTGACAAGCGAGAGGCCCCCACTAAACGTAGCGCTGATAAGGACAGGAACACTGCAGGAAAAAAAAACCCAGGAAGGCGAATGAGTGAGGATGTGCTCAGTTTGAGGGCCATGAACCGTTCAGCACCCTAATGGAGGAGGGGGGCGCCCGCATTATTCTCCTCTGGTCACTTCATCTAGACACAAAGGCCATCTAAAGGAGGAGTGGGCTGTCCAAACAGTGCGAGAAGGACACACACGTGAAAGGTGAAATTTTAGTGATGTCACGCACAGGTTTCCTGTTGTGGAATTAATATTTAGATAGCTAACTTGTGAAGGTTTTTTCCCGTCCTGTATCGAGGTGATGGGAGACAGGCACCGGAAGGGTATGGATACCTTGGTAGATTCAGGGGGTCTCTGAATATGAATATCCCCCCCTCCCAGCATATCCTATCTACACCAAATTCTGTATGGGGCACCCACATCTCTTCACATTGAAAGTGGCATTTTGTCTGCCTGTCTGCCTGCCTGTCTGCCTGTCTGTCTGTCTGTCTATCTGCATGTCTGTCTGCCTGTCTGCCTGTCTGTCTGTCTGTCTATCAGTCAATCACTCTTTTGTCTCTTCTCCCCTACCTATGATGTTAGCATGCCCGGAAGTAGCTGACAGCCCTTGCAATAACCATGGTGTATGTTCAGACGGCATAACAGGAAATGGTACCTGTACCTGCCAGGTAAAGTACCCTGGATTACTTCACCCCACCCCCAAGCCTCAGTGCTCCTCACCTCTCAACCTAAATCACCCTTGTGTCACCTGTACTTCATCCACATAACAGCCACCCCACTTCTCGGTGAATTGATCGCCATTCTTATTCCCACCAGCAAACAAGAATCCTTGAGTTTGTGAATATATCTACTGCAGAATTATATACTTTACTTCATAAATGCACTGTTAAATTAACAGGGTCTTACCTGCCTAAAATGTGTCAGGAAACAGTCAGTGGTATTATTTTTAAATGACATTAATAAACTCCCACTAGAGTGACCCAAATGAACAAAAGACTGCATGCTGCCACTTGTTAGTCCTGCATGTACTTCGGTGGTGGTGTGTTATTTAGTGCTTTCCATTCTTCTCTCGCCATCCATTATCTGCCCCCCCCCCATCTTCAGCCTGGATTTGTGGGGACGGCGTGTGAGGACTGTCAGGAGGGACGCTACGGGGCTACATGCAGCTCTGGTGAGCATGACAGGTTTGACTTTCTGCACTGGAACATAAACAAAACTCAGCTGTTGTCTGAGCGCGTCTGTTCTGCACCCAACTCTTTGACCAGTCTGTAGCTGTGTCCACGGTCTCTGCAACCACGGCATCAATGGCGATGGAAAGTGCACCTGCTTCTCCGGGTACAAGGGCCCGAACTGCGAACAGGGTAAGACCCAGTG
Organism: Brienomyrus brachyistius; assembly: GCF_023856365.1. Lineage (NCBI taxonomy): Eukaryota > Metazoa > Chordata > Actinopteri > Osteoglossiformes > Mormyridae > Brienomyrus > Brienomyrus brachyistius. Next base: position 21,722,625 of record NC_064535.1, read on the forward strand.
CAGCACGCGCAACTTTAATCTTTCCCTAAGGTCTGGGGATTGGTCCCATCATGAAAAGAGCGGTAAAATTTATGCTGTATCTTAACCTTTTGATTATTCAGTAGTAAGGTTTGCTCAAGCAATCCATATAATCTTTATTTTACAGTATAAGTAAACTCTAGGCCCTTATTTGCTTGTATAAGTGCTGAATATATATTCTTGGGTCTTTAGCACTCTTCTGTATTCGTTTAGTGAGCAATCGTGGTTAAGTACCTGGGTGGTCCCCAGCAGCTCCTCCCCTTTTCAATGCCGCCATGGTGATGTCTGCCCACTCTTCCCGCAGAGATACCCGAGTGTGCGTCCTTGAGGTGCCCTCTGGGTGCCCGCTGTATTGAGGATGCCCACACGAGGACGCTGGCCTGCAAGTGCTTGCCGGGATACCAAGGAGGAGGGACGCAGTGCACACGTAAGTCCCGCCCACATGGAAACACAACACTGAATTACACCAGCAATGTTTAATCCAGTATTAGTCATGTTAACTCCTTCTCCCTCTCTCCTTTTCTCAGCGATTAATCCCTGCCTCCAGAAAATCTGTCATCCACATGCTGTCTGCAATTTCCTGGGCCCAAACAAGCACTCGTGCACCTGTGCAGATGGTTACCAAGGCGACGGCCAAGTCTGCCTACCTGTGGACCCGTGCCAGACCGGTTCCGGGGGCTGTTCAGAGCAAACCACCGTCTGCGTGTACGACGGTCCTGGGAAGGTACGTTCCTCCCTGTCAGCTGACCGCATCACATCAGCTTCTACTACAGAGGACCAGTTGCAATATTCAAGAACAGAGGATGGTAAAAAATCCCGGTATGTTGTTCTTGCCCCGCCCCAAATATCAAGGTTGCATTAAACGAAACAAATCCCATGATTCATTGTATCCGAAGTTCATTCTCGGGAGGGAAGTTAGCAAGGCCAGTCTTGCCAAGACCACAAGTATGATCTTTGCGTTCTTTGTACACCAGCGAGAAACACTCCTAGCATTTGCTTATCAAGATGGCTGACCGTCTGAGTGTGGCACCTTACAGTCTCACTGCGACTGCCTGGAGGGCTTCGAAAACCTGGTTCCGGGGACAGGCTGCAGTCTGAAGGACATTTGTCAACCTTCCTCCTGTGACAAGAATGCTGACTGCACCACGACGAAGCCTGGGGTGGTGGAGTGAGTGTCTTCATCGCGGTATTTGCATGCGTGTCCGTGCGGGAGTGAACATGGGATGCGACGACTCGAGCGACTTTTTATTCAGGTGCACGTGCCGAGAGGGTTACCAGGGCGATGGGAAGACCTGCTATAGCAACATCATGCAGCAGCTACGGGAGCTAAACACAGATCCCAGGGGGATGTGGCATGACCAGCTGACAAACGCTATTACACTCTTCGGTACGTGTGTCTGTTATGGACGGACTGTTATGTCATGTTGCATTTGCTGTGTCCCGTTGCACACAGTCTTCAACAAAGACCCCACTTCAATTTGGCACAAACTGGATTCAATCAGACACTTAGTTTTGTCACTACAGGTATCCCTTAATCAATGGAGTTTTTTTTATGAGTTTCGATCAACAAATTAGTTGCGATTTTCCTTTGATATATGCGGTAAAAAAGATTTTAACACGGGGAGAGTAACACTTTTGGAAGACAGCCAGGCTTTAACGAGTCGACAATACGGGCTGTTCCTTACAAGAGTAACATATTATGTAATAGTATTATATTATGTATAGTTATAATTCTTATTAATAGATTACATTTGATTAACATGGTTTTGATTAAGGTGGTGACATATGGGGATTCATTAATTAATAAAGGAAACCTATTCTAGAATCCAATGGTTACACTCTTCAGCATATTCAAACCTGCATCACGCTCCATTACATTGATTAGGTTTGAACATTCTTTTGAAGTTCTTGGTTCCATTCTGCAGCACCAGAGGTAAACTGATATGTAACTCAATGCCCCCCCCTCCTTCTCCTCTCTCTCTCTCTCTCTCTCTCTGTCTCTCTCTGTCTCTCCCATTTTCTCTCTCTTTCCTGTCTTCAGAGTCGTCCATGTCTTGGCCACTGTCCTCACTGGGTTCCTTCACCATATTTGTCCCCACAAACAAAGGCTTCAAAGGGACTTCGGTGAGTCGCTCTGCTGCCTCATCTTCTGCACATCACCGGGATGCTGTAGTGTTCTTCAGAATCGTGCATTTTGGGCCACTTGCAGGTTAAAGTCCCATAGGCCAGACCACTGTTTCACGACCCGCAGACAGTCCTTGTTTTAGCTCCCTCCCAGCTGCCACTAGAGGGAGCGAGAATGTGGACTGTGTGGGAGGGAGCAAAAATGTGGACTGTCTGGCAGGGAGCTGGGAGGGAGCAAAAATGTGGACTGTCTGGGAGGGAGCAAAAATGTGGACTGTCTGGGAGGGAGCAAAAATGTGGACTGTCTGGCAGGGAGCTGGGAGGGAGCAAATAAGTGGACTGTGTGGCAGGGAGCTGGGAGGGAGCAAAAACATGGACTGTCTGGCAGGGAGCTGGGAGGGAGCAAAAACGTGGACTGTCTGGCAGGGAGCTGGGAGGGAGCAAAATGTAGACTGTCTGGCAGGGAGCTTGGAGGGAGTAGAAATGTAGACTTGCCAGGGGACCCCGAGGACCAGGCTGGGAAACACTGGTCCAGGCAGTATAGTTTACATGGATATCACGGTAATGTTACTCTGTGGTTTGCATGCATGTTAAAATGTTACTCTGCAGTTTACACCCATTGTAGAGTAATGTTGCACCATTATTTCCAAACATGTTTTAGTGAAACCATACAATATTCTATTTTTTCATTCTTCTTCTCATCGATATATAATTTACATGCATTTCTTTCCTCTTTTACAAAACCTCTTTTTTCATGCTACTTGACACCATGGATTAATTGTGAAGGGGTGCAGTTTTCAGAGTTGACCAGGGTGGCTCCAGGGCCGTGTTCACTAAATGGCACCTCCTTCAGGTAAAGAACCTGGTGGCGGATCGGGTGGCAGCTCGCTATCGGGCCAAGCTGCACATGGCGGCTGGAGAGCTGACCTACAACACCCTGAAGAAGGGCGACATCTTCTATACCCTGACGGGGAAATCTGCAGAAAGCATTGTCTCCGATGAGGTGAGGAGGTGGCGCTTTCGTACACGACGTCTTCTGTGGTCTCTGGTCCACTTGTTGTTCCAGTGTTACCTGTATTGTTCCTGACGTTGATGAAAATCAGAGGGATTTAGTGTCTTTCTACGTGGATTATTTAATCCTCTAAAGTGACCCCTGTGAACAGTCGCATGTGGCATGTCAGGATTTGTGGGGGGGGGGTGGTTTGTATTGCAGTGTTCACTGATGTTTAATCCAGCAGGGAGATTCAGTTCCTGTGCTCAAAGGTCAAAACAGAGACTGACTATTTCCCGCTAGGATTAAAGGAATGTGCGCGTTTGCGTTTTTGTGTTCCTGTCGAAACACATAACACCGTCCACACATAACTCTGTGCTGTGGAATACTTCCCAGCTGGCCCACTAACCAGCTGTGTGCCAGTCTCTCTCGCTGCCTTCTGGAATGAACGACGGAAACACTCGATATGTGGCCTCCATCCTTCCTTCCTCCATCCTTCCTCTCCCGTCACAGCTGACTTCTTTCTTCAGGATGATCCCTAAGTAGCAAAACATTTACTATGAAAGGCATCTCATTCTTAGTCATGCTATGGTGATTTCTCACATATGATTGCTAAAGTAAGATCATTTATACACACACACTTTGATCCGTGATTGTTCCTCTAGCTAATACAATTATGAGATATTACACGGATGTTGTGACTAATTTGCCCAAACTAATGATGTCATTCTGAAAGGCGTGCTCTGATTCAGTGGGTAATATAATCGATTACGTGGGTGACGCTGCCTCACATTGGACCTTCATCTGTTTGAAGGATCAGTCAGTGAGGATCCGTATCCACGGAAGCCGGAAGAAAGGGGATATTCTGAAGTCAGACATTCCAGCTTCCAATGGAGTGATTCACATCATCAATAAACTCATGGAAAGCGTCCCACCCACGGTCAAGAGCGAGAAGGAGGTGAACAGCTAAAAGCGACATTGGGGATTTCTGATAGTTCAGTGACCATGTCTGATGCCTCTAAGCTAATGCTAATTTTACAACTGCCCAATAAATTAAAAATGATTGCTTTTGGTTTTACACAACCCCTTAAGTCACGTTTTTCTGTGGCTCTGTGTGAACGGGGTACAAGACAAAGTTGTTTGATTTTTTTTATCCTCCTTGACATTGCTTATAAACTTTCTAACAAATGTCTCATATTCCCCTACATCTTTTTTGCTCTCTTTCTCCTTTTCTCTGTTTTTACCCAGGAGAACCTGATGAAAATTCTGACACATTATGGGAAGTTTGAGAAGTTTAGGAATTTATTAGAGGTAGTGAGCATGCTTTTTTTTTTCTCATAAAGCGTCATGTGCTTCCTGTGATTGTGGATGTTGTCATTCTCACTTGTGGAGGCCATGCTCCCCTCTCATGACAGCATAAGATGCAATCCTCCAGGCCAAATTCAGATCAAGATCGTTGTGTATTTCTGTCGCGTCCTTTTATTCCTCAACAATGTCACAGACCATTCTAGTTTTCAACGTGCCAGTAACACTGCTGATCAATAGCTCCTAAGCTTCACGCTTTCCCACAGAGAGCTGACATGGCACACCTGCTGGACGCTCCTGGTCCGTACACCTTGTTTGCTCCCACCGGTGAGGCTCTTAACGCCATGAAAGAAGGTCACCTTGACTTCCTCCTCACTGACCAGGTACCATCACACATCGAGAACCTCATTGCGTCTCTTTTCTGCTGTCTACCTTGATGTCAATGGATTTAAAAGATTCTAAAATTCATTTTCTGAGCATATTTGCATATTTTATATATGCAATGAAACTTGAAGTGACTAAGGTCCGTGAGTATATGCCGGAGAGTTCAGTACACAGAAGTGCAAAGTACTTTCTAGAAAGGATTGGCCGAGCACATGTGGCGATTTTAGCTACAGCGTCCTGTTAACATTCATTTTCCCGACATCCATGACGTCCTTCACTTCCTGTTAAACCTTAGGGGAAGCCCAAATTGCTGGAGCTGTTGAGGAACCACATCGTCCCCTCTGTGGAAGTGAGTGTGCCTTTCGTTGACAAAGTCCAACCAGCTGGAGCATGTACTTTCTGCAGCGTTTTACCTCTTAATAGCCACTAATCAGTTTGATCTTTATGTATCAAAGAGATGGTCCTGCCAGAAAAATAGTTTGTGCAGTCAAATCCTGCATTAAAACAGATTCGGTGTTTGGAGAATGAGCTGCTCTCTTCTGCTAATTGCTTTTACAATTGTTTTTTTTTAAATTTTTATCAAAGCTGGAGGTAGCCAACATCGTATCCACTGCTCGCTCTGTGTCGATGGCCAATCAGGCACTGAACTTCAACGTCACCAGTAACGTAAGCCTCCTGAATGGCGTCGCAGTTCTCAGTGCTAATAGCAAAGTGGAGCAATTGATTGCTTCTTCTTTCCTCAGGGGCAGATCCTCGTGAACGGACAGGTGATCCTTGAGGCAGACATCGAAGCAAGAAATGGCCGTCTTTACTCGATAGACGGCGTTCTGATCCCATCCTCTATTGAGCCTGTGTTGCCACACAGGTGTGACATTAACACGTTCAGCGTTGTCAAGGTGGGAACCTTGCAAGACTCATGATTTTCTAGAGATGTTTGTCATAGGTTAATGTTGATCTTCACCTTGCATTTGGCTGGTCTATGTTCAGAGCTCCTGTACCAGATGTTCGAGGATTTTAACGGCCTCGTGTCCCTCCGGTGTTCAACTGGTAAGCAGAGACGACTCTTAATGAACACAGCCTTAATGGGCAGTGATTAACTTTGCCCGTAATCTGTATGTCAGTGTTACTCAAGTCCTCGAGGACCCCGAGACTGTCCACGTTTCTTCTCAACTCCCTGGGGGTCCTCGAGGACCGATTTGAGGAACAATGATCTGTGTAGCAGTTTCCATTCCTGTCACTTCAATAGTTGGTCATCCAAGTCCTTTCACAGAGGTGTAGTGCTCACTGGAGAGTCAATGGAAGTGGGATCTAAAATGCTATAATCTTGTAGTCTTCTTGAGAAGCTTGTGTTTTGTTCCCCCATGGTGTCCGTGTGCTGAAGATGAATACGCTGATGAGGGGGTGTATCTTCAGGGACACTATTCTGAACATCAGCATCCCCACCATGGGTTGCTCGATTTTCTGCAACAAGACGGTGACCGTAAGTCCTCCTCCTCAAATGGGACAACTGGAAGAGTGCCAGCTGAAGGTTCCCTGCCTTAACCTTCCCTTTCTTTTTTCCTCCACTGATAGACAGAAGCATGTTGTAAGGGCTTTTATGGGCCAGACTGCAGACCCTGTCCTGGGGGATTCAGCACGCCTTGCTCTGGCCACGGCACGGTAAGTCAACATCTCCATCCGCCAATCATCAATGGCTGTCGCTTGAAAAACTAGATGTATGAAACGTTGTTGAATTGCTGTAAGAAGATCACAGCATCTGATCAGTTTTAGTGCTTACCGATGGTCAGTAAGGTTATTACAGTACTTTGACAGGATTTGTCTTCCTTGTTTGGTATCTTTCGGAAACTTCTAGTTACTTTTAATGGGAATAAAAAGCCTTTCTTGACAAAAACAGGCCTGGGGAGATTAATGAGAATGCAAGATCTGAGGCCAACTTGCTTTGTCTGTTTCAGTGCATGGACGGAATTGATGGAAATGGGACCTGCATGTGTGAGGAGAACTTCAGGGGATCGCGCTGCCAGTACTGCTCCAGACCGGACAGATACGGACCTCTCTGTGACAAAGGTGAATGGAGAGGCTGGGCCCTTCGGACTCTTCCTGAGGGAGAATTAAGTATGTCTGGAACGAACAGTGAAGGACTGAATGCGTGAATGAGCAAGGGAGTAAAATCCTCAGAGGTCTGAACCACCACTGACGACGAGGCAATCTGTATGAACACCTTCCTCACCCTCCCCCAGCCTGCTCCTGCATCCACGGCCAATGCGACAACAGCCGCGAGGGAGACGGCTCCTGTCGACCCAACACCTGCCTGCCAGGATACACCGGAAAGTTCTGTGAGCGCCACATCGAAGCTTGCGGCCCAACAGTGGACCGCTGTCACGCCCACGCCACCTGCATCTATAACGAGCCGGAGGTCAAGTAAGTGTCCTTGTTAGAATGTGGCCTCTGAGAAATCAGTGAGATGGTCACCGCCCAATATGGACGACGTGACCAATGAGCAGGCCGTCTATTACTTCGTCTCACGCTTTGTTTGTGACTGCAGGTGCGTGTGTAAAGCCGGCTACAAGGGGGACGGCATAATGTGTGTGGAGATGGACCCTTGCAGCTCACCTTGGCGTGGGGGCTGTGGTGAAAATGTAATTCCTACATACGTTTTGATCAAAGAATGTTCACTTACCCAACACAACCATACATGTTCACGTTTGTGTTTTGATGCTTAACCTTGTTTTTACAAAGGGGCCCCAAAGATTCAATAAGTGATAGGGTTCTAAAAATTTTAGAACATAATTGTTGGTCTGGGATCGGGGGCCCAATGTAATACGCTTTCATGGGGCCCCGAAAACGGCACCTCATCCTTACATGAGGAAGGCAGCTTCACGCCACTGTTTTGACATTTCATGGCAATTAGCGAAAAACTAAAAACCATAATAATTAACACTGAGCTCTTCGAAGATTGATAAGCATTTCAGTTTTCTAGAATTTGTTAGCATAAGAAACCAAAAAAACATTGCATTACATCATTTTGTGGTATCCTCTACATCCCCCCCCCCCCCCCCCCACCATTTCAGGAAAAGTGTGTAAAAACTGGCCCAGGAATTCACAAGTGCCAGTGCCTGGCGGGTTGGAAGAGAGACTTGGACGACGACGGGTGCCAGCCAATCAACAGGTGTCTGGAGCCCAACAGGGGTGGTTGCCATGCCAACGCCACCTGTATCTATGTGGGTCCCGGACAGGTAAGGGGAGACCGGAACACCGCCTCTGACCCAGCCTGATGTTTACATGCTTTTGAGTCCCCTCCAGCATGCCTCTGTGAGTTCTGTTTCTCACCCTAGAGTGACTGTGAGTGCAAGAGTGGTTTCCGTGGTAACGGAGAAGAGTGCGAACCTATCAATCAGTGCGTCAGGCAGAGTACAAGCTGCCATTATCTGGTGGGTACAAGCGGGGGCGTCAGAGGAGCGTGGATACCCTGACAGATGAAGGGGGCCCAGCACTTTACTGGGGTCATTGAACACGTATGATTTATAAAAATGATATCATGTGAGGGGGACGGAGGGCCTCAAGGTGACATTTACAATGTCTAGCTTCTCCCCTCTCATTCATCACAGCAGGCTTTAGTCCTTCATCGTCCCACATTCTCGGTGTCCGTCCTTATAGGCCTCTTGCCGCTATCTGAGTGCTGGCACCTGGAAGTGTGTGTGTGAGTCCGGCTATGCTGGTGATGGCCAGGTGTGCTACGGCACTGTCACACAGGTGAGTGTTTCTCCAAGGATCGCAGATCAGCCATTTCTGTATTGGTCTTCACGCTTGGATGAGGACAGAGCTTGGCTTTGAATCTACAATGGCTTTCCGTGTCCGCCGACAGGAGCTGTCTGCTATTACTGCGGCCAGCGAGTTCAGGAATTGGGTTCAGGTAGGTCACAAATATGAATTTTTACATCTATGTAATTAATATCCTCTGTTCCACTTTACCCTAAAGTTTGCTTTTCAAGACACTTTACAAGAAGTCAGCTTGGCGGTAAAACTTTCTGGTTTCTGAGCCTTGGAAGTGATCAGGAAGAAGCGCTGTGTATTACAATGAGTTACCATATTAATATTCTTTCACTGGCTGCCCTTTTGGGACAGGATGGACCTTAAAATTCCTCTGCCAGTGTCACTGAAAAACCTCCAGGCCTCCTTGTAACAGCACATTATGTATCAATGTCGCATTATGTAATAACTCGACAGAATGTAACAAATTGAATAATGATAATAATAACGATCATAATAATAACAGGGTATTGTTGCGATATAAAATCATAATATAGTGTATAAAATTGTAACATTTTGTCGAGTTACGTCATAATGCGGTGTTATTACATAATACGTTGCTGCATGGTGTGTGACAAGGCATTATGTAATTATATCGTATTATGTGATGAAAATTTGTTACATTTTGACAAATTCTTAAAAAACGTTGGGGCCCAAATTTTGGTACTTCCTGTGCTTGTGTGTCTCACAGGAGGCCGGCCTGGATCGGATGCTTTCTGAGACCCAGAACTTCACGTTGTTCATTCCTTCTGTGAGTGCCATGCAGAAGATGACCAAGGAAGACAAGGACTTCTGGACATCTCAGGCTAACCTGCCCAGCTTCATCAAGTAAGAGCTCAGAGCCCAGCGAGAGGCGGGCATATCTGCTCACTGTTTCCTGAAAATGGTCACATGGTTCTGAATACAGGTATCACATGGTACGTGGCATCTACCAGTTGGCGGATCTACAGAACAAGTCATCTTCGCTGCAGTTGACCTCCTACCTGAAGGGGGAGCTCCTTGTTTCTGGGACCAACAAAGTGAGTAGGAGTTCATTGATTTTTTTTTCCCCCTCAAATATGCCCTTAGTGCTAATGTCTTGTTGTCAGTCACACAGTCATACAGTTTCCCTGTATTTTGTTTACATTTTAAAGAAATAGAACCACTTGGATAACTGTGAGGTGCCCAGGAAGTCAGACACCTGTCTCATTGTAGAATATGGACTATATTACATGGAAGGATGACACTCAATTTTTTAACACCCTTTTGTCTTCCAGACTGTAATTGGGGGTGCAAGATTTATTGTACCCGATATTGCAGCTACTAATGGACTCGTCCACATCATTGATGCGGTAAAGTATGCTGTAAAAGAGTGACCATGGAGAATAGGGCCAGTGGGACAGACAGGGCTGGCCTGCTCAGTTTGCACTCTCGTTAACCCAAATTTGCAGGTCCTGATTCCAGATCGGAAACTCAGCAAAAGTCTCACTGATCTGCTGGACCAGAGGCCTGAGTTCTCCTTGTTCAAACAGCATCTCATCGTACGTAACTTCAATTCAGTTCATTTTTATATAGCACCTTTCACAACAGAGTCGTCCCAAGACACAAGGCGTGAAACAGGTCAAAAAGGGAAGGTGAAAGAAAGAATGCGAGAAACTGTGGATGCCTCTTTCCTTGTGCTATGTAAATGCCACTGTGGCTGTAAGAAACATCACTGTACCATCCGTTTGTAGTAGGGGGTCTGTTCTGTCCATGTTGCCATGGCAGCATGGTGGTTCATCCCGCCAGATTTGCAGGTTTGATTGATGTTATTTTAGCGTGTACCCCATACCCCCAGGGATAAGCATCATGCTCACTACAAACCTTCACTGGATAGGTGCTATGACAATGGATGGCTGTACTACACTGGAATATATACTCTGTGTTTATATGTATACTTACTGATCTCACATACCTATATTCTATTTATCAGCAGTACTAACATCATTATTCCACCCATCCATCTTTCATCTGCTCCATGAGCCTGTCCCGGGCAGCACTGGGCACAAGGCATGAGTACCCATTTGATGGGATGCCAGTCAGACTCAGAGCACATACATCCACAATGGCATTGTCTTCTATGGAGACATTTTGAATCCTAACATCAAGATGCTGCCTGATTAAGGAAAAGTGCCTGTTGTTTTCGTGTTTCCGTGCAGCAATATAACCTGACAGAGAGGATTGAAAAATCCCCGGCCTACACGGTGTTCGTCCCCACGAACGACGCCATCAGCGAGTACCTTAAGAAGTCTGGATCTGTCTCTATGGTACTGTTCCTGCATACGTGGGCATCACTGCTGAGTTGGTTCAGTCTTACGCATTGCCATTTTTTTCCTGGATTGCTCCATTTGTATTCATTTCAACAGTGGGACTTCCTCATAATTAATGAAGAGCCTCAATAGATGATACGCTGTATTAAGTTCCTTAAGGTGAGGTCACACTAGAACAATATTTGCCTCCCATTCAGTTCCATTCTACTTGCTCGACACGACAAGCAGAACAATTCATTTTCGGCAGCGAAGTGGATTCAGGAGGCATTTTAAATGAACTTTGACCCAGAAATTTGCATTGCTAAACCAATCAGGTGTGGTGGGGGCGGGGTTTATCCCTCAGGTTCACAGCAGTGTAATGGAGGATGATACTTATTTAATGCGTATTTCCATTGTTATGAAAAGAGGGAAAAATTTTATAAAAAACTTTGGGAGAACATTTGTATGACGTTTGTGACACTTGCATTTGTATTGACAAGAAATTACCAGTGCATTTACAGCTTTATACCTCTAACGTGTACCTGCGTGCCAATTATGTCAAAACTTCTTTCTAACACATTATTAGCTAGCATGAATTTCACATATCTTGCCATATTATAATGAAAATTCCATGGTATACCCAAACTATCACGGTATACCGTACTACCTGGTCACACTCATTTTTACAGGAGTTGGTGAAGAAACTGCATATTTTTCATGCTATTGTGACTGTACCTTTACAAGCCCACCGGATAGTTTGCCTGGCCTCTCTTCAGGATGTGATTTAGCACCAACATTACCAGTTGTTTACAGTCAGTGGAAGGTGTCCATGTGGCTATTCCAGGCAGTCTGTGATCCAACACACAACGCAAACTGTGCACGTCCTGTACTGAGGTAAATGTCTGTAGGGTAAGGGGATGCAGTAACCTTCCCTGTCTACGTGCATCCTTTCTGCTCAGGATGTCAACATGACCACGTACCACATCATCCTGTCCGAGAAACTGATGAAAGGTGACCTGCAGGATGGGGCCCACTGGGAGACCATGCTGGGCTTTTCCTACGAAGTGGAGGTCTTCCTGAGAGGAGATGGGGTGGGTAGCCCACCCTGTGGGTTCAGCATCTTCCCAGAGGGACGCCTCTTAATTCGACGCCATGTGTTATCCGAGGTCCACAAAGCAAAAATCCAGACTAAGATTTTGTTTCGACCAACCAGTTGAGCATAAAGAGTCACAGAGACTCAACTGGTTGGTTGAAACAAACTCCTGGCAGTCCAGTAATCAGAGTATCCACTAGATATGGTAAAAAATGAATGGTCAGTCCTCCAGATGTGGGGAAGTAGTGCAGAGACTTTGTTAAATTGTGTCAGCATGGGGCCAGCGTGTGGCTGAGGTCAGAAGGTCACCGGTTCAAACCCCAGCATTGGCAGTGTGATTTTACTGTTGGACCCTTGAGCGAGACCTATAACCCATCGATGACTCTGTCGGGCCACAATTTCTCATTAATGAACATTGCTTTGGATCAGCATTTTGAAACAAAATATGAATGCTATTTCTCTACTCACAGCCATGTCATTTTTTCCAACCAGATATTCGTCAACGACATCCTGCTGAACGCTACAGATGTAGAGGCGAGCAAAGGGGTGATCCACGTACTGTCCTCTGTCCTAGAGGTTGTTAAAAACCATTGCGACCAGAAAAAAACTTCATTTACCTGGGTAAACTTGCATTATATTAAATTCATATTTTTTTATATGGAGAAAAAAAGTTCTTAAAATCCATCTATTGTTCTAGCACTTATTTTCCCATCATGTTGCTGTGTAATTTTGTTTGCTGCTGTCTGACTAATAGTGTCTGGTCTTGTCTACAGGGACCCTGTGTGGATTGTTACAGCAAGATGTTCTGTTCTTCTGGCACAGAGGAAGTGGTAAAATATCCCACTTGTTATGACGGCCTCAAGCATTCAGTGGTTGCAAGTTCTGGGGGGGCTGTATTAACTCTAAATCCTGCTGCTTTGTTCTCTTTGCCACATCTCAAGCATCATGTCATCCCTTCCGTTTAGCTCCGCTCCCCTTCACATGTGACACTCAGCATGTTCTCCTCTCCCATTCTGCATGTTCTTCGTTCTCTTTCAGCATAAGAGGAGTGTTTGCCCGTTCCACAATGGAAAATTCATGTCCATTGGCTGCAAGATAATGTGCAAGAAGACAGACACTGTACGTATCTATTGAGGAGACCATCTGGCTAATCAGACACACATGTGACACTGTGGCAGGTTATTCTATACAGAGTCTAGCTCAAATTGAATATTCACACTAATATCTGATGAAGGGGGGGGTGTTTGACAAAGCAGGGTTTCTTGCTCAGTGTGATAACTTGTTGGATTTAAGGTAGTGTGGGTTAAATGCACTACATCTTGGTTCCCGTACATTTAGCTCAGACTACCTTAAATCTGATTAAGCTAAAATCCTGCTTTGTGGAACACCCTGCTCATAATGGGCTGTGCATGGGGAAGAGTGACTTCCCCATCTGTTACCGATGGACATGATAAGGGACACATAATCCTCGTTGTGGCCCACAAAATGGAACTTTATTAAAACTCAAAAAGGACACAAACAAACAGAGCATGCTGGGTCCAAAACAAAGTAGGTAAACAACAAAACTAAGGCAGGGAGCAACACAGGAACAACCACAGCAGCAAACACACAATGGCCAACTGAGGAACAAGGGCAGGCATATATATATATACACAGATAACGAGGGTAAGATGAGGAACAGGTGTGGGCGAATTATAATCAACCAAACACTAGGGGTTGGGAACAAGAAGAGGCAGGTGAGGGTCATAATCACAAAGAAAGGGGCTGACCAGCGACACCTGCTGGCCAGTCAGGGACTGATCCTGATGCCATCCTGCAGATCAGGCGGTGCTGCTCCGGGTTCTTCGGTAACCGGTGCGAGCGGTGTCCTGGCCCAGTGGGACAGCCCTGCTACGGGAACGGTGTGTGCTTCGACGGTACCAATGGCACTGGGACGTGCCGCTGCAACAACGGATTCAACGGCACAGCCTGTGAAACCTGCGTCCCCGGCAAATTCGGAATTCACTGCGATCAAGGTATCACATCCCTGTGACGACCTCAGCTATGAGGCAGTTGTGTAGGGCGGCCCTGACCAGCAATTGTAGGCTCCTCCTTCCAGAATGTTTACTTCTATACTTTACGCAGATCAAACTGAGCACTGCTCATTTCAAGCCCCCTAATGTCCAAATGGGGAATTACAGGAGATTGAATTGATGGTGTGATCTGTCTCCACCCCCACCCCCGCAGTGTGTCAGTGTGTCCACGGGCAGTGCAGTGATGGCCTGCAGGGCACCGGTGTGTGTGAGTGCGAAGTGGGCTGGCGAGGTGTGACCTGCGACACAGGTAAGGGGTTGTCTGGCGTCTGGCTCCTTTCCAGCAGCAGGGGGCGCTGTAAGACCAGTGTTTTCCTTCCCATCTTTCCTCAGCGATCACCCAGGATTCCTGTAATGGGCGGTGTCACACCAGCGCTAAGTGAGTAGCCCGCCGTCATGTCAGCACAGCTTGGAGTAGGAAAGCTAAGCTCCAGGTCCAGCCAACTTCGCTCGCATATATCAGTCTTCTGGCTCAATAGGGAGCCCTTTCCCTTCACACCTCCTGGGTTGTGGGTTCGATCCCTCCAGCTGTGTGGGGGGGGTTATGTATGTATTACATTGCGCGGATCACATACAAATAAAAACCTGTTATTTTGACATTGTGGGGACCACTGTCTGACCCGACTTTCTCAATATATCGCTTTGGGCAAAAGCATCTGCTAAATAAATAAATGTAAACGCATAATGTTCCCTTTAATGCTGCCGATTCGTTTGAGGCTGCACGCCCACTTTCGGAAAGCCCGCTTCATGGTCCTGTCTCCATGTCCCCCAGTTGTGTGGTCCGACCTGACAGCTCTTCGGAATGCAGGTGCGCCTTGGGATTCCAGGGGAACGGGACGCACTGCTCAGGTGAGCGTGGGTCCGCATGCGCCAAGGAGGACATGCGGCACACGGATGGGTGGGAGCGTCACATACCCCCAGCCATGTTACCTGTGCCTCTCTATCCGGCAGAGACGCACTGTGCCTGTTAGGTTAAGGATGGAAAACACAGTGAACTACCAACTGTGTGACATGCTGGGACGCTGGATAACTGGGCATTTGTGTGTCTCTGCCTTAACTTTCTCTTCATTCTCTCTCTCCCTCTCCTTTATCTGTCTTTCACCCTCTCCTCTGTCTTTCTTTTCTCTCTCTCATTTTTCTCCCTCTCCTCTCACTCTTTTTTCATCCTCTCTTCCTCTCCTGTCTCTCTCTTTCCTCTGTCTCACTTCTTACATTCTTTTTCTCTCTCTCCTCTCTTTCTCTTTTCCCTTTCTCCATTCATCCCCCTCCTCTGTCTCCCTCTTCATTCATCCATTCTTTCACTCTCCTGTGTCTCTTTATTCTTTTGTTCGTTCTCCTGTTTCTATCCTTCTCTTCCCCCTCTCCCTCACAATCCCTCGCCTCTGTCTCTTTTCATTCTTTCTCCATCTCTTTTCATTCTCTCCCTCTCCTCTGTTTCTCTCTCTCCTCTCTCACTTTCCTGTGTCTTTCCCCCTCTCCTCTGTCTCCTCCTTTCCTCCGTCTCTCCCTCTCTCTCCCCCAAGTCGTGAACGCCTGTCTGGAAAACAACGGCGGCTGCTCCCCGCAGGCTCTGTGTAAGCAGGCTCAGCCAGGCAGGACGCAGTGTGTGTGTGGCACGGGCTACCTGGGGGACGGCTTGGTGTGCGTAGGTGAGTGCCGTCCGGGGGGGCCCTGGTCCCTGTGAAGGTTGAGCTCCAGTAATGCATTGCCTGTTAATGATTTCTAGATGTCATGAGAACACCGATTATGTTCATGTCAGGCCATTTATGTGGAGAGACTTTACACATTCACATTCTAGAAATATTGACTATTTCTTTCTTTCTTTAAGAAATTAACCCTTGCCTGGACGGCAGTAATGGAGGTTGTGATGTGAACTCGGAGTGTGTGCACACGGGTCCCAACAAGGTGAGCAGTCGTGAGGGTGATGAGGATATTTATCAGCAGTCTGTTACAGTATAGGGAAACCTGTCAGCTCAGTCATGTCATGGCTGAACATGTGAAGTACAGCAATGCTGGGATTCATCAGCATTTGGGGGGTATATTCCCTGAGGAAGAACTGCTGGAAGAATATGGTTGGCCAGCACAGTTCATGTGACACTAGGGATTGTTCGGAAATGAAGCCCAACTAAGCATAGCTGCTGTTTTGGTGATAACTGTTACAGAGGGACCATGACCACACAGCCAGTGTTTACACCTAAGTAAAAGCTGATCTCAAACTTGCTTTTTAAGTACGCAGTGACAGTTTGTGTGGTTATGGGGTGGAGGGTTTAAAGTAATACTGACATGCTGTCCTTGGAGACTGAACGTATTGTCTTAAATTCTGAATGTTACTAATGTGAAAAATTCATAAACTTCCTGCACGAAGACTCCTCTGTGTATATATATATATATATATATATATATATATACACACACACACACACACACATATCACAAATCATATATATATGTATCTTGATATATATATATATTGCTCCATTTATATTAATTCTGGTCTTTTGCATTATTATTATTATCATTATTATTATTATGCAAACATTTTTTTTTTATAAAGCACCATTCATGCACATGGGTCTTACAGAAAAATGAAAACATATGTATGTTGTATCTAACGTCTTATCCTTTGCAGACCAGCTGTATTTGTAACCAGGGCTACTCGGGAAACGGAAAAAGCTGCAAACCCATCAATCCCTGTAAAACGGTAATAATTGTGTTTTTCAATTATTAATTTTTCAATTCAATCTGAAAGTGTCCATTGTATCTCTTCCTACTATCCTGATGTCATCCAGAAATGTGACTAATCAGTCATCCTTTTCATACTCATGGCTCTCTATGAGCCTAACATTAGCCGCTGCCTTGTTGTGCGTCTTGGGGCGATGCTGCAGCCATCCGCCAGTTCAAAGGTCATGTTGCACCCTTTTAGAATAATGGCAACTGCCACTTCCAAGCTGTATGTATCATGACCAGTCCAGGGGAGAGGAACTGCACCTGTAAAGAAGGCTTCAGGGGGAACGGGCTCACCTGCAAAGGCACCATATTGACCGTAAGAGAGGCACCTGACAATTCATGAACATGTATGTTTCTATTACTGTCATTATTTACCCGGCTTACTGTAATAACGTCACTGTTTTTATATTCTCTTCCACGACAGGAGATACTTTTTAATAAGAATCTGAGACTCTTCTATATGTTGGTATTTGTAAGTGCTTTACCTTTACTTCACCCTGTTGGAATATAAACGTTCTGTAAAGTTGAAATCAGTTCATCATTGGCAGTTTTTTATATGTTTATGTGCGGAATGTACAGCTCCCCCCTCCTCCTCCTTTTCAGATTGGGGACCTGAAGGGACCAGGTCCATTCACGGTGTTCATTCCCACTGATGATGCCTTCAAAAAGGAGGCTGAGGTGAGCCCCACCTACCCAGCGTCCGCTTGCCTCGAGGATCCTTGGCGCTCTGGGATCCTTCTTAAATGTGCCCCCCCATCACCGCAGGTGAAAGACTGGATGGAGCGGAAAACGACATCCTGGATAATGAAGAACCACATCGTCGCGTGCCGTACCCTACTACCAGAGGAGCTCAGGACCCCCAAGAACGTTACCACGATGACCGGGGAGGTTCTGAGGATCACCCAGTCACAGGTAGCCCCTGGTGCCTCGTTCCTGGTCACCCTGCCCAGCATGTGCTTAGACCTGCTTTAGTGTCACCTTAGCCTCGTAGTTCCACAGGCGTGTTATTTTGCTGAGAGTGTGTTCTCTGTGATGAGGTGGAAAGTTCCTTTGATTTTGTGCCCCATGCTAGACGTCAGGCTCACCACAACCCTGTGATGGATGGATGGATGGATGTATTCAGTCGATAAGTGTGACAAACAGGGAATAACTCTTACTCAGTCACTGCAGCATTCCTAGCACACCATGTACTACTTGATAACATGAAAACCTTTAAACAAGAGAATAATTTCGCCTCTTGTTGCGGGTATGTTTTGTGTTTTTGGTGGAAGGGTACCGTCTTCATAAACAACAATGCCAAAGTCGTGTCTTCCGATGACATGAGCATGAACGGCATCATTCACATGATCGACACAGTCCTCATGCCGACCAACATGGTGCCTGTGGAACAGCGCAATTCAGAGGTACGATCCCAAGCCACCCTGATGAGTTAGAGTTAGCTGACGACGTTTTCTTTTATCCTCTAACCCATGTATATTCATTGTTTACTGCTGTCAAATTATATGCCCTTGATTTGATAGCGACATTAGTTACAGAGAGGGAATCTTGTCTCTAACAGTTGACTTTGACTGATGTGGCCAAAGACTTTGGGCACACGGCTTTCACTAAACTGCTGGAGGTCAGTATTCATTCTTGTATGTTCCATGCCTTCTATGGTGCCGCAGCAGACTCTTCCAAAATGCCGGTACATCTTTTCAGGACACGAGAGTGCTGGACTTGATGAACGACACCCTCCACCAGCCGGTTACCCTATTCTGGCCCACGGATCAGGCCATGGCTGCCCTGCCGCAGGAGCAGAAGGACTTCCTGTACAACATACAGAACCGAGACAAGCTGACAGAGTACCTGAAGTATCACGTGGTCCGGGATGCGATGGTGAGTGGTTCCTCTGACTCCACTGCTCCTCCCACTCACCCAGTTTTCCTACCCTAAACCAACTTTTGTCCCCTAAGGTAAAAGCCAACGAGCTGTTGTACTCATCTAGCATGAAGACCCTGCAGGGCTCTGACCTCCAGGTGAACTGCAGAGGTGAAGACAACATTGTAAGTGGCGGATATTAAGCAGGGTCTGCGTGAAGAATGGCAGTAAACGGACCACATGTTCAGTGTCCCTCATTGATGGCGACCTAACAGTTTCCGAGTTGTTAAATGTGCCTAAAAGTCTATTTTCTGCATGTCCTACAGGGCGAGCTCCACATGAATAACAGGGAGTGTCGGATTGTGCAAAGGGACCTCGCCTTCAAGGGCGGGATTGCCCATGGCATCGACTGTCTGCTCACTCCTCCGAGCCTAGGGGGGCGCTGTGATTCCTTGGAAACCATTGAGATGAAAGTGAGGGCTTCACCACAGCCACTATCCATATGGCAAAAACTGGATCATGTAGTAACTTGTGTATGGATGGTGAAAACATAACTTATGATTATTTTTATTACCTTTTCCTCTTTCCTGGCTTTACAGGGCATATGTCAGAGTTGCACCAGCAACCTCAAGAAAAGTTGCCCTTCAGGGAGTAAATTTAAGGTACACCCAGTTTTTCTGCCCACGGCGGGTGGTGTGACTGGTTACTGCTACATGATAAATTCTGAAATTCGCATAAGGATGAGGCCCAGCAAATCCTTTTGGGCATCATTCTGAAATCTGTGTCTCCCATTCGGAATCTCTACCCTCCCGCCTTTGAATGCAGGAAGTTAAGCGATGCAATCTGCTTTACGCAAAGAGCTGGAACTCAGGATGCCAGGCAGACTGCAGCATGGCCTTCTGGAAGGCAAAATGCTGTCCCGGATACTTTGGCCGGGATTGCCTCGGTAACCGTTGCCGTCGGCCTATGTAGAGCATCTGTTTCCATGGCGATCATTGACTTCATTCTTGTCCTTTCCACATGACCCTCCAGGCTGCCCAGGGGGACCAGAGTCTCCCTGCATGAGCCATGGGAAATGTGACGAGGGGCATCTGGGGAATGGCACCTGCGCTTGTGACCCTGGCTTCCAGGGCACGGCCTGTGAGCTCTGTGCCCAGGGGCATTATGGGTCCAGCTGCCAAGGTGTGCCTCTCCATCCACATAATCCACATCCAGCCACTCTGCCCTCTTTGATCCCACCTACTCTTTACCCCAGGGGTGATTCTAGGATTTTTTAAGGTTGGGAGCATAAGAGGGGCCATCCTTATCATCAATGATATGTTTTGAACTGGTCAGTGACTGGAGAGGGGGCACTCCAGGAGCCAATCAGTTTTCAGCTGGGGCCAGTGCGCCCTGCGGCCCCACCCCTATATATGCCTGCTTCCCTAGCAAATTTTATTTTTACATTTAAAAAAACATCAGTCTATGACCACGAAACACGTGCAATTTCACTTATCTGGTGTTTCTCCTTTTCGATCTCCATGTCACCAGTCTGTAACTGCACTGAGCACGGATCATGTGACGAGGGTGTGAGTGGCAGCGGCACCTGCTTCTGTGACCAGGGCTGGACTGGCCTGCACTGCGAGTCCCGGCTAGGTAAGGTGGCTCCCTGTAAGGGGTGATGGAGGCTGCACAGGACTTATGGGGATCAAGAGCCAGCTAGACTCCACACGAGCCATAATCTTATGATTTTGTACATCATCATCGTCCTTCTTTTATTTATCCTTATTTCACAGATTTTGACTTTCTCCCCTTGCTCTTCCCGTCTGTTTTCAGTTTGTAATCAAGATGCTACACAGTTCAATGCTCTTGTATGATTTGTTTCTGTAGTAAGCAGCCCCCGCCCCCCCTCTTAGCTGTAGAACCCGTGTGTTCCCCGACATGCTCCCCCAACGGCGTGTGCAAGGAGAACAACACCTGCGAGTGCAAGCCGTTCTACGAGGGAGACGGGGTGTCCTGCACAGGTGAGCGAAAGGTTCTGATCCAGCGGTATTTCAGGGAGACTTTGGTGGTACCTCAAGGGCATTTCAAAGAGACTTTGAGGTACTATCAAGGGCCCTTCAAGGGCATTTCAAAGAGACTTTGAGGTACTATCAAGGGCCCTTCAAGGGCATTTCAAAGAGACTTTGAGGTACTATCAAGGGCCCTTCAAGGGCATTTCAAAGAGACTTTGAGGTACTATCAAGGGCCCTTCAAGGGCATTTCAAAGAGACTTTGAGGAACTATCAAGGGCCCTTCAAGGGCATTTCAAAGAGACTTTGAGGAACTATCAAGGGCCCTTCAAGGGCATTTCAAAGAGACTTTGAGCTACTATCAAAGCTTTTTATTTTCCCCACTGAGTTTTATTGATTAATGCTGCCAAAACAAATAAAACTACATTCAGGACTTAACTTCATTAGTACTAAAACTTTCCTTTAAAAAATACTCTTGTGTTCCTTTTATGGCAGTGATTGACCTCTGTAAACAGCAGAATGGAGGGTGCGCCAGGGGTGCTCAGTGTGCTCAGAAGGGCCTGAAGGTGACCTGCACCTGCCCCAGGGGTCACCAAGGTGACGGTTTTGTCTGCACCCCCATCAACCTGTGCGCCAACGATGACGGGGGCGGCTGTCATGAGCACGCCACCTGCACCATGACCGGCCCGGTAAAAGCAACCCGTTCTCATCCCAGTTGTATTCCTCTGGTGCGAAGGACCATGTCTGAAACCTAACTTTAAACTAAGCAGATTTCTTTACCGGTCAGCATCATGCTGTATCTTTTTGGGACAGAAGAGGGCGACAAAAATGAGGCGATTCACATTTGCGCAACATTACAGGGAAAGAGGAAGTGTGAGTGTAAGAGTGACTACATTGGAGATGGAATTGACTGTGAGGTCAGAGAGCTACCAATCAACCGCTGTGCCCTGGACAATGGACAGTGCCACATGGATGCCGTTTGCACCGACCTGCACCATGAGGGTGAGCTCTGCTTGTCCGCTCCCCTCCATGCAATGCATGTAGGGAAGGCAGTCACAGGCCAGGCCTCCATCATTCTCTCCCATATTAGATTTTCTACTAGGGAAAGAGGCATCTGTCTCTGAAATTGTTTGATAATGAATCCTAATTAACAACAGCTACCACTAAATGGGAAGCTGCCTTTTTATCTACCTGGTCAATCATTTTGCTCCGATCTGTTTATCTGTGCTGCAGATGTAATCATAGGGTGCTCTGATGCTTATGGTCTTGCCTAACAAACCCTAATTATCCAATCACTGGCCAAGATAATAGTGAGTTCACTTCCTGCCGCCTCCAGACAAGAAGGTGGGCGTGTTCCACCTGCGTTCCACCAAAGGGCAATACAAGCTGACGTACGCAGAGGCCCAAGCCCTCTGCAAAGAAGACGGGGCCACCATCGCTACATACAACCAGCTCTCGTATGCACAGGAGGTGAGGCCCACTTGACATTAACCAGAGTGTGATTCCCATGTAAGTCCCTCCACAGATGCTAAGCTAAAGGCATCTGCAAGCCCCAGAATAGGGCAGCGAGGATACTGTGTCTATGTCTCCCTCAGGCCGGTTTCAACTTTTGTGTGGCCAGCTGGCTAGACAAGGCTCGTGTGGCCTACCCCACCACGTTCCCCAACCCGAAGTGTGGCTTCGGCCATGTGGGCATCGTGGACTACGGCACTCGGACCAACTTGACTGAAACCTGGGATGTGTTTTGTTACCGAATGAAGGGTAAGAACAACCTTAAAGCATATTGACCACCAGCCTCCTTTTCAGTCACATTTCCCATGATATTAAAAGGCTGTTAGCGACTAGGATGCTAAAAACACAGAGGGATACTGCTGTGGAGTTCGTAGAGGGACCTCAGACACAAGGAGGGTGCTGTAGTTCCCCAGGACCACAAAGCATTCGTGGAGTCCCTGGTGGCCTGTTATCATGCACTTGAATTCTCCTCAGACGTCAGCTGTGCCTGCAAACCAGGCTACATCGGTGATGGCTACTCCTGCAGTGGAAACCTCTTGCAGGTGCTGGAAGCGGAACCAATCTTCTCCATCTTCTTGACCGTGAGTTTCCCCATCCAATTCCTTCGTCCCCAAAGTCTTTTATGTGCTCAACTCAACCTCTGGCTTTAGTACGCTTACATGGCAGTCTGAGATTGTTTCGTGCTAATAGTTTTATCCCACAAATGGGCCAGACGCACTGCTGTTTTGACAATAACCTTTGGATCCTTTCCTTTCAGCAAATCCTGAACTACTCAAGAAACTCTGAACTGGGGAAGGAATTTATCATGCATCTCAGCAACTTGACAATTCAGTCCACTTTGTTCGTACCCGAAAATGACGGCCTAGAGAACCAGGTCAGAGATCACGCACATGTAAAATGACACTCGTTAAGTGAAATGCCAAAGCTGATTGTGTCCAAAGTAATGAGGGCGTTCAATGAGTCGTGACATTCACAGCTATCCTCTCTTTTTCTGTGCTGTTCGAGCCAGACACTGTCACCCCGGGACATAGAATACCACCTCTCGGATGGTACCACTCTCTACTTCCAGGACCTGACCAATGGCAGCCAGATCAGGACCAAGCTGGGTCCAAGTCTCAGGGTTCTGGGCATCGCCAACTTCACAAACCCCAACGTAATGGTAAGAGATGTTGGTTATTGTTTGTAAAGGAGAAGTCACATTGTCAATTTGACAGGACAGTTGTAGTGTTTTACCATCATCACATGCATGTCGATCAGGAAAAACCATCAAATTAGCGACTCTGAAGTGAATTCAGCTGAGACTGCTTTCAACATCACAATATAGACAGTCATCCATTCATCCATCCATCCCTATTTAACTGCTTATCCAGTCCAGGTCACGTTAGGCTTGAAGACTATCTCAGAACGCACAGGACACAAGGTGCCATGCATCAGACAGCATGGATGGGATGCCCTCACAGGGCCTATGTTGACATTGTGTTCTACTAAAAACAGCATCTTGCAGGAGAATTTTAAAGATGGTTAGACCGCTAGGCTAGTTGGTTAGTGTGGAGAATGTTAATAAATCTAGATTTCTCTTGACTTGAATGTAAAACATAAGACAAAAAAACTACTTCTGAAACCCATATTGTGGCATAGATAGTCGTTCATTAAAAATGTGATCTCTCAAAGGAAAATGTGAAAAGACAATCATATAATCAGCACGTTGAAACAGTGATTATATCCCCTCTTTTCAGACTAACATGCGCTATATTAACGACCGATTTATCAGCGACTGGGACATCCCGGCGTCAAATGGGATCATCCATGTCCTCCAAGGACCTCTGCGTGCCCCACCCCTGGAGACACAGGTAAGAAAGGCCCTCTGTCTGTCTGCCATTCAGCTCCAGTCACATGGTATGAGAGAGAGCTTAGAAGCATCCCTTATTTGGCAACCAGCAGCTCCACGTGGGACATCAAGCTGGCATTGGCGTTGGGGTGCTGGTTATGGTGCTGCTGACGGCGTTGCTTGGGTTCGTCGGGTACCGCTTCTACACCCAGCAGGTCAAGCCTTTCCAGTTCCACTACTTCAAGGTGAGGACATAGACGGAGTCTATATAATCAAGATGGCCGACAGCGACATCACCACGCTGTCGCTCTGCTGGTGTGAGGTCCTCTCCACCCAATGTTGTCAAATATCACCACTTTTTTCAGGAGGGTGAAGAAGAAGACACCACAATGGTGGCCCCTATTCCCAGCATCTCCAACCCTGTGTACGAGTCGGCCTCAGAATCCCAGCAGCCCCTGTAGGTACCTCCGCTTCTCCGCTTGTGTCTTTATGCTACCTGAGACTCCATCCGCCAACAAGGTGTCCTAAGCCTCCAGATACTTAGCATACCCATCTTTCCACATTCAACCCTGTTGTAGGATGAAGATAAACATCAAGTAGTGGATAGCGGCCCATATGACCTGATCCAAAACAGCTGAGAGTTTCAGTCTGAAGCCATGACCTTCCCCAAAGTATGAGCCCAACATCCACGCACAAGAGGAACCCCATGTACTTATCTGAACCAACAAGGGGCAGTATTGCTGCCCTTCTTCCAGAGGTAAAAATTATATGGGGGAAAAAGCTGATTTTCAAAACTAATGAGCAATGGAAATGCAGATCAAAGTTAATCAGAAGCACATGATGGTCACGTTTTACCAATGAAAAGGTCCGTTTTTGTGCTCTTTAGTAAATGGTGCCAGTATTTAGCAGATTGTTTTTAATGATTCACAAAAGCTTGTTCGTTTACAAGAAATATGACGATTTAATTAATACAATTTTGGGGCATAAAATCAGAAAATATGAGAATGAATAAATATCACAATATTAAAAAGTACATGTTGCACATGACCATGAATACAGTAAATGGAAGCAATGAAAGCAAATTTACCACCTGGCAAAATAAATGTATATACCATGTCTCTACTGGATTTGTAATCTTTACAAAAACACACACAACCAGGAAGTGTACAAGTGCAGTTGTCGATTTTCTTGTGTATATTTTACGATATTCTGTCCGGTGTAACCGCGTTCCATATGTCTTTCATAGTTTTTCAGTATACATATAAATGTACAGATTGACACTGTGCTAGACAAAAACGTGATGTGAGCAGTCTTGCCTGTCGCCGGTGGGTCATTGTGCATCTTTGACGTCACCCCCACCTCCAATTCAAAACACAGCAGTATTGCTTGATCATTCAACAGCTACCAATGCAGAATATACACAGGCTAGTTTGTCCCTGAGATACACCAAGAAGGACTTACAGTCCTGCAAAGGCGTGAACCACGAAGACCGCCAAAGGTGTAGAAGTGCTGCACACAGCAGGCAACAGGCCGAGACCCCTGGCTGTTCCCTCATGATAAAAAACAAACACACTGCACCACTGGTGTGTGCTCCAGGCTCAGATGTCGTTTACAGGAATTCATCACCAGGGGATGGGACTTTTAAAGATAAATACTTACAGTATGTGTGGAGAAACACTGGCGGTAAATGTTCAGCTGTGGAAACAGGAATTCTAACCAGTCAGAAATCCAAAATAACCTGGAAAGCTTCGACTGAAGTACTAATTAAAATCCAGGCCCCAAAGTACAGTGTGCCCTCATTTCACCTGCAGAACAGCGGGAATTGTGGGAAAACGTTATCGTGATGTGGGCCAGCCAGCCGTAATTATGTACGTTTCTAATTTATTGCTCATTTATTGCTCAGATACCTGAATAAAATTACCGTTTTATTATGCCATGTACCTTTTAAAAAGCCATCTTAAAAAAAAGACCTTAAAACCCTGAACTTCACAGCCTAAATGCTGGACATTTGACTGTAACTAAATTCAACCAGTAACCAGTGACGTTTTGAGAAACAGCATTCTGATGGCCCAGTCCACCATCCAGAGAAATGGGAGGGCCTTCCTCTAGTAGACCAATACACACCATCATCACCATCACCATTACCATCATCAGATATCAGCAGGAGCTTGACAAATGCCTCACCACAATACTATACAACCAATATACTTTATAGAATATATAGAATACTTTATAATTTGGAAATATACCCTATAAACACAGGGGTATTATAATACTCAGGCATTTCTAAAAATATAAGTATTCTAAAAAAATAAGGCATTCCATTGAAAATTCCCAATACTGACCCTTGTACAAAGTTACAGTCCCATAGTTTGTTTTGGTTCTGACATCCAGTGGCCACAACACAATATCACTTTTTGCAAGCAGCCAGCGAGTACTCTTAGACTTAAATCTTTGACGAGATGCAACACAGAATGATTTGCATCAAAGGATAATGATGTTGGTTAGATATGTGAAATTCAGTCCGTCTTGGGTACGACATCTGCCTTAATTTGTCTTTGATTCTTGAGAAGGATTTGGCCATAAATGTACAAGCTTATGCTAATTAACTAATTAGCTAATTAATTACCATTAACGTTTTAACACCTTCCCCCACTCACTGGAAGTTGGTGTCCGTTGGCTGAAAAGAACAAGCAAAACTTTCACTGGAGCAGAAAAACAGAGCACGCATGTCTAAGAGACCCAGTCAACACAGCTGAAAGATTGTCCGACTGCAGCTATTCACAATGCCAAATCGTGGAGATGTTCATTGTGGTGGCGACTTCCCTAAGACCTGGACAGGGACATCCACAGTACCTGCACCGCCCAGCTCTGGCCAGAAGGGGGACTCGTGCTGCAGTGGGTTACGGCGGGGGAAGAAGGTGTGGTGTAGGTCATAGTTGAGGAGACAGCTCAGCGAGGCCATGTATATGTCGGCGAAGCGGGAGAGGCGGCGGGAAAAGTATGTGGGGTTGTGGTAGGTCCGGAAGAGGCTGCCGAACTGGGAGTTGAAGATATCCTTTGTCTGTGATCTAGCATAAAAAAACACAGTTTTCTTCTTAGTTCATTAATTAATTTTGAGTCGCTATTTGGTTAATGCAGTGGTTGCCAAGCAGTCGACCTCACATCTTTCAGACATTCCTAGTCAATCATGACAATCAGACTGCCACCTTCATATAGGCATTGCAATGGCATTTAAAGCAATTTTCCAAATTATACATTCCTGTACCTGTAACTAATGGCATGGGTAGGAATAAGCCAATGACTGTTTTTATGGGTCTCCTAGTAATAGATCTTTGCTTTTCATTTCAAAATGTGATCTTATGCCTGAAAAGGCCGGTGACCACTGGGTTAATCACTCTGGTCTTTAAGTCTTTGTTGATCTCTTATGTTAACCAATGTCCTTTTCAAGCTATCATCAACCCAGGAATGCGCCAATATACCCCCACTTAGCCGTTTTCCCAGCATTCCTGGCAGCGCGCCAAGCAGCAATTCTCCCAGCATGCTTTGCAATACCTAATGCTTTCTCTCTCCTTGATCCATTCCTGCACAACAGCTTGGGAGGCTGGGTCTCGGTGCACCTGCAGGTGAGAGAACATGAATTGCAAAATCCTGCGTTTACAGCTGTGACGTCTGCTAAGAAAATGCTGAAATGGAGCTTCTCTGGTTGTAGTTAAGATCGAAACGGAGGGAGTGAGAAAATATAGCTGTTCCTTTGGAAATAAGAGGTTTGCAGCTCTATGCCTTCACTGGCTGAAGCTACAATGTGTTCAGCATCAGGTGTCTCTCCGGATCACAGAGTTTCCATTCGACTCGCGATGGTTGTCAGGGCTCTACAGTGCGCGCAATTCACTCGCCTATGCGAGTAAAGATGTCAGCGTGCGAACGTGAAACAGTGACCTAAAGTTATCACGGTATTTTATAGGCTGTAGCTGATGTAGCTAATTTCAGGTTTATGATGGCGTGAGAGTCAGCAGTCCTGAAAACGTACGTTAGTTTCCCCGTAGTTGATTTGTATAAAAAAAATAACATTACTTTATATCCTTTGACCAACATGAACTCACCAATAAATCACGTCTATTTATCCAACATTTTATAAAATGTCGCGTTTGAGAACTTTAATTTTGCAGCTTCACGATTTCACGACAGAGCCGCCATTCTGTTAGGAACATCGCCGCTTTTTGGTTTAGGGCGTTAGATTCGCTGCTATTATATTAACGCTAATATTAACACTAATGGCACATTAGCGAAAACGCTGAAGTGCGTCTTGCTTGGAGGGTAAAGGAGATTACAGGAGTTAGACGTTAATCCGTTTGGGAAATGGACGGTTCCAGTTACCTGGGCGGTTGCGCGTTTTTACCGCGCACCTTACATGAAGGCAGCATATATATGCTGATTTAGTGAATATAATTTACTATATATATACTACTATATATTTCCTACTATAGTTTTTTGGTTTAATATATATAATTAGACAATTTTAAACTTAATTTGGAATCATGACGTGGCGTCAGAGTGTGTTCAATAGAAAATTCACACAACGCAAATAAATCGATTAAATATACTACACGCGCAAAGCCACTTGGAATTAATTACAGTATCAATTGTAATGTGAAATATGATAAAACATTAAAAAAAATACAAAAATGTAGATTCTTGTCAGTTTTGTCTGTCATGCTTAATCTTTCTGCTCCACTCGCTTGTATGTGAAATTGTATTATAATGATGCATTAAGTCTGGGTGCTTAAAAAACAGAACTGACTGTCCTCTCAAATTTTAGTCGGTGCTCCTAAATGTTTTAACTTAGGGGCACAAGTGTTCCATGAAAAAAAACAAAAAAAAAGTTGGCATAGAGCCCTGATTTACTGGAGTCCTTAATCGTGTAACTGGGCCTTTGAACAAAATTATGATGTAATGTGTTTCTGTGTGGAATCAACGACATTCAGAAATATATTAGCCCTCCAGAAATGGACACCCATAATCAACGTCCTACTTCACACTGCTCATACGTCCAGCGACCTCTGGTGGCCTAACCTGCATGCGTTCCACCAGACCAGTAAGGCCCTGCAGCCAGGTCATGGTGTGAACATACTCCTCAGTGTTCATGATCTTGATCTCCTTCCTCAGCTCTGGGATGATGGCCCCTGTTCTCCAGCCATGCTTCAGGGTCAGATCCTGGGCAGAGAGAAACATGTGACTTTTAAAATTGGACGGACAGCCAGCGTTAACTCAGGCAGCAAGACGACTGGTAGTCTAATACCAATTAAGCCATGACATCAGCTTCAGAATCAAGCTACTTCTAATACCAGGTGCAGTTGTGAATTACAGTAATCTGGCCAGTGCAGAAAGTGTAATCGTGCTTATCTAACAAAAAGCATTCTGGGAAACAGATCAGTTATAAATCATGTGGTCAGCCTTGCAGTGTCCATAATTCAGTGCTCCACTTCACAGCTAAGGTGAGGATATTTTTAAAGATTAGCACAAACTGTAGAGTAGGATTCAAACAGACCTCAAGTGCCAGACCAAGGTCCTCTAAATTCATTCCTGCAGCATTTTAATTAAACAAGCAGGCAGATATTTAAACTCCCAGCAGATGATGCCCAAGCCACAATCTAACAGCATGCTGAAGTGGAAGCAACACTTTCTAGAACAGTACTGACCGCCAAATAAAATGAATTTTTACGGGGCTTGGTGCCCAGCCTAGAACCAACAGAGGTAACAGAGAGCCTGCAGTGAATTGCCTTAGCGTAAACTAACGGTTTATTGTATGTGTGCTCATCTTGGACAGAGAAGGTGGTACGACTGATGGCCAAGGTGAAGAGGAAGAACAGAAGGGTTTGTAACTGAAAGTCTGGCGGGTCAAGAGCGCCCCCCACAGTTGAAGAGTGTGCAGCACTTTACCAAACTGTTTCATCAAAACCTCCATTGTAATAAATACTAAAACCCAAAGTCCTACTGGTCAAAAAACAAGAGTAAAAGTTGGCTTAGTATGACTACAAGAAGAAAAGTTGTAGTACTTCCTTCCTTTATGCCATGTTGCCAAGCAACCACCCCACACACAGGATTGCTACACTTCCTTTCCATACCTCCTGTTGGCCCAGTCACTGTTTCCAGTCTTTATTCAAAAAGCAAGAACCCCTCAGCATCTTCAAAGTCAGGGCGGACGCATGTGGGAAACACAATCCTCTATCATCCCGCTTGATTTCTTACCGGTATTAAGGAAAGAGATCCTGTCACTACAATTCTAGCTTCTTTTCACTGACTGCCCGTCCGCTACAGACATCAGTTTAAAGTTTTGCTTTCTGTTTTCATGCTCTGGTCCCATCTTATCAAATTGAATCCTTGAGATCTAACACACAGCTTCTTTTTAGATGTTCCAATATCTCAACTAAAACTGAAGGGTGATGGTGCTTTCTCAGCTGTTGCTCCCAGATTATGTAACGATTGGCCACACCAATCACTGCCTTTAAATCTGCTCTTAATACATACTGTTTTTGATAGGTATTCAGCCCTGGATGAGATACTGTATCTCTTGGACAGTTGGTTGTTTTACTATATTATATTTTTTACTTTATTTCATTCTGTATCACTTTAGTCCTGTTTCTCTAACTCAAAATACACACAGGTATAGAAGATCTATGCTGCTCCATTCCCACATTGGCTGGAACTACTTTGGTGTACACTTGTCATCTTGAAATGTAATCTATAAATAAGTTGTCTTACTTATAATCACTTATCAGGTTAGCATATAAACATACAAGCAGTGATAGCTATCCCATGGATGGCAGGAGCAAGACTGGATGTGAGGACTGAGTCATGGGGTGTAGACGGGCGCTCCGTGCATGGCTGCGGTGCCACTTACTGCCAGGTCGCTGTAGATGTGGTCTCCGAAATACAGCACCTTGGACCCCCTCCAGCCAGTGAGCCGAAGGAACTCGTACAGGTTACCCTGAAATGAGATGGCCCAACAGGACGGCAAGGGAGACCTTTACACATTAATTTGCACAAACCATTTGCACTAGATGGTGCCCTCTGTTTAAAAAAGGGGACAAAGCATGCCCCGAAGCAAACCAAGAGCACCATCTAATGGGGACAAAAAATACAGCAAATGGTTCATGAGGCGTCATTTTGTCCATCACTAATGCACGCCAATACAGCTTCATATTGTTACATACTGATCCCCTACAAATCGTAAATAAAACGGGATAAAACAGGGTTAAGTGTGGATGCATGGACATATGTGGTACAGGCCACAGACAGCCTGCATGTCGTGGTTCCTCCGCAGCCATTGCACCAGGTAGTTCCATGAAAGATGATCACTTTGGGACATTTTGTTTACTGGAGGCTGTGCCCCTACCTGTTTGTAAATCTTTCCCTTTTCCAGCTTGTGAATTCTGTCCCACAGCAAGACGCCTTTATCGGTGACACGCCTGAACGGCCTGCATCCAAGCGAGAAAAACAAAGCAGCAATTTTTTTTCTAGTCTTTGGCAGAATCCCCATCGCAGATAAAATTCAGTGAGCTGTTCCAGGGTGAACTACATTCAAAATGTATTCTGATGGAACAGTAAATGAGCAAAATGCAATAGCCAGAGTTCACAAAAACTAAGAAATGTCATCATATTAGCCCTGTTCTATGCTGTCTTCACTGGATTCCAGTTAAGTCTTGGATTGACTACAAAATACTGCTATTAACTTATAAAGCATTGAATGGTCTTGCACCAGAATACCTTAGAAATCTACTGGTCTCCTACAACTCTCCTTGCCTGCTTCAGTCTCAAGGAGCAGGATGTCTACTAGTACCGAGAGTAGAAAGAAGTACTGCAAGCTGCGTTCTCTTACAGATTTGTGAGATTCAGGCTCGCACTTGTTTAGTCTAGCTTATTAGGGACTCTAGTTCTAGCTGTAGCTTACTGCTCACTCCCAGTTAGACCCATAGTGTGAGGTGTAGAGCTGGGTGGGGATCGGTGCCATTGGCTTTGGATGAACTGAGCTGTCATTCTGACACTCTAGCTTCACACCCCCTTGTGGAATGGGAGCGCTGACGCTCAGGGACCCCCCATGCCTGTGTTTTTCCTTGCCACTTTCACCTCGCTAGCCCACTGGGCGCTTTGGGCGGTGATAATGTAAAGTGCTTTGAGACAATAATGTGAAAATGCACTATAGAAATAAAACTATTGATTTGAACTGAAGGGCGGCGTGGTGTGCAGTGGTTAGCGCTGCTGCCTCACAGCCAGAAGGTCTTGGGTTCGATCCCGGGTCCTTGCTGTATGGAGGTCACACGCTCTCCCTGTGTTTGCGTGTTTTTTCGCTGGGGGCTCCGGTTTCCTCCCACAGTCCGAAAGCATGCAGGATAGGCTGATTGGCGTGTCTAAATTGCCCCTGTAGTTGTGTGTGTCTGCACCCTGTGGTGTGTTGGCGCCCAGCCAGGGTTGGTTCCCGCCTGCGCCCGTTGTTCCTAGGATAGCATTAATCCCTGTCTGTTGGCTCCGGGCCCCCCACAACCTCAGTGGGGAAGAAGCGGTGACAATGATGGATGGATGGATTTGAACTGAATATTACACATACCTGGTATGCAAGTACGTATCTGGCGTATAAAGCGATACGAGCAGCAATCTCTTGGCACAACAGCACAGATGCGTTCTTCATGTGCATTTGCACTGTTTTCACAAGAAATTACCATACATTTTAACCGTTTTACAGTGAATGCGTACTTCATTTGGAATGGGAATCACCCTTAGCTCATCCTTAGCATGTTTTTGGACTGTTTGGGGGAAACCACACACAGAGCGAGGGCAGAGACTCGAACCCTGGTCCCAGACTTGGGAGGCAACAGCATGAACCACTGCACACCCATGCTGGCCCACGTTGGGTATTTCATTAAACTGTAGAACAGGTTAAGCCCTTAGAAGGGTAATGCTGAGGGTAAGAGAACATTGGGAACACACACACACACACACACACAGGCTCACTTCCTCCTGTCATTGAAGAAACCAGGCTTGTCGGCCTGCACTATGACGACGTCGAAGAGGTCCCGCCAGTCCTTCCCAACGATGTAATTCATTCCACGGTCACTATGGAAACACAAATCAAAGCCACGCTGACAGAAGGCCCCAGCGACGCTGTTGCTATGATGGATACCTTGTCCTGAAGGTTATGTCGCACTGACGCCCACGGCTGGCCTGCCAACTTTCCAGGGGCAGAATTTACGGTGGAGAATGTTTCCTTTCTAGGGGTCGACAGGGATTAATGCTGTCGTGTTTATTCTTAAATCACCATTATGTGTTGCATTTTTGACATTGCGTTAGGTGCTTCGGTGTCTGTCGGTGGCAGAATCACTCATTGATGTATGTGTGTCTGTCTGTCTCCATGATTGTGACTCTTCAACCACTTGATCATGCTCGCTCATTCTTTGTTCATGAACTTCATGGCAAAATGGTTGTGTGGTCATCTATGTGGTCATCCTTGTTTGCCCCCCCCCCTCAGGCTCACACAAAGTCGAAGGGGCTGTTGGTGATGAGGAACATCTTCTTGCCGTTCTCCGAGAGCTTCCTCAGCACTGCATGAGTCTGCTCGCCATAGCAGATGTACTTCTCTGTGGGGGTGGTCAGGGAGAGACTGTGTTTCACACTCTCTGGCCACAGGACAGGGCCGCAGGCACGCCTGTGCCCGCTAGCAAGCAGCGTCCCACATGGACGCTGCCATTTTTGCGTACGTTCTCCTCATTTATTCCCAAATGCCGCTTTATCCCACAGCCCACCCACCACCTCACTCCCCTCCAGTCCCCAGAATAATCACCGATGTCGGCCTCCACAGCACGGTACAGGATCCCCTTCACGTGGACGTCTCCGATCGCTTCCTGCGGGCGACAAGGGGGACCGAGGTTACTCCCCAGGCAGGTCCAGGCACAACTAGATAACCCTGTGCAGTCAAAACAAGTGTTGTTTTCTGGAGGTAAAAAAAAGCTTCTGATTAAACTTCAGTTCACACTGCGCATTTGCATTTTTTTCTTTGAATTGGCATTCAGATTGTTTTTCTTATTCTCTCCCCTTTAAAATCTTAGCAACCATTTTCAAAGAGGACCAGCGGGGAGACCTCAGAATGGGGCAGATTATCTAAAAGACTCCTGACTTCAGTGATCAAATGAAATTTTATGCTCCACTTTTTGGGAAATTAGGGAAACGAGAAGAAAAAGCCGTCATATGCTCTCCCCTGAGGAACAAAAGCCAAAATACCAGCATCAGGCAAATGCTGAAGCTGCCTCCGATCCACTCGCAGGGTCGCGAGACGTCGGGGTAAAACACAGGACGATTAACATCTTATTGTATATGGATAAATGCCTCACTGCAAGGGCTACCTTGTAGAAGTGTGTTAAGCCTAAACTTGCACCAGATAGGCAACTTTCCCTTGTTTATGGTTTTGCCGCAAGATCCTTATTTGGTGGTGGGGGTTGGGGGGTGGTTTTTATTCTTTTTTTTTAAAAAAAAAAAAAAAACCACATACCCTCAAACCACTGAAAGTGATTTCATGACCCACTTATCGTGACCCCTTCCTCTAGAGAAGCATATTTGTTTTCCCCTTCTCAACCAAACTCCTGACCTTCTAGCCCCCCCCAGGGCAGATGGCTCCTGGGGGGGGGGGGGGGGGCTCTCACCTTTACGTCCTTGTAGAGGTGCACCGGCTCGTAGTCGATGTTATGCTTCATGAAGTAGTCGTTGACGCAGGACAGCAGGGTCATCTCGGGTAGGGAGAAGATGTCCATGAACTGCTTCATGGTGTGGCCATGGGAGCTCTGTATGAGAGGAGGGGGCGTTCATGGTGGGCTGGCCACACAACACACTCATGCTGACCCAATTCATGGAGCAACCCTTGGATTTTCTTCCAGCCTAAGGACCTACAAGCTGGCTTCATAAGACAGCAATACATAACAGTTCCGCCCTAATCTGGCACGACCCATCACAACACACCTAGACAGACATAAACAACATTCCTGAGAGTCGTCAGAGGTTGGAAGTGTAGGTCTTGTACGTAGCTGCATGTCAACACCTTAAAAAGCTGCTACGACTCTGCCAGACGGCCACTTACGATTATTAAAGGCAGATCACACTTCCATTAAAGGTAATTTAATGTTAATGATTTAAAGCAGAGCGTGCTGTTCAAACATGACGCCACAAGGCCAGTCGTAGAGCGTGACAATTTATCGTCTTTTAAATATTATTAAGCTTCAAGCTGACTCTATGACTCTGCATACCAAACTCGGCAGTAATGGAAATAGCGGACAGCTCGTCCCAAAGTGGAAGCTGATTTCTGAGGCAGGTCTGTGGACGGTCTGGTGAAAAACAGAACCTCCTTCAAGAGCTATTTACAAATTTAGATGGCTGTCCCTTCCTTTGAGGAGCAGCAACAAATGGACGCCTTTGAGGCCCAGTGAGGGATAGAGGTATGCTTCTGTCTCAACGGGATCCCTGAAACTTGTGCAATCTCAGATCTACAGAGCAAGAGTGGAGATCAACTGAGGGGATCTATGGCGTAGGGGTTAGTGCATCCTAACCTTGCCATAGAAGTCACTCATGATTTCTAAGGGCACGTGAGATCCTTCATACATGGCGATGACCTCCTTGTCTGGTACTGGGTGCAGACCCCTGAGGAGAGGAAATAAGTCTTACTCCGCTTATCCTGGTCAGGGTTGTTGGGGGACTGGAGCCTACCTCATGCAAGAGAAGTCAAGGGGGTACACCCTAGACAGGATGCATGCTAAATTATTTTCCCTATATCCTGCGCTTTACAGGCCAAACTAAACAGATAAGAAAAGAGCACATATACCTGCATGGGGTCCCTGATTAAATCCTGTGAATCACTGAACAAATAGCTGAACACAGTTCCTAACAAACGTGAATAATCGGTCCCATACCTGTACACTGTTCCTAACTGGATGTAGTGGAATGCATCAATCTTCATCAGTAAGGCCTAGAGGAGACAGGAGAGTTCAGGAGGCACACTGTAGAAGGACATCTATCAAAATTGCACATACTAAACAATCACTGATGCACGTTGGCATAAATATGACATCCTTGTATTTAATATGTAAGATGCATATAGAATAGGAAGTGGCCGGTTAAAAATCATAATAGTCAGTCTGAATCCTCTACAAAGGAGAACGATGCAGGATTTAAGAATGTTATGCATTTGTATTGTACAAGACACCAAGTACCATGATGTTCTGTAAGCATTATTCTCTAAATCAAGTAATAAAGATGTGGTAGAAGGTTACACAACAGGTTCTGCCTGAAAAGGACAACACTTTGCAGCAATTTCAGACAGATGACCTCACCACCCCAGTGAATGTGTTCTCTAAAATAACCAGCACTGTCTGTGAAGCCATTTGGGAATGCTTTTAACATCAGAACAAAATTATTTTCCATCCCCATATTCCCAAGGGATGTATTTACACAAGGTGCTCACAGTCAGGTTTAAATGTATCATGTTAATGAGGCCTTATGGGAGAAAAGGACAGGCTGGCGAAATCCACACCCACCTTCTGAACGTCATAATGCAGACCGCGGATCACAAACTCCGGAATATAGTCGTATTCCTTCAGGCCCTCTGGGTACTACAACAACAAGAAAAAACTAAATAAAAAAAAAAAACTTGGCACAACAGTCATTTCACTTAGCAGGAACCGCACTTCTGCTGTTTACAATATAGCGGCACTTTTATTTGAATGGCACGTCTTGTTTTCATAGGGGTAGATTTCATCTTATGTAATACTCCTCTGTAGTGTTACAGCATACGATATGGCTGTTCTGCCTCCAGGCACCCTCTAAGGTGATGTGCATCCACTGTCAGAACCGACCTCACACAGGAAAATAAACGTGGAAAAATATTTAAGCAACTGTAAGTTCTCATATCATTTGTGCCGATGATTATTTGTCCGACGAGCCCCCTCCGACCCTGCGTGGCTGGCTGTGGGGGAAACAAAACACATGAGCAGTGAGAGGGAGTCACCCTGTGCTCCTGGACGAGGATGTCCCGGGCGATGCTGAATATGAGCGTGTGCAGGCGGCTGGAGTAAAACGCCAGCGTGTAGTCGTAGTCAAAGCCGTAGATCTCTATGTCCTGAAGACTCATCTCATTGTTGGCGAAGATCGTGTCGGGATTGACAGCGTTGCTCAAAATCACAGGGATTAGGTCTGTGGGAGGAAGGTTTTGCGGTTGTATATTTTGTGCCACTTCGATGCACGGGGAGGGTAATTTCCATATTTCGGTTATATCTCCCTTAGAGAGCACTGCCTCTCTAAGTGCATAAACACGGACATTGCTTCTAAATGCAGTTATCCCTACCGGGAAAAAAAATAATCATCTGAGGTAACTGAGGAGAGGGGTGTTCTTTTTAAACATCATGCCCCTGAGAAACATCACGAATGTCCCTTGCGCAAAATGACACCTGTCAATCGGCATTACCCCTAGTGTTTAGGGATAAAGATGACTGCGATCTACTAGCTACCGCTTGATCAAATATATCGACACTGATAAAACAGATCTGTTTTGATATAGATTATTTAGCATGAAGTACGTATACATCTCATTTTATTTCTAAGCGGCTGAAACAGTTAACTTGCACGCATGTTGATCATTCCGAGTTGCTCCATTGAACGAAAACGCTCATAATTTACTTACCTTCCGTCTTTTTCTTAGTCTCATCATAAATGGACCAGAGCCAGCCGGTCACGTCTTGGCCCATGACAGAAGCACTGGTGCTTATAGGCGCTTCGGCATTTTGGGGACAGCGGTGACAAGTGATCCCCCCAGCGGCAAGTCCGTAAGGCGGAGAGCGAGTCCCGGGCTGCCGCGGCAGCGTCCTCTTCCAGATACCCCCCGAGTGCAAAGCGTTAGAAAACGTCGCCAGCCTCTGTAAGCTCTCCCTGTTTCTGAGGAGGCTCGAAAAGGACGAAGCTAAGGATGACATGGCTCCTTTACACCGCGATCTCATTCACCCTCTCGGCCAGGAGACGGCACGCGGCTCGCCCCTTCCCAGTGAGTATATACTGTAACCCCATCACTTCGATCGCTCACGCCAAATACGTCACTTCCTGCATTTAGAACAGCCTGTCAGGCTCGAGGGATCCGTCCTATCAACGCCCACCAACAGGAGTTTTCTGCCTAGAACCCCCTGCACACAACCTCGTCAACGTGCAATACATGCTTTTAAATATATAATCGGTCATTCATATCAAATATAAAAGTGGCGCTGGAATATGTGTTCAGGCCAGTATATGAATCAAAGGTTTAAATCATTGTTTTCTAATCCAGATATGAAATCTTGGCAACTTAGTGTTGACATTTTCACATAAAAAAAGACTTGAACCGCTCTGCCTCCCTGGAGCATAGAAAATCCAGGATTAGCCATTTGTCATGAAGGTTTTAAATCAGTCTGTTTCAACGAAGTCACAGCGCCCCCTGCTATCGGTCTTGATGCATTAGATTTCTGTTACACAATATTTGTGACAAAATATAAGTATCCCGGGTCAGTCTCTTCAATATGTGATCAATATATAATATATTATTTCTTATATAACCATGATTTTTAGTGTATATAGGTCTATCGGTGTATGGTATGCATGCAGATTAAAGCCGTATTAGCAGAGGAAAAAAATTCTATGACTTTAATGCTGTCAATACAGTCCCGTTGTCTGAATAATAACAGATCTCCGACATTTAGACCATAAATTCTTTAGAGAATCCCTTAGAGAACGGATTGGTCTTTAAGTATAACGTGTGAATAACGTTTTCTGTAACACAACCCCAAAAGGTTCCACTGCAAAAGCAGGACTAAATTAAGACTGCCATGTGAGAGTGTCATGTGACTGACAGAGACTGAAAACCTGCTGTTACAGGTTAGTACAGCCAGAAGTCACAGCCCACTACATTTCACGTGTCATCTCTTTTAGACCTTGTATTAGACTGGCAACATGTCCAAAATGTGCCCCGAGACGCCTGGGATAAGGTCCAGCTCCCCCGACACTTTCCATGAGCCTGTCCAGAATAAGCTGTAGGAAGATGGATGGACAGATCGAATTCTAGTAGGGGAAACCATGTCTCATCTATCGTCTATAAGGAAGAAGTAACTGAAGCAAAGAATGAAGCAATTTAATTCAAAAATTTTAACTTTAACATTCTAGGCAATTTACTACCACGTTCTTTGTCAGCATTAGGATTGTTAGGAGAGCCGTAAATATTCAACAGCACTGACCCAGCCACACTGAAATGACACGTAAAAATTTCACATTAAATTTATCTTAGATTGTATAATGAAAATAAATGCGCAGAAATATTTGATAATGAAACATTAGGCCTCCTGATTTAAAAAAAAAATCAGCTTGATGATAAAAAAATAATAAGGGTTGCACAAATTTGCTTTTTGAATTTCCTGATTGTTATTGACTGCTGAAGGGTAAAACAGCAATTAGTGGCCTTGCTTTTGACTTTCCTGACCTGGTGTTTTGTGAAGGACAATCACTTAGTCTTGGTTCCGAAGGGTTTGTATTTGTTGTTGAGCACAAACGCGTCTCAATGCACCGGTCACTTCTCTTAATTCAATGTAAACAGCGTTCATTGCTGCCCCAGATGGACAGCATCACGATGACAGAGTGAACCCTAACATAACCCAGTGAAATGCTCTTCGGAGTCACTACACTCTTGAAAAAAGAAAACATTTAAAATAAAAAAGTTCACAACATCGTAAACATTACTCTGTGAACCTGTTTATATAGTTGCAATTATATATATACTGCAGATATGGCAGACACAAAGCGTGTTGCTAAATGACAGCAGTTCTGAATGAAAATGTTACCAGCGGATAGTGGCGACAGAATGAATGGGTTAAAGGGAGTTGTACGCGAATTTGGCACAAATGCGTTTCATTATTGGGTAAAGTACTTCGTTTAGGTTTACGCGAAATTATAAATGTGCCCCGCTTTATAATACGCGACGCACATATATGTATTACTAAAAGTTTCACGTAAGAAAAAAAAATCCACCATAGACATTTTATATATAATTTTAGCCAATTGAAACCGGCCACGATTTCGACGTATAAAGTTGGACATGGAAACCGTTGATTGGTTTAGTTGACTGGCGGAGCGTGCTGTGATTGGATACTTTTTGTGCGTGGTATGCCCTGATTGGACATTTAATGTGTTCCGTCGGTGGTAGCTTAGAGTTTTGATAATATAGAATCTGGTAGGAAAGGTGAAGGCAGTGTTAGTGTCGCTGCGGGTATCACCGGAAGATATTCAGGTTTTTCTGCGGCTGTATTTTCCGTCCTTGCAGGATTTGTAAGGGGGTTTGATAAGAATGAAGCGATTTTGGATATTAGGTCTCGTCTGTGCTCTGCTTGCGTTTAGTAAGTACCGTTAATCGCATATGGCATGTGGTATAGCACCCTTTAACTTGCTCTGTTCTTTCTTTGCGTGACTGTATTTTGCCTTGATCTTTTTTCCCTACAATGAATCTGTGGTATTTATAGCCGCGCTAATCTTTCTGGTCGTCTTGCACTTGCTTTAATTAGGTTTTTATGATTTATTTCTGCAACTCTTCCATGTTCTCCAGATTGACTAAACATTTATATGTCTCGTGTCGATTATAACATGCTAAGCTCTAAATGTCAGCTTCTCCAGCGCTTATATGATTTAGATGCATCTCTGCCTTCGCTTGCTCTTGGGTGGGTTTGACTTGTTGTGTTTACTTGTGGTTTGCTCTGTCGTAGTTCGTTTGTTTCGATATAACCGGCAAAATACGCATATTGGACGAACGTTGGTTTTTAATTGCTTTGTGGTATTTAGTTTTGCACTGTAAACTGCAAAAAAATGGCTCTTATACGGGCCCCCAACTATTAAAAACTGTTGTCGGTTTGTGCCCTGTCCTCTGGGCGTTAAGATGGGCATGATTGCATTATGAGGCCTGTAGTGTGCTATGGGCATCCTCTTTGTGATAGCACTGCTTTCAAAGAAATCCCAAGGCCTAGAAGTCGGCAAACCTGCTTTGCCCATTTGCTGTACAACTCGGTACATGATCCCTCTACTCTGAAGCACGTGGCCATTGAAATTTCTGGCACTATTACAATGTGTTATCGTCCTTGCACACATGGCCTTCAGTGAGTGCAGGGTTGTGGTTCATATGAACAAAATTTAATATTTGACGTAACTGCCCCTCCTTGAGTATTGACAAGAATAACCATAAACAGATGGCTTGAATGAGATTCTTCATGGAAGTTCATATGCTATGTTCGGGTTCTTAAGGGTCTACTCTCTTGGATGTAAATCTTATCTGTTTTTACAGCTTCTGTCACAGCGGAAAGTGATGTTGAGGTTGACGGCACAGTGGAGGACGACCTGGGCAAAAGCCGTGATGGCTCCAGAACGGACGACGAGGTGGTCCAGAGGTTTGTGTCTGATGTAGCTGGTGTGCTTGTTGCGTGACTAAGCATGCGGCAGGTGGTGTGGAAGCTCTCGTCTCCCCACCCTCACTGCTTTCAGTCTTCAAACATGCAAATCATTTCCTTTTTCATAGGGTTAGGTCAGTGTATTGACACTCTGGGCTCAGGCCTTTCTTCTCTTCGACAGTCTCTGCTTGTTTGCCTCTGCAGTTATTGCTAAAATTTGAGAACTGAATGACAGGCACTGTGTTTTTGTGTAACTGTGTAGATGATTCAGTAAGTGCTGATCCAAACCTGTTTCTCAGTACCTGAGACGTACTGGGTTTTCTTGCCACTGATTGTGGGATCCTCTTAGGGAGGAGGAAGCAATCCAGCTAGACGGCTTGAACACGGCTCAGATAAAGGAGCTGCGTGAGAAGTCGGAGAAACATGCCTTCCAGGCAGAGGTGAACAGGATGATGAAGTTGATCATTAACTCTCTGTACAAGAACAAGGAGGTGAGTGTCTGGCTTTGTGTGGCAACGTGGTGGTCAGTCTCAAAACTCGGGCATAGAAGTGTTTATTGATCTTGTGCTAATTGGCTAACAGTTTTTAGTTTTTTTTGGGGGTTTTAATGTGCTTCGTTGTTCTCTAGATCTTCCTCAGAGAACTGATTTCCAATGCTTCCGATGCCCTGGATAAGATCCGGCTGATTTCACTAACAAATGAAGATGCGCTTGCTGGAAATGAAGAGCTAACGATCAAAATCAAGGTATATCTCGCCTCCCCCAGAGCACTCGGGCGTCCTGAGGTTTTGCCCATTTATCCTGAGATTTCATAAACTGAAGGCAGATTCAACATGCATGCAGCTCACATGCTATCCGATCTGATTGTATTGTGTTCGTTTTGAATAGTCTGACAAGGAGAAGAACATGTTGCACATCACTGACACTGGTATCGGCATGACGAAAGAGGACCTGATTAAGAACCTGGGAACCATCGCCAAGTCTGGCACCAGCGAGTTTCTCAATAAATTGACAGAGATGCAGACAGACAGCCAGTCCACGTCTGAGCTCATTGGGCAGTTTGGCGTGGGCTTCTACTCGGCCTTCTTGGTAGCCGACAAGGTCATTGTCACATCCAAGCACAACAATGATACCCAGCATATCTGGGAGTCGGACTCCAATGCTTTCTCTGTCATCGAGGATCCCAGAGGGGATACCCTAGGGAGGGGTACCACTATCACGTGAGTCAGCTTGTTACTCTACTCCCCCTCTAGAATGCTTTTATCCAAAGCATTTGCAGACTGGTTAGTTGCCTTGGTGTATAACCCACTGGTTTACGTTCAACTATCTCCAACCCCTACCCAATAGTTTGGTGATGAAGGAGGAGGCATCTGACTACCTTGAACTGGAGACCATCAAGAACTTGGTGAAGAAATATTCCCAGTTCATTAACTTCCCCATCTACGTCTGGAGCAGCAAGGTGAGAATGTGGTGGTTTTTACATCAGTTGATGCACCAGCACATCTTTTGGAAGTTTTTTTTTTTTATTAATTTTTTTTTTTTTTTTGCGGTTGTAACTCGTGAGCTGAGGTTGATGTGCTTTTGAGTCCAATAATACACGAAAGACCTGCTTGGCATGAAATGATACCCTTTTAACTTCCTGCTCAGACTGAGACGGTGGAGGAGCCTATTGATGACGAAGAGGCGGCAGATGAAGCAGAGAAGAAAGAAACTTCTGAAGATGAGGCTGAGGTTGAGGAGGAAGAGGAGGAGAAGGATAAGCCCAAGACAAAGAAGGTGGGATATGTGCTTCTCTATACAAGGGTCAGCTGGGCACGTCACAGCATGCATTTTAACTCCAATGTGATGTCAATACCATGAGCTCGTATGTAAACTGCAGCTCTCATCCCATTTGCTGTTTAGGTTGAGAAGACTGTGTGGGACTGGGAGTTGATGAATGATATCAAGCCAATCTGGCAAAGGCCTGCAAAGGAGGTGGAAGAAGATGAATATAAAGCATTTTACAAGACCTTCTCGCGGGTATGTTGACCTTCATCATCCCCGTCTCCATCCTCTTCCCCCTTTTTATGGAATGCAAGTTGGTTGCATAATATGGCTTGTGTGTAGAACAGTTTTTCTAAAAGGGGTTTGCCTAATAGGACACAGATGAACCGCTGTCCTACATCCACTTTACTGCTGAGGGGGAAGTCACGTTTAAATCCATCCTCTTCGTCCCTGCGACGGCTCCACGAGGTCTTTTTGACGAGTATGGCTCGAAGAAGAATGACTTCATCAAGGTATCGTGTCGGATTTGGGTATGGGTACCATACTCTAGTGTTTCTAGACGGGGGGGCTGACGACGTTTTTCCTTAACAGCTGTTTGTTCGGCGAGTGTTCATCACAGATGACTTCCATGACATGATGCCCAAATATCTGAACTTTGTGAGGGGCGTGGTGAGTAAATCTTCCCCCCCCCCCCCCCCACTCTTCTGGTTTAATTAGCGGGTTTTGAGCAAATTCCCAGTTGAATATGAATATGCTGTGGAGTTTCTGGTGACTGGATTTTTTTCTTCTTTAGGTCGACTCTGATGACCTTCCTTTGAATGTGTCCAGAGAAACGCTGCAGCAGCACAAACTGCTGAAGGTAAGAATTGCCTATCACATTGCACGTGGCTTTCCTACTGGTGTTTAAATCAATGGAAAATTGACTGAATTTCCCCACACATTTCATAGGTCATTCGCAAGAAGCTTGTCCGTAAGACGCTGGACATGATCAAGAAGATCGCTGAGGAGCAATACAACGAGAAGTTCTGGAAAGAGTTTGGGACCAACATCAAGTTGGGTGTGATTGAGGACCACTCCAACAGGACGCGCCTTGCCAAGTTGCTTCGCTTCCAGACGTCGCACAGTGAAACTATACCGTCCAGCCTGGAGCAGTATGTGGAGAGGATGAAGGAGAAGCAAGACAAGATCTACTTCATGGCTGGGACCAGCAGGAAAGAGGTGAAATGCTCAATTCGATGCATCATAGCAACTCGTTTTGAATGATTTAGATCTGGTTCATAGGGTTTCAGG
This sequence comes from Brienomyrus brachyistius, assembly GCF_023856365.1. Lineage (NCBI taxonomy): Eukaryota > Metazoa > Chordata > Actinopteri > Osteoglossiformes > Mormyridae > Brienomyrus > Brienomyrus brachyistius. The sequence goes on from NC_064535.1 coordinate 21,767,131, forward strand.
TACTGTCTTCTGGGCTCTGTTACTTTGAACGTCGAGTGCCAGTATCATTTGCATTGTTACAATGTTGCAATAACTGTTGCTCAGGCTGAGTCCTCACCCTTTGTGGAGAAGCTGTTGAAGAAGGGCTATGAGGTGATCTACCTGACAGAGCCTGTGGATGAGTACTGCATCCAGGCCTTGCCTGAATTTGATGGAAAGCGCTTCCAGAATGTTGCCAAGGAGGGGGTGAAGTTTGACGAGAGTGATAAAGCCAAGGAGAAAAGGGAGGCTTTGGAAAAGGAATTTGAGCCCCTTACCACCTGGATGAAGGACAAAGCTCTGAAAGATATGGTAGTGTGGTTTTGCATATGAATATTCAAAATTTTGAGAAATTTGTAACTCATGAGCTGAATGGCCTTGTCTGTGCTACTATGTGACGTTTCTTACACCATTTTTCAGATCGAGAAGGCAGTTCTTTCCCAGAGACTGACCAGCTCCCCCTGTGCACTTGTAGCCAGCCAGTATGGATGGTCTGGTAACATGGAAAGGATTATGAAAGCTCAGGCCTACCAGACAGGAAAGGACATTTCAACAAAGTAATTTTGTTTTTGCTATCGACTCGAATGAGTTCTTTTTGGTAATTTATATGAACAATCCTAATCATGTTTTATATTCCAGTTACTACGCAAGTCAGAAGAAAACACTGGAAATCAATCCTAAACATCCTCTTATCAAGGAGATGCTGAAGCGTGTCAATGTAAGGCACTTTCTAGGTGTTTGGGTTAAATTTGTATGTCAGGCTACAATTTGAGTCAAGGAAATTACTCTTAAGGGGGAAAATGGGTGTTGGTTGAACATTGCAATTAGATCATGTATGAATACTGAGTGGGGAGGAATGGAGATAGTTCTGAACAAGCAAGTCAAATAGTACTTTGTCAATGTTATTTCGAATATCTTGGTATTTTTAAATGGTGCCTGCAGACCAACTCTGAAGACCAGACGGCTTCCGATTTGGCCGTGGTGCTGTTTGAGACTGCCACTCTGCGCTCAGGATACCAGCTGTCCGATACCAAGGCCTATGGGGACCGAATAGAGCGTATGCTGAGACTCAGTATGAATGTGGACCTTGAAGAGCAGGTATGTTTCATCAAGGAATGTTAGTCTTTAAAAATCACCTACACGTCACTCAGGACCTTTTTGATCTCCATTTTACTTTGTGCAGTTCCTTCTTCCTAAACATCTGTAGTTTCATCTTGATGCATATCCAGTTCAATGCTTACTAATAATCTCGGCCTTGTACATCTAAATGCTGAACTTTATTGGCAAAGAGAAGATACAACTCGGATCAAAAGGTGTATGATGTAGGGGTTTTTGAGATGGGATTTAAATGATCCTCTGTCCCTGTAGGTGGAGGAGGAGCCAGAAGAAGAACCTGAACCAGCTGAGGAGGAGGAGGCTGAGGATGAAGAGGAAACTAAAGAGGAAGAAACGGTGAGCAGATTAATTGTCTAGAATGTGATTCTGTTCTTGACTAGTATTGTGTACTTGTACTGGGAATCAGAACCCAGCTTCTACTCCAATAACAAACTTTTTTTCCTTGTTGACAGGATTCAACAGAAAAAGATGAACTTTAAGGCACACTAAGAAACGGAAATGTGGCTGGGAGCTGAAGATTCAGCCAGATCCATCAAGTAGTGTCCTGCTTGGAGTTTCTGGTGGTTGGGGGGTGGGGAGGGACTGTCTGGTCTAGGTTTGTTTGTGTTTTTTAAAAAGCATTCCTCATGACTGTAAATTTGTTAATATTTAACTGACCATTTTTATGGAGCGAGATCATCCTGCCATGTGAACCATTAAATGTTTCTGGAAAGAGATGTCTGATGTCTTAACGGAAACTTCAACACTTCACATCTTGCTGCATAGCCATTACCTGCAACACAAACTGATATAACCAACACATTTTGTATACTAATTTGACATGAACATTTTGTGCATTTAAACTTCATGTTGCTTGTATTATGGATTCTTAAAGCCCCTTCATGTTTAAGTATCTTAAAATCCACTATGTTCTTTGTCAAACTGAGTTTAGTCATACTCTTGCGGACACATTCATGGTTTTATTATGCTTATTTCAGCCAAGCACATGTACATATATACACCTTTAATGGATTCACTGCTTCTCTGAACCAGGATCTTGATGGTTTTTCAGTCCCAGCAGTTCAGTTCTCAGCTCCCCAGGCTTGGGTGGTGTTTCTGGAATTGTCTAAGATGGGGAAATAACTGTCATGCAGTGCCTGATGTGTTGGCACGTGGTCTCATGCTGTGCCCGTGATGAGGTTCCAACATAAAATCCTTGGCGTAATTTGTACGGAGACAAGTAAGGTGGAAGCCATGATAGGTGTTAAATAGACGTGGCCTACCAAGTCAGGAAGATAGTAGCGATGGACAACTTCAGCCCCCGCAAACATGGCTAAGATACTGGCTCCCAGCATCCTCAGGTAGCGTGGCCAGGACACCCCAGCAGGCATATTTCAGGTGTGTGTCCTGGTAAACCCAAAACAATATGGCGTTGACCTTCGTCATTTGTGAAACAATAAGGTTGTGCGTTCTGTATTTGGGGGAATCTGGCAGTGTTAAATGTATTCACCTTAAATTTACGAGCTCATGCGAATCAAATATAATCATTCGTGGGTGTGATACTAGTTCTTCGGGATATGAAAGAAAATGTGTGTTACATGAGACAAGCCGCCACGTTTTCACATCTGAATCTAAATATAACGAGGTCTTTCGATCGACAATTTTTCGCCGTACATTAATAATACACACATTTACGTATTACCTGTACTTGTGCTTTTATTTTTCGTTTTTTGTTTTCGAATCCGTTCATGCAACACTGACATTCCCTTTACTACTCACTATTGTGCACCTCCATATTTCTTCCTAATTGTTATCGGCCGTCTGTCCTTTAGTTCCGCTTAAACTGAATATGTCTTCCAACGAAGTGTTACGTGTTCTGAAAACTGTTTTACGATACTGCAGATTATTCAGATCTGCATTTTAAATTTGTGGCTCCATTTTCTTTTCATACCATATTCCTTGCGGCAGATATTGCGATCTAGTGTAACGAATATGTCAATGTATCCAATCAGCCCAAAGAACAAGCAAAATAACCAATGTCTAAATTAGCATCAATATACCTATGTTTTTCTATGAATTGTTGTCCAAACACAGAAATACAGAAGTATCAGCTAGTAAATATTTTAGATATAGTGAAGTTCATATTTCAAAGTCATATTTGCCTCACGTGATCTCGGATTCGCATGGATTCGACCAATAAGACCAAGCATCAGAGTTCAAACATCTAATAATCTAAGAATTTCGAATGTATGGGGGTGCATGTCGTCATGCACTGGAGTACAACATTGTAAAATAAATGTGAATCGAAATATTTGAACGCTCTGTGCAAATCATTTACAAAAATATCGTTTTTTTGTCTTTATTTGTACAAAAAATCCGACATTTATTTTATATTAAAAAGATTAATTTGTGTTGTCCCCCATATTTCAGAGTTGGTTTCTTCCCGTGTTGCTGTTCATAGGTTGTACTTCCGCTGTCTGGTTTTCTCTTCTCAATGAATAGCTAGCTAGTTGTTTATATCTTTATATCTTTGAAAGAGCAGCAGTAATATAAAATATTTTGATATTACTAGATGTTGTTATATTTAATATTTATATGTTTTATTACGTTTTATTGTAAATAATGTGTCCTGTCTTTGGCAGCATACTGTTTGTTGTCTGGTTATCATTGTCTTTGCCATTAGACGGGTCTGATCAATGAAATAACGCCTTTAATGTGGGATATGGTTGGTTTATTACACTAGTTCTACGGGGATTGCTTTTCTGAGCACATGCGACTAGACGATACATCCCTGACGTAAAAAGAAGTGCACCATCCCAACAATAAAGTAAATGATAATATCTACAATAAGAATGGAAGAATATAACTATTCACCTTTGACAATTCCCACAGATTACCTTCAGCATTGGTGAGTCGTCTTGGGTTTTTCTTTTGGCTATATTTAATGGTTTGTTGTTTTCTTTGCAATTTGTAATGCAAGGATACGGCTGTTTTCTATATATATATATATATATATATATATATATATATATATATATATATATATATATATATATATATATAAATTTTTACTCTACAAATGCAGGGCGTTTTGGGTTCGGGATTGGTACAAGAGGAACGTAGGAAGAAATTTGCATATATATATAGCTTGCGTTTGGCTATCTGAGTTTCATATGATCTCAATTCGTGTGCAAAACGCATTTATCATAACCAAGGGAGCAGTACACTTATAGCTCGACCCTCGTGTTTATTTATGACAAGGAGCAAAGTTAAAAGCGTCTTCTTAAGGCAATGGCTGTAGTTATCTGTACGCATTGTCTCATTTTATCGGTCTTTTTCAATAGGTACCAGTCTGCCCAGCATGTGCAGGCTCTCCAGGCGACCCAGTACCAGCAGATGGGTAATGTGGGTTATTTCATGGAGAACTCCACAGAGGACAAGGTGATGACGGAGCTGGCTGTTCACCAGGAACCACCCACCCACCAAGATCTCTCTGTCCACTGTGAGCCTGCAGTCTGCCAGGATCCTCCTGTACCTGCCTCAGTGCAAAGTACGTCCTAACATTGCACCCTCCGGGGTGACCTTTTGCATCACACCCATCCCAGGTAAATGGTTCCTTCCTCACATCTGTGAGTGCTGTGAACCCAGGCTCTGTAGAGTATTGATGGGAGGTCTGAGGTCTTGATGCTGATTGGTGGGAGATGGGTGTGTATCACCTACCGCCAGACACATACTGATATAAGATGCTTTCTGTGAATAATCCACCTAGTTTAGCATTTCAAAGCCTCATTTCTCACATTGTTGCTAGAATGTGCAACATGTCTTTAACATCATTGAATAAGATCATTTCAAATCAAGGTTTTTGTTTCTTGCCTCTTTTACGTGCATATTTAAGGAACCCAGCAGGCCGTATGTGGCCCTGCGTGTAAAACTTGGCCCTTAATTGCAGTTTCTCCAAGAAATGGCTGATTCAGATCTCTGGTCCTCATTTGTCTCACTGTGGACAAAATAAACTGCTAAAAAAACAAGTTTAGTAAAAAGCCATTGGTGTTATATTTGGCCTTATTAGAAGCACATTGATTTCTAGACGTTTCCAACATTTCTTTTATTGAAAAACACTGACCACTCTGTTTGAGAGAAGTTTCTTCCCTGACTTATAACTCCCACGAAAGGAAAGCGGGGAAGACCGTCCAATAAAATGGCCAAATCCGCCGAAAACCAGCAGGAGAAGATTGACGAGAGCTTCAAGAAGGTCAAGAGGAAAGTTGACCGCTTCAATGGCATGTCGGTGGAGGAAGTCATGGCCAAAACGCTTCCTGATGTCCTTGCCTACAACCTTGATATCTTGATTGTGAGTTTGCTTCCCAGGACTATAATGTCTAGTGTTTTGCTGACTGTCAGTTTTTAAAAATGTTTATGGTGTTTTAACCCTGTGATTTTGTGTAAGATGGATGGCTAGATGTTTTTTTTTAATTTGTATTGATTATTTGAAACTATTTGAATATATTTTATGGTACAATTGCTTTGATAGGTTGGAATCAATCCAGGCCTTATGTCGGCTTACGTGGGACATCACTACCCAAATCCAGGAAATCATTTCTGTAAGATGAAAACCACATTATCTGCCAGATTGTGAAGTGATTAAACACATGTCTTGTGCCTTCTGAATACTGTCATTACTAAAACATGTTTTAATGGTGTTTGTTACAGGGAAGTGCCTCTTTATGTCAGGGCTCACTGATACTCAGCTTAATTACATGCATGACCAGACTCTGCCTGAAAAGTACGGGATAGGATTTACAAATATGGTGGAGAGAACGACACCAGGAAGCAAAGATCTTTTAAGGTAGGATGGTAAGAATCTGTGTACTGTTTTAAGGTACCTGCATAAAATCTAGAAAATTACTGGCTATGCAAGACATAAGGTGTTTTTTGTTTATAGCAAAGAATTTCGAGAAGGAGGCCGACTTTTGGTGGAGAAGCTGCAGAAGTACAAACCTCTAATAGCTGCCTTCAATGGGAAATGTAAGAATTTGTATAAATATACTCACTTTAATTGCTGCATTGGTTTTACTTTGAAGTTTTACGACAACTGGATAGCTTGACTTTTTAATTTGTGGTTTTGTATCGTCCATTGGTCGAATTGTATCGTTTCAGGGGAGTAAACGTTTAATATTTTAAGGCAGGTTCAGGGACGTGCAGACAGTCCCATGTTTTTATCCTCCTCAATGCAGGGAAGGAGCAAAAATGTGGACTGTCTGACAGGGAGCTGGGAGGGAGCAAAAACGTCTAAGTCCCTGAGGACTGAGCTGGGAAACACTGTTTTAAGATCCTTGCTTTATTTCCCTTTAGGTATTTATGAAATATTCAGCAAGGAGATTTTTGGCATCAAACCCAAGAATCTTGACTTTGGCCTGCAGCCACACAAAGTTCCTGGAACAGAGACGGTATGGAATCTGGACTACATAACTGGGCAAAAAAAACCATTTCATTTCTTGGTTGATTCAAAGATTATTTCTTTGTTTTTGAAGACATAAATTGATTCCTCTTGTTTGGATGGGATGCACATAGAAATATCACGCATTGTTTGATAACTTGACTTGTCTCCTAGGTTTGCTATCTGATGCCATCCTCTAGTGCCCGCTGTGCCCAGTTCCCACGTGCCCAGGACAAGGTGCACTTCTACATCAAGCTGAAGGAACTGCGAGACCAGATCAGGGGTCTGGCCCGGAACCAAGAGGTGCTGGAGACCCAGTACACATTCAATCTGAATATGGCCAAAGGTACCTATGCAAGTCGGAGACCGTGAAACCCATGTTGGTGTAATGCGATGCGATTAACTGGGGCGGCGTTTAGTTCAGCCTGTTAGTTTTGTGTCCGTGTCTGGCAGAGTCGACATAGCACTGCTGGGCCCTTGAGTACGTCAGTTGTCCAGAGATACTCGCTGACCTGCTGTCTGCTTCTCACTTGTATACATCGCTTTGGAAAATAGCTCCTTCTAAATGGTGTGATTGCAATTGCAGATGGCGAACATGTTATGTGAAGTTTTTCTTTGTTTTTAATGGTGTTGTTTGTGCTTTCCAGATTTCTAATGAAGTATACTCCTTACTAGAAAATTAATTGAAATATAAACTATGTTAATGGTTACATAAGGATTGTATGTAAATGTTAAACGGGGCTGGTTGAAAAGATTTGACTTTATTATGTTGTTTTCAGAGGATGCCAAGAAAATGGCAATCAAGGAGGAGCAGTATGACCCTGGTTATGATGCTGTTAATGCAGCATTTGGAGAGGAGGAACCACAGTTTGGGCCAAGCTATGGTCTTGCTGGTTCTAACACAGCTGTCACCACAGACCACTACCAAGAACCTGGTGAGCAAAGTTGAACCCCATGCAATTTGATTAGAATTTAATATCTTGGTTGTCTGAATTATGAAAGAGCCATTTATTGAATTAAACTTTTTTTCCCCCTCCAGTAGCGAGTAATCAGGTTCCAGCTGTCCTGGGCCAAAATGTGGGCGGTCAGTGGGACATGGTGGCATTTCCTCGTCGCCTGTAAGGACGGTCTCATCAGTCGGTGTCTTTCGGGACACACCACCAGTTTGTGATAGAAAAGGGGGGGGTCACCCATATTGTATAAACCTTGATTAGTTGTTGAAAGTGGCTTTTCTCCTTTGACAACCTGCTGTGTACCTCAACATGCAAACCTATGAACAAACGCACAATAATGAACTTACATCTGGACTCTGAATAGTTATGAATACTGAGTACTGTTACCATACTTTTTTCATAATATTTATTTATAGGTGCTGGACAATTTGTGTGTGCATTTTTTTTTTTTTATGTAATGTTAATGCATTTTATACATTCTTTTGTATGCCATTTTAAAATAATGAACTTTTGCAGGAAGTGCAATTTTCACGTTACATTTTTACACATTGAAAAATAATTGAGCCTACTGTTTTTCACAGTCGCTATAAATCAGGGATTTATAACATGAACCAACAGTAACATGAGCTGTCCATCAGTAGTTAATTGAATTAGTCTTTGGTCTGTGTGGTAGTGCAGGCTGTAATGTTTGCCAGTGTTTAACACGAATGCTTTAGCCAGAAAGCATCCTGCATGTTTGCCGTCGGTCTCTCATTGATGATATGGAACTGAGACATTATGGGATGTCTGACAACAGGCTGGGGAATTCTCTGACCACTGTGACTTGGGTAGCAGTGTGGGGTGTGATGATTGTTTTAATGTGTAAGGTTTAATCTGTTAAAAGCAACTTGTTGCAAATAGCAAAATTGTGTGGTATTTTCATTATTGTCGTCTTCATGATGCCTCTCTTGAGGGTCGTCAAGGCATCATTATTTTTCACGTTCTAAAATAGCAACAAAAAAAATGTAGAGCGTAGCTTCTATAAATGAATTATTTTAAATGTAGCAAAAGGTTCATTGTATCGCACATTCAGAGAATCAAAATAGTAATATTTAAAGGTACAGTGTCCAGTTCTACAGAATCAGAGATGCAGTTTCAGAAAAAGAAGCAGTATTTTTTTAAAAGACTACCCCCTCGTGTCTGAAAATTTGAATGCAGCATGTGGTATACAGTTAGTCTTCACAGCTGTACTTTCTGGTTGAACACTGTGCTTGCTAGTGTAGAAAATACACCCTAATTGACACACAGCCTGTTCCAATACAGCAAACCATGTGGCTCTATGCAGGCAGGGCCAAGATGTTCATGCATTAGGGTTTAAACTGGGTTTTGAGGGAAAAAAATCTAGTTATATAGCCTAGAACATGTTATTAATGATAGAGGTCAGAGGAGAATGGCCACACTCATGGATGCAAAGAGAAAAGGCAGACATGGTTAGATAACTTCTACACTTCACTGTTGTCCTGAGCTGTTATCTGTGAATGCTCCGTTTATCAAATCGTGGAGTGGTTCTGGAGACAAAAGGGTTCCACATAGATCAGGGTTCCCCAGTTCCGGTCCTGGAGGGTCAGTTTGCCGATTTCCCTGTTCAGCTCAACAGTCAGTTGCCAGGTTTAGTGGGTGTGTTTGAGCAGGAAAATCTGTGAACTGTGTGTTAGACTGGTCCTGACATAGAGGGACCCAATGGAGTTACACAGGCTGTAGATAGCCCTTTTTTGCTTTATGTGAAAGTTACACCTTATGTCATTAAATATACAGTTTAAGTGTCAGTGCAAATAAAATATTAAAGAAAACAAATGCTAATTTTCACATGTATTAATGAGCTCAGGTCAGGTTAGGTTGGGGAGCATCTACTTCTACAAGATATTGCCACACCCACTACACAACAAAACACCTGAGGATCTCAGTTGCCGAGCCCCCCAGGCTGACACACGGTCCAGTCCCATCCTCCGGAAATGGGCGTCTGTCTGTCGCAACCATCCCCTTGGCCTGGTCCAGTCACTCGGGTCCTCAGCAATGAGGATCCTGCGAGCCCGATCACCCTCAGGGAAACACGCCACATGGCTGTACTGCCGTGACTGACGCTCCATTACAATTCAGGTAATGTGCCTCATTCGGGACTCCCTGAGCAACAGCTCGTTCGAGACAAAGTCAAACCAGCGGTACCCAAGGATTCTCCAAAGAGACACAGTACCAAAGGAGTCCAGTCTTCATCTCAGTTCACTGGATAGTGTCCATATCTCACAGCAAGACAGGGAACACCAGGACTATAGACCTGGAATTTCATCCTCTTGCAAAGATACTGGGCGCCTCATACCCCTTTCCAGTGACCTCAAGCCCCCCCTCCCACCACACACGCTCTCTGAATTTATCTACTGACTTCATCAGAAGGGTCCCCAGAGACATGAATGGTGCTGCCGTTCTTTCTGCAAACAGGCACACACACTGTTATGTTAAAGGTATGTGGCTGTGAAAGTTAGGGTGCCCACGATTGCTGGTTCAAATCCCATCACTGGCAGGGTGATTTAACCGTTGTGTACTAGTGCAAGACGCTTAAACCCAATTGCTCCTTTATACTGACTTGTAAGTGGCTTTGGATAAAAATGTCCGCTTGTGGGCCAGCAGAAATCATCGTGGGGAACTCTAAAGTCCAGGGCCGGCGTGAAACACGTTTTTAAAAATTAAATGTAAACAGGTGTATTTGTATAGAACATGGAGAATTTAAGCATCTATTCCTAATAAAGAAATGCGTTCAAACACATGAAACATACTCGTCTATTAAAGTACGTATTCAAACCCCACCCTCTGACCAGAAACTATCGCTAGACCTGAGTTTTCCCAAAGCAAATACTACACATCAAGCACGCGGCTTGCCAGCCAATAAGAACAGGCGCCGGCGTTTAAACGCCAGAAGGACCCCACCAATATTCAACTAGTGGGCATATTTCGCTATGACCAATTTACCTACGTTGTAGATCGTCAGTAGGGTCTAGATTTTATAATATATGACGTTTTTTTTAACATATTTATTGTGTATATATTACATTTGTTTTTATAATTTGTTTGTTAATTTAATATTAAATACGTTTTAAAATCGTTCACCCCCATTTGACGTTGGTAGGTTCTAGTGTCAGAGTTCAGTTGCTGCTAGAGTTTAAATCTACCCTTTGTTTTCTGTTCCGTGGACGGGTTCTCGTTCAGTCCATTTAATGAATAAATACAGCTTTCGGAAGAATCTTTAACAGGTATTGTCTTTATGATATTATTGCCGACGTGGTGTTTATGAGTGACAGACATCCTTTAACCTCGAAATGTTTAAGTTAGCTAGCTAGCTGGAAGCCTCCGTTCCGCTTCAGTGTGGCCGCGGTGATGTCCGGTACAGTTCGGCTGGGAATTACTTTCTCATTCATATTAGAGATTTTGTACGATTTTGCAGTATTTGCTCATGAAATATTATTATCTGGCCCAAATCAAATAATTGGTTTATTTTCGTTGGATGTGAGGGCTGTTTTCCTCCTCTCCGTTTTCAGGAAGGCCTGATTTCATTCAATGTGTAGACATCGTTTCTTCTTACCCATTAATATCGTCGCGTTAATAATATGACGATGTACTTGTACATATTTAATATTGTCTGTAAGGGATCGCGAGATTAAATAGAACTAATGATTCATTCATATTCTTTTCAAAATTACACATATTCAGGAACGAAGGGGCGTTATTATTTTCTTGTTTTGCAACTTCTAAATGAATATCATTTTATTAATAGTGAATGTGTTACAGAAGGGACGGAAACCAGTATGCGCCTGTGCGGGGCCTTACTCTCTGGCCCTTCTTTTTCGGGGTGCTGGAGAATTGCATGCAAGGGAAACTGTCACTTGTCACCTGAGACAAAGCTGGAACAGAGATGCCCGTTTTAAGTGCATTTACGGGACAGACTCAGTCAAACTCATTGTTAAGCTTTTTTTATTGGAAAAAAGACTAACTCTTGACTTTCACATACAGAAATGAAATTATCCTTTATTTGCCAGTTGCACAAGAATGAGTGCAGGTATACTGGAATGCTTCTCTGCGTATCTCATCTTGCTGTCCTTTGAGACACACACACACACACACATATATGTACACATGAGAGTGAGGATTCACCTCCATCCTTTGACCTCTAGCTGTTAATCTCCTCCTCCTCTTCTTAGGCTCTTTCTTCACGGTACCAGTCCAGCCAGCACGTGCAGCCAATCCAACAGCCTTGTTACCAGCAGATGGCTGGTGTATTACCCATCATGGACAGCCCGATGGAGGTCATGGGAGAGGTGGCCGTCCCACAGGAGCTCGCTGCCCTGCAGGAGAGCGTGGCTGGGGCTGTGCCAGTGAAAGGTAAACGCTTCCACTTTCCGGAGGGATGTCTGTCATGCCAAGTAGGGGTGGGTGATATGACCAGAATGTGATATTGCGAGATTTTTGGTTAGAATCATGACTAACGATAAAGATCCCAATTTTTTTTATGTTTACAAATGGACCAGATTGGTTAATTAACATTACTACATACATTCCGCTTAACCAACAATTCTATCCTTACAAGAAACGCTGCTTTTAGCATTATAATAATAAACCTAATTAATTACCTATTAAAGTACATATAATACTGTGCTTGTAAAAGAAACCGACTCATTATAGCAGAGGTACTTTATTCGAGTACAAATAAAGATTAACCACTTCAGTCAGTGACTGATTTGTGCAAAACATACTGAGATGTTATATAGGCTGAAATCACTTTTTTACAGTGCACTTTTTTGTGCTAGTGCTGTTTCAGTCTCTGAACACACAGGCTTTGTGTGATAGGCGCTTGCTGGTTTGTTCTCTCGTTATAATAATAGTGCATTTGTAACTGGACATTCACTGGTATTTCAGGCCAGCCACACTTATGCCCAGTCCACTCCTGTACAGCACGTTTGTTTGTAATGGGCTATTTGACTCATTGCATGTCATTTTGGATAAAGCGTCTGCTAAATTAACGTAAATGTAAATGTGCTGTATCATCTTTTGACATGCCTCTCATGAATATAGTCGCAGCCGGGTATGATTAATTATTGTCACGTCATCCATCGATAATGTCAGACAGGGTCGTGTTATGTGGTAGTTAAATGACGCAGAATAAATGTTAGGTTTATGTTGTGTATATGTCTCCATGTTGACGTTCTGTGTACTACTGTCTCATTTGCATGACGAACAAGAACGATATTTCACTTCAGTGTATGACCCCGTGCATCATATAGTTGAAGTCGACAATAAACGATGCTTTGAGTATATTTATATGCAGATGCATTATGGACTGATTTGTTTGCCCTGAGCGTTGGATTAATGTAAAAATTATGCTGCCAGACTGCTTAGTGCCCCTTCTTTAATACTCACTACAGCTCCAGCGAAGGGAAAACGAGGCAGAGCTGCCAACAAGGAGCCCAAAGCCAAGGCAGCACCTAAAGCCAAGGCGGCACCTAAAGCCAAGGCAGAGCCCAAGAGCAAACCTGGGCCCAAGCCGAAAAAGGCCAAGGAGGACCCAGGCACAGGTAAGCAGGAGAAGATTGACGAGGCCTTCAAGAAGGTCAAGAGGAAAGTGGACCGCTTCAAAGGCATGACTGAGGCGGAGGTCATGACCAAAACCCTGCCGGATATTCTCACCTACAACCTGGATTTCGTGATTGTAAGTTTAAGTGTGGACGCTCTCCCCTGTTACAATGCGTAGGTGTTATATGTGATTTTTTTTTTTTTAATTTATTAAGCTGTGTCTTACAGATCGGGATTAATCCGGGCCTTATGGCAGCCTACATTGGACGCTGGTTTCCTGGACCAGGGAATCATTTTTGTAAGTAACCGCAAATTTATTATTATAATTTTTTTTGCATTATTAAGCTTCATTTTCATGGAAACTCTTTTCCCCCCTGACCATAAATACACTGTGGTAGCCAGAGACACATAATTTCTGGGAATTGGTACAGAAATTGAATCATACTATTAGATTCTATTACAGCACTGTTGGGTGCAGTGTGCACTTATGCCATGAAGTAAAGTTTGTCTTTAAAAGACACATTTAGCTAATAACTGTAGGTGATGCAGGCTGCACAGCATGATATATATTGATGCTGCCTGTTGCTATTCTTGTACGAAACCTTTCCTTTAGCCTCTTTACAGCTGTAATTTCAAGGGTGGTAGTTTTATCACCACAGTTTCAAAATACCATGGTATACCATATTATACCTTGCTAGCCTACGTGTATTAGCTAAGCATTGCTCTGTATTGTCATTGAATAAACCGCACGTCTGATTTATCCCGATTAACCTGAATGTGGTCCCACTGTCACTCCATTTCTGAAGATTAGTGTCCCAACGTGCTTGTTAAAAATGTCGTCGTACGTCCTCACCAGTCAGCTTAAAGATGCGCATGTCATTCCCTTCAGGGAAATGTCTGTTCCTGTCCGGCATCAGCGAAGTACAACTCAATCACATGCATGATCAGATGCTGCCGGAAAAGTATGGCATTGGCTTCACCAACATGGTGGAGAGGACCACACCGGGAAGCAAGGATCTGTCAAGGTAACGGGGCTGAGAGTCGCCAGCTTGAGGTGCTCAGTCTCAGTCATGGCCTCTGAGGGGTGACTTTCTGTTTATTCCAAACTTTATCACAGTAAAGAGCTGCGCGAAGGAGGAAAAATTCTGGTGCAGAAGTTGCAGAAGTACAAGCCTCTCATAGCCGTCTTCAACGGAAAATGTAAGTGGCCTGAGATGAGGACTCGCAGCTTTGCTGCAGTAGAGCTTCTCTGGATAGCGTAATGGCTGTTTAAGTTGACTTAAAGTTACCTTCCTTCTTCTTTAGGTATTTATGAAATGTTCTGCAGGGAGATCTTTGGGTCTAAGCCAAAGAAGCTTGAGTTTGGCTTACAGCCACTGAAGGTCCCAGATACTGAAACGGTAACGTATGTGCAGCATCACTGCAGTCCGCAGTCACACCAGCACTTTGAAAGGGTAGTTTTGCAGGGACTAGTTACACATTGCAGAGGTAAATCCATTTCTATGTCAAAGGCAGAATCTTAATGAAGTTTTAGTTTATTGTAATGTTTTCTCAGTAATTGTCCATCTCTAGGGTTTGTTGTGTCACAGTTTCGCCGGGCAAACGGGGGTGCAGCTGCCCCCAGATGGTTGACAGCCAGTCTGCTCTGCCCCCCCCCCCCCCCCAAACCATCTCGCAGCTGCTGTACCTAATGCCCTCCTCGAGTGCCCGCTGTGCCCAGTTTCCACGTGCCCAGGACAAGGTACACTACTATATCAAGCTGAAGGAGCTGCGAGACCAGATCAAGGGTATGGCCCGGCCCCAGGAGGTGGAGGAGATCCAGTACACCTTCGACCTGGGCATGGCCAAAGGTGAGCGGGCCCTCTCTGGGCGTGTGTCAGGGCACCACCTCCCTGTGGGTCTTCCTTAAAGGGATGGCCTCAGGGACTTTTAAAGGCCCCCTCTCCTGCTTACACATTTTTTTTTTTTTTGCTGGTATATGTAATAATATCTATGTCGTACTTCCAGAGGAAGCCAAGAAAATGGCTATCAAAGAAGAGCAGTACGACCCCGGGTACGAAGTGGCCTTTGGCGGTGCCTATGGGGAGCCGGGACCTGAGGGGGTGCCACTCAACGGCCACTGCAGCTTCGCAGGCCCCGGGGAGGGAGGTGAGCTGGCGAGCTTTCTGTGTGACGTCAACGGACGCCTTGCTGAGTGGGGGGGTCATTCTTCCAATGCAGACGCATATCACTTAAGACATCCAATGAATGCCTTTATGGTCATTGCACAAGGTACAACGAAATTGGGAGACTATTTGTCAGCACAAATACAGAAAAAAACAAGATTAATAGAATATTAAACAATATAAGCAGATATATAAACATAAAAGGAGTGTAGAGAGTATAAATGTAAAAAAATAGGGAAAAAGTAGGTTTAATGTCAAATTATGAAGTGTTGTTTACTTGGTCAGCCTAGCTGGATGTGTGCGAGTTATCAGTATCAATCCTTGGCTAAATTTCTCTGTCATATTCCATTTGTTATTAAAGCACCTCTTCTTGCTTGGATCTTCTATTTCTGTACAGCGTGTGCTGCTTTGACTACATTCAGCCTTTTAATATTTCCCACAGACTCCAACCCCGAGGGTTCAATTTCTCCCCCAGCGGTGGGTCAGGTCCCCGATGGCCGGTGGATGACACAGTCATTCACAGATCAGATTCCAGACATCGGGTCCAATGGCAGCACATAGCCCTGCCCTGTGGGTGGAGCCTGCATGGAAGTGGGTGGGGCCTGTCAGGATGTCAGTTTGGATACTGCACTTTTAATGCAGTGACTTCATGAACTGCCCGGTTCTTCTGTCTGCTAGTGGTGATTGGCTATCCATGGGCTCATCTGAAATGCTAAAATACCTGATGACCAACAGGCATGTTTCCCTAAACCTTCCCCCTGTTCATCTATTTTTATCCTATTGGTCTACACTGTTTAGGAAGTAGATTGTATTCTTACATTTTAAATTCATAGTTTTTTTTTATTTTTATTTTTTTTAGAGGGGATAGAACATTTTTCGCAAGGTGCTATTTCATTCACGTTGCAATTTCACTGCTGACAGAATTCCTTTTAAGGTTATTTTTCATACCAGAATTGATCAGGGATTTACAGTAATGTGTGATACTCAGCTTTTATAATACAATATCATTACATAATTCTGTATGTAAATGGTTTCTTTTGGTATCTTTGGTACGTGTACTGCAGCAGTGCAGTAACGTTTAGCTGGCTTTTCCGTTTAATGCTCTCGTATCCTCCACCTGGTTGTGATGCCTGTGTGGTGGGGAAACGGGAATCTCGTTCTGTCTGCCGGGACAGAAATGGCCCCACACCTCAAAGAGCACAAGGATGTCACACTGCAGTGCAGTTCGTCTAACTTGGAAGTTTTGCGTATTCCTTAATTTATGTTGTGGTATTTCTGCGATGTCCACAAGTGTTTCCTTAACTGTTACAGTTGTGTTAATTCACAGTTTCTGACAGGAAGAGGCAGCCCTTCCTTATGTGCACAGTACCTGAATCCACGAGACATAAAAATGGATGGAAAAATGCAGTGCCTTTCGAAACGGGGGTTTTTAAAATGAGCATGGCATTAACCAAGTTCCTGTTCCGTGTGCTAACAGTAAGGGGGAGCACTGCATGCTACAGTGTGCATCTGACTGTACGCAGGCTCTGCCCTCACTGCAATTTAGTAAGAACACCTAAATTAGCCTTCTTACGGCCTGAGATGCACTGTTTTGCCGTCTTTCCTCCCTCAACATTTTATCTGTATTTCATGCTAGGTGAAGACATTTTTTGTGTAAAAACTGAGCATTCTGTGGGTTTTGGCATTTTTAAATTTTAAAGATTTTTTTTTATAATATGGGGTCCGTGTAAATGAATTATGGTTCATAAGGAAAGCATGACCAAATGTTTTAAGCAGTTTGAGTGATATCCGTAACCCGGCAGACGCAGGACACAGGGAGGTGGGATGGATGTGGCTGAGGGCAGCGGATCGGCAGGTCATGTTTTTAAGGCATTTCAACTGGAAGTTTTAAGGTCATGCTGAGATCTGATTATAGCAGAACAATGTAGATGTAAAGCACTGGCCTCGTAGCCCTTTTGTATGTTTATTTTTAAGCGCTTTTGTGTTCAGGTATTTGTTTCTGAGGTTAGACAGAGTACCAGCCCTATGGCAGTGGGGATGCCAGTTCATCTTGCCACCAGTTGTTACAATGGGGACTTCCTGTGTGCCGAATTTGAAAATGGTGCTTGGAATTAAAATGGCAGCTGTCGTGTGTTTGTGTACATCATGAGCAGAGTGATGTAATGTATAAAACACTTTCTCAAAAACTAGGAACAATAATAAACTTTTGGAAATATACTGACGTCCCATCTGTTTGTCCATGTAACCCAAATAAGGAGCAGGAAATGCAGGAGCTCAAAGCACATCGGTGTTAATCAGAAAATCTAACCGTTATTGGTGATCTTTGTCTGCTGGTTTTTATATCTGAAACCTACAGATGTACTGGAACAACCTTCATCATGTTCTCCGAAAACGGGCCGGTTTCCCCCGAGTTTTCTGAATGCATGTAAGGAAACTGAAGGAGAGAATTAACTTTTGCAACTATAGGCAGATGAGCTGCTCAGCTCTGCCAAGTGGAGCAGAAGGACACACTCATCTGTTGGGTCGTACCAGTAGGAACTTTTCCGTGGGGTCTGGAATGTACCATTTCTCCCAAAGCTCCCTGTGTACAGATGGGTAGTCCCAAGGCTTGAACCGTCCATTCCAGTGCAGTAAGTGGGCTTCCTCCAGCAATCTCTCTGGGTAGCGCGTGTTGGGACTCCAGCCTAAAGAGTGGAGCACATAGGAATGGATGGTTGTTGCACAGGTGGAGGTGACCTTTGAGTCCATATTGACTTTAAGCCCACATATGTTTTTATTATTATAGATAGATATAGAATCTTGGAGTTAATAGTCAAAATTATTTGCATGTTTCCAATTGAGTTTTTCCTTCCTATTCCTCTTGCGATATCCAGCAGCATTCCTACTGCTTTTTAGTATCTCCTCTGGACTTTCTAAAACTGGGCAATGTCCCATTTTTATACTTCAGGAAGCACTTTCCCGAGAATGAGGCTCACCCAGGTGTCTGACGTGCCAGAGTGGCGGGAGGGCTGTGTATTTCCTGTAGAAGACGATCAGCATCGGCGGAGTGGCCACGCCACCCGCCATTGCACTGCTGTACAGGTTGTCCCTGGGGGAAGAGCATGTGGTCCGCCGGTCATGCTGGCGGGTCACGGAAGAGCGTTCCCCATGTGGATAAGCGTGCAAGATGCTCACCTGAAGTTCTGCTGCATCCATTTCTCCAGCTGCTTGGTGATCTTCTGCCGTCTCCACTCCTCGACGTCGGCCACAAAGACCCCGGGGTTGAAGGAGCAGTCGTTGGGGTTGATTCCCAGGTCTCTCACTTCCTGCTTTCTGTAGTCCAAGAAGCCCATGTATGTCGTCTGGAAAGAAACCCATAAATGACTTCCGTGCATCTGCAAGTGTAACTTGGCAAACCACAGAATTGGGGAGGAAAATGCGCTGGCAGGCTGTTAAGGGGGTATGACTCCTGTGTCCTATTGGATCCTCCAATGTCTCAGACACGAGCCCCGCCCCCTCACCCTCATACCTGCTCACAGTTACCTGCATTCCGATGCTGCGCACCATCTCGTGAGTGGATGGTAGGTCACAGTCGCTGGCAAAGGCTGCTGCATGGCCTGGTTCCAGCCTGGTCTGGTATAAGTCCTGGATGTCACCTGTTTTGGGGTAGGAAGAACTCCAACCAACCAACTCCACTGCTCCTAAGCGACATGTGGATGTTTAAAGAGCAGATCCATCTCTAATCCTGCCAGATGCCACGACTCAGCAGGCTGGCGGTCTGCAGTGCTTTGTGCAACATACAATTGAGAATTCAGGGTCAGACAATCCTTGGAGCAAATGGGGGTTCAGGACCTTGTTCTGGGGCCCAACGGTGAAATCACTCTGCTGACCGTGACTCAAGTTCTGTGCTATCTGCTCAGGCTAGAAGCTGGGAGGGAGCAAGAATGTGGACTGTCCATGGGTCCCTGAGGATCGGACTGAGAGACATTGTTCTAGCACCTCATTTAGTGGATGTGAGCTCAGTATGAGGTCTTCAGCTTGCCACCAGCAGCTTCCACAGACGGGGAGTCTCCTTACCTTGCACAATGACATCATCGTCCAAATAAATGACCCTCTTGTGCTGGTTGACGAGCAGTGGCAGGTAGAAACGCGCAAAATTTAGCTGCAGAGGAAAGGAGTTGGAATCAAGGTGGAGACCATGAGGAAAAATTCCATCCAGAAACCTAACCCAGGTACTTCCTGCTAAATCCTGCAACCCTGACTGGGAAATCAACCAGTATAATTCCTATACAGCTGCTGGATCAGATATTAGGCAACTGCTTGCTTCACTGCCCAGGAATAATTTTCCTGGCAGGGCTTGACGTTTGCCCATAAAAGCCACACGTTTCATGGCTAAGGAATGGACTTCACGGGTAACGATGCAGATCTGATCACACTACAGTCCAGATACAGGCAGTCCCCATGTCTAGCAGTGTCTCTGCTCCTTATTAAGACCCATTGTACGTAACAAAACTTTTAATACAGCAGAATTTAAGCTGCCTGTAAGTCGGACGTTCTTAGCCCAGTGACTGCCTGTGCACATATATTCCCTGCCCCAAAAAGATAGCAGTTTACGTATACTGGTACTCACTGGGTGGAGGAGGTCTGGACGGGCAGAATCAGGCCTCACTTTCCCTTTCAGAGTCATGGGGTTGAACTCCACAATCTTATACTTGATGTCCTTCAGAGCAGAGTTTTCTATATAATCCCTGTAAATATCCAGAGGCCAATGAGCCCTGACCATCCTGCATGATGTGCTAGTCGTCACTTAATAAACTACTCTAAATGTTAAGACCCAGAGTTGATGATTAATCGGTAAACTTTCATTTCTGATTCTGATCCTGCTCTCAGGCATAGACGTAAAAAGAAACACATCTTTCTCAGTCTTTATTCATGCATTTTGTTCTTGGGTATATTGCAGAGATGCCCGATAGAGAAAACTGGAGGGATTTCACGGTCACACGGTACTTCACGTGCTGCACGGCGTCCTGCAGGGTGATGATGTAGAACAACAAGCTGGCATCCGTGTTCCCGCTCACACTGTTGATGGTTGCCATGGTGGTGCCCACGCGCTCCTTTGCCGCACAGATCACCACCGGGATCATGCCCTGTACCTCCGACGCCTCATGCCTGACATCCAGGGGGACCGGGGAGGGAACGGGGCCTGAACAGTGTGGGACGTACCAACACAGCTAGAGGGTATGGCCAACTATCTCAGGGCGACCAGAGGCCTGAGGAGCAGTGCGGCGAGAGCTGGAGCCAAGCGGTACCTATGTGAGACGATCGCTGATGAGATCTGTGCACCCCCTTGTACAGGATGGTGCAGACTATCAGGGCCAGCAGCGTCAGGAGGATCCAGTTGACTGTAGAACGTAGAAGGGATGGACCAGATGAAGGTACAGCTAACCGACCATCCAGAATATGGCGCACGTTCCAAGTCCTCCTATCTCTCTCCTAAGGACACACTTAACGACGCCCTGCTAGTCCTGCACCTAAACCCAGGAAGATTCCCACGCACATTCAGTCTGCAGAAATCCAGCTCTTCTGGAAACCTGGAGATGGCGTTTTACAAGCACACTTTCCTGGGTATCTCATGGTCTGAGGTTCAGAAAATGTTAGAAAGCCCTGCTTGGAGTGAATAATGCGGTCAGAGATGCTCGCCTTCTGGTACACCCCCACCCCCCAACAGGCACAAAGCGATGTTCCTGAGTGAGAATTCCAGGCCGGTGGGGAGTCTGTGAATCTCACGAAGCAATGTCCGCTTTCCGGAAAAATCTGCTACGGAGCTAACGCCACTTAATCAGGTTCAGTCTTTTTTTTTTTTTTACCTTCCAGCTCTTTCCATTCGCGTTAAACCATTAAACTAGCATTACGTTCCCTGTCCTTCGCGGTCTTGTTCCTAGCTGGATTTTTCAGGTGAGTAACTGATTCTGAAATATTGGTTTTCCTTGACTGATTATCCTATCGTTTTAGAATCCTAAAGGTATACATACATATTACAATCAAGAGTACAGGTCTGGGTATGACACTGTGGACATGTCCTTACTAGTGGGAGTTCAGGGGTGGGGATCGGGGTTGATTTGGTCCCTACCGACATTAAAACCAAACCTAGACCATTGCTTACAAGGTATAATACAAAAACCTTTCATATAGTTATTAATACAAAATTGATCTCACTTACTTCTTCTCAACAGAGCCATTCTTCGTCTTGTGACATCTGCAGAAATACACCAAAACACAGTGTGAATTCATACTTAGTTTCCTTGACATTTGAGTAAGCACCAAACTTGCACCAGTTACTCATATTTGTCCCTTATTTATGCTGTATAAATTTCTTTGGGCTGGCCATAAGGAAAAAATTCTAGCTGGGGGGGCATCTATAATACAGCATAAATAAGGGACAAATATGAGTAACTGGTGCAAGTTTGGTGCATGTAGCCTTTTCCCAGCCAGAGTTGGATGGGGTGGGGGAGGCATTCTGTGGCAGGGTGGCTTGCTGTAAGCCCCCCCCCCAGCTAGAATCTTTTCCTTATGGCCGTGCCCAAAGTAATTTATACAGCATAACTAAGGGGTAAATATGAGTATCTGGTGCAAGTTTGGTGTATGTGGGATTGTCCCAGCCAGAGTTAGACAGGGGGGGGGGGCATTCTGTGGTAGGTTGATTTGCTATAAACTGCCTCCCCCAGTCTTTTTCTTATGGCTGGACGACTTGCAATACGACTTGTTAGGTGTATTGCACACACGGGGTTTAGACTGAGTGGTAAAATTTTGCTGACTTTTGGTCTGTGGATCGATGTCAGATTATTTCCAAGCGTGACGGTGCTGAGTATGAAGTTAAACGCAGTATTATATTATACGACGACAGAATAGAAGAAAATTTTCAGCAGAATGGATTCAACAAAGTATCAAAAATATCTTTCAACTAAATCAGATACTTCTTGCGACTGAAAGCGACTGTATTTGCACAGACGAGCATTGTCGAGAAGAAAGGCATTACTGTAGCGTTTTAATGAAAAAGCTACCGTCACATTTGTGACGAATTACAGGAGGTTGTGAATGATAACTTAAGGTTCGAATGTAAAAAGACATAATAAACAACTCCTTTTTTCAGTCGTTTAGGGCAAGAAAATGAATTTACAGCGAGCGTTCGCTTCTGCTGTGCTGGAGAAGCGACTTTGCCTTTAAATGGAGCGATGACGCCAGGGGAGGCAATCAGTGGCAGGGGGGCAGTTTAGGGCACAACACCGGCTCGTACGATCCTCGTGTGTGCCACGCCCCCTGATTATCCAGGTGTGCTTCCCTGATCGTACCCAGCTGTGTCCGATTATTTTCAACCAGTCCTGTCTTTTTAAGTCCATGTCTTGCCGAAGTCATTCGGCTGTCATTGACGTTAGTCTACGTCTGATGTCTCTAGTCCATAGTCCTTTGAATAAACCCCAGTTTCCCCGACTTTGGACTGCCTGCCTGATCCTTGCCTGCCTGATCCTTGCCTGCCTGATCCTTGCCTGCCTGATCCTTGCCTGCCTGATCCTTGCCTGCCTGATCCTTGCCTGCCTGATCCTTGCCTGCCTGTCTGCCCGTGCGCCTTACCCGTGTTCAGCGAAAACGTGACAGAGGCGTATTAGCTTTCAGCAATCTGATCTAAAGTATGGGGAAAAATCTCGAAAGATTAGTTGGATCGGCTTGCAGTAGTTTTGATATATAGATGCAATATAATTTTGCATAGTTCTGAAATTTATAATTAAATACAAATTATTCATTGTTTTTAGAGAGGGCACCTCAGTCTGGACCTATATTATATGACTCTATTTAAATGTAAAATCCAGAGAAGCTGTTATGAATCGGACAGTCTCGGTTGTGTTCCTACTTTCCAGAAAGTTACGCCGCGTGGCTCTAAGCAAAGGAAAGTCGGCCAGCATTATGACGCTGTAATGCATTTTTTTTATCTGCCATTGCCTATTCAACATGAAATGTCGTATTGTTGGCAATGTGAATGATCTCTTGTGCAGTCTTGCAGAGATGTCTGCCTTTTTATGTTTTTTTTTTGTTCTCGTTCTCTTTCAAGGTTAAGAACTCTCATAAGGGATACATAAAATCAAGATAAATTCATTAAGTTGTGATTGAGCGATTTACCTCATGCCGATCGTGTCTGTGACTCCGTTCAGTCTAATCTGGAATTCCTAGGACGGCAGTGCCGGCTTTCTGCACGCTTTCTGCCAGCTTTTTCACCAAAAAAGCCCTATCGGCAAGCCTCCCTTTCATTCTGCACATGTAATCGACAGGTTTTGAGTCCGCTCCAATAACTCGACGTGCACGAGAAATCTCATTTGCAATTAAGTTTAGAGGTCAGAATCAGAACATTTATCTTACCACTTTCAGTCCGGTTGTGTATATATATCCATATTTGTAATTTGAACATGTGCAGCCACGCCAGCTTTAATACGATTGGTGAAACAGGCCAAAGTTTCCAAAATAGGGTAAAGTTGCAGAAACACTATTATGATTATAATGATTGTTTTTATGATTTCGTTGAAAGTTGACGGGGGCACTTCTGTCAAAGTAGAGTATTTTAGCACTTTAATACTATGCCATACTCGTCTTTTGTTACACCACTGGGTAACTTCGAGGGGTGGACACGTCTCAAACAGCAAGACACGGGATATGCAAAGCTATTCCTCCACAAAAGAGGCTTTCTCCCAGTTATTCTGATTTTGACTGCGACTGCATTTGCCTAAATATCCCGTTCGGTTTGAGAAGCGACCTGAATACAGCTTACGTGTAATTCCACATACGATCCTGCACACAGACTGTTCGTTAAACGTGTCGGTTTCCATTTCTTCTCTTCTCCATTGCTCACAATTACACTTCTATTTTAACACGGGATATCACTGTCCTGGCTATATCGTTCATAGACATATCTTGCAAAAACGAGCACTGTTCAAGACAACCAGATAAAACCATCCAGCAAATGATTTATTTGAGCTTGGAACGTCCAGTCACCTACCAAAGCTGGTGCGTAGATAATGCTGGCAAGTGAACGTCAAAGAACTAGTCCAATTTTCCCGAAAACACAGACGAAGTATCCATAAGAATCACCGTGCTGATCAAAAAGAATGAGAGTCTGCGACATTTACAGCAGCCGGCCAGCTGTTGCAGGAAATCCTCCCCAGATGTGCCGAACTCAGCGCTGCCCCAAGACTCTCGGATGGGCGCAGCTCAAAAAAGGGCTTCGCGTTAGACGGAGCGACGAAGTATCCTGACACTGCCAGTGATTTGCATGGCGAAAACCATCACATGTGGCTCAGATTTCTATAATATGACTACGAAATGATACATTTTGTGTAATTTACATAAATCGCGGATAAAAACGTAATTAGCTTGTAATAATTGATAAATTAAGATGGTGTGGATCAGATGTCCATGTCTAAGAAGTAAACATTGGGATAAATAATATATCTATTATGTTGATTTGGTTAAAATAGGTAGTTTGCTGTTGTCTGATCGTTTACTTGCGCTCATAATGAAATGGTAAAGGGCTGTGGCCAGTAACCACAAGCAATTTCTGTAGTTTGAGACATATGTAAACAGTATTGCGTTTCCACTGCATTATATTGGCTGGCCAGTTCTACAAAATCAAATGCAACTGTACTTCCAAGACATAAAGTGAACGTGCTTCGTGCCACCGCGTTTGCGGTGGGTCTAGTTTCGTGTCACAGATTAAACAACAGAGTTATGTTTCATGAAGGCACATGTTCCGATGCCCCGGAAATGACGAAAAAACCAAACCCGTCACCCAGTCATCGGTGTATATTGTCACAAATATGGATCAACTACAGTTTACGATGCAGGTTATTGTCCTCCTAACCGTGCAGACAATATGAATGGACCGGGAAGGCGGTCCCCCCAGTGACGAATGCACAATTGCAATATGGGAAGGGGGCGGATCCAGCACCAAATGTCTACCCTGCACGGCCACAGATTTCACCTCTGCAAATAGGGTTGAAACGGGACCATGGGTACCGAAGGACCGCTCTGGAAAAAAGTTCAGTCTTTCACCGGTCCGGTTCCGCGATCCAGGCATGGGCATAGGGCCGTGGCCATCCGGGAGCTGATCATCATCTTCGGGGGAGGGAACGAAGGGATCGCCGAGGAGCTGCATGTTTACAACACCGGTAGCTGCATCGGAGGGAAAGGGGGGGGGGTCGCAAGTAATTTGAATCAAAGCGGGGATGAGACTGGTGCTTTAAAAAAAGTTTTCAGCCAAACATATCGGCCTTATTTTAGCTAGCAGCCGAACTCCCGACGTTTTGCCAACTAGCCTCGGTCGTGTGCAGAACAAAGCTTTAAGGCTGGATGCCTAAATGACAGAGCTGCTAGCGAGGCTGTACGGCACACACAGGCTAGCGATAGCAGAGTAGTTATTGTTTGCAGGATGCACGTAGTGGCTTCGTGTGCGGCTTAATTATTTTAATGCACCTTAATAAGGTAAATTTGGACGGCTACCGATATTTCAGAATTTAAGGCTAAAGTCGAACATGTTTACACTCTTAGCAGTTATTGTGTAAAGTCTGGAACTGAAGGAATACTGTGGTTACCCTCGCTAGAGAAGCGACCGATTTATCAGCCGAAACAACAAAGTAAATCGTTGCAAAGACACTGTTGAAACTAACGGTTGCGTTACTTTGTATCGTTTTCCGTGACGTTTTTTTGTTAGTTTCGTATTCTCAAGTTGGGGGGGATTTTTTTTCCACGTCCGCGTAAATCTTAATAAAACGATGCTAGTTCTTACTCGCCAGGCGTGCTGAATATTCATTTTCACGTATCCCACTTGTTTTAAGTGTTGCAATAATGGCATGTATGATTTTATTTAGGAAATAAATATTATGCAACAATTAGCAAATGAATCATGTGAATTCGCGTGTTTATTCAGCATTGCATGTTTTTAAGGGGATTACCTAAAATATGTCATTTTGTACAGAGCGTGGCTATGAATTTCATTTGAAAGCAAGTGTGCAGTCGCTGACTTGACTCCCTGTTAGAGAAGGGCAGAAAGCCGTTGTACAGGAAACCCGTAAATTACTGTTCTGACGGCGGCCTCTCCGTGGGGACTCCCAGTGTCCAGACAATGGTTCCTGCCGGCGGTGCGAGGGGACATCCCCCCAGGCTGCGCCGCCCATGGCTTCGCTTGTGAAGGGCATCGAGTGCTGGTCTTCGGCGGGATGCTCGAGTACGGAAAGTACAGTAACAGCCTCTACGAGCTGCAGGTGAGCCGTTTCTAATAAGGCTGGAGACCAGTGCCCACTCCTTTGTTATTATGCATAAAGTTTTACATTCGTAAGCTGTACTTTGGGGTAAGGTTTTGGAGGTTTTTGTGTTAAAAGTAATGAAAAATTGGCTTGTTTTTAATTAAAATAATTGGTTTACGATTTATAGTTGTGTGCTGTTTAAAACTCAGAGGTGAACATTGCAGATCCAGAAAATAAAAATCCAGACTTAAGATTTTGTTTGAACCAACCAGTTGAGCATGAAGAGTCACAGTCATGGAGTTAACATCTGGCTGGTTGAATGGTCTGGATTTTCACTCTCTGGACCTGAAATGTGTTGGAAAAGAACAGAGAACATCTCGAATCCTAACGGTCTGGTGGTACAGGCCAGCCGGTGGCTGTGGAAGAAGCTGAAGGCCCGGCCCCCCAGGAATGGAACGCTTCCGTGCCCCCGCATCGGACACAGCTTCACCCTGATAGGAAACAAGTGCTACCTGTTTGGGGGTCTGGCTAATGACAGCGACGACCCCAACAGCAACGTCCCCAGGTAGGAGCCCATGGGCCGCTGCAAACAGCTTTTTAAGCTCCATCTCATCCAAAAAATATCAAACGAACACCCGAAGCATTGTTCCCGTTCTCCTTTAGGTACCTGGGTGACCTCTATGAGCTGGAGCTCCAAGCCTCGTCTGGGGTGAAGGGCTGGAATGTGCCAGAAACAAAGGGTTGCGGCCCCTCGGCCCGGGAGTCCCACACCGCCGTGGCCCACTGCAGCAAGAGCAGCTACTCACCCAAACTCTACGTCTTCGGGGGGATGAGCGGCCAGCGGCTGGGTGATCTCTGGCAGCTGGACGTCGGTAAGGTCCCCTGCAGGTCGTCATGGTGCCCTGTCAGCTGTCAGTCTACTCAACTGGCGCACTGCAGTCCACATTCAGACCGAAAGACAGTTTAATCTGGATTTAATCTGGATAGTAACTGCACACAGCTCAATGGGGGGGGGTGCTTTCACTTCCTTGAATAGCTTACAGATAGCTGTATTTTCCCTTCAGAAGGGTCTGTATTTACAAGACTCATGTAATGACCAGTTTTGTAGAATAGATTCTCCTTTGTAGATTAAATGCTATGACCTACTAGTGCCGAACTTGGTTACTTAACCGAATTCAACAAGATGGACAAAAGTTGTGGAAAGGGTATGCTGGTTACTTTGGCCTTTGGCAGAATCATCCCAGAGAATTGTGTTTCTTCCAGAAACCATGACCTGGTCAACCCCTGAAACCAAAGGTCCGCCCCCTTTTCCCAGAAGCCTTCACTCTGCCAGCGTCATCGGAAACAAGTAAATAAACCGCCATCCGTCCTCATGTTGGAACATTAGGTAATGTTGTCACCTTGAAGTTGACCAACGTCATCCTCTGCTCTGGACAGGATGTACATCTTCGGGGGCTGGGTCCCCGTGTTGAAGACCGATGACAAGCCAAATGCTCTGGGGGAGGAGTGGATTTGCACCAACTCCCTGTCTGTGCTAGACTTTGGTCAGTGTTCCCTCAAACCTCTCCCGTAACTTCATGACACCATCAGTGTGTTTTGAAATCCACGCATCTCATTTTCTGTCAGTCTTATTGCTAAATGAATTTGATACTTAGGTTTAATATTAAATACCATGATTAATGATGATCAAGTTTAGAATTGACTTGCAGCTGTTTCAGACTTACTGACTGTCACTGGGTATCATGAGCTGTCAGTCAATCTGTTTTCCCGCCTCTTTCCTGTCGGCAGACAGCATGACGTGGAAGAGTTTGGGACCCCCAGAAGCAGAGGGTGAGGGGCTGCCCAGCGGCCCCAGGGCCAGAGCTGGTCACTGTGCCACCGCCATTGGCTCCCGCCTTTACATCTGGAGCGGCCGTGACGGATACAGGAAGAGCTGGAATTGCCAGGTCTGCTGCAAAGATCTGTGGTACCTGGAGACAGGTGAGAGTCCCATATAGATCAGAGGTCAGGGCTGATGGCAGATCCGCTGCGGGTCATAGATGGGGTCGTGCAAATAGCTAAATATCAGTTAGTTGCAGTTACTAATTATTTCATAAAAAATATTTGGAGATTGTATGCTTATGTGGGAGGTAAACAGGATAAATCTACCCTGTACACAAATATTAGCGTACAAATTACATGCATGCATATATATATATATATATATATATATATATATATAAAAAATTACACACATACACGCATACGTTGACCTATGGATGGAAGCCATGGAGAAAATGAAGAGGCAACTTTATATTTTTAAACAAATCTGCATAGTTAGATCCTGGTTTAGTCGTGGTTCTACTGGCAGAAGGTTATGCCCAGCAGCAGGCTGCTTCCAGGTTAAAAATTTCTAAGACGGCAGCACACAAGAAGCAGGAGACACTGGGAACGGGCAGAAACCAGTCAGGTAAATGGTGGAAGCGACTTTGTAATGCCGGTTTTTTTATTTATATAAGATAAGATAAGATTGCCTTTATTAGTCCCATGGGTGGGAAATTTGCGTTTTACAGCAGCAAAGTGGACAGTGCAGCAGAAATAAGCAGAATGCAGAAAAAATGTAGAAAAAAAATCAAGTATCAAACAATAGAAATAAGAAATATAAATAAAATACAATACAATACAATACAATACGGTATGTGCCTTAGTGTTTGTTGTGAAGTCTGATGGCAGATGGAAGAAAAGACCTGCGGTATCTCTCTGTCGCACACTTTGGATGCACCAGTCTGTCGCTGATGGAGCTGCTCAGTACTGATAGTGTGTCCTGTAAGGGGTGGGAGATGTCCTCCAACAGGGAATGTAGCTTAGCCAACATTCTCCTGTCGCTCACCACCTCCACTGAGTCAGGGGGACCTCCCAAGACAGAGCTGGCTTTTTTAATCAGCCTGTTCAGTTTTCTCCTCCCCCCAGTAGAGATGCTGCTGCCCCAGCAGACCACAGCATAGAAGATGACTGACGCCACCACAGAATCATAAAAGGTCTTCAGGAGTGGCCCTTGCACTCCAAAGGACCTCAGTCTGCGTATATATATATATATATATATATATATATATATATATTAGTGCAAACCTACTGTATGTTATATAGCCAAATCACAGTAGGCTAAACATCGCATAGTGATCTCATTAACATGGAGTTGCTGTTGGAATGCATGGCACAGATATTCAGTAGCAGTGTCTAAGCATCATCGTGCCAATGAGCAGATGAGATGCTTTGACTTTGTGAGACATTGTGTCTGTGCCGTCTGGCTAGTGATCTAGTTATATGGTTTTAATGTTGCCGATGAGACACAATGCGAGACAATACAGCTGTCAAATTTGGTCTGTTACTGCACCTATGATGTCACCCATTCATTGCCGCACCGTAAAGGACTGATGACGTTAGATCACACACAGGAAATTAGAGCAATAGGTTGCATTTGTTCATTAATAATTTCACGTAAGAGAAAAGTAATGAGTATTTAAATATCAGTACTTTTAATTACATTATTTACTTTGAAAAGGCAATTAGTTGCATTACTCGTTACTGCCAAAAGCAGTGGAATTACATTAACGCGTTACTGCCAGCACTGATCATAGATTGAGGCCTGGCTTGAATACCTCGTTAATATCCTGTGTGAAATGTGTGATGGAGGGGTGTTTTTAGGACTAATGTTTGCGTGGATTTATTTGGGTAGAATACTGTCAGTATAAGATTTTCATAACAATATAGGTAAGTAACAAGAGGAATTATTCTCTTTAATTTCCTCTTGGCGTGAAGAGAGACCCTGTACCGCAGCCCCTGTCATGCTGGTTAAGGCCACCATCAGCATGCTGCATGTGGCATGGCGCCCCCTACCTGCCACCGAGAGCTACCTGCTGCAGATTCAGCCTGTTACTCCCTCCCAGCCGGTGCCTCGAGGTTCTGCCTCATCGCCTTCGGGTCAGCAGTCGGGTCATATGCCAGGGGTGGGGGCGGACCCTAATAGAGGTAAGGTCTGCATTGGTGGCAGTATGTAGTCTGTAAAGGTGTTGAACATTGCATAGGTTCTTGCAGTTGAAATAGATGGAGTTACCTTTTTTGCTAATTGCTTATAGGTTGCTTGACGGTCTCTTATTTTTGTACCAGAGAAGCTATGGTGGACTTTCAGCTTTAACCATTTCTGTTTTTCAGGCGTTCCGCTTTCCCAGGGTCTTGCAGAAGTACATGGGATCTCTCATCAAGGGGGGAACATCGCCCCTTGTGGCCAGGTCAGGAAATGGCGGGTTTTTCTACGCATATACTCAGCCCTGCTGGTTTGATCTTCTCCATCCTCATGACGCCTCCTGCATTGCTGCTCTAGGGACTCTCATCCGGCAGATCTGAGGAGGTATTCATGGGTGTGCCGAATAGCAATGTGAAGCCCTCGAACCATGAGCCAATGGACACTTCAGAAAACAGCTTTCTTCCAGGGACGGGTATATTCATCGTGCAGCGTCCATTTAATCAACCACCTCAGCTTGTTAACAAAGAGATGATATGTAGCCATACATGTTTTTATATATAAAAAAAAACTAACTTCCCTAAGAGGAGAACATTGGTTATTATGGGAATGTACCTGTCCAATGAAAATACAGGATGTCTAAGGATCTTTGCGTGTATTTGTGGTGCAGCCTGATCTTTGACCCCCCCCCCCTTTGTCTACGGTGTCAGTTACAAAGGAAGACAGATTGGACCACACTGTTGTCGATCCAGTTTCCATGGATACAGAGGATGGAGCTCAAGGTATCATGACACTGGGTCCTGAAGAAAGTTAATCTGTTTGAAGTTTATGATGAAGGGAACCTGAAAGGGTGGAAGGGGCATCACAGCACAGTCCGGTGTTAAGCCATGGGGTTACAGGGTGGTGTTTTTTTTATATTGTTTTTAGATCAAGGTCACTGTGTGCCAAATGCTACACCAGGAACCACGGTTTCTACATCCAAGACCCAAGCAGGCCTGGTATGGAACAATAATGCTAATCGGTGTAGACTTGCATAGAATAGAATAGAATAGAATAGAATAAACCTTTATTATCCCACGAATGAGAAATTTAGGTGTTACAGAGCTCTTGCACAAAACGTAATATAGAACAATAGGAGCAGGTAGATACACAAAGATATAAATACAAATGTACAAAAGTTTTGGAAATAAATAAAGATGTACAGAGATATGTACAAAATGTACAGAGATATGTACACAAGTGCGGGGGTGGGGTGGGGTGTGAATGATCCTGGTTACAGCATGTGATATGTCAGTTAAACATATATGAGTAAAAAAATACTCACGCTAAACTGTTATAATGTCTGACAGCCGCTGGTAAGAATGACCTGCGGTAGCGCTCCTTCCTACACTGTGGGTGTAGAAGTCTATTGCTGAATGAGCTGCTCAGAGCTCGTACAGTCTCATGCAGGGGGTGGGAGGTGTTGTCCATAATGGATGTTAGCTTAGACCGCATCCTCTCATCCCCAACCTGCTCGATGGATTTCAGTGGGCAGCCCAGGACAGAGCTGGCCCTCTTCACCAGTTTGTCCAATTTCCCCCTGTTCCTCTCTGCAATTCCACCACACCAGCAGACCACAGCATAAAAGATAGCAGATGCTACCACAGTGTCATAGAAGGACATAGCATAGCCCTCTTCAGTGCTATTTTGCTTGTGTGTGTAATATTTCCCGGTTTTCCGTATGACGGCTCACTGTCATTCTTCTCTTCAGGTGGCGCCACCTGGTGGTAACCTGTGTGACTCCACGTGGTACGACGTGGGACTGTTTAAAACCCTGTTCTGCGAAGTCACCCACTACAGCCTTCCGAGTGAGAATGGCCAGGCCGTGCCGGTGAAGACGCCCGATTCTCAGGACCCTGAGTGCAGAGCGAAGCAGGAACTGGCCCCCGGGGTCCTTTACAGGTTCAGGGTGGCGGGAGTCAACTCCTGCGGACAGGGGGACTTCAGTCCCCTAGTGGAATTCAAAACTTGCCAACCTGGCTTTCCTGGAGCGCCCTCTGCTGTCAGAATTACAAAGGTACAGCTACTGTATAATCTTTTTTGGCATGTCAGATTTTTTTTTTTACCTATTTCACACAACATTTAAACATTAAAAATTAGGTTTCTGTAATAATGGATGTCATTTTCCACCCCCACCCCCCCCCCCCTGCCCCAATCTTCCATTCTAGGCAACTGATTCCGTACACATCACCTGGGAGCCGCCTACCTCCCCATCTGGAAAAATCCTGGAATACTCCATGTACCTGGCAGTCCGGAAGTCCCGTTCGAACAGCACCACTGTACCACTAGACTTCATCCGGATATACCGAGGCACCAAGACCGCTTGCAACGTCACCCAGACGCACCTGAGCAATGCCTACATCGACTGCTCGGGCCGTCCTGCCATTGTCCTCCGCATCGCCGCCAAGAACGAGCAGGGCTACGGTCCCGCCACGCAGATCCGGTGGCTGCAGGGTACAGACTTCCCACTGCTTTCACAGCATGCCACTGGGCGTAGGTAGGGTAAATATTTCAGGACAGCGCCCCCTGCTGGGGAAGTCAGACTCCGAGCCCCACGCTGTCTCTGCCTGTGCAGAGATTAGAAGGTGGTGGCCGAAGGAAGGAGATGGCGCCAAGACGAGAATCCCAGCCCATAATCAAGAAGAAGCAGATATTTCGGGGCTCAAGCAGCGTTTGCGTAGGATCCCTGTTGTTTTTATGTTCTAATTTACCTGTCAGTAATATCACCCCGCGATTAATGCTCACCGTAACGCATAGAACATTATGAGTGATCGTGAGTTTAATTTGTCGGGTTTTTACATTTTTATCATTGGATGCCGACGAATTTTGCATTCAAATACAAGCAGACGGCGTAACAATGCGAAGCTGGCGGGATACGGGAAGCAGAAAGTTGCAAATGCGTCGAGTCTGTAAGCTGTACACTTTGGAGAGGATGAAGGGGCGACTCGTTTTCCCATTTATCCTCGTCTGAACAAGTCGCAGCATTACGTACATCCACTTCGGCATGCAGTTGTAATGTTGATCTCTCACTTTCAACTCCACCTTAAAAGAAAACTTGCTAAATCGTGGGCTGTATTGCTAGGTTTTTGCAACAACTTTTTTAAATACTGTTTTTTATACATTGCGTGTACGAACACGATCGGTGGCGTTAATCGTGTGTCACCTGTATTTTAACTTAATTTCTTTTCAGCAGAGCTTGTGATTGTCAGAATGATAGACTGGTTGTCCTCTTCCATTTCACAACTGACCAGCGTTCCCCTTCCATTGACCTTCCTAGCGTAAGGTTCACCTCCCCTGCACGTTACACTACTACAACCCAGTGATTTGTTGGATTTTTTAAAAATTTTCCCGATAATAGAGAGAGAATCTGCGTTAAACGGAGAAAAGAGGTTTAGAAGCGGCATCCGATTGGTGAACCAACTGCTCCACTTTGTGTGCTTTTTAATTTTTTTGTGCCTTATCGTGCAGCTCCACCGTGCATTTATCGTATGGGATTCACTGGATTAGATGCAGTGTTACGATGTGAGCACCGGTGGATGCAAGGTTGTTAGCAGGTTGTGCCACGATTTGTTCTGGCCTAGAAACTCTTATTCCTGCGTGCGGTCAATCAAAGGGATATATTCCTTGGGGGGGGGGGGGGGCTGTTCACTTTTCAGCGGCTCTCTATCGTATTTAGTTGTACGTACGTGCAATAAGAGATTTCAGTCAAATTCCGTTTATAAATTCAGCTTTGATTATTTACTCTGAGTAGGTAGAAGTAGGCCTAATATTTTGCTGTATGTGCCAGTTATGTTTTCGTTAAGCATGGAGGTTGATCGTATGGGGGAGTGTGCAGAAGTGCAGTTTTAATCATTCGTATTTATCAGGCACCTTAATTATCAGTGTACTCGTGCGGACGTTGACTTTTGCCAAGAGACCGGAGACCTTTATTAGAATCTGTGTCTCTGTATTACTTTGAACGCGCATAAAAACACAACATTAAAGGTGTAAAAGGCTTATTTTGTTGGCTGATTTGCCGAGGTTTCCATGTGGAAGGGGTAGCAGTGACGGGCATTGTCTTCCAAACACACATGGGTGGTGTGTGGCTGGATGGTACTCCTAGGCCGTCTTAACCCTCCCCGATCCGTTATGTGAACTTACACCGGGGATGCCAGTTCCATTTATCAATCGATTTCCACATAGCGAAACCAGATGGGCCTAGTGACGGGCGTCCTGCCATGTTTGTACTATCCCTGAAGCTGATTGGCTTTAGGGGTTATCTGAGGATGGAGGAAACCTGCGGTAGTTCCACAGAGGCTGGATGAAGCCGGAGCCGCTTCTCCTAGCGGACGGCCGCATGTGACAAACCACAGTGTGCGTGTCCCTAACCGTCCGGTGGCTCCCAGCACATGGTGCTTTCCCGTTAGTTTGTTACTTTAATTTTCTCAGATGTCGGCGTGGTTGTAGTCACTCAGCGACCGTGTATGTATGTACTCCGTTAATTTTAGGCGGTGGATCTGTGCTGTTTAAACCCCGATGTCCCAGTGAACAAAATGGGGTTGAAGACAATGTCGGCATCATCCGTAACTGAATTCACAACGATGCAGGTTAATGTAGTTTTCTTTCAGGATTGCTGCCATCCACGGACGTTGCGTATGAACTATTTTGCGCAAAGAGAGAAAATCATGTAAAACAGGACACGAGCTAAATCTGGCTCTTGCCAGCGCAAGTAACGTATCAATATTTGATCACGAAAAACAATAAATTTGATAAACCGTCATGCCTCGTTTGTCACTTTCGTACTCTTGAAATGAACAACTTATAGAGCAAACTGGCTTAAGATTTTTCTTCTTCAATCCCCAGCAGGCATTTTTTTTTGTGAACAGATGTGATAGTCCAGTCTGGATCTTCTAGACAGTAGATACTCTGGTGTCCAGGTGTGATGACTAGTTGCTGTGACAGTGGCATCTTGCAGGAAGATTTGGTGTCACTGGCTTATAGTAAGGTTTCAGGTAACAAAGGCACAGCGGTCAGATTTTGGTGTCTCAGAATTTATTAAACCACACTGTATATTCACTCAAATTACAAAAATTCTGTATCAAATTAAGAGCACTCACCCCCTCGCTATTCGTCTAGAGAGGAAATGCCTTTTTTTTCCTTTTAACATAAACAGGGACATGTAATCCCACCCCTCCCTTCCTTCATCACACCCCTGCAACCCCCACACCCTAAACTTGGATAAAACTCCAAACCTGCAACGTAGAAAACAGAGCAATGGAAATAGTCAAACTAAGTACTCGATTATCAAAAAAAAAAAACCACTACTGACCGGCTGACTGACTTTTAGTCCCAGTTTGAAGGCAACTCACACTTACTATTTTGTGAAAGGACTGAAATTTACAGGCTTCTACCAACCCGTATAAAAGTGCCCCCCCCCACCCCCCACTGATGCCTGAATTGCCTGCCCAGGACCCAGCTGCTGCCTCGTCTCCTGGGATGGATCTCGGCGTTCGTGAGGACGAGTCACATCTCGTCACGAAAACTGAATCTGCTGCACCCCCGGGATCTGCGAGGCGGCAAGAAGTGAAAAGAGGTGGTGGGCTTGTTCATTATCATCCAATGGCTGACAGGTGAAGGTTCTGGAAACCCTCCTGACCCCAGGAGTCTCACCTGCTGGTATGATGTGGTGTAGACCATCACGTTCTGAGTCTGCCCATCGGTTGTTATGAGTCCTGCAGGCAGTTGGTTAGCTGAAATCAGAGGGCTCGCTTTACAGTGGGACTGTTTAAGCAACAAGGATACCCCCCCCCCAGCATTCAGACAAGACTGATATACATGGGCTGGTGTCCACTCACCAAAGCTGTCGTCTGCAAGCTCCTCTCCAATGCTCTCTGACACGGGCACAGCCGTGATCCCCTTCTCCCCCTTCATTGCCTGGAAAGCCAGAGTGGAACATCCTCACATGAATCTCACATTTCAGATTAAGGAATGAACCAAAAGAAAAGTGGAAGGGGGGGATTCTTTCGGAGAAAGTAGATTCCCAGGAAAACAAGAGTATGCAAGATCTCTACAGCGGTGTTTCCCAATCCAGTCCTTGGGGACCCACCGACAGCCCACATTTTTGCTCCCTCCCAGACAGTTACCATTTTTGCTCCCTCCCAGACAGTCACCAATTTTGCTTCCTCCCAGCTCCCTGCCACAGTCCACATTTTTGCTTCCTCCCAGCTCCCTATTGGTCCCTCCCAACTCGTGGACCGGACTGGGAAACACTGTGGGCGCAAGCATGGGCTTTAAATCTATTCAAGATTTTCTTGTCACAGAGAAGTTAAACCCCTTTTCCCTCTGGTCGAATCTAAAGTAAAATCTAGGGCAATAGGAATGAATCCAGAGCGAGGACACTGCACACCTCTCTGAACTTCTGCAGGTAGAGCTTCAGGGGCTCCACGTACATGTCGAAGCCCAGAGTGGACATGGCGAACAGGATATCCTCCCCATTGATGGTCTTCCTCTTCTCTTGGTGGCAGCGCTCGCTGGCCTCTGAGGTGATGAAGCTGATGAACTCACTCACGCACTCCTGCACACACTCCTTCGCATCCTTAGCGATCTGGGGAGAGATGCGGCAGGGATGCAGTGGAAGCAGAAAGAGCAGTGAGGAACCTGCCCATGGGATCGAAAGGTTTGATCACGCTTCTGGAACCCTTCAGGCAAACACTGATAGTGCCTACCGGCCGATCAAACTTAGTTTAAAGCCTGTACGATTATTGCTTATTTAGGAGTTAACGTGGGGCAGCTGTCGGGAATGGAGATAAAGACGCGCATCTCCCAACGTTTCTCCGTGGTGGAGGTCTGAGGGACAACTGCAGGCTTTAATTTCTACTCTCCTTAGCAGAAACAGCAGTGGACTTGGGGATTCCCTGGTATTTATGAGTAATAAGCAGCACCTCCCATGAGGACGTCAGGCTGAGTAAGTGAATCCAACGGGCCAGTTAACTTTGGAACGTGGTATCAATGTTCTGATCTGAGGGTGTAGCGCCCTCTTGTGGCTGTCCCATAGCAAGCGAGGGGAAGGTGGGGAAATAGCTTATTGAAGTCCAGGACAAGTCAGGAACAGGCTGCCGCAAATCATATACACTAACACGTGGTCCGGGAGGGGTACCTTTCCGCTTGGGGGGACGGCGTTCTTCATGATGCGGGCCACGTTGGCGATGGGCAGGTAGATGTCCTGTTCGCGCAGGTTATCCTTGCTGCCGTTTCCATCCTCATGATCATTCATCCCTTCCTCTCCATCTTCTTCAGGGCGCGTGCAAAAGATGGTCAGAAATTGTGTGCTACACAGAATCTAAACAGCCTGTTTTTTTCAATACATTTAAATAAACGGTAAACACGCTCTGGTTAATAAATCAGGATTCGTCTTCATACACCGTGACAAGAGATCAGTTTCAATCTGCTGGCCCCCCGGGGCATCAGAGTGATCCCCTTTCCCTTCAAAGACAAAGCAGCTGGTTACGAGATGAAAAACCCCGGTAATAATCCTTACCATCCTGTGACTGCAGCACGAAGTGGCTCGACTGCATATATTCTCCAGCGATGCCCAACTGGGAGGCGTCCGTGGTCGAACTATCTCCGTCCATCTGCGAAAACAGCATTTCGGCGCTCCGTGACTATCCTTTATCAGTAAAAAAAAATCAGAAAACACCACCCAGCACCTCGTCCCAGGTGGCTTAAAGTTTTGCCCGCGGCGGGTTAAGGCCGTGCAAACGCTTTCGGTGCCGATGGAAGTAAAGGATAGTGGGACGTGTGCTTATGGGGCGATGCAATGGATGAGTGGAGCAGGATCCTTGCATGCACACAGCGCCCGTATCTCCTGCACCGCCTTTGTTCCCACGCCGCCCTGCAGGGATCGCGCGACGTAGCGCGCAAACAGATACATTGACAAACGAGGGCGCCGACCGCAAGCGTATTTCCAGTATCCCGGCTTACATTTCGCCTATTGCGCCTTGTTTTTTTTATTTTTGTTTTTGAACATTTAAAACATCAGATGCATAAAAAATATCCGATGATTCAGCCAATTACACGCAATTGTCACAAGCTAGCTAAAACACCAGCTACCTGAATCGCTGTTAGGAAGGTCGGGGGTAAAAAAGAATAAAGCCAGCTTTAACCGTAAGAC
This sequence comes from Brienomyrus brachyistius, assembly GCF_023856365.1. Classification (NCBI taxonomy): domain Eukaryota; kingdom Metazoa; phylum Chordata; class Actinopteri; order Osteoglossiformes; family Mormyridae; genus Brienomyrus; species Brienomyrus brachyistius. Next base: position 21,805,846 of record NC_064535.1, read on the forward strand.
GTTTAACGTTAATTTCGCACGCTTAGCTGACCACCAAGCCCGGAAAACGGGCTATACGTTTATAAGCTCCCCCGAACGGGGAGAACACATCCAGACAGAGACACGACGAGCAGGGGATCATTAAAAAAAAACGGACTCACGTTTCAACCAGTCGCCCTTTCGCTCAAACAGAAGCGTATAAAATAACCGTGCAATCCGTGTTAGCTGTCCATGTGCAAAACAGTCGCTATTGCTCGGCGCCAGGTGAAGATCTGGCAATGAAATGCCCGTGCATCAAGCCCGGGCCTGCTGTGTGTCACCAAAACCCGGACTGACACCATGGCGTCGCGCAGAAACTTTGTTAATTCCGATCTCCCCTCAATACTTCCTCCAGCTAATGTCTGATTCACACCGACAACAAATAAAAAAGACAGTCGGAGACGGACATTTCCATTCGAGCTAACGAGAAATCGGTTAGCAATCATTGGCCGGAGAAAGACACAAACCTGCAATGCAGCCCTGGTTGGTTACCTTCTCCAAACGGCCGTTTGGTTGGACGGAAAATGGCTGCGAAAGAACCAGTCCCAGCGCGGAGCCGCGCGTCTTAGCGCCCGCACCCCTCCGGCCGCCAGGGGTCGCTGTCCCGCCGCACTCTCGCCTTCTGCCCACAGCAGCGCCTTTGTTACAGTCAGATTTGACTGGTATAGAGCGTTGACGGAAAACGCGGTTCTGTGCAGTGAATAGATTCGTTTGATTTCGTTCAGAATCGTGAATTGTTTCGTTAAGTAGCATGGATATCCCCGGGGGGTCCCTATCAAGTATTATATATATAATTGATGTTATAAATGTTTATTATGTATATTTTATTGTATATTAGGTTCAATGTTGATTATATTGTACAGCATATACCGACCTTTTCAGACCTCTTTGTATCGGTACATCAGAAGATGGTGAAATAGAGGCCATCTCGGTGCTAAACGTGATCTAGTTCACCGATCACTTACGTGAACGAACTGAACGATGAATCACCCACTGAACGATGGTAGCAAACTGAACGTCAGCGCTGTGACCAGCCCAGTAGCCAGAGATGTATTTCGAGGGGGTTTCAAGCTCGTTATTTTGATATATGGCGACGTGCATCTCCGTAATCGAGAATTTCTTTTGTTTAAAAGATTCGTTCAATAAGCACGGCGTAAGTCTAGGACAAAGGCCAATATATAGTTTAAGGAACACGAATTTTCATTCTGGATTTATCTTAAGTACACAATTTATTTCCTTGAGGGAAGTTTGACGTTTGTATACAGTGTAACTCCCTTACTGTACTACTGCCTTTGCGAACATTATATCGCCTTACAATTATTTTTAACTCGGGGGCAGGATACTTTTATTCTGTTATGTGTTTTTACCTTTATCATATATCATAGCGTCTTCACTGTGTTTGTTTTTTTTAATATACAATGCAACGTGTTCTATTTTTAGTGCCCCATCCTTGCCTATATATTTGTTATATGTTTGCTTTGTTTAAATTGCTGGCTTTTAAAAAATCTAAATAAGCTTATTTTAACCAGTTCATTTATGCATGAAAGCCAGTGTGATTAATGCCGCTTGCTGCCATGTAAATATATTTGATCACTGACAGAAATATACACATATGATCCAAAACATCATGACCACCCCCATGTGAAGCACTGTGCATGGAGCCCTGCTACATGGAGCAAAGTGGCCGTGGATTGAATTTGTTGGTCCAATGCGTCCAATAGGTGCTCAACACATACCCGGCCGCATGGGTGTCCTTAGGTCTGATCACCTGGGGCTGTAGCCCCAAGTATTTTAGCCTGAATGCCAATCTTCCTACAGGAAAAACAAAAAGCCAAACCCCAGGTATCCTGATTTAGCCCCTAATCTTTTCAATAGCTAGAAACTCCCTTGCCTGGTTGTCCACATGATGCACAGAAAACAGGATTCTTCGGACCAGGAGACCTTCTTCCATTGCTCCAAGGTCTAATTCCGACGCTTTCTTGCCCATTGTAGGTGCCATCGACGGCGAACAGACCAACATGGGCACTCTGACTGGCATTGATGCCTTGTATGTCGCAACCCATTACTCCTGTAATCATCATCAAAACCGTCTGCCATTTGTGTCACTGAATCCCTCCTGTTGGTTTGTGCCACAGAACATCCTGCATTGATTAGTCTTGTCCATCCAACACCAAGTTGGTAGTTTGTGGTTTTTCCCTCCTCGGACCACTCACAGTAGGTACCCAGCATGGCTGACCATGAGCCCCGCACAAGCCATGCCATTTCAGTCATGCTCTGACCCAGTCATCTGGCCATAATGATTTGGCTCTTGCCAAAGTCACTCAAATCTTTTCCCTGCCCATTCCTTCTGCATTCAGCATGTCGATTATGAGTACTGAATGTTAGCTTGTCATTTAATATATCCCAGACCTTGACGTGCACTGTTTTTACCAGGTAGTCAGAGTTAATCGCTTCATTTTGGCAAGAGGTCATAATGATTTGATTCATCAACATACCTGTATATGGATTCCTATCACCTTTTATGTGGAATATGACAGTGTCACATGAGGCTGTTCCTTGGGGAATTTCACTTACAGCCTTTAAAAAAATCCTCAAAGCTATATAAATTATAATAGGAGTTGAATATGCCAGAAATAATTTGTCAGCAACCATGTAAAATTTGTGCGCTGTATATACCTTAGTTAATGTATGCGGTAGTCAATTGACTATCTGAGTGTACCACTAGATGTCGCCAATTCACCTTGGTGAAGGAGGAATGGTTCCTTTTGTGCTCATTATGTAGAGGTTTCAATTGCGGTGCACTGTTACACGTACTGATTCTGGATCAGTCGGCGATGTGCATGAAATGGGGTTGATAAATGGGGTTGAATAACTTGTTCAGACAACGGCTTGGTACCTGTATGGATAAAAGAAAGGTTGTACAAACGCGTACAGCTGCACTTGCAAGCATACCGTTTGTGGATACGAATACTTGGACGTAAATCTAGCCTTACCTACATTGATTATTTTTTGTTTTGTGATGGACTTCGTCAAAAGTCCCAATCTGAGTTTTGACGCCTTTTTAATAATCTAAACTGAAACGAATTGTTTCCAGAACATGTGCCAAAGATAGCTGCGAAATGGGAAATTCGGTTCGGAAGGGCATTGCGGTATTCGTGGACCAGACCCGAATCAAAAGCGTGCAGAACTCCGCGCTAGGTGGGTGAACAGGTTACCGGAAATGTGGAATTGACAGTCCGGCGTGTTAAATTTCAAATGGGAGCTTTATACAGTTTACTTTGTGCTAGTAGTGCATGAAATGCTTGTTAGTTGCAAAATGCCAGGAATTATACAAAGGTATGCTTTAAAGTCTCAGAATATTCGTTGTCTAAATGTTTGTGTTTTTTCAGTTATACTATAGGCATTAGAAAGTTAATAAAGTAACTTTTAGGTCCATGTTAGTAATATTCGATATGTAAAATGTATTACACATTATAATATGGCCTATATGTAAGAAGATATAACATGTAGCCTAAGCAAAGTTTTAATTGCATGGCTTAATTAACCGTCATTTATAATTCTTAGATGGAAAGCAGTAATGCAAATGCAGCATTGTTAGAAAACACGCTAACGAGAATAGATATGGTGCTGTATGTGAGCTTGCTGGTAAACATTTTATCAAATAATCTTATTATACAATCTAATATCATACCATGCGTGCTTATTTTTAAAAGGCTTTTAAAGAATGGGAAGAGTTCCCAAACCAAAAATCACACTAGTTTCCAGAAAAGAATCCCTCTATCCATTTACAAATCATACTCTCGACTGTAGCGCAGCGGACGTCGCTACCCCTGCCCGTGTTTCGTTGCAGGTGCGGCTGCGGCTGGACCTCACCCGCAGCTGAAAGGTGGCAGGCAGACGGTGGAGGGCTATCTCTGCAAGGGCAGCGTGGTCATCTTCACCGGGACAACCTGCTCACGATATGCCCAGGTAAAAACGGAGAATTTGAAATAATGGCTGCAGTAGTATATGTCTATATATTTACGTGTTGCAAGGGACCTTGGATAGGGAAAGGCTTCAAGGGAACAACTTCCCTCCCATGGAAATTTATGAAATATGAACACTGGCTCTTCCTATATTCCCATTAATTTTACAATAATTTTATGCATAAATCCATCCATAGGTTAATAAGTCTTACAACCACTTATCCAGTAAAGGATATTGGAGCATATTCTGGGTATTACTCAGCGTAAGGCATGGGAACATCCTGGACAGGATGCCATTCCTCTGCCATGTTCACACACATATATTGGCAATTATGGGCAATTTAAAGATGCCCGTTTGCCAGTTTCAACCCTGGAGGTATGCGAGGGCAGTGCTGCCCGCTTAGCCGGCAGGCCACCCTTGTGTGGAGATAATGTTTCCGTTTAAATGCAGATGGCGTCTTGCTTGTAGTGCCTCTCCTCTGGGCCAGTGGTACTTTCATGTTCCCTGGTTGGTGTGTGTTCCCACGTAATCTGCGCTCTGAGCCACACTAGCTCACTTCAAAATGTTGTCTCCTTTTCATTCCAGCACTCAGAGGGTCTGGGGGGTGGGGGGGTGGGGGGGGGGGCAGAGCCCACGATGCCAGCTGTGCTCTGAGACACAACGCTGCCTTTCCTTTTATGTAGGTGAGCGAGACTCTCACACTGGCTGGTACCTCTTACTTCACCGTGCAGCTGGATCAAAGAGGTAATCTGCACTTGTAAAAGAGGATAAAAGGGTAATGAATTCTGTGGTGTTCTGTGCTGCCCGCCATCATCATCCCTTTAAAGGAAGGAAGTGCATATAATCACAGCCGCACTTCCCCTTGTGCTCATTAAATGTATATTTATGCTGAAAATCATTTTGCTGGCCAGTCTTCTCACTTGGACAGATGTTCATTCTAAGCATAGTAGGTGTGAATCCAAGTGGCTTTCTGGCAGCAGTTAAAAGAAATTTTTTAAAGTTCCTGCAGCATTTACAATGTGTTTTATTAGAAGTGTGGATAGCCTGCAAGATAGTTACGGTCTGTGTGATTCCATGGGACAAACAGGATATCCAGTGGTCTGGACATGCTGTCAGTGTCTGTGTGATTCCATGGGACAAACAGGATATCCAGTGGTCTGGACATGCTGTCAGTGTCTGTGTGATTCCATGGGACAAACAGGATATCCAGTGGTCTGGACATGCTGTCAGTGTCTGTGTGATTCCAGGGGACAAGCAGGATATCCAGTGGTCTGGACATGCTGTCAGTGTCTGTGTGATTCCAGGGGACAAACAGGATATCCAGTGGTCTGGACATGCTGTCAGTGTCTGTGTGATTCCAGGGGACAAACAGGATATCCAGTGGTCTGGACATGCTTTCAGTGTCTGTGTGATTCCAGGGGACAAGCAGGATATCCAGTGGTCTGGACATGCTGTCAGTGTCTGTGTGATTCCAGGGGACAAGCAGGATATCCAGTGGTTTGTACATGCTGTCAGTGTCTGTGTGATTCCAGGGGACAAACAGGATATCCAGTGGTCTGGACATGCTGTCACTGTCTGTGTGATTCCAGAGGACAAACAGGATATCCAGTGGTCTGGACATGCTGTCACTGTCTGTGTGATTTCAGGGGACAAACAGGATATCCAGTGGTCTGAACATGCTGTCAGTGTCTGTGTGATTTCAGGGGACAAACAGGATATCCAGTGGTCTGAACATGCTGTCAGTGTCTGTGTGATTCCAGGGGACAAGCAGGAAGTCCAGCATGCCCTGTGGCAGCTCACACAGCAAAGATCACTGCCCGCAGTGTTTGTGAACAAGAGCTACTTCGGAGATGCAGAAAAAATATTCCAGGTAACTCACAAGGCTACAGAGTATTTCGCAGAATATTTTTTTCATTTAGTTTTTTTCATATTTGTATCATTCCCTTTTCAGTGTAAAAATTGAGTGGTTTAACTTGACTGTGTGATGTATTTAGTGTCAATTTCCATGTTGATTTATGCAGAAAGTGTAGGTAAGCAGGTCATTAGTCATCAAATGACATGTATGCTTCAAATTCTAGCATCAAATTTTATATGATATAATTAGTATTTACTGGCATCTTGTCCAGGTTGTACCCCAACCCTTTGCTGCCTGGGATCGGGTCCAGGCCCCCCCCCCCCCCGTGACCCTGCCTATGATAAGCAGTTGGAGGATGGATGGATGGATAATTACATTATCTTCAGTCTTCAAACTGCTTATCCTGGCCAGGGTCGTGGTATGCTTGGAGCTAATTACCATATCTGCAAATTATAAAAATACAAGTGTTTGTTTCGTCCTCGTGTGGCATTATTGGATGGAGTTCATCGTGCCTGGTCCGTTTGCATACACAGAGCGTATGCTGTCCGTCGGCTCCCCAGATCTGGCCTGACTCACACCCACACTGAAAAATCGAGGGAAGCTAATTTCTAAATACTCCTGCTGACCGTCAGCGGGCATCCTTGCCAGGACGAGACTAGCTTTGCCATGGTGCTGGGGTGGCGAGTTTCATGTGGCCTTCACGATGCTCATAGGCTCTCCCCAAAGCCCCTCTACGTGAACCCCCCCCCCCCCCCCCCCATCACCATGATTAGAGATCTGGATTAGCCTTGCACGCTTTAAAAAGATGAAGTGGATTTCAGGCCCCATGCTGGGTCACGTTTGTCAGTTGATCAACCCTGTAGGATACAGAGATCTTAGATCACAATTAGTGCGCGTGACCTAGTCTGCTCCGCTCACGCATTTCTACTGGCCGGCCCGTCATATAAAGATATCATATTCACCATATTCCCAAAGATTGACTTCCATCCCAAACATTGCAGCAGAATTCCCGGGAATGTGAGGGAATAGCGGTTTGTTGTATTACTATGCCCCCCCCCCCCCACAGATGCACAGGGACGGGACGCTGAGGGACCTCCTTAGGACAGAGCTGGGAAGTATCTCTGAAGGCGGGTACGACTATGACCTGGTGGTGATTGGTGGTGGATCTGGAGGCCTAGCTGCAGCCAAGGTACCCCCCCCCCCCCTTCACCCCCGCAACCGGGGTCTCAGTATACAGTTTCTACCCTGAGAAATAGCTTTAAACATTTTCGCTGACTGCCTAAAATTATTGCACAGTGTTGTGTATTAATACCCCTCGCTTAGTGTTTGCGCTGCTAAAATATAATGTAAAAGTAACTTAGTTGTTATGTTGTCTCTGGGGATGTGAGGACGTCAGTCTCTCAGCTCATCATTGGTCCCATTTCGGTCTCCTCCTACAGGAAGCTGCCAGCTTTGCCAAGAAGGTCCTCGTCCTTGACCTCGTGACCCCTTCTCCTAAAGGAGCCACATGGGGTGGGTGCCATTGGCCCGGTCGCCATAGAAACTGGAAACTTCTGCATTTCGCCGGTATTGCCGAATAGCCACCTGACGTGTTGACATCGAGCGCCGCATTTCATGCCACACCCCCCCCCCCCCCCAGGACTTGGTGGCACCTGTGTCAACGTGGGCTGCATTCCCAAAAAGCTGATGCATCAAGCCGCCCTACTGGGCCAAGCGATCCAGGATTCCCGCAGGTTTGGCTGGGAATTCGAACAACAGGGTGAGCAGTAAGGGGCGCCCTCTGCATCCCGGGCTTAGATCCAGTAATTACTCCCACTGCACAGATACGGGACGCTTACAGGTGTGCTTTCATTCACCATCGAAACAATTAACTGTAGCTTCGGGAGCAGATTGAAGGCGTAATTGCAGAGATTAATCTCTTAAAACTATCTTGCTCCTCTTAATTGAAAGAGTTAGTTGTTCCCTGATAACAAATAAATTGGAAACACGGGCAAATATCATTATGACGTTGATAAATATGATTTCAGAAAGAAAACAACAGGTTCAGTTATTTGACAATGGGGTGTAGGGCTGCGGGAAGTGGGGGTGTGATTCATTTTAAATTTCATATCGAATCCTTGTTGAATTTTGGTTCAGTTTGTGTTGTTTATGCAGGAAACCACCACAGAGTGATTTCAGCATGTGTATCACATGTGAAGCACGTGATGATGTAATGAGATGTTTGGTCACTGAGTAATGTACCAGTTAAACTCAAAATCCCAGAGGATAAAGGAAGTCGCCTGTGTATGTATGGGGGGGGGGGGTTTAGCTATATCACTGAAATATAAAGGGGTTATGATCTATCCTTTACGTCTGTCTCAGGAAAGATTTCCTGTAATTGTATGTGTGTAATTAGCTGCATTGGTCTGCATGATTGCCTCCCCCTCCCTGCAGTATCACACAGCTGGAGCTGCATGACTGCGGCCATCCAGAAGCGCATAAAGGCCCTGAACTTCAGCTACCGCCAAGACCTGCGGGATGGCAAGGTGGCATACCTGAACGCATTCGGGGAGCTGGTGACGTCGCATGTTGTCAAGGTGATCATAGAGGCGTGCAGAGCAGACTGTAGGAACAGGGGCTGCAGCGAGACACGTATTTGCCCTGGTGGGGGGCATTTGAGGCGCGATGTATATTGTGACACGTCCAATAACACATAACACATAACACTCACATTGCGAAAGAGTGCGATGTAGGAAAGATTTTAATATTATTTTAGAATGATAAAGATTTCATCATTCAAAATAAGGCTAACACTGCTTAGGGTACAGTTTCACAAAAAAAAACATTAAAAATAACTACAGTCATTATTAGGCGCTCTGCATGCGCAGCAAATTGGCCTCAGTAATGCGCGATTCACGATAAACGATGACGTGCGCGCATAATCGGAGGTTTGGGAATACTCAGTGAATTATACTAACGCTGGAGAGAGAGTGTTCAATAAGGCCAAGATTGTCTTTCAGCTCGGATATGTAACATCCAACATGCTAACTCATGGGGGGTCAACATCAGCCGGGCTCATGTACGACTGGAGCAAAGCAGAAACGACCTCTGCGAGTCAGCCTCCCGCTGGCAGTTAAGGCACTTTGCCAGGAAATTCAGACCAGGCTAAAAAAATAAATAATTACAGCTATAGGGATATTTATCGCTGCAGATATGTGACCGTACTTGGCAGTACAGAAGTCGGGTTTAGTTTATTATGTTTGTTATGGTGTTATATCTTTGATTAATTTGTTTTCCACATTGGTTTTTGCGATGTGCAAATAAGTGTCTCTTAGGTTTTGTTATTCAGACACGCTTGTCAGGCACATTGCCTGTTGTTTACAACTCTTCCCTACTTGAGTTGTTTGCAGTTTCAATAACAGGCTAAGTAAATTCAAAGCAAATTCAGTTTTCCCTGCTGTCCCGCACCATGAACCGAAAACCGAGGCTTGTACCGAATTGTGAGTTTTGTGTGCAGTTACACCCCTGTTACTTTCTGTTGCCCAAAGATGTATTTTTCTCAGGGGGAAGAAAGGGATGTGATTTTTTTTCCCCCCAAGAGTAATACTATATAAATAACTTTGGGATAGATAAAATGTGTACAGAGGGAGAACAGAAAGTTAGGAAAACCATCCATATATAAGGAGAGCTTGAAAGCTTCTCATTCACATGGCTGGGAGCTGGATTATAAACCCAGCTTCTGTTTAACCGGATTGAGTGTGACATATGAGAAATTGCGGAGAACTCGCGTGAAGTCACTCTGTAATTTCACCTGCCAGGCGACAGACGCACAAGGGAAGGAGACTTGCCACTCGGCCTCCATGTTTATCATTGCCACTGGAGAACGACCCCGATATCCAGGCATCCCTGGAGACCGTGAGTTCTGCATCACCAGGTGTGTGGGCGCCCCCCTGTGGCCATCTGACTTACAGCTAAAATGTGCAGGAGCCGTAGTTTGCATCCACACGCACGTCTCCGGCTGCGGCCTTAAGGCAGCGAATGTTCTGGCCTTGATATGATGCTGCAGACTTTCCCACTGCTGTATAAATGAGTCCTGGTAGGTTTAAGTAAAGTTGGTATGTCTACAGCCCTGAGCGTTAGAAGTTAGTTGGAGATGATGTAACTTCCTTAAGATTCTGAAACAGGCGTTGCTATGACTCATAACCGTGGGTAATTTAAAATTAGCTGGACTCTACTGAAAGGTAATCTCAGTCTGCAGGGAAGAACTTCATTATTTGAGCTGTAGAACCTTGGTGTTGTGGTTTAATCTCCCCCCGACCTCTTATCTCTGGGGGAACCAGTGATGACCTATTCTCGCTGCGACACTGCCCTGGGCACACGCTGGTGGTGGGGGCGTCCTATGTCGGCTTGGAGTGTGCCGGGTTCCTGGCCGGACTGGGCCTGCAGGTCACCGTCATGGTGCGCTCCGTGCTGCTGCGGGGCTTCGACCAGAAGATGGCTCAGAAGATCGAGGAGTACATGGTCCTTCATGGAGTCCAGTTCCTGCGGCCTTTTGTTCCCACCAAGGTCAGTGGCGGAAATAACTGGAGTGAATGGTGATTGGCTAGAACAAAGAGACATGGGAAGGATGGGCTATTTGGAGTAGGTGGAGTAAATGCAGGTGGAGGTGGGTCTGATGGATGGGTAAGGAGGGACAAGACTGTCCTCAGCAGATTACAGATATGATACAGAAGGAAGAAACGACTTTGACGTTGGTTGAAATGAGCAAATGATAAAAATCGTGAAAAACACGTAGTCTACAGTACCTTCTCCCTGCAGCAGGCAGCAGATGTAGAGGTAGATGGAGTGTGAGCGCTGCTTCACCTGATTGTGCCTCTTAGATTGAGCAGATCCAAGATGGCCGTCCGGGGAAGCTAAGAGTGACGGCCGTCTCGACCAATGGAAAGGAGACATACGAAGGAGAGTTCAACACCGTGAGTGCAAGGGTTTATGTCATGCCCGGAGTCAGTGGGATGTGAGTTAATGGGGCATAGTGGAATGGGGAGCTGTAAAATTGGTCACTAATTCGCATATTTAATTTAATGACTCCCAGCTGACATTGATTGGCTGACTTAACATTAAATACGGTCCTCTGGATTGATTTGGGGAGATTTGGAAAAGCTGAGACATGCTCCTTAATAGTTGTGTTGTGTACGTAGTTATGTTTGGGCACTGTTCGTACTGTGCTTTTCATACAGTACTTTCAGTACTTTCCCCTTTCCATTGACCTCTGGTAAAGTACCAGTACCAAAAATACCAGTACCAAAAGTAGCAGTACTTAAAGTACCAAAGCAGCTGGGGTATTTTTTTGGTATCTTGGGACGGGCGGGACTTTCTTTCGATTGGTTATGAAAATAGTTGGTTGTACAAATAGCCGAACTCTGAACCGCTGTATTAAAAAAAAGTTACAAATTCAGAAAACAATGATAAATGAAGTAAAAAAGGGATAATATTGGATGGATGGACAAAGGAAGAGATCCAAGGTTTAATTGCAATCTGGTCAGAAAGACAGATACAATAAGATCAGGATGACATGAAAAAAATATAATTAAAAAATATATACGCTAGGGCAGCACGGTATTGGAAACTTTTCAGATATTGTGATTTGATTTTGTTGTAATAATTGTTGGAGTACATCATACAATATACATTTCTCATAAACTCGCCTAGGAGTGATTTAAATACCGAGGATGAAAAATATTTTGATTATTATATATTATTATGATTGTCTCAGAGGACGCATGCAGCGGAGGTTAATTTTTTAAACATATACTGGATAATACTGAAAAGGAACAATTGTTAAAGCTGCACTGCTTTCGAGGCTGGTACCGTATAGATATAGCAACTGTATAGATTTGATCGCCCGTGACTGCAGTGCTGCTGAATCCCTTGTGGTTTTTCCAGGTACTGCTGGCTATCGGACGGGACGCCTGTACCAGGAACATCGGCCTCGACCGCATCGGAGTGAAATACAATCAGCAGTGAGTCACCCCGCCGAGTCCGTCACGGCTCAGGGAAGCACACGCTGGTCGCTGCGGTCTGCCGGGGGGGGGCGCGTCCTGACAGAGGGGACCATTAGACTCATAAATGGAGTGTTTGTCCAATGGACCTACAGCAGGACCACTTTCTGGGAAACTGTGCATTTACCAAACCCCACCATGGAAAGAGTGCGATGAAATGCATCACTTAGGTAACCGGTTACTGCTCCGCATTATCCACGTCTCCTTTACGTGATAGACCCCCTTCAGCGGCTCCATTACAGCTGATTAGTCTGTGGAAATGCATTCCTCACCCTGTAGATATTTTTCCTGCTCATCAGAAGTTTATAATGCCAACACTTACACACAATGTGCAGCATCTGACATAGAAAGGATGCTTAAAATGCAAGAAAAGAATGATTTTTACTTTAATACTGTAATACTAAATGCATACACTACTATAAAAGTAAAATATGGAATGCGTTGTACATGTAATACTGTAATAATATACTATAAAACTGCAATACTATATGTATTCTGCAGTAATACTGTTATATTGAAGTATTGTATTATAATACTATAATGCCAAAAGCATTCTACGATGGTACTGTAAGAATAAATGCATTGTACTATACTACTGTGATACTAAAGGCATTCTACTGTGGTACTAAAAGCATTCTACTGTGATTCTGCAATACTAAGTGAAATGATGGTTTAATTGCCATTTTCTAATAAATACTAAGTGCATTCTGTTGTAATAATACTGTAATAGTAGAAGCATTGTACCCTAATAGTGTAGTACTACTGCATTGTACTGTAATTCCGGCTGTTTGCCTCTGCAGGATTTGTGTGGCTTTCCGGGCCTGATCCAGTCAGGCCCCAAGGGTGGGGTGCGATTCGGAATGGCAGTGCTGTGTCACCCATGGGTGATTCTTCCTGTCTGCAGGACCGGCAAGATCCCGGTGGACGAGGACGAGCGAACCAGCGTGGGTCACATATACGCCATCGGGGATGTGCAGGAGGGCCGGCTGGAGCTGACGCCGGTGGCCATTCAGGCGGGCCGTCTGTTGGCACGGAGGCTCTATGGGGGGTGGAGCACCAAGGCAGGGACACACACGCACACACGTGCACACACACACAGACAGGTTTGTAATTATATCTTTGTGGGGACTCTCCATTCATTTCTATGAGGAAACCTCTAATCCCAAGATGGTGACCTTAACCCCTACCCAGCCCTAACTCTAACCATAAGGAACCAAACAAAATATGAGACTTTTGGCATTTTTAGTTTTTTGATTGCATTCACAGATCTTTGTGGGGACCTGAAACATTCCCCCCACAACATCAAAATACTAAGTTTTTATTACATTGTGGGGAACATTTGGTCCCCACAATGTGAAATCAACATAATCCACACACACACACACACACCTTCACTTTCAATGCATTACCATTAGTAGTTCAAACCCAAAAATTGATTATTTATAAAAAGCAATTTCTTTTATGATTTTTCTTGGAAGATGTCGTTCCTTCTCTGGAAGGCCTCTACCTTCCAGTTTTGCTATTTCTGACGGTTATTTTCTTAAAATTGATCCTGATGCTGTCAGGAAAGCACAATCACTCACGCACACTCAGACACAGCCTTTGGGCGCTCGGGTCCGACACACATGATTGGATGCGGAAGATTAAAGGATGAGAAACTTTAATTGATAGGAAGCCAATGATTGGGCTCTTCGTGCTGCGGTCGGTGGATGGATGGAATCCCCAGATGGCAGGTGGGAGTCCAGAGGCCTGTGGGAGGACAGGGGGGGTGAGGTCAGACCAGCTAGCTGTGGACTGTTCAAACAGATGCAGGATATAATCAGCTATGGCACAGATAGATGACTGTTCTTCCAGTTTCCTTGTGGTTATCTTTTAAACTGCCTCCCTGCAGGAAATCAGCTTACAGATAAAATAACCTGCAGCCTTTGAGGACGGAAGGCCGGTGTTTGTTTACTTGGGTTCAGTCGCAGTGCGTGGAATGTTTTAGAACTAATCTGTCTCCTAATTATCCGTGCTGAGCTAATTAGCACTGTTTGTAACCCTGTCTGAGCAGCTAGCAATTTGTCATGTCTGTCAATAGTGTGACTATGCAAACGTGCCCACCACGGTCTTCACCCCACTGGAGTACGGGGCCTGCGGCCTGTCAGAGGAGGCCGCCACAGAGAAGTATGGACAGGACGACGTCGAGGTGCCCTGCGCTGCCACGATGACACGAACACAACTCTGCAATGCTGTTTTAGCTCTCATTTTACTACCTCTGTCATTAGTTATGTATTATAGCTTATCTCTGAGGTTTTGGGTCATTTCAGTCAGGACTTTGCAAAGACAACGAAAAAATGGAGTTAAGAAATAAGCCAAAACTTCTCGTTCCAGAGCCGATAAGATTTAAAAAATCCGTTCCTCGACTTCCTCATTTAAATTCCCGCTTTTATCGATTGTTTAATTCTGCAGAATGAACTACTGGATCACTACGAAACTCTATACACTATCTGGGGAAAATAATAGCATATACTTTAAGAAAAATGTCCTGGTCGATAGCTGGAGTTTGAGGTAGTTGGGGCTGACCGTCTCGCTCCCTGTAGGTGTACCACGCCTCCTACTGCCCACTGGAGTGGGCGCTGCCCAGCAGAGATAAGCGCAGCTGCTATGCGAAAGTCGTCTGCCACACGCCTGACGATGTAAGCGGACGCCTCTGCGGGGCTGGTGAAAATGGCTTCCATTCAGGTCGAAGCTGACATTCTGGAGGATTTCTGATCTCATCTTCACTTAGGCTTAAAGCTGATGTTTGACATTCAGCTGAGGCGGTTTCATATCAGATTGGGGGTGGTGGGGGGGGGGGGATGAAAAATGTGGCTATTATGGGAGTGTCACACGCATTATAATTTAACTGGGAGTTATTATCAGAAGGACAACAGGGGGTGTTCTGTGTGACCCAGTGAGACTCTAACCTGCTTATGACCAGGGTGCTCCCTCGTCCACAGGAGCGGGTCGTAGGCATCCATGTCCTGGGCCCCAATGCAGGGGAGATCATCCAGGGCTTTGCTGTGGCCCTCAAGTGTGGTCTGACCAAGGGGCAACTGGATGCCACCATCGGGATCCACCCAGTGTGTGCCGAGGTCTGTAGGCAGCTCTGTAGGGGCTCTGCTCCTCCTGTGGAAATGTTCCATCTCACCTATTCTATGTGTCCCTCCCCCAGTATGATCGCTCGTTCTGCATCCATCAGACCTAGTCAGAACAGGTTTTCCTCACCTGTTCATCCAGCGAAGGTGCATTGTGGGTATTACATTGTTCACATCTGTGCCTGTAGCCCCCCACCCCGCTTCCGTGCCCATGACAAACCTGCCCCGCCCTGCCCAGTCATTATTCACACCTGCAGAAGACGCAGCACCCCCATTACCATGATAATGTATTCCTACCATCTGCAGATGAGGTATTCTGCTGCCGAGCCCGTTTGTAGTTTGCCGAAAAAATATGTTCATACTCAAAAAATGGTAATCTGGAAGAACGGATTGTCTGCCACAGGCAGGGGGCTGGGACTCCGTAAAGCCTTGAAGTTTCTCTGTGTACGTGCTGAGAAAGTTCCGGATGTCTGTTTCGCCGCCGATCCGCTCCCCCGCCCCCGCCCCACACGTGTGCCTGTGTGTGTCTCCATGTGCTCTCCAAGGTGCTAACCGATCTGACGGTAACCCAGCGTGCCGGCGATGCCGCGGCCGTCCGAGGAGGGTGCTGAGGCTAGCCGCCCTGCAGCGAGCTCACGCCGTGATCCGGCGAAACGACCGCCAGCATGAGGCGGGACAGGTCGCCATGGAAACGGGTGCCGCAGCGGGGGAAAGAACGAGGTGCCGTTTTTGTACTCGGCATGATGCGTGGAGCAATGGGCAGCAGTCTGGCTCGCGGCCAGCCAATGACGTCTCAGCCTGCAGCCTGATTGACGGGTGGGCGGGGACTGATGCACTGCTACGCCAATGCTCATGTACTGCTTCGTGTTATGTTTTATTTTTGTTTTGTCATTTTGTTTAAATTCATTGTGTTATGGGGAAGAATGTATTTCTCAAGCAGATACTGGTCTTAGCACAGATCTTGGTACAATGCAGACCGAATTTACCTATTAGAGCTGTCTTGATAGACTATTTGACTCTCCGCACTGATTTAATTTCAGATATGTTAAATTTAATTCGGTTCAGTGCTTGAATTCAGCTTGAAGGTGAGATGTCATTTAATAGCTGATACAGCAATCAGATTGTCAGCCATTATGGGAAGTAACAGTAAATGTTTTATTTACACCTAAATCTGCAAATGGTTAAAGTAAATCAAATCTAGAGAAGTTTTTACAAGACATGATAGTGATGTACGTATTCTTGAAAAATAAAATACTCCACGATTAGAAATAAAAATCCTTTCTATTTTGCTGAAAACAAACTAAAGAGGAAAACTGCTTCGATGGGATTGAAGGACTCAGATGTGCTTTGAAAGATATGCAAATGAACATTCCCTTTCTTGGCAAGACTGCGGGCTTTATGCGAAACCCCAGATGTGTGTTTCCTCGCACTTTGAGTTAAGCAGAAGCACTTAAACTTCAAACGCACGGTCCCTACCCACGTGGCCCTTAAAAGACGATCCTCCCAAACAGGCCGGCGAGATAATTACGCTCCAGATGGCCTCGTTTTTCTCTTTCGATCTGCACCGTGCTGACGTCGCATTTTCATTGCACGTGTGGCGGCGATGGAGTCGCCAGGCTGGACTCAGACAGGGTCAGAGCCACACAGAAATTATATTGCGACCCCCCCCCCCCCCCCATGCACCTTCAACTTCCAACAACTGTGTAGATATTCAAATCCCAGGTGATCACCCTTCATCATGTCGTCCTTAGTACCGAGGTGCAGATGACTCAGAGCGGATTCCCTGGATGAAATCTTGGGGGGGCGGTGCGGGGGGGGGGGATCTGGAAATCATTATCTCATGCACCAACGCGCCTGACTCACTTCCATTGTTTGTAATCATTCGGCATGTAGGACCAGAAGTGGCCCAATTGGCCGGGTTCATTCCTGAGCATATGCTGAACGTTACCACGGATACGGGACAGGACCAAGCTGTCCCATCATCACGCTCAGCCTCGGGGTCTGTCTCGCACCTGCGGCCTTCTGTCGGATTCACTGCGTTTTATCTGCTGCCTTGTATCTTCATTCTCCCTTTTATACCCTTGATCTTCACGGGCTGAACTTGACTGCTTTCCACCCCGGTGGTGCACGGAGCTCCGTTTTACTCTGAAAAGCTGAACTGTGTAGCACTCTTCCAAAACACTTATGCATGCTGTCATTTACCTAATTAAAGTAATATATCAGTCTCCTTCTCTGCTCTGAGCTGTAAAACCTGCACAGTATCAGCACCTAGACCTGTGAGTGGAGGACTGTGGCATAACCTTGGCCTAGCTACAAAAAAACCTGGGCATTCAATCACCTTACATTTTATTTATTCACTAGAAGCTAGTGACATATTCTTGAGAGGAAGCAGAGTTAGATATTCCCTGGAGTGATCAGGGATTATGTGTTTTGCTTCGAGAGACAGCGGTGAAATCATTGTACCTATCCTGGGATTTCAACCAGCAACCTTCCAATCACAGGCACAGCGCCCGAGCCCCATACTGGCCTCACACACCCCTTTACTGGCATGCAGAGTTAGTCTTTCTCATCCAGGACTGAATCTGTATCTACATTGTTCACTTAGTTCATATTCTCCAAAAGAAAATGAATTCAATCACACAGTGCAGTAATCCTTAAGCATCTGCACAGACAAAGATTATATTTTAGCCCTCTACTTTACTCCTTACAATGTAGGAGAAAGCATGCGTGGATATTTACAAAGTAATCAACGCGCCAGCATGTGGCAGCATCTGTTTGTGCGCGAGAGGCTGAGAAAACGAGGGACATGTTTATCAGCATCCCGAGATGCTACAGACGGCCAAAATCGACGGGGTCCTAATGGACCCCGAGCAGCTTGAGCCACAGGTTAATAGTGTCAGGCCCTGGTAGGTCAGCCAAGGACATTTCCTGCCAGGACGGCCCGTCAGGTTCCCCCCGGGGGGGGAGGTGACGTGTCTGCCTGTCAGAAACAGGACTGCTGCTTGGTCATTGGTGGGCCTGGTCTCCTGCCGATTGGCTGATAAAATTGAGGTGTTGGCTGGGACCCAAAAAAAAGTTAGAGGTTTCCAGAGCAGCCTCGGTCTCATTTAAAAAGAAAACCAAAGAAAATTACAAAATGACAGTTACAAGGGAGATCAAGGCAGGCTGTATATATTTTCATCACTGATGGGGATTCTGCTATTACTGATCTGCACTGTGATCCAAGACTGACGTTATTAAAATGTATTACTAACTTGATTCATCTGCATCGCAGACATACTATCAATACTTACGTTTTTTTTTTTTTATGCCAGAAACATCTGAATAGGAGTAATCCTGATTGATGGTGTTATTTGTCCGGGTGGAGGGCTTCACTGTTGTTCCACCCTTCCCTGACTCTGGCAGAGGTACTCAAACGCCCCTGCTCCACATCCCCGACCCGGGTGGGCCGGGCAACACAGCTACAGTAATTAAAATTCATGGTGATAATTACCGAGTTCTAAAATGCAAGAGACGAGAAGGACCCGCGTATTATGCATTAGCACTTCAATGAGCCTCGTCGTTTAGCGCGTTCTAATAGGCGCCGCGTTACAGCGCAGACTCGTACTTTGATGCGACGGGTCGGGCTTCCTTCGCTGAGCCCGATGCGCTTTAATGCACCATTTGAAAAAGCCCCGTATTCGAAAAGAGCAAGCACGTCATCGGGGAAAAGTGTTGCTAAAAACTGACATGCACTCATTTTTCACATCCACTTATCCAGGTGAGGATGGCAGAAACTGTGAAATCCATTTTTTCAAAATGGATGAATCATCGTTAAATCCTATACAATCCAAATAAACTGGGAAGTGGAAAGTTATTGTGGTGTAACACTCAAATCCTTCCTTTATTGTGTTTATTATATCGACGGAGGATTATTTCTGTGATGAGTAGGAAGTTCAATTTCACAGCTATTGCGACAAATTGAATTTATTTACATTTTTGCTTTTGCTGATTAGGGTTAAAGAAAAGAGGGTTTTAATGTTTATTTCGAGTTTAATGAATGACTTTTGGTGTAATGAAAATAATTCAACCATTTTGATTAGCTGATATACGCAAGGAGATTGTTATCCACTGTTTTTATTAGACTATAAAGAACGTGAAAACATAGCATCAAGCCGAGAGCACCATTGCTCAACCATGCGTAATTACAAGTTGAAATACTACAGTTTATCACACATCTTGCCTATTGCCGAATGCCCCATCGCTAGTAAATTTAACGCCCGTCCGTCCATCCATCCATCCATCCAACTATATACGCTTGTACCCTGGTCTGGATTGCGGAGAGGGATGTCAGTCCACCGCAGGGCACATGCACGCGTACTTTCACACGTACAATCAAAACCTATGTGCAAATGAAAGACATTAACCAGCCTGCAAGTCTTTGAACTGCGGAAGGAAACCGGGGTACGCGCAAAAAAACATTGTGTCAATAAATCACGGCAAATAGTGGTATTGCACTCAAAATCCCAATGTATTCCTGCAAGGATTCGCCAGTTGCATAATACATGTAGGCGGATTTCCACGGCGATGGTTTGACTCCGGCACAGAATCCCTGAAGTAGAATTGTCCACCTTCCATCAAGTAGTGTGTTGATCTTTTTGTCCGACAGATGTCGCTATTAGATCCAAAACGTGGATATTGCGATTGCGAAAAGCTAATTGATGGAAATTTTCCTAATTATGCTTTTTCATATTCCTAATTAAGCGGCAGGGTTAGTCACATGCTAGTCGTTCGCACTCTTTGAAAGCTATTTCTATTAATTTCCTGAAGAATAGTTTTTTTCTCATTTGCACCTTGACGCGTCACTTAAACATTATTGGTTATTTTTAGAATAGACACTTTGCTGCAGCAAAGAGAGCAATTAGCTCCCTTCAAATCAGAATAAACTAAAATCCAATTAACCTTCAGCGTCGGGGATCATTCTCGTGCGCCAAACAAACCGCTGCTTTATAAAATAAAACTAAGTGCCCGGGAAGCCCATGCCATACCTAAAAGCATCAAGCTCTGTGTTCATTCTCACAATTAATATTATTTGCGCATAACATTATCGACCGCATGGCACGCGCCTTTGCCAAAACTGCACTAGTCCAGGTCACGTTGTCTCTCGGAAGATGGGAAAGGAGGAGACACTTGGCCGGCAACCTGGAGATGCAGCTGCCTCATTCCAGGTTATTTACACCATGGACCCAAGGGCACAAAAGCGCGAACACAAACGCATCTTGGTTGCCAAGCCCCTTTTTATGGTCTTCCCCTTCTGCGTCTATAGAATAAACAGCTTTTCAGTACAAAGCAAGCCCGTGTCCAGTCTCCGACTTTATTGTCTGCTCGAACGAGTATCATTCAGGTGCAGTGTGCAGGCATGCCAGGAGGTGTGCCATACCAGCAGCTGTACGTTCGTCCATAGCAGTCAAAATCAGAATAATTGCAATCTACGTAATATAACGTGCTTAGCACAAGCATCTGGCTGAGGAGAAACACACATTTTAACCGTTGCACAAATAATTTATGTGTGCCGCAGAAAAAAACTATACTCTGTAAAAAAAATCAGTAAATGTTTGAATGTAATTTATAATTATTTTACACACCTTAAAGGTACTAAATAGAACACGCGGTTTGTTGTTTATTCGGAAATATTCCAGACTACAATAAAATCATTATAACGTGCCAATGTTATGTCGAGCAATTAATTTCTTGTGACAAGCAATTAAGGCTTTGTGTAAAGACTACTAATAACAGCGGTTTTACCATGTGAATACGAAATAAAAAAAAAATACTGGTAGCCAAAAACACAGTAGCTTGTGTCGCTAGCAAGTTCGGTGAAAACTAAACTTTTAACATGGTTTTCTGAAATTTCATATTTCTATAGAAGTTGTAACTGATCTACATTTGCAGGCGCTTGATCCGCCCAACCCGGTTTAATTTACTGCCTGAGCACTTTTCCTAGGCTTCAGCCGAACGCATGGGCGTGCTCATTCTCCTGCTTCCGAGAGGGGGCGACGAAGTTTTTCTTCCCCCGCAACGGAGCGTGTGAACAGGAATAGTACGCTCCAGAGACAGCATTGAGCTGATTGAGCCTTTCACCTCCGGTATTATCATCAGCACCATCTATGTACGACAGTCTCCGCAAAATACCCACCTCTTTTTAAAAGGTTTTCTAACCCTAGCCATGAAACAAACCCTCGTGGAATTGATGAGGATGAGCAGAATATGCCGGATGATACTTGCCACTTGTTTGGGATCTTTTATTCTGGTCATCTTTTATTTCCAAAGTATGTTCCAGCCAGGTAGGACTTGCCTTTCAGCCTTTCGTGACATACTAAGCCCATTGATTATTGATGTTTAAGGGACTGTTTGTAATGCCACCGAGGTGAATTGTTCACATGCCCTGATTAAATGCGTCCTTTCTGAGGCGTGCGATCGTTTAAATAATCGCCGCCGTTTAAGAGACCCGGCTAGTTTTACAGCGCATGGTAGCCTGTACTTGTGTTGTAGCGCGTTTCGACGGGCGATTATTATCTGTAACTGTGGTCGATTCGCACGTATGACTGTTAGCACATTGCACGATCAGTTGCAACTTTGTATTTATGTGTTATTTTCTCTAGATCAAAGCACGAAATCCAACAATAGTATTTATGAATCCCTCGCTGCCACGGTCATTGTTTCCATTCATTGCTTGTGGAGGATTTCTCCGCTTCGTCTGTGAAGTTATTTTGCGCGGCGCGGCTCCTGTGAGCTACCGTGAGACCGAAGAAGTCGGATTAGCTTCTGCGTCTAAATGGCCCGTCGCGCTTTAACACATTGACTTCCAATAACGACCGACAATAGCAACAGCCAAAATAAGTATTCGTGGTGTTGAGAAAAAGAATAAAATAATTACAAGAAGCTTACGTGGGTATTTTCACAGGTTTTAAACGGACACCTCAGGTCGAAAAATAAACCGAATTAGTTTATTAACGAGCATCATGGACATGGAGCTATAAGTCATTATCTGTATTTGTATCTTTAATGATATGTTAATACTACTACTACTACTAATAATAATAATAATAATACCAATATTTTAATGAGAACTGTCGATAGATATTTACATGAGAATGCATTTCGTTACACTACCAGAAAAATAAATATACGCCTTTCCTTCGTTCTAGATACATGTACATGTTGCTGTACAAAACCAGAAAACTGAGAAATACAGGTTTCCGGTGTTTCGTTATTTAAGAAGTTACGAGAGTAACTGCATGGTGACATTCGTGATGTTCTGCATTCGTGTTATGCAAGGCCAATTAGATTGGGCTGAAAATATATTTTCATCTCGATAAAACGTTTAAGTCGATGTCGTTGCCGTGTTCATTTTGTCATAGGTAAGCTAGATTTTTATCTCAGACAGAAACAGTTGCAGTTCTGTAAAATATTCTGTCGTTCAATTTTAGCAAATCTGTAGTTATTTTCATTTCAAGTTTTCAATTAACTTAGGGAAATTATCACATTTAATCAGCTGTTTTAAGACTAAGCACATGACTTGTTAAATAACCTATTCACACGTAACGTTACAATTCAGGTCATATAACTTTACTTGTACGTTTGAAAAAAAATCAAACAAGAAGTATAATTAAATGCGAGTGCTTCATTAATATCACATTGCTTTGCGTGTTTGTATCGCTGTGATTGTGCCTTCAATAATATACGTACAGCTAGGTCAATCGGTGCAACACAGAACATATATCACAGAATCATAATTACTTATAATTTAAAAATGTACAATAATATCAAACATCAGACACTTTCAAGTGCTTCCTTAACCTTATAAAAGACATTTCATGCAGTATCAAGTTTAGACGGGCTTAAGTGATACATAACATAATATAAATTTAAATTCGCGACTTAGAATCAGAACTGCCGGTTCCTCGTAAATGTTTCTCTGTGGTGGAACGATCATTTGGCTGCTTGGCACTCTGATACTGCCTAGGATGATGAGCAGGTGGTCCAACCAATGGGAAGCATGGAGTGTGTGGTGGGCGGAGTAATACTGTGACACATGGCTGTATCAGCCAATGGGGATGTATCTTATCCTTTGTTGGTAAGCTCCAGGGTCTGAAGTAATAGATTTCAGTAGGTGTAAAGAAAAGGTCTTTGTTGTTGTGGGAGATGCATTAGGATTGGGGAGGTGCTTCAGCATCGTGTTAGTAGCAGACCTTTTGTGTCATATGTAATTTCTGAGATTCTTGGTGGGATAACGTCAGCAGGAGTTTTGCAAGACGATCTGAAGCAGAGATGTTTCTTCTAGGTTGGCGTAGCCAGTCATGGGTTTGGACGGGATTTGGTTAAGAAGTGGCTTGGTCTTCCAGATAGATTTGGATGGTGGATTTGAAGCCAATGGTGATTGAACAAAGAGCGCAAAGATGCTCTCCAGCACCAATCCAGTCCAGTCACGCTGACATCATTCTCCACAATTCAGCGTTTTACCATGTCTCGATATAGATCGCTTAAGGTTTTCGGTCAGATTCCGTGTGTGTCCAGAGAGAAATAAGCCGTCATCGAACGAGTTAGTTATCTCACTTAAAGTACCCCTGTAAAATGCACTGAACATTAGCATGGGTGTGTGTCCAGAGAGAAATAAGCCCGTCATCGAACGAGTTAGTTATCTCACTTAAAGTACCCCTGTAAAATGCACTGAACATTAGCATGGGTCAATCTATGACGCGTCTCCTGTAAACCTGACTCGTTGGTTCCCATTTGATCTGCTGCAGCATCATTCACCCACATAAACATGACTGTCCTTATTCGTGTTCGAAATACAGGTGAAGTGAAACTGCTGAGACACCATCATGGACAAGAAGCATGAAATCTGTTGTGGAAAAACACGTATTCAGACCACAGACCTGCATGTTTGCACGCTAGCAACCGCACACTCCCCCCCAAGTCACTACCCTTGCTGCAACATGCACGCACACACACGTGCGCTGACGCTCAGACGCCGCGATGCTGTTATAGGGCTGCCAGCAAGATTCTTCCTAATGCTGCAGTGCATTGACTGGAAGCTCAGCGTGGAATGACAGCAGGGGCCATATAATGTATGTTTTATAGAGATTCCAGGGCGTGGGAAGGCCAAGGGGACAGAATATTCCGGGTTGGGGGACTTTTAGGATTCCGGGGGGGTCCTGGTTGGCTGTCCGGAAGCTGTTACTTGTTACTTGTTACTGTTACAGCTGTTGCTGTACTTCCCGGAAATGAGAAGCAGGAAAACTGAGATTCATGCTGTTTTAGCTCCTGAGCTGTTGTGTGTCTGACTGAACGTGTTACTGTCAGACTCTCCCTCGTCCAAAGCTTCTTTTCGCTGAGATGTGCTCAATCACATCCACTGGGGTCCATCCTTAATAATGGCTGCCACAATCCCCCCCCCCCCCAGCATTCTGAGGTGCTCGTCTTCTGCAGCAAATGTGTTCTGGAGAATAAAAGGCTTAATAAATTAATGATAGTGAATTTAACAGTTTTTAAACGGTTCTTTTGGTTGTTGCGGGAAAATTGTTACTATCTTTGTTCTGACAATTTAAGATTTTGTCAAAAGAGGTTGTCTTTGTTTTTAATTTTCTAAATAATGTCGTGGGGTTGTGACATCAGGAGCCTGTAATTTCTGGAAATCATTATAATATTCATTATGGAAATCATAATCTCTGTGGTATAAAAATGATAAATCAACCTCTCTGATAACTCTAGTTGAGTCACTTAGAATAAAACTCTGGACCTCTCAGTTGGTGAGCAAAGTAATTCCTTTTATTCGGCTGATCCAGCAAAGGACTTCCGTCACACTCTGGCACTCAGTACCAGGTCACCCCCAGCACACAGAGCAACCACCCAGCTGATAAACCATAACTCCCAATTCCCTATAAGGATTTCTAAGTCCAGATTGGTCACAAAACACCAACAAACCAAGCTCAAATGTATAACAAACACAATTCTCCTGCTCTATTGGTTCACCTTGGTACCAAGGTAAAATCCTATCCATTTTGCTCAGTTTACCGGAATCTGTCTCGACTGCTAGACTCTACTTGAGATATGAATATAGATATTGATTATATGACATTGAATCACTGTTAACATATTGTATATTGTCTACTGCGACTATTTTATAGCTATAACTCTTTGTGAACCAGTTGGGGCTGCTTCAAATCTCTTCCTGCAAGCAGTTTCTCGCCCCCCCCTTGCTCTGCTGTCTGTCTTTCCAAGGTCCAATCTCTCTTCATGGTCTGCGGAACCAACCGCAGGCAGCTATCGCGAAGCGAGGTCACACAGTATTCAAAGCAATCTCTTCTTGCCTGAGGCCTAAGACATAACAGACCCAATATGCTTCCCCTCCCAGGCCTACCAATGTCCAATTTTCCTCCCAAATATCAGGAGTCTGTACCTACATCCAGAAGGTTGCTGGTTCGAATCCCATGGCTGGCCGAGTGATCCTATCACCGCTGGGTTATTCAGCGTGGCGTTTCCCCAAACACTGATGCCAAGCTCAACATATCTGCTTGTCTGTAAATGGGATGTGTGAAAATTAAAAATTCCCATGTACCCGTACTTGTACAATTGGCAAAAAAAGCTTCATAATAGAATATATGACTTACAAATGTATGTTGGATATTTCCTTTAAAGATAAACCTGTCAACTATGACGCAAACAGGAAAGGGAACAGGCAGAAGGAAAACCCCAGCGATACACATCACAATCTTTAACATAAAAAAGGGGAATGAGTTAATCTGCTGTTCATTCCAGCCACAGCGAAAATGAGGAAGGGTCTTACTTTGGGGTGCTTCCCCTTTAAGAGGCACGGCGTGGTAGAGGGATGATTGGAAGGTCCCTGCGTGACTGCCGCACACTGGTGTCCCCTTTCACTCTGCCGGTCATTCACCGTGCGCTAAAAAAGGAGGTTCGCCTCACCAAATACCCTGAATGCATGATGGGCATCCAGCATTGCCACTTGCTACTGGAGAGGGACTGATGTCCTTGTTTTGAGGTGGGGGTTGGGGGTTGAAGCATAAAAGAGCGAGCTTCTGGTTCATGGCACCACACTAAAAGCTTGCGAAAGAATCAGTTGGCCCCTTGACTGGAATTTCTTTGGGAAACTCTAAATTCCTTAGTGTCAGTGGTCAAAGCTGCGTATGGGGGTGACGCTGCATGTCGGCGGAGAACCGCTCGATTGTCTAGTTTGTTTCGCAGCTGCATGCTCTGTTAACCAGCAGCGCTCTGCGATTCCCTCTGTTCCTCCAAACCTTTTGGTTGATTTTTTTTTCTTTGTTTGCCCAAATGGCAATAAAAAAGGCCCCTCAATCGGGATCCAATTATTTCGTGTCTCCAGCCGGCTCCGAGTCTATGCCGCTATGCCGCTTCCCGGTCGCCCGTGCGTTCCACATCGATGGCCTGATCCGTGGCGATTTTCAACTGCCTGGGGTGTTGTCGGTCACCTTGATTGACCTTGGGAGTCCTTTTTTGATGTGGGTGAGCTGACATTCCCTAACCGTGCTCCGCCATGCAGTAGGAGGTTTGGCGTTTGAGGGGAATGGCTGGGTCTGTCATGCCCCCCCCCCCGTGAGACTGGGGAAGGGTTCGTGCCCGAAGGCCATGATTGTACGAATTGGGCTGATAACCATCTGCTGAATGTGACTGAGCTTCATACTCAGATGGTGAGGGCTGGCGGTCCTGCATGATGTTCTCCCGATTTTCCCAGCATTTCCCTTTGATCTGATTGGCAGTCAGAGGAGTACGGAGGTGCCGAATCTCGCCGGGCCGTGCTAAAAGACACAGCCGTGCGGCAGGCAGCTGTCGAATGCCGGTCTGTGAGTGGACCCGCGTTTCTGGCCCATTACAAAGTCTGCCATGTGCTTGCCGCTTCTCTGGGGGGGCCGGTATATGTGTTTGTGTGAGGGGGGGTGTGACAGGTGGCAGATCTGTGCAGTGTTTTGTCATGTTACACCCCAAGCTGCTGAACGCTACATTAAGTGAGAGTTACACCCCAGCTGCCAGTGGCTTCTGCGATCACTTGTTACGTTTGATCCAGTGCTCTATCACCATTTATTCTTTCTGGGTATTTCCTACTTTATTATAGACCACTGGCTGATCATTTCCTCTTTTTGAGAGCTTCCTTGGAAGGAATTTAAGTGGAAGGAGTTTAACGCCCCTGTAATCCACAGCGAGCAGTAATCACCATGAGGTCACTGTGGCATTCTCGGGACGTTAGGGTCTGAGGGAACATCTCTGGGCTCCACCTGTGTGTGGAGTCACGCAATGTCTTTTCAAGGTCCATGTAAGAGTTATACTGGTTTAGTGAAAGGAAACATAATCTGGTCTGAATCCACCCATCCACTCGTCTGTCAGGACCTTGTCAGGACCCAGACCGTCGTGCTGTGGGTGTTTATAAGGTGCAGCTGTGAAACCTTTTGCCTGCTCAGAAAAATGTGGGCACTCAATGCAGATTCTTCTGGTCGTCGAGGGGTTGGGGTACAGTCAGGTCAGGTCGTGGAGTTGGTGGAGTTTTCTGGGACAAGTCGGTCATGATTATTCGCCTCCAGCAAAAGTGGATTGAAAATGTTTTGGTGCTTCGACTTTGTTTTGTTGAAAAAAGAGCAGGTAGTCATCAAAAGGTGCAAAACTCGCATAACCGGTTTGCAGACACATCGCGTGACTTGTCTGTGTGTTTCTTTATCTATATCTGTCAGACATGTCCGGAGCCAACAGAAACTCACATAAAATGCTGCCAGAGGTTGGACAGACGTTTCTGAATCGTTCGGCTACCTCGCGATGTGTCTTCTCTTCACCCAGCCAGTGTGGAAACAGCAGAATGCTCGTCAACTCAGCGCCTTCTCAGCGTCCTCGCAAATCCCGTTTGTTCCAGATGTTTTTAAAATGTACGTCAGGTTGGGGGGGAACTTCTGGTTTTGCACTGCGGCTGGGGGATTCATCACAGACTCTCGCACCCGAGCCCGCATTTCAGGGGCGCTATAGAAATATTGGACCCGATGTTCCAGGGACCTCTTGTATTCACTGAAATGGTAGAAGTAAAGGGATGCTTCCGGAAGTCCTTCATTTTAATACAATCCGTTACCCTGACTGGGAAAAGATGGTCTGCTACAGTGGCTTTCTTGTTGGCCTCTGACATCACTGCCCCCCCCCCCCCCCCCCCCCCCAGCGCGGGGTTTGTATTTTAAGACTTTCTGTCTGTCTGGAACTCTATGCTTCTCTTTCCTCGCTAAACCAGTGATCTGGAAGGTCTCGCTCTGAAATGAAAGGCTCCGTTTCCATGCTGCTGAGTTGCTCTTCTTGGTAATTCTGAAAGCTTTTTTTTGTTCACATCACCCACAGTTGGGCGTCTTTCGAGAAAAAAAAAAAATGGGAGGAGGCGTGAATTAAAAGTGAAGCTGGTTCGTGGGGCCTTTGCTCAGCTCTCTCTCTCTGTCTCTCACTCTCTCTCTCTCTCTCTCACACACACAGCCCAGCAGTAACCAATTAACAGGTAGCAGGGATTCTCAGGCAACCTCTGATAGGCTACCTCTGTCTCCCATTGAGGATTAAGCGTCGGCGTGTGTGGTTTCTGTCTCGAGGAAAGGACTGATTCTCATTCTTACTTTTTCTACGATTCCTGTTAAGCTTAGGCTCCTGTTTCGACTCCATTTTAGACAAAGTAATAGCAGCCCTGTCTATGAATTGATTTGGTGTCAGTGTCGGGTATCTTAACTGAGATGCCGTCATGTTTGAGAAGTGCCCCCCCCTCCGGCGTGCCCTCGGCCCCGGTGACGTACTCGGCAAACTGCCCTGGAACGGTCCAGCTTTACCACGGCTGTTTGTGACACGTAGCCTGCCAGGGCTGTTTACGTTGGGTTGCCTAGGTGACGCCTCAGCCAATGGCAGGGCAGATGGGGGCTGCTTGTGCTCGGTTGCGACCCCTGCCATCACAGGCACACCGTGCCCTCGACTGCGATGTCCCTTCTGCGTACCCTGCATTCTGCGCGCCCACGGTCCACGCCCCTCTATCTGTGGCGTGACCTTCTGAATCTCCTTATTTGTTTAACTTGTGTCATCGTTAGATTGGCACTCTGGGTGTTCACTGCTTTGTGCCCTAGGCTTCCTGGGACAGACTCCAGGCACTGCCCCCCCCAATTTTGAAAAAGCACTAATTTATGGCAGCATGCCTTCTGCAAGTTCTGGACTCAGAGGCATAGATATTGTCTGACGCACGGCTGGGGTGTGTGTGTGTTTGGCTCCCTTGTTATGCCGTCTGGACAGTATGCAGGACACCTGGGTGGAGGTCCAGTCCTGTCCAGCCAGTGGGCCTCTGCGCTTTGGAACAAAAGCTCGCTCAGGGTGTGGATGCCGACCAGTGGCAGCGTGTAGACAGAGAGCCTGGCCTGGCGTGGCAGCCCTGCAGGGAATGAATTGCTCCTGGCGGCTTTCCATTGGACCGGCTTCCTCACGCACGGCCACACCCAATCAGAGCAGGGCATGGGCCAAAGGGGATCACCTCATTGGTGCACGCAGCATGAGGAGAGGGAAGTAGATGGAACACAGGGTCTGACCACGTTTCTTCGCCGTTCCAAACTGACGGCCGTGGAAAAAAAGTATGGAAAATGCCTGCTCCTGGAATGGTGAGGTAAGAGGATGGTGGGATGCATACGACATGGGGGCAGCGCGGCCACATGTGTTTCGGTGACGATGATGATGTCACTGGGGGCGGAGCGCAGTGCACGCTGCTGCCGAATTCTGCCGAGGAGCTGGAGGAATCTCACTCTGTTCCCTCACAGCGTCCAGCGCAGTCAGCCTGCCTGCTTCTGCTGGGACGTGGCCCAGTTTGTCTCCGGGGCTGAGTGGGGTCAGCAGAGGACAAGGTGACACAATGGCTCGCAGTGCGTCTGTGTCCAGGTGCGTCACGCCAGCCGGACGCAGTGGCTGCCAAGTTGCGAACGGGAGTGACAGGGAGCTACCTCCTTTTGGCGAATAAGACGGGCACACGAGTGCAGGAAATGACACACGCATGTACACACTCCACACCATGTGGACTGTGCGACACCTCCCCTCCCCCAAAAAAAAGCTGTCCTGCCAGACTGAAGCTGGTTTCCGAGGCTCAGAGGCCGGGTGCAGACTGTAAGTGGCGTAGACCTGCCCTAATAGACGTGAGGAGTTTGACTGCATCTGTCCAGCTCCAAGACTCTGGCGGCTTCCCCTTGCATCTAAGGAAGCAGGAAGAGGAAGTTGAAAAATGTAGTTTACATTTGTGAATGTCTTTCTGTTTTTCTTTAATGACACACTACAGAATCTGGATTGCAGTATCAGTACTTCCCCTTACGTCTGTGTTAGTTAACCCCACAGGGTTCGACTCAACAGCGCCACCTCTTTACATCATTGAGCGTTGCATGTCAGTGTTATTTACCGCTGTCTGTCCGTAAGCAAAAGCTCGGCAAGCTTCCGAAATCCTACCAGATTCTTTCTGCCAGTTGGCGTAGAGAGGAAGGAAGGTAAAACAGCACCTATTGCACACGGCTGCACCGCCCTTTCCCAGTCGCTGGGATGGAACGGTAGCCATGGTAACCACAGGCTGTGGAGTCATGGGGTGTGGGAGGGCTTTAATAATTATCCATGTCATGTGGCTGCTGCTGGTTTCCAGCTCTGGTTGGCTGATCCCATCCCTCCTGGAACGTACGCTCAGGATGGCCCCCTCTGCTACCACGTGAATCTCGATCCCCACAAAGCTCTAGGTTAGGCCCAGAAGGAAGGCTCTCCCTGGTGACCACAGAAAGAGTGCCAGCTCTTCCTGGTGGAGTTCACTGCGCACATCCAGGAGAGATATGATTACGTCGTCACCTCCATTCAAGGGCTGTCACAGATGGCTTGGGTAGAGTTCCAGCACTGGGGGGGGGGGGGGGGGTTGGTTGACAGCGAGCCTTTTGACTAATGAGATGGTGTCCATAAGCTGGTTTGTGGGTTCCTGGGGGCAGATTTATGCAGATAGAGATTTTTTTTTCTCTGAAATTTGCATGGTCAGCTTCAGGAAAATTATCACATAGCAGCATCTATTTTTAAGGGGTTGCGGTGAATCGGATTGTCAGCCTGTAATTTGATGGCGTCCGTCTGGTGTAACAGGTGATAGGCCATGTGGCAGGGAGGGATACAGTCACAAATTTATAGGGCAGACTTTGGTCGTCCTCTCTGTCAGGACTTCCAAATGCCCCCCCCTCCACACACACACACACCTGTGGGGAAAAGGTATGATCCAGTGACTGGACACATAAAATTAACTTGACACTTTGAGGGTGTTTCCATCGATATCGACTGTGTTTCGGCCTTTAGATGGTTTGCTTTGGTGTAAGAGCTCCACATGTTTGCAGGGTCACATCTGCAGTGGAGATCTGCTTGTGTACACTTGAAATAAAACGTTGCGACTTTAACTCTACTCTGGAAAACGGTCCCCGGAGTTACTCCAAGCCATGGTAACCCAATAGTATGTCGTTTTTCTCTGTTTTCCTCACATATGATGACAGGGTGTGTGCTTTTAAAACCAGACACTCGTCAGAGACCATGCAGTGCTCACTGTATTTTTGCTAGGCTGTTTCTTTATTTTGGTCTTGGTCGTATTTTTGCTATGCTGTTTCTTTATTTTGGTCTTGGTCGTTTTTTAGTTCCTTTGAGAGAATAGCGATTAGTTTACCGCGGTCCTCTTGTGGCCTCTCGCTTCCGGCTACTCACTTCCTGCTATGTGTTTTTTTTTTCTTTTAGCTCAGTCTTGCCCAACAGCCATCCAGACAGGAAGTAATGCAAATACGTTTCGTCAACTTCCTGCCAATGTGCCAACAGAGTAGAGTGAGCTCCAAAAGCGTGCTGTTTTTCTTTAGTGTGAATTTGGCATTCTGCTAACATCACGCATCAGAAATATCACGAAAAGCCAGTATTAAACGTTAAAGTTACGGCGTGAAATGCGTTTGCCGTAGGCGGTCCTTTGTGTCGGTCTGAATGGTCTCCTTGTGGGCAGCTTTTAGCTTGGGATGCCTTCAGCCATGTCGCTTACGACGTCGTCCGGCTCATTCAGCTTAAGGATTCATTGACTTGCCATGTAAGCCGGTGGTCCGAGGGTGACAGCGAGGGGCTCGGCGGGGGCAGGGGCCTCAATTTGTCTCGGGACAGGTTGCATCCGTGTGGGGAAACTTCCCAAAGTAGTGGGGTGCAGTTGACAAAAAGCAGCTAGCCGCAGGAATAGCATTTAGCTTGATTTCATGTCGCAGGGCTTATGCTCTGTGTGATCATATCTATGTTGTTTATGTTCTCCTTAGTCAAGGTAACTGATCAAACAAGGCTGCCGTTCTGTTCCTACGGTAGCTGACAGAAAGTGAGGAGTAGCACTTAGAGAGTTTGTTAGCTTTTATGGGTGTGAGTCTTGGAAAGCTTGTGCTCTCATATGACTCTAACTGCCTGCAGTTCACATCCAGTGGAATAACCCAGATATGGTTAAACGTTTTCGTGGTTTTAGTCTGAGAAATCAGCAGCGCTGACCAGGGAGAAACGCGTCATCCCGGTGATGTCACCCAGCTGACCCAGTGTGGCTTTTAGTGTGTCGTCACGGGGCACCATCTGCCTGCCTCCTGTCTTTCAAAGGGGGGAGGGGGGTTTATTTCCCCCAGGAGGGTGGGGGGGCAGTAGCCCCATCAGAGCAAAGGGGCGATGTCAACCGTGCCGAGGATGGGAGAGTTTGTCGGCGTGACAATTCACCCGTGGAAAGCCTGAGGTTGTCCATGACTCACTGTGACTCACTGTGACTCACCCTGAGGACGGCGGCAGCATTGCGCCGGGGGTCACGGGGACAGCGGTGTCTGAGGTCGCTCTGATTCAACACCTCTCTGTCTGGCAGGGTGGGGGTTATATTCATTTTATCGGATTCGCTGATTTATCACCCCAAATGTTGACAAGGTCTCCAGCTGCTCCCCTGGACTTCTGCAGATGTGGTTTGGAAACCAGCAGTAGCTGGTGGGGGTGGGATGGAAGGCAGTCTTCCAGAACATGGCCATCATCCGCATCCTTCGTAGGACTGTGAGGAGCATAGATTGAGAAGCTGAGGGTGTTGGTGCCTGACAGGAGCAGCTGACACATGGGTGATGGTCCTGATGGAGTCCTGCTCATCCTGTAGTAGTTTAAGAAGAACCAGACATCCATAGTGACAGCATATATGACTCTATCAACAAGTAACCCAGACAACCGCATGAAGATAGGTGATCGCCCCATTCTTGATCGAAGAGGTTGGGCCCATAGGGGCTCTGGCCCCAGCTGAAAGCTCATTGGCCCCCCAAGTGCTCCCTGTCACTCACTGATTCAAAATACATGATTGACTATTGATGAGGTTGGCCCCTCTATATGAATTGTGGCCCATCTCATCTCCCTACCTTAAAAAAAAATCACCCCTGACAACCATTAAAGAATCAGAGGAAACAACGATAAACTTTACAATCTGCGTTTAACTTGGTGTTTTCAAATGCAAAGTGGTTTTACCTCCCATAAGCGCACAATGGGGCCAGAGTAATAAAAGGGTTAGGGTTTGAACACTCTTTAGCTTTCTGTATTGAATCCTGAGCAACAGAAATCGATTCGTCCATGGAAAGGCACAAAAATCATTTCACCCCTGTAAACCTCCGCTTTCTTTGGAGGACAGGGCCCGTGAGGGGCAGCGGTGTTCGGTAATGCTGCATCGATCGTGTGGACGGTGAGCTGGAAGGACGGAAGGCCGTTAGAAATGGCTCAGCCAAAGATGCTTCTTCCAATTTCCTTCACGGTTAAATGGCTTCCTGGCATCGACTGACCCTGAACGATGATTTGAGGGGGCAAAGCCCGGCTCGATTGCTGCTTATTCCAGTCAATGTCGGCACGAAGAGCAGTCATTAAGAAGTTAGTGAAGAATTTCAGGTTCGCGTTCATTCGCGAGGATTCATAAACGTTTGGTAATTGAGATGAGCCTTTGCAGAAACCCTTCTAGGGCATGTAAAGGACAGGATGGACAGGATATCTGGTGATTTCGTTGTCCACTGACCTTTCACCTTCTCCATCTGTACATCCTCCAATTTGCACCCAGAAGGAGCAGAAGTTGGAGGATGCATCTCTCATATTTGCTCATTAGTCCAGGGTCGTGGTGAGTTTGGACATTGTTGGACAGAGTACGAGAGAGAGGCCATCCTGGACTGGATGAGTTACATTATAGGTCTTTTCTCCAGCTCGTTATATTTCCAGAAGTTCTTCAGATGAAGAACAGCAGCAAGGGAACTCTAAAGATTCACTAACGCCATGGAGACAAGCGCTTGCCTTAGCAATCAAAATATCCACGATGGCTTTATGACCATGAAAGTGGGCTTGGCGTAACCACAGCCACGTCGGCAAATGAGGTCGTCACTACGGGCCACCAGCCTAGGCAGGAACGCCTTGGCACTGCCTCATTTCCCCTGACTGGCACCGGCGAGCGCAGAGGGTGTGCCGGTGGAGAGGAGAAAAATCCGCCTGGACAGATTCTTCGCTTCAGTGAGTGCCATCGTTCGCGCAATATGAAGATCCCGTGCTTCTGCCTTCTGAAAGGAGAAGCAGCCTTTAAATTAGATCCTGGCCGTCTTGCGGCAAGATGAACGGTCAGACCACCGAAGGCCAAAAATGGAGAAGGTCACCATGAAGAGAAAGTCATGCATTTTAAGGTGATATAAAAGCCGATCACTGCTGCTGCTGTGATCATCAGTCGTGCAGGAGTTAGTCAGTCCTGTCTCCAGTCTGAGTGTCAAATCTGCCCCAGCTTCACCCCCCACACAGATCCCGGTGTGGTCAAGCGATGGCCGTACACACATGTATGCCCAGGGCGTGGCCACAGATTTGTAGGAGGATGTAGGTATGCAACATGCATCATAAATTCCTCTGAGAGTCCGGGACCACAGGTTTATGGGAAGAAAGGAAATGTAGCATAAACAAAGGAAAACTCCCATAAGGGAAGGACAGTTTGGCCATAGTCAGCTACCTTCCCGGCCACCTTCCCGGCCATCTCCTCGGCCGCCATCCCGGCCACCTTCCCGTCCGCCATCCTGTCCATCTCCTTGGCCACCTAACCGGCCGCCATCCCAGCCACCTTCCCGGCCACCTTCCCGGCCGCCTTCCCGGCCATCTCCTCGGCCGCCATCCCGGCCACCTTCCCGTCCGCCATCCTGTCCATCTCCTTGGCCACCTTCCCGGCCGCCATCCCGGCCACCTTCCCGGCCGCCTTCCCGGCCATCTCCTTGCCCGCCATCCCGGCCACCTTCCCGGCCGCCATCACGGCCGCCTTCCCGGCCATCTGTGGAGCATCATGCCCCCCCTGTGACTGACAGGTACATTTAGCAGGTAGTTCCTAACCCACAGCTCCAAGGGTCAGTGAGCGTAACTGACATTCTTTCCCACTTCACCGCATTTTTCGGTAAACACTTCCCTCGCTGGAGCTGAATGATGTTCAGCGAGCAGCTCGGGGCTCGAGATGGTCCGGCATGCTTCTGAAAACCCCCCCTCTCCCCACTCCACCCCACCCCCACAACCACACACCCGGCTGACACCCTGGGGTCCTGAGCATTACAGCTCCCTCAGCGGAAGATGGATTTAACACATATTGAGGTAATAAACCTGGTCCTTGTCGACTCGCAGACAGTCCACATTTCTGCTCCCTCCCAGCTCCTTGCCAGACAGTCCACATTATTGCTTCTTCTCATCTCCCTGCCAGACAGTTCAGATTTTTGCTCCCTCCTAGTTCCCTGCCAGAAAGCCCTTTCCGGGAGCTGGGAGAGAGCAAAAACATGGACCGTGGGTCTCTGAGGACCAGATTAGGAAAATCTGCCCGGGATAATAACTTGAGAGGTACGGCTGAACAAAGTTTGTGTTTGTGTGTTTGTACAAGCTGCGTATGGCTCATGCAGTCACCGGGGATGTACTGAGCGGTGGCTGGGTCATCGGGGCGTTCCGTTGGAATTTGCGTACGTCACCCTGTGAGAACAAATCGTGTTACAGGCCAGCGTTGAAGATCCCGATCGTACGCCGTGAGTGCATGTAGCCTGGGTCCCGTCCCTGTTGGCAGCACGCCTTTTTACAGCCCCTAATTACGCACGTGCCTTCGGAAACCCCCGCTCACCGACCAGGCCTGTTATTATCCCTTATCTCCAAGGAATCTGGTATGCTGCTCTAATTGAGTTTTTATTTGGCTGCCGGTTTTTGTGGCGCCGTTTTTACCCATTAATCCTGAAGGCCTGAACTCGCCTGAGGGGTGTTATATCCAAACAGAACCACACGGGGCACCCTGTAGCTCATGGAACCATCCGGACCCTTTAAATTCCACTAGAATAATGATCAGAACTGCAATCGTATGGCCTCTGGTCCGCTTCCCGGGCAGGACCTGCTGTTATACTCATAACATTTTTTTTTGAAAATGAAAGGTCAGCCAATCGCCGGAGCAGTTGGGGGTTAAGGGCCTTTCTCAGGGGGACGTCTGCGATTTCATCTATTGGCCCTCCGATCACAGGTACAGTGGCTTATCCTGCTGAGCCACACCTTCTCTGTCTTACCATGAATTTTAATGTCCAGCCGTTTAAGCGATATATGTGTGCCATCAAACTGACTTTAACTCCCAGTGATCGTATGGACGTCGTAATGACCTGTCATCTGTCTGGGTTTCCAGGCTTCCTCATGGCATCTTCATCATCGTGTTGAACTGCGAATATGAGGGTCTCCCAGTACGACATTATTAAAGTTCTAAAAGTCGTATTGGAAAAGCGAAACCACAAGAGCTGCCATTTTGGCTCTAAGAGCTGACTGACACACATGGAAATACCGTGTAAGGGCCGAGTGCGGTTTCCCTCTAGCCGGTATGTCATGATCTGTAATCGCCGTCTGACAGAGGGGGTCTCTCCCAAGATGCCTTTGATGAGGCATTTCACACGCAGTTGATCGACTCCTCCGCGCCTCTGCTGCCTGTTGGGGGGGTCTGTCGATCAGCGCCTACCCCCCGCCCCCAAACCCTTCTGGCCTTAAGCGCATCTCAGGGGGGGTTTGATTAAAATGCAGCCGCAGCAGCCGGGAGTCTCATCAGCGGCAACCTTCTCGCTCGCAGGGGGAGGCCTGATCATTATTACGCACCCGCCGGGGGGGTGCGGGGGGTGGCAGTTTTCAGCAGTGGAGTTCACACTGTGAACTTCACCGTGTGGATGGTCAGTGCCTGGGTATGTGTGTGTGTGTGTGTGTGTGTGTGTGTGTGGGAGTCATGTATATATTACATTGGTCCCCACAATGTGATAAAAACCTGTTATTTTGACTTTTTATTTTTATTTTTCTGTTGTCAACGGCAACTCGGTTTCATAAAAATTAGTGACTACAATAAAAACAAAATGTCCAAGGTCTTGTATTTTGTTTGGGTACTTATGGTTAAGGTCAGGGCTGGGTGGAGGTTAAGGTGGTCATGTTGGGATTAGGCTTATGCACATAGAAGTGAATGGATGGTCCCCACAAAGATATGAATGCGAACATGTTTGTGTGAGTGTGTGTCACTGTGTGTGTCTCTGTCACTGTGTGTGTCTGTGATTGTGTGTGTGCCTGTGAAGGTCCCACTGTGCTCAGACACAGACGTTTCTTGGGACTGTAACACGTTTTAGCTCTTGGGATCGTTTGTTTTTCCACACGGGTTTTATTCCCTCAGATCAGAGGGTCTCTCTCCATAATGAGGAATCGGGTAACGGGGTCTCTGCTAGAGGTGCGAATGGCAGTGCTGAGGCTCAGCGGGATCGGATCCCAGGGTCAGCCAAGTGATTTCGCTGTTGGCCCTTAATCCCTTCTGGGACTGTCTGACCCTGATTTAAAAAAAATAATTATTATGTTGCTTGGATAAAAGCAGCTGCTGCATAAATAAAATGTCATGTAATGAACCGAACGGCTAATTAGGCATCCAGATGTATGACTCAGCTCCTCCTACAAACTTATAAATGAGGGTCTGGAGATGAATCACCAGACTGGAGCTGAAGCAAGACTCGTCTTGTCTTCTTCTTTCTCTCCTTCGTCTTCCTTCTGTCCGCTGTCTTCCCCTCTCTCCAGCTTCACCAGAAGTTCCTCTTTTCCGTTTTAAGTCGGAAACTCCTCCATTTGCCTGTTCACTCCAGCCCTGTGCAAAGAGCAAAGAACGCGCAGTAAACCCTGACAAACCATAATGATACATCATCCATCCATCTTCTAACCGCTTATCCTGGTCAGGGGCGTGGGCAGGGCGTTGGAGCTGGGGTCCGGCCTGGGTGGAATTCCTGTCTGTCATAGTGCTGAGAAACGGACACTTACATACTACAGGCAGTTTAGAAACATGGGTTATTCTGACTACATGTCTTTGGACTGTAGGAGGTGCGATTCGAGCCCCTAACCTTGGAGGTGTGAGGTCATTGTGCTACCCACTAAATAGAACCTAAAATCTAATAAATGTAATAAATTAGAGTGTGATTACTGCTGACGCATGCTCTGCCGTGATTGGTGCTCTGCCGTGATTGGTGCTCTGCCGTGATTGGTGCTCTGCAGCTCCCTCTCCCCCTCCCTGCAGGGTTTGTCCTACCCAGCTGAGCTTTGTGGCAAAGCTGCATCCCAGAGAAAAAGACCCAGTGGAGGGGTGGGGGGGGTTATGTCCACCACAGACTGTGTGCTAAATATAGAGGGGCCTACCCTCCAAACACAGCCAGGGAGGAGAGATTTGGGTGGGGGGGGGGGGGGGGTGCCAATGGTGTGTTTGTTGCAGAGAGGAGAAGCGATGGAAAGAGAGACCCTGAGGAGAAAGTGGGATGAAGGATAGGATCCCTCTGGGACTGCTGGTCAGGGGGTCCGTTCTTCTGGCACCGAAACGCATTGGCTGCAGGAGCATGTTGAAAAGTATCTCTTGTGACAAGTGTGACTGCATTCAGTCCAGCAGTGGCCAGCTGCTCGGCTGGGGGGGGGGGGGGGGGGGGGTACACTCGCAGCACCAGCCATATTGTGCTTTTTAAAAGTGTCTTTTTTGCTGACGCAAGCTGAATTTTGCATCTCCCAAAGGAGACCTAATCATTCTTTGGGCTCGAAAAGAGAAGGGGGTGGGCATTGCGGGGCTCTGGCAGAGCGGAATCCTGCGAAAACGGTAATGGAAAAGGGGAGGGGTGGTCTGTTCATGTCTTCTGAAATTTAGCAATTATGGAACATTTACATCCATCCGTCCATCCATCCATCCCATGACATTCCTTGTCCTTGCAGCTGCCAGAAACAGATGCTTGTCCATGCGGCTGGTGTTAGCATCCAGCTGCTGGGTCACGCGTTTCATTGGCCTGTTCCCCTTTCGGTTTGAGTCACCGCCATGCCGCCCCCCCTTGGCCATGGGGGCGAGGAGCTTGTCACCTGACGGTCTGCTGCCTGCCCGGGGCAGCCAGGAATGCAGTGAAGTCCTCGGTCCATGGCAGAGCAGGACCGCTTCCAGCAGGGCACCCTGCTCCTGCCGTGCATCTCTTATCTTCTCTTCTGCTTTTCTGTGATTAACACGATGTGATGAGTATAAATTATATCCCATAATAATCGCCTCTGAGCCAGGGCATTAGGAGGTCAGTCGTGCTGGTGTATAGACTGAGTGTGATTAAGGTCAGTCAGCCTGTAAACATACACAGCTGCCCGTGCTGCCGTTTCCTCTCGGAATTGGCTGGAGATCTTCATTTATTTGTCCCTGATTAAAATAAGTCGGCATAAGCCTCAAAAATGCCCCCCTCAAATGAGCAGGGGGTTTCGACTTACAATGAAGTGCTCGAGCAGGTATGGATGGATGGATAGATAGATAGACAGACATAGATAGGTAGGCAGGGCTGGTAGATCTCTAAGATCTAAGAGCGCAATTTTCCCGATGGGATTTGGCAAACGTGGTCACAGCCAAGTCCGCCCTCGAAGAACAGTAGTTTTGAACTTTAGAGCAAATGAGAAACAGAAGCCAGCTTCCCGATGGCAGTGAACGTTTCCCTGGAAAAGAATTAACAAGCCAACTGGAATCTTCCATTCTGTCAAAATGAAATACTTCCCGTCAGAGGACACCCGTGCAGGACTGTCATTTTGTTTGCCTACGCTGAACGCAGCTGTGTAAATATTGGCATTTTTGAAGTGTAGTCAGTCATAAAATCAGTTAACAATAAGCATAATCAATCTCTAACGGAGAGGGTCCCGTTGGTCTAATTAATAACATGCGCGGACCTGCAGCTCGTCCTAGAGGCCTCTGCGTCAGTGTGGGACAATCCCACTGCGCCCCCCCCCCCCCCCCCCCCCCCCACCCCGGCTGAGCAGCAGCGCTTTATTCTGAAGAACTTGAATAACAAGTATTGAGCCGAGGAACAAACATGCTTGAATCGGGGTGTGTTTTAGAACACTAAAGCTTTTCTTCTAAAAACAAAAATTCTACTTTGTTTCAAACAGCTCTGAGCAATAATTGGGTATTGGGTGCCGCCCCTTAAGCAGTTTACTCTGAGGAGTAGGAGGGGGTGGCGATGGGGTTCTGGGTCGGTTCTAGGTAAATGTAGACCTGGTGCCACTGTGTTGGGAAAGAGCCAGAGTTCTCTGTCAGATCTGGTCCTGGATGTAGGCCAGTTTGATTTTCCCCCGTGGCACAGACAGCTCTGAACACGCTGGTGTAAAGCTGACCCGAGTCGCCTCTGGAAGGTGGTACAGAGCAGGGTGGGCATGGGGGAGTGGCGAGGATTACCAGCATGTCTACACCCCCAGAGGGATGCCCTGGGTTCGAGTGGTGCAGTCCTGCCCAAAACATCAAGGGAAGGGTGTGGATCTGCCAAGATGCGTGTGGGGATTTCAGCCGAAAATGCAGCAGAAAGTCACTGAATGGCGTCACTGTGCAAGTCTAAAAGGACGTTAAATTAAACACATTTTTTTTTCTGACTCCCCCAGTGAAAACTCTAACTCTTTATGGATCCCGGAGCTGAGTTCTGTGTTGCTGTCCTCTGAAGGGTCATGGGAGAGAGAGGGAGGGAGGGAGAGAGAGAGGGAGAGGGAGCCCTAGCGTGGCATGTCAGAGGGGGTGGGGCGGCCACTGCTGTTCAGTGAGGAATCTCTGTGCTACATGCCTGAGGCAAAACAGCCACCCCAGGGGCCACCCACTGGGAAGGAGAAGCCGGCAGAGAGGCTGAGAAGGAGGCGGCAGGAAGCAGCAAACTGATCTGGGATCAGCGACATGGCTAAAGATAAATGGGCCAGAATAGCAGTCAGGAGGTGGCAGGAAGCAGCAATCTGATCTGGGATCAGCGACATTGTGAGGGATAAATGGGCCAGAATAGCAGTTAGGAGGTGGCAGGAAGCAGCGAACTGTAAACAACGGTGTGACTCCGCCCTGCGGCTTGATAACAGAGCCCCCCCTGCTGCTGTTAGCGTGTTACTGCGGCGGAGCACGGCTCGTTAGAATGCTTGGTAAGCCAGCCGACCTTCATTATGCAGGCATACGCCGTCCGGTGTTATTTTGCATAGTGAGGCACTTTGTTGGGGGGGTAATGGTTTGAAACGAGTGGTTACTGAAAGGGGGTGTCAGGCAGGGGGATGGCGACCGACCCGTCATGTGACCCTGGGTGTGACTTTGACCCGAAGCACGGTGTTTGCCCCTTGGCTGAAGAGTGTGAGGCCTCCTCCCGTTGCCTGGCAACAAGACTGGGATCTCCCAATTGTGATCTGGTTTCATTGTACCCTCTGTAAACAAGTTTAGTGCTTTTGCCTTAAAGTTTAATTCATTTAAAATATATTGGTCTGAATATTTTCATTGAATAAATTATACTTTTTGTATTAAGTGTGCAAGGTGATTGGTTAACCCAGCTGAAGTTACTCCTTGGTCAGTAAAGGTATATCTGTACCTCTTTACTTTTGCCACGGGATTTGTGTGTGTGCATGCATGTGTGTGTCTGTGTTTGTGTACAGGATGCATGTGGGTGTTTATTTCCAGAGCCTTTTAGTAGTAGAGACGAAAAGGAGAAGGAGATGAAAGGGGTGATATAAAAAAAATGTTTTCCTCATCATCAGAACAAAACCCAGATGGGGGTTTTGATTATACAGACTGGGGAGGGAGGCCACACACTCACACAGAGAAGTACAGAGCCACACACTGTCACACAGAGATGCACAGAGCCACACACTGTCACACAGAGAAGCACAGAGCCACACACTGTCACACAGAGAAGCACAGAGCCACACACTGTCACACAGAGAAGCACAGAGCCACACACTGTAACACACTGTTACACAGAGAAGCACAGAGCCACACACTGTCACACAGAGAAGCACAGAGCCACACACTGTCACACAGAGAAGCACAGAGCCGCACACTGTCACACACTGTCACACAGAGAAGCACAGAACCACACACTCACACAGAGAAGTACAGAGCCACACACTGTCACACAGAGATGCACAGAGCCACACACTGTCACACGCAGAAGCACAGAACCACACACTGTCACACAGAGAAGCACAGAGCCACACACTGTCACACAGAGATGCACAGAGCCACACACTGTCACACAGAGATGCACAGAGCCACACACTGTCACACGCAGAAGCACAGAACCACACACTGTCACACAGAGAAGCACAGAGCCACACACTGTCACACACTGTCACATAGAGAAGCACAGAACCACACAGTCACACACTGTCACACAGAGAAGCACAGAGCCACACACTGTCACACACAGAAGCACAGAGCCACACACTGAACACAGAGAAGCACAGAGCCACTCATTGTCACACA
Organism: Brienomyrus brachyistius; assembly: GCF_023856365.1. Classification (NCBI taxonomy): domain Eukaryota; kingdom Metazoa; phylum Chordata; class Actinopteri; order Osteoglossiformes; family Mormyridae; genus Brienomyrus; species Brienomyrus brachyistius. The sequence continues at coordinate 21,848,662 of NC_064535.1, forward strand.
GAGAAGCACAGAACCACACACTGTCACACAGAGAAGCACAGAACCACACACTGTCACACAGAGAAGCACAGAGCCGCCACACTGTCACACAGAGAAGCACAGAGCCGCCACACTGTCACACAGAGAAGCACAGAGCCACACACTGTCATGCAGAACCTTACACTGCCACATGTCGGTGCACCATGACAATGCAGCTGTGCTGCGTACAGGTCTTTAAAATCCTACAAGGAGCCCATCACAAGTGCTGGGTCCGTCCCTGTGCAGGGGCAGGTTCTTTCCCGGGCCAGGGGTGGCGCTGTGGCCTGGCTGGCGGCAGGCCAGTGGGTTTGGGATCTCTCACAAACTATGCTCTGTCTCCTGTTTTTCTGCTTGCAAACAAAAGGCAGTTCTCTCCCAATTATGCACTTAACTCACTGGCGTATAAAGGGTGATGGGGGTCCTGTCGTGTTGCTATGGCACCGGCGGTGGGGTGATGTAATGACCATAGACAGACCTTTTTAGCAGGGATATCCAGTACTCCATTCTGTTTTGAACTGTGGGAAGTGGGCGGGGCACTTGACTCACAGCACCCCCTTCTGGCTTGCCCAATGCATATAATGTGATTAATTAGGGGTTTAAATTGCCATCCAGCTGCTGCCCAGTAGGGTTAGTGACCTGCAGCGACCCTGACCGCCTCGGGACATCCTGCAGGAGGCCCGGAAATAGAAATTCCCAGCCTTTATTTCGCTGCATGAAGGATCAGGATAGCCCGTGCCCGCTTAGGCACGTCCCAAACTCCGCCCCCAAAACCCCACCTCCGCGGTACAGATTTCCCAAACACATATCTCTCACTGTTTCCTCTACGGGACATCTCCTGCTGGAAGAGAGGGTAATACTAAGGTGTGAAGTGGAGATGTTCTGGAAGCCCTCCAGGGAAACTGCAGTCTTCACTCTTATCAAGGCAGACCTGCTGACTACTTCTCTGCTGCTCTCTGATTCCCCCACTACAATCCACACCCCTCCCCCCCCTCCCCAGCCGGCCTCTACTGCACCAGCTGACTTGGGCCACAGGTATGAAGTCGACTGTCATTCGGATCTCCCTGAACCCCCTCCCCCCTTCAAAGGCTGACCCTCAGTCTGGCTTGGGGGTTGGGGGAGGGCTGTTCGATCTGATGTTAGGAACGAGATCGCCACCGTGAGATCACCCCTCACAGGCACTGGGGGAGAAATCAGAGAGTGGAGGGGACTTCTTGTTTGTTTAATATTTCATCGTTAAGTATTGCACCCCCTAGTGGTCTGGTGAAATAAGTACATGCCTCCAGTGCCCACAGCACCCTGACCCGCTTCCGTGATGTGCGATTCCATCTGAGGTGCTGGGGCTGGGGCCCCATGCTACAGTTCCTCTGTTATCCAATTTCCTAGCAACCATTTGAAAGGGTCCTCATTTGGGTGGGGGGTTGGTGGGGACTGGAGCTGGAGCTTCAGTAGAAATGATTTAAGATTAGAGCCTCTCCCGTTAACATCCTGGTCTCTGGGGCCTCCTCTTTCTGCTGCTACCAGACAGGGTGGGGGGTGGAGGTCAGAGGATGGCTGGTGATGAGGGAGGCAGGCTGACCCATTAGGCTTTGCGGTTCAGTGTACTTTTTCTCTGATTGGCTCTCGAATCCGCCTCACTAACCAACCCAGACCGGAGCTACACTTAATAACACTTTCAGTTTCCGTAGTAACTCAAATAAATTAGCATTTTTTTCAAGACGCTCATATATCCAGGCAAGTGCGCTCACACACCGTGTACCCAGAAGCTCTGTGCCACTCTTAGTGGCTGATATGGGTGGGTTTTATTAGGTAAACAATCACGTTTTGAAAGTTTATGCAGGGGCATTCGTCTGTCTTTGAGGCCTCATCTCTTCCGCTACCTCGGTCATTGAGGGCTCTCTTTTATTGAGGTCCTGTCTCTTGAAATCCCTCGATCTTTGTAGTCCTGTGTTTTGAGGTTCCTCTGTCTTTGAGGTCCTGTCACTCGAGGTTCCTCTGTCTTTGAGGTCCTGTCACTTGAGGTCCCTCTGTCTTTGAGGTTCTGCATCTTGAGGTCCATCTGTCTTTGAGATTCTGTCTCTCGAGGTCCCTCTGTCTTTGAGATCCTGTCTCTCGAGGTCCCTCTGTCTTTGAGATTCTGTCTCTCGAGGTCCCTCTGTCTTTGAGATCCTGTCTCTTGAGGTCCCTCTGTCTTTGAGGTCCTGTCTCTCGAGGTCCCTCTGTCTTTGAGGTCCTGTCTCTCGAGGTCCTTCTGTCTTTGAGGTCCTGTCTCTCGAGGTCCTTCTGTCTTTGAGGTCCTGCATCTTGAGGTCCCTCTGTCTTTGAGGTCCTGCATCTTGAGGTCCCTCTGTCTTTGAGGTCCTGCATCTTGAGGTCCCTCTATTCTTGAGGTCCTGCCCCTCATTATTCTGCCACGTTTGAGGTCCCCCCTCTCTCTCAAGCCCTTCTTCAACACACTTTCAATTCTCTCCAGCAGCCTCACTGACTTTTTTCCATCCACGTCGACATTTTGTGTAACAAATGTCTCCTTCCAGAGAATTTATTAAAGGTATAATTAAAGGGTTCGGTTCAGATGTTTTAATTATGAAAAGGTCACAAACAAAAATATAATTATGTAAAATAAATACCATTTCAATCACTCTCTGCAGGGATTTGTAAAGATCTGTTAAATACAGTTATGTAAACACGACTAGCCTGTGTGATATTGTATCGGGATCACTGCATTCATTTTTGCTTCGCAGCAGTGCTGCGTTGGGCTGTAAAATGTACTTCGTGGGGTTGTTGCAATGTTTGAACTCTATTTGTGACCAGATACTGGCCCTGCATCAGCTCTTTGCTGGGTGATTACAGTAAACCTTGCTGTTGCTCCGTTTGTCATACAAATGAATATTTTAGTGACTAAGTAGGTCTGTATCATCACGGTGCAGGGTAACATTTACCTATAAGGGCCACCGTAAATGTATTTCGACGGGGGACTTTGTTCCTGTGTGGCATGTGTGCTTTATAGGCACCCTGGGGAGGTCTTTCCCCAGTCCATGAGCGACAGAGGGTGAGTGGTCAACAAATGCATCTGGAGGTGCACAGAGTGAAATCAAGGGGGACTTAAGGGGGGTTTGGGAGGGTGGCGCACTGTGGGCTTTCACGCGTGGATGTTTGTGCGCGCCCCCTCAGTACCAGCTGTTCATCCTGAGCGTTTTAACTTCCTGCGTGATGAGAACCAAACGGACCGGAGGTAGCAGCTGAGTCTCTCTCCCCATTCCCAAAGATTCTCTCTTTGTATTTCATTCGGACTGAGGATCATGTTCCACAGCCCCCCTCGTCTGATTGGGCACCACATTCACTCGCTGTCTGCTGGGTGTCATGTGTGTATATGTGAGTCTTTGCCAGAGGTCAATAGTTCAGTTTCAGAGAGTCCAGACCAAGATTTTATTTCAACCAACCAGTTGAATACTCTGTGACTGACTCTTTATGGTCAATTCGTTGGTTGAAACAAAATCTTGGTCTGGACTCTTACTCTCTGGACTTGAATTCCTCACCTCTGGTCTTTATACTTGTGGTATTAGGCCCGTGCTGAGGCAGCCAGATCATTATAGAGTCTGACTGGGGGCCCGGTCTATTTTTAGGAGGTTAGGTCATCGCGTCGATGGTGCCGGGGTGATGCCCTCTTTCCCTGCATGTTGGCATATCGCTGGGTTGTGTTTCTAAGGCTTGTTGTTCTGGGGGGCTCTAGTCAGGCGTGCAGACCCCACACTGCCCCCTCACCATGCCCCCGTCGTGCTGGGTTTGGGGCCTCTGTGATTTACTGACAGCTTTGTGGGGTCCACTCTCACTGCACCCCTCACACACCAATCTGTTCATGTCCTGCCTCCGGCAGACTTGAATAAACACACCTAAAGTCAAACTCTAGAAGCTCCTTCACACACCAATCCGTTGCTCCCTCCCTGACCTCACATTCTGTCACTCTTTGGAGAAAAGATTCTAGCCATTGAAACTTGGGTCTTTATTAATTCGCGCCACCTGACAGTTTGCTCTATATGCTACATGGTCACAAACAGGCTCTCGAAGCAGGAAACGCTCTCGCTGACTAGCCGCCACAATCTTTGGTCTAACATGAAGGCAGCTGTTTCAAGTTCCCCCCCATAATGTGCCTTTATCATTTAACCTCATATGAATACAAAAACAAAACCATTGTCTGGGTATGGCTAATTTTCTGACTATACTAAGTGAGATCGACCAAATTGCTGTTTCAAAAACTCTCACGCAGCGGTGTTGAAGATCAAACGGGCTAGCAGGCCCCACAGGCAGAGTGCATGTACCTTTACACTGATTGGACTGCAGGGAGGAGGTCTAGCCTTAAGCAGCACACCCGCTGGTCACTGTGAGGACTGCCGGCTTATTGCTTTTCTTTGCTGACAGCGCCGGTGTAAGACTAGTAGCCGACTAATCCTTAGCTATCCCACAATCCCCCGCTGCCAGATGCCTGCAGATGTTGTGCATGATTACAGGGTGAGTACAGCGCTCAGGTGGAAGCCGACCGACCTTGCGTAGATGAGCGGGATTTTTAAGAAATTCCAGTCTTATCAGTCTTCAGTGAATGTTCAGGTCAGTTTTCATACGGTTTCCATATTTTTACCTAGCATTTGTTTATTTTATTTGAGGCCTTACGTGGTACCTTTTTCTTAGTGTATCTCTTGTTTTACTTTAACCTGATATCAAGTCTCACAGAAAAAACATCTTCAGCAGAAATCAGTAAAATGAGGCAACCGTCTTGAGCTGAAACAGGAACGATTGCTCTCTTCCTTCAATAACCGTGGTGATGTTCCGCTCCTCTGTACAAACCTGAAATAAAAGTACGTGACGCTGAGACCACAGGTGGCAGAAGGGCAGCGAAGCCCCGATCCTGGGTCGCAAATCTTAATCTTTAATCGAAGCTGTACTTTGGGAGGAAACTAATTTGTGTGAATTTCCCTGCTGAGGTCCAACTTGCTCTCATAAACATCAGACCACAAAAAGTTAGACCTAAAAGGTCAGTGAAACACGCAGGACTGAAAAGCGGCAAGAATTACAAATTAACCAGAAACCCAGTCATAATGTCCATTTATAGAAACGCTCACTCATCTTTTCAGATTAAAGGAATATGTGTTTCTTGGAACGCTGTTTACAGAAAGCCAACAGAACTATAATAATCTTCATTTGGGACAAGAACTGGGACGATTTTCAGCCGTGAGACTGGTTTAAAACGTGCGATTGTCTGCTAAGAGAAAATTGTGGCAATGGAAAGTTAGGTAATATCCTTTATGTCAGTTTGTGTACCTCTGAAATTAAACGAATATCATGGAAAATAGCGTGACTTTTCAACCCTCTGGCGTTTGGGATGTGTCTAATGCCCATCCTTGTTTAGTCTTTGCAGGTTAATCAGGAGCTACTGTGTCACTCCTGACCTCTGGGACTAAAACACACTAAGGAGACCGCCGAGACAGCAGGCCGATAATCAGGCAGCATATAACTGCAGCCCTACTCTGTGACTTTGGCGACTTTGCGGGACAGTTACCTCGTTGCCACAGGACGTTTGGGCGCTTTATTTCCTGGAATAGAGAGCCTGACAGATGGACTCCTGGTTTCCAGGTTCAAACTGAACCCCACTGAAGTCTTTTCTGCTGACTTACGCAGCGTGAATGTTTCCAAGAGCTTCACCGGTCATGTTTTGTAGACCATCTATGCTTCTACTGGCCTAACCTAGTACGGTTGAGCTTTTGCAAAAAACTTTGTATTTATCCTCAAACCCCAAGCTCCACTCCGTGTACGTGTACCTCTTTCAGGCTTTGCCTTCAGAAATGGTTCACAGGGGAGATGGTGACTGCGTTCACCTTCCGCCAATCAGCACTGGCAAAAAACAGCTGTCATTTGTGGCCTCCTGTTGCAAGTGGGCAGATAGTCGTATCTGGCCAATGGTGGCATGCTGTGATGCCTCATGATGGCTAATAATCGGAGCTTTGGGCGCTTTGAACACGGTTTGTAGGAGGACAGTTTTCAGTAGTGCCAGGGAGGCCTACATAGTGGCCCCAGTGTCACGTGCATCACGCACAGAATCTGGAAGTTTGGAGCATGGAAACAGAGACCCTGAGCCTTGTGTACATTGGACATCCTGGCTATGAGAGCAAACGGCTCTCCGAGTTTTCAGATGGACTCCACGGGACTTTGCGTTACGGCCAGAGACACCCCAGGTTAGCAAGCAGGACTTAGTCACCTGCTGCAGGGGCTGTAATCTGGTATTAAATGGCTTGCAGAACTTGTTGAAGACCCTCAGTTTTTAAGGGGCACTGTGTCTATTGCATTCCCAGGTAGGACTTACTTTACATGCAGAACGGCACACGAGGCAACAGCCAATCCTTTGACTGACACGTGTGAGTCGGTTAGTGCGAAATCTGACCTTTGAAAACTCCTCGTCTGACTTCCAAGAGACAATTCGAATCTGGTAGAATATGCTTGTCCTTGTGCAAAAAAAAAAGGACATTGCTGCCTTGCACCCAGCACTTGGAGAACTCGGTGCCAGAACGGCTGATCCACTGCCTGAGCTGGTGAAGGACCTCCACCCTCTCTCCCTGCCAAGTCTGACTACTGACTAAGCGAGAGGAACAGAGAGCTTATTAAGGGTTAGATGAAGGCCCTTAAAGTTGGCTTCTGAAGAGCATGGGAAAGGCAGGTCTTGGCTAGCAGAGTGCAGCGTTGTGTCCTTTCCTTTGCAGAGTGACTCAGAAGGTTTCAGAACCCAGGCCATTCATTCCCATACTGGACTTGTGAGATGGAGGCACATGGTCTTGCTCTTTGCAAACCTTTTCTCCAACTACAAGCAATGCATCAGGTGAACTGCTTTGGTTGCTCTGCATTGTCAAGCCTGAAACTTAGAATAACTCACCCAAGGGGGGCAGGTGGGAGAATTAATGGCAACTGCCTGTGGAAACAGGTCGGTCTGAATACCTCCTGAGACCATACTGACTGACTGTCCTGGGCCTGAACCCCGTCTCTTGAGGGTTTCCCACACTACTGAACTCCAGACAGCGGTACCATGGGTTCCATTCCCATGTCAGTTCCACACTGCTTCTGAGATGTTTGTGGGACATTAGCACTGAGATTTAAGCAGAGAAGATCAGCCTGAGTTAGAGACAAACTGGGCAAAGGCAGTAAGCCAGTATAGACCAAAGATATACATATATATATAGAATCCAGCCCTGATGAGTGACAGCCCTCTAGAATAGAGGCTTAGGGATTTTCTTACGTCTAAAGCACCAGCTCGGCCCATAACAATCATCATTTGGAACTACTGAGCTCTATTGATAATTTTCACTCTGCTCTCATTGCCACAAATCTCTTCCACCTTGCAGAAGAAATATCCACCACTGGCAGAGATGAATGGGGCCTGGGTTTACCGCAATTTCCGTGGGGATGCTAATTATTAGCCACAAGCTAGATTCCGCTGGAGGAACAGGAGATCGTTGGCGGGCAAATGATGCCACTCCAGCCAGTGATAGATGACTGATTCATCTGAACACGACGTTTGCTAATTACCGTAGCGATGTTCTTTAAGGTAGCAGGAGCTGGTCAGTGCTTAATAGCTACCACTTTGTGTATGTAATCTTGGTTTTCGTATAGTAGTCTTCCTGTGGGAGGCTCAAATCACTGTGTGGGTGGGTGTGAGGGGGTGCACCAGGAGGTGCGCATGTGGGTGCGAGGATAAAGATCAGCCTTACTCTCCGCATCTTCTCAGAAGGGAGGTCCTCCTTCTGTCGTGTCCTTCTGCAGGTCACTCGTTGGATAGAGACGTTCCCTCATCTGTCAGTAAAGTGGGCGCATCTCATCCATCACCACAGCTGCACCAGGCATCTGCACTTCAGCAAAGTGACTGCAATCATTTCTGACAAATGAGCTCATAAATTACCAGAAAATCATACCCCCTCATTCTGAGATAGCCTACCCATGTTTCATTAAAATGTTAAAACCTTGTTTATATATTCTCATGGATAAAACGTATTTCCACACATGACCTATTTGTGTGACAAATTATTTTTCTGCAGAAAAGCAAGTTATCCCTAAAAATGCAACCCCAGCCCAACACCCCCCTCCATTTTCCAGTGTATAACAGCACCCCCCCCCCCCCCCCCAAGTGATCATTTCAAGCGGGTGAAATTCACAGAAGGACGGGTCAGATCATCACAAAGCGGCTTATATTTCAAATCCATTTTTATTTCCGTATGTTTGGACGTTTTCTGTATGTTTGCTAATGTCCTACTTTAACTGTACGACACCTGAGCTTCTGTCTCTGGCTCCTTGGTGTTTATGAATATGAATGAGCTGGATTCTCTTTCCACCAAGTGCAAGAGCATTTACATTTGAATTAAACATGCAAAAATAAAGTTCAATGAAATGTATTATAACAAGGCGGAAATGTTTACATCTTAAGGTCCTATTCTACTGCTTGTTATTGACAATGGGTGTCACTAAATCTTTGTGTGGTGGATGTGGTGATTCGTAGAGCTGTATGGTCCTGCTAAGTCGGTATCCATTAACTGTTCACGTGATGGATTGCTGAAGGAGAGATTTGACAGCATTGTGGGGACGTCAGCAAAGTCAGCCTACTTGCCTACATGAGTGAGACTCAGCATGGCCGAGTGTGAACTTGACTTCCTACTTTCCTACTAATTACTAAATCAGGGGTCCTTCTATAGCCAGCTGCCTCTCATCTGTGTGATAAATGCCCCCTTTTCTATAAATTCCCCATTTGGCCCTCGGGGTAGTGAAGTGGAGGCCTGCTTGGGCGTTGTCCCTCTCCATTTGACGCCGGCGGTTCCTGGGAATGCACGGCTTTCAGCTGCTGAATGAGGCCTGGTGTGCGCGGACCCCAGAGGCGAGCGTAGCCCTGTGCTGCCACAAGGTTTTTTTCCCCCAGAATGCAGGCGATCGTTTTCTTAGCATCCCCGGCAAATTCAGGACAGAAGCTGTGGCAGTGGAGACTCTAAACATTAGGAGCTCTATTCAGACCGAATAGACTTCAGGTGAATAGAAATTGGCCGAGCCCTAACGCTAATGCAATAGCTATGAATTACCCCCTTACCAAGTAGCCTTGAGATCTCCCTGGGGCTCGGAGGCCTCACTTTGGACAGAAAACCGTTCGGTTACTCTGAAGGGTCCAAACTCCCAGGTGATGAGGTTCACTCTGCTCCACTTGAGTGCAAGTAACGAGAGAAAACTGCTAATCCCGATCACATTTAATTGTCCGGCAATGGAGTAATGAAATTTAGACCATTGTTTTTTCTGGGGGTGTCATAATTTAACATATGGAGAAAGATGCAATCTGACTGTGAATGCGCCTGCCGATTCAGCTCCACTGTGCCACGAGTCTTTTAATTAAGAAGCTGAAAAGCCATAGATGCCTGGAAGTGCGATGCTGGAGACCCTGGATCGGGTTGGAAATCCACCTAATGAGGGATGTTCAGCCCCGTGCTCTGTTGGGGGGCAGGGGATCGATAGGCACCTTGATGTTGTCAAGGTGACCGCTTGATGTCCTGCTGCAATTCCAATAGTCAGGAGTGGGGGATTAGCCATTTCAGCTTACAGGGCATTGTTAAATGCCCCCCCAACACCCCATCATTAGTACCATTGAAGTCCCTCCTTACACATGCAGGAGGATATCACCGAGATGTCGTAAATAAAGAAAGATAAAATCGTATGTGAAATTTAATCATCGTTCCATCTGTCCTGTTATTGTTTTAAGTCTCTGTCTCACTATCCACTACATATTCATTCAGGAAATCCTTCAGCCGGCTGGATGGTCATTAACACCCGGCTCTCACTGTCGGTTCTCTTACAGTATTGCGGCGGAACCCGTTTGTAGGGGACGTGTGTTGCCACAGAGGCTCGCGGAATGCCCTGCAGGAGCTCTACAACCCGTTGCAGGTAACCGACCATCTGCCTGTATGTGTGCCTGTGTGTGTGTGTGCTTGTGTATGTATCTGTGTATGTGTGTGTGTGTCTGTGTCTCCGAGTGACCCCGCACCGCCTGGGTCTGCGGGTTCTCCAGGTTCTCCATTCTGTCCGTCAATATCCGGTAATTCCTTTAAATTCCTTTAAAACTTTTAAATCCTTTTTACCAGGGTGTAATGTTTTAAATTCTGCTAACCTAGGAGAATGTAGGAGGTAGGCAGCTTTGGGAAACCGGATTGGTATATATATATATATATATATATATATATATATATATATATATATATATATATATATATATATATATATATATATATATATATATATATATAAATCCACAAGACTGTCAGTATAACAGAAAATTCCCACTAAATACAGAAATCCATCTCCATCCGTTGTCCATACTCTGTCACGCTTCCTGTTCCTCTAACAGGTCTTGCGGAAGACATTTATTCATCTGTTATCTCACAGGTGCTTTGAGTCGGGCCGCTGTGGGACGAGCCGTCCCGTGGCTGTGTGACGCGGCGCCGCCCTGCTGGCACTGAGAGGCACTGCAGCGTATAATGCGGTGTGACAGATGTCTGTGTGTGTCTACATGTTCTTAGTAAATGGATTTAGATGGGCTGCACTGGGGGCATGGCACAAGCCTTATTTAATTTCTGTTGCTCCGGGTATGTTGAGCCCCCCCCCTCTGCTAATCAGTGGGGCTGGGGGAGAGTGGGGAATTGGAGCACACAGCTGGGATTAATTTGATCCGTGAGACAGGGCGGTGTGGACGTTTAATAGCTGAGGTGCTGTAGGGCTGATGCTCTCACTATCTGTTTGTTGCGGTGTGGAGCAGCAGGTTAGGATGTCATCAGAAAGTCGGCGGTTGAAATCCCTGAGTCGGCAGAATGATTTCACCGTGGGGCCCCTGAGTAAGACCCTTACCCCCCCAGTTGCTCCAGAGACTATCTGAATGTCACATTGGATGAAGGTGTCAGGCAAATATGAAAATTGTACTGAGATTCCGCTCTGTGTGGCTGAAAAGCCCTGCATCGGTAAGCAGGTGTGACATCTGGCACGTCGGCAAGGAGATCCTGGTGAAGGTGACTGTCAAGGAACATGGCTCGCTGCCACACCTCCCAAAACCCGACCCCACCACAGGGAGCCGAGCCTTGTGGCTCTGTGGTCATTTTGTACTTTGTTATTGAGAATTCTCCTCCCCCCGCAGTCATCGGAGAGCTCAGTTCAGTAGGCCTCGGTGTCATCCACATAAGAATTTTATTAATTATGATTAGCATCCAAAATGGTTATGAAGGGAAAGCCTCATTAAATCATGGTTTCATCCGAAGAAGTTTCATAGTGGGGAGGAACATTTGTAGGGATCCTGTGATGTTGAGGTTTATAAAGACGTACGTGGCTCTGTGACACTCTGCTGTCAAGACGTGGGGAATGGCGTCTGCTTTGACCTTCATGGAAGGCGTTTCGCAAACCCCTCGTTCATCTTCCGGAGATTTTAAAACCCCGCGTCGTTCTTGGTCTCGCTGCATGCCCTGCTCCATCGCGGTTTAGCACACTGTCCTGCATGGCCACGAGGTACATATGACAGTAAACTAGGATTTGTGACCTCTCTCGATGGCCGCGCTCGAACCAGAGTTCGATTTCAGCCGGATGCAGGCAGAACCTTCAGACCGAAAGGGCTAGAAGCCCAGAACCCTAAGGGAGAGAGAATGACTCTCACTGGCCTTGTGTTTTACTGCTTCAGCAGAGGAAATCCACACGGAGGTGTTTGTCCTCATGGAATCACTGCTTCTGATGATGCCGAATGTGGGTGTTGAACAGTGCCGACCTTTCCTGGATGTAAAGAAACTGCACACAAACACGTGTCCTCTTACAACAGCACATCCTGTACGCTACACCACCCATCCCTCTCTCTGTACCGACAGGAGTGTCCAGCAGTTTCAAGTTACATGTTCATTCTATTCCTTCTACCTGTGAAGGACAAATCGCTCCACAATAAATCGCATTTAAATGTGTTTTACAAAAATAATGCATGAACAGATAACATGCAGTACTTCTTAGTCTTGGGCAGTCAGAGGAAAATTTTAAAGCTATTTATTTGGGTAGTAAGTGTATTTTAGAACATAAATTAAGAGTAATACAATAAAAACTAACAGGAATTTCTCCAGTTCTCTGAAATGTTTCTGATATTCTATCGGACGGCTAGATGAACACCGCTTCAGGTCCCTAACCTCTCCTCAGGGGCACCTCAGCCATTCCACAGATTTCTTAAATTTCACGACCAGCTCAATAATTGAATTAACTGAATTAGTTAAATAATTAACACCAATGAGGTGTTAATTAGCTAAACAGGTTGTGCTAGTGATCAAGAAATGTTTGCGCATGTTGGATGCTTGCTGCAAATACTGGGCTGGTTTGGAAAGAGGTTTTGAAATGAAAATCTAAAACAGACATACATAAAAAGACATGTCTTTGACAGACATAAAATCATAGTTTTATACCATCATTTAAACATTTTCTTTGCCTAAGACTTTTGCACTATACTGTATACAAACACATTATGAATCATTTCAGAGAGAACAGCATACAGCGCGCTAAATGGTCACAGAGTGGTTTGCCAAGAGCAGTATCTCACCACAGCTGGTCCATGTTTTTGCTCCCTCCTAGCTTCCTGACACAGTACACATTTTTGCTCCCTCACAGACAGTCCATATTTTTGCTCCCTCCCAGTCCACAAAAATGCAGACTGTCTGTGGGCCCCCGAGGACCGGATTGGGAAACACTGGCCTAGAAAAAAATAAGCAATGCTAATTTTTCATTGACTGGAGCGATTTCTTACCTGAATTGTCAGCAGAAAGGGGGATGGATATGAGCTTCTGGGGGGGATGCGGGAAGAGAGCATGCAGGGGCACGCTGGGAAAGGAGATCTGGGGAAGGAGATAGAGGATCTGCTGGCATTTGCTGGGTGTATGAGAGAGTCATAGGTAGGTGGGGTGCTAAGAATTGGAAGGGGGTCTGCCCCCCAGGCTTTGTGTGACCATTTCTCTGCTCTCCCTCCTTCCTCTTCAGCTGAAACATGAAACGGGGTCTAATCACCTTCATGTTAAACTCCATATTGAGTAACACAGTATGCGACAAAAGAATTAACAAGCACACGCATGTACCACAGACACGGCGTGATTCAGAACCTCGAGCCGAAGCACACTCCCGCAGCATAGCGTAAATTAACCCATTAGGCTGCCGTAAAAACACACGATTCCCAAAGGGCCTTTTCCCAATTCCGAAAGAAAACAGTGATCCAGGCCCTGTGTAAACAGCCTGGAGAAGTATGGAGGTAAATCAAGTCGGAAAGAGACTTTGGGTGCCCAAAAGCCCCCCAGGAGAAGCAGCAGCAGCCCTCACCTCCTGCGCTCGCTGGCTAATGGGCTCCTTTGAAACGGGTCAGTTTTCATTCCGCTGGCTATTCCTGTGAGCTTCTGGGGGGGGGGGGGGGGAGAGATTTGACGAATTCGGTTATTTCCTGCTTAAGCCTGTGCTGTCGTACGCCGGGCTGGTCCAGACACAGAGCCGGCCACGTGTGCGTATCGGCGGTCCATTTGATGTTCCCAGAATTCCTAATTGGGAATGCCGTCCCGCGGCAGCACGCTGTTTAATGAGGACGGCTGCAGCTTCCGGAAAGGCGCCGCGTACGGAGCAGCCGGGGCGGTGCGCGGTTCTGCTTGAGGCCTAGTTTTATGGGTCCATCGGAGGGGTCATGGCCTCTGGAGGCTGAAGATTGGAGTAAATGACGGGGGGGGGGGGGGGTTCTGGGTGCTGGGGGTGGCTTTGATGTTTGGAGATATGTGGGTGGATGGGAGAGAACCGAGTGAGCGTGGATATACTGAAACCTGGGAAGTGCTGCTTCATGCCCCTCCTCACGTGACCACAGGAGCCTGATGTCTGCACGGGGTGATGCAAGCAGCTGCAAAGGTTAGGGAGGTGCTATGGGAGACCCTGCTATATGGAGGCGGGAGGATCGGCTGTGCTTATTAACAACCACAGAGCCGACTGAACGTAACTGTCATCCGGCGGCAGAGTTCATTATTATATAGCAATTGGATGGATGTGTGTGTGTGTGTGTGTGTGTGTGTGTTTTTACCAGCCTGGAACATATTGAAAAATAAGCATTGAATGAAAAAACAGAACATCCTCTGATACAATAAGCATTATTTTTGTCTACATCACATTAATATTCTCGTCCGAAGGCAAACCCCAACCTCACTATACAGTTTCTGTATATTTATATTTTTCTTCCCTCCCCTTGTCACCTTGTTAGTGTTGTCATGGCTGACGGAACAGGCCATTTTTAAATCTGGGAGCCCGGGGGTGATCTGTTTGAAGTTCGGGCCCAGCAGGGAGATTTAGAAGTAAGGCGACCAGTGTGAAAGTCTTGCACAAAAAATTATTCCAGATTCACCTCTGTTCCTCCTTAAAGAAAAGCATAGAACACTTGCCGTGATTGAGGAACTGTCAGTGTGACTAGTGGCTCATGGACACAAGACACAAGGCTCATGGAAGTTTTACACGAAAGTTCTGAGGGCAGGATGAAAAATGATTGGTTTAGAGAGATAACCAATCAAATTGTAGAGGAGGTGGGTCCAAGCAACTAGAGGAGGCGGGACCAACCAATCAGATGTCTTGGTCCTGAGTCCTCTAGTTGCTTGGACCCACGTCCTCTACAATTTGATTGGTTATCTCTCTAAACCAATCATTTTTTAATTCTGCCCTAAGAACATTTTTGTGCAAGTAACACCCCCAGCAGCAGACGCAAATTGCTCCTTTAGGTCAGTCAGCTCACCTTATGCCAGCATTCCACAGAGCTGCACTCTGATTGCACTTAATGGAGTCACTTTTCACGTCATTGAATGTTTAATAATTAATCCACTGTCTACGCAGGTAGTACTTATCTAAAGCAAGAGAAGAGAGGACACTCAGATTTTTATTTTGCAATGAATTTCAAAGCAGGTTCAACCTCTGTCAGCATTAGTCCCCGGTGATTTTTAAAATGCCGGGCACTAAGCTCTTGAGTCGGCTTTGGGAATGTTATGGTATTATGATGTAATGGAGGGCACAAAATTCTGCAAAATATATCGCAGAGGGCTAGCATGTGCTGTCAGTCGCTTCCCATGGAAACCATGAAATCGACCAATGAGCATGAATTAGTGACAGTCCCTTCATTTGACCTTGCTTTCCTCACACCTGTGGTTGCTCCCCATTATCAGACAGCCTACAAACATGCTGTGTTATGGAAGCAGCAGAACGGAACGCTTGCGGCCAGGGCTTCCTGGCCCGGGCTGCCCAGAACTGCATAAGCAGTTGGACAGGTGGAGGGGTTAAACCTGCCAAGGATCAACTATTCACTCCATTCTTTTCCCTTCACTTCTAATCCTCTGTGCAATTATATTTCACTAAGGAGTGCTATTTAATCATTAAAGAGCGAGGGAGAGGATTCAGAACTTGGCAGGATGGTTACCTGCTGACTATGATCACTTTGTCTTTGTGAGAAAATGTCTGTCACGTGATAGTGACTCGGGACTCGCCAGTTAGACGGGGGATTAGGGCGTGTGCAGAAGCTCAGATGGGCCTTAATGTGGCAGGCCAGGAAAATCTGAGTATGACACAGCCTGTGAAACCAATATTAATGAGTGCTTTTTTATCCAATAATCCATGTGTCCAGTAATGAAATTAATATTTATTTATAGAGCACATTTGAAAAAATAAAGGTTGACCAAAGTGCTGAACAAAATAAAATTAAACAAACGAATGCAAATAGAAATAAGAACAAAACAGCTGAAACAAACAAGTGAAAAGTAAACAAGACAAACATTATTCTTTAGACTTATGAAGGTCTCCACCCAACTGTTAATATGTGATTAAACTGTACTTTGATGCACATCAATTTATGTGTTGAGAACCGCATAGTGTATCTCTTGCAGTCATCTGCACGAGTGGTTTATCTGCGCACTGCAATGGTCTGCAGCACAGTGTGGAAAGGGCTGGGTTTACAGTACAGCTGCACAATGTGCATGCATTGCATGTTTATGTGCATGCAGTTCTCACATTGCAAAGACCATCGGTGAGGTGGAGAAAAGCTAACAAGAACAAGACGATTTTGAGCAAAGCATCGGATTTGTTGGTACAACTCACGGCAACACCAGCAACTTATTGGCAGATAAGAAGTTTGGTTTGGCTGTAGCTTGCTTTGGGTACATTTTAAACTCTTTTGTTTCGTAAAAAAAACATGCAGCATTAACTGCAAAAATTTCACGGCTTAGCCGTTGTCCATGCGTTATGGCAGCGTGTTGGGTAACGCCGCCCCTCCCTCACCCGCCCCTCTCGAACCCCAGCCCTCGCTTCAATCTCACTCCCCCGACTCCCATTCCGTCTTTCGGTTCCTGCTCTTGCCGAGAAGGCAGATAGCTTAGCAGCAGAGGGTCCTGGCAGCCCGAAATCCCCTGGAAGGCATTGGGCTCTGGTGCCATCGAGAGAAGCTCGTAACTCGCTCGATTCCAGTAAAAATATCCAGATGAACCACACGCTTCTCAGTGTCGTATTTTATAAGCCGCACAGGCCACGGTGTTTGAGCAGTTCTGCTGGAGCTCAGAACGCCGTAAGGCGGCGTCTGACGGCCCTCATCACCCCTCATGAACGCTCGCTGTGGCTTTCAGCCTCCCAGCATGCACTGCTTCCTGAGACGGGGAACACGTGTGACTGTGGAAGCGGCAGGCGGGCTTATTTATACGGTACCACCTGTAACTGGGCCAGCCCAGTAAACACTGGGCTGCCATGAAGCAGGATATAATCGTGGAGAACCATGACAGTATATATAATTCGCCAGTCCCACAGGAACCACAATGAGGCCTCTCAAGGGTCCCTCAGATATAGCACTTTTCGGTTGAAAGTTCCCAGGACTTACTGTATAAAAATAAACCAGCAAATTTATATGTGTGTGTATTTTGTGTTTTTTCCATGATGCGGAGACTCCAGCAAGTAATTATGGGGGCTGAAGCCTGTCATGTGACCTCAGACGTTACCTGTCGAATAAACAAGGCAGCACAGGGACGAGCCCGCAGAGAACCGAGTCACTGATGGAGTCGCGTAGGGCCGTCACTCTTAAGTGATTCACCAAGCCTTGGGGCGGCATCTCATTTTTTACGCTGTCATACCGATCCTGCCTGAGGGTGCCCCCACAATGCAATTTGCGGAGTGTCGGGTGGGGTTCCCTACAATAGCCGAATGGCCAATTTTGTCAACAAGATTTAAAATTTCTGCGGTACACCCAAAATACCGTAGTATACCATATTACCACCCAAGCTTAGATGCACCATCTCTGTCAGTGAACCCGGGAAAGTTGCTATTTTTTGATTTCTGAGACTTAACTGCCTCCCATTGGTTGCGTGTTGTCGTCTAGGTTTATAGAGAAATCATGAGGCAAATATCCTGGGTCTGAGAGAGAATTGTTCCCCTTTGATTCCTACATATCTGAGATAAATGCTTAAACTGAGTCTAAGGAAAGCAAAACTGCTGTAATCATATTATTTGGTAATAAAATTTATTTTTAACTTTTAAGTATCTATGTTTCCTGGCAGGCAATGCACATCCCCTGAAAGCTGCTTTTCCTTACACATTATGAGGCAGATGTTGGGAACAATGCGACTCTAGTTAGATAACTGGTTATTGAAAATGTACAGAGGGATAAATAGATGAGGTATGGAAGGATGGATGGACTTTCAGAGTCACAATGTGAAGTATTTTGGTTAGACAGGCAATGAAGAAAACAGTGATATGTACAAGGAACGAAAAAGATAGTGAGATATACAGGGAATGAGGTAGACAGTGAAACATACAGAGAATGAGATAGACAGGGAATGAGGTAGATAATGATAGGGAATGAGGTAGATAATGATATACAGAGAATGAGGAAGACAACATACAGGGAATGAGGAAGACAACATACAGGGAATGAGATGAACAGTGATATATGCAGAGAATGAGATGGACGGTGATCTATACAGGGAATGAAATGGACGGTGATCTATACAGGGAATGAGATGGATGGTGATATATGGAGGGAATGAGATGGATGGTGATATATGGAGGGAATGAGATGGATGGTGATCTATACAGTGAATGAGATGGACGGTGATCTATACAGGGAATGAGATGGACGGTGATCTATACAGGGAATGAGATGGACGGTGATCTATACAGGGAATGAGATGGACGGTGATATATGGAGGGAATGAGATGGACGGTGATATATGGAGGGAATGAGATGGATGTTGATATATGGAGGGAATGAGATGGATGGTGATCTATACAGGGAATGAGATGGACGGTGATCTATACAGGGAATGAGATGGACGGTGATCTATACAGGGAATGAGATGGACGGTGATATATGGAGGGAATGAGATGGACGGTGATATATGGAGGGGAATGAGATGGATGGTGATATATGGAGGGAATGAGATGGATGGTGATATATGGAGGGAATGAGGTGGATGGTGATCTATACAGGGAATGAGATGGACGGCGATCTATACAGGGAATGAGATGGACGGCGATCTATACAGGGAATGAGATGGACGGTGATATATACAGGGGATGAGGTAGACCGTGACATATACAGGGGTTGAGGCAGACAGTGACATATATAGGGAATAAAGAATTGGTATAACAAATCTAGTCAACAATAAAGGTCAGCTGATCTGCAAAACCAACAGCTCATGCAGCAGCATAAATTAGGGGAAAAAAATAACGAATGCGATGAGGAACTCTGGAGCTGAATTTCATTATGTCTGGCAGCCGTTTGCGCTTCATGCGGAAGATGTGGCAGCTGTTGCCAAAGCAGTAGAGCCACACGGTGGCCTCTTTGTTAGCATAAATATTTATGCTAACCGGTTGCAGCAACAGCGGCCCATGATGGACTGGCGTCCCGTGCAGGGCGTCCCCTGCCTTGGGCCCTGTGTTGCCTGTGATTGGGTCACATAGACTGTGTGCTGGGTAGAGGTACGAGTAGGACAGTGTTATTGTTATTTACTCGGTCCGGCAGGATTAGGCCACGCCAAGTGGGCGCTGGTGTGATATTTCCCGTAACACCCTTTAGCGAGTGCTGGCTTGTGCGTATTTCTTCCGGAGTCCAGGATCCCTGAAGCGCGGGATGAGCTGGGGGTGGGAGCGATCATGACTGCGCACAATGCCGATGCCGCTCCGCCCATATCTACATGGGTCAGGTTTTTTGTATGTTTGTTTTTTTTTTTGCCTAAGTGGGGGGGGCGCTAAGCCAGCTGCCCAGTGGATTGTCTTATTCTCACCTTTTCACCGGGCATGGCGGGGCACCACCTCAGAAAGTGCAGACACATGCGTTAAGATAACAAGCCCAGAGCTGTACCCCCACTGTGAGGCGGGGTAAACATGTGCACAAAGGCCGGCAGCCAGGGGCATAAAATGCAGGTGTCGGTATTTGGTGCCTCAGTGGGCAGTAATGCGGGGTTTTACGGATAAACTACTCACGCACCGGGGGGGGGGGGGGGGGGGGGCAACGACAGTGGAAATTTCTCCTAGTGAGGGCTACTGTAGGGAACAGGCTGCCCTTCATCTCGCCTGCTATAGGAGCAGCTTCACGCTGCAAGGTGGCGCAGGGCTGGGGTTGGGGTGGGGGGGGGAGGTCGCCAGAGAAAGTCAGGAGGCTGTGGAGATGTGAGGTGGGAGAGGACAGAGGACTAGAGGATGCTGGGAAACACGGTTTCAATTACGAGCTTTTGTTGAGATACCTGATTCCACAGTAATGCAGTCAATCATGTCACTCGAGGAGAAATCCATGGTGCGGAGAATGAAATCGAGCGGTTAGCATACCAAAACACGGGGTTTACTTCTCTGTGACCCTACCCAAGATGGATGGATAGATGGATAGATAGATGATGGTATGATGATGGATTGATGAATGGATGGATAGCATGATATTCTGTCTCATTCCCATGATTTCATGAAGTCTGGACTAATTTCTTCTTCATAATGCATCCTGTATCCCCCCCCCCCATTGATTCTTTACAGCAGCCACATTTTCCCATTTGTTTTAGGGGGGTGGAGTTCTCTCTTTCCGAAAAACAGGCTTTAATTGCCAGGCCCTCTGTCCTCCTGGGTGTGAGTCCGCCCGCCTGCCCGCCGAACAAGCTCCCGGAAAAAACTTCTGGCTGCAGTCTTGTGGAAAAGCCTGTTTTGCTTCATAAAATACTGACGTTCTCAGGTCCTTAATCACCGTCTGCTTTGTTTGCTTTTCCGACGGTGGCAGCCTGTCTCTCCCCGTCTCATAAGGGGGAAACATGTATGGGCTCATCCGAATCCGACGAACCCTCGGCACGCTCCGCTGACGAGCTCCTTCCCGTCACCATAACCACCACCGTCGCTCTGTGTCTCATTCTCCCCGTTCCGGGCCGATTCTAGGATTCTAGAATTTTTTAAGAGGTATCATAGTTGATGCAGAGGGGATTACCTCATAATTTGTTTGGAATCGGTGACAGAGGAAGGGGCCAATCAGCTTTCAGTTGTAAACCAAGGAGGGTGATAATGTGACCACGCCCTATAGGTCGAAGGGTTGACGTTGCACCAGACAGAAGGGCCGGATTTCTGCAGGTGGTCCCGTTGGATGCCGTTAGTCTTCTGGACAGACCGTGGGGCCGGCAACCTACTGGGTCACCCTGATCTGATCTCTATTTTATTGCTTGAGTGCCCAAACCTTGTAGCTGAGGCCCAGTGCTGGGGGTAGAAGAAACCCCTCCCCAAAGTTATGGAGAGGACCTCGGGGATTGTGTGATGATGCGTCCTGTTCAGGTGTCCCACTGTGCAGCATAGCGATGGACTACAGGGGCAGCTCTGTGTTCTGTGGCTCAATAGCGGCTTGTGTGTCCTGCTGGATCTCAGGGACGGGCTACTTTGGTCCGTCTGACTCGTTCGGAATACAGGGAGGGGCCTGTGTGGGGAAATGGGGGGGGGGGGGTATGTCCCTGGTGGGAGAAGGGCTGGTAACCAAAGACCAGAAGGTTACACAAGTTCAGGCCCGGAGAGTAAATGCTCTCCTTTATTTACGATCGCCCAGTTTCTGAGTGCGAATCGGCAGAAAGAGCAGTGTGGGGTAGTGGAGGGTGAAGGGAGAGCAAATGGAGCTATTAATGGAGGGTGGGGTGGGGGGGGGAGGGTTGGAAGGACAATAACAACCCGCCAATCTCTGTTAATAAACCCTGAGGAGGCTGAACAAATCAGGGGGTGTGTGGTACTACAGTGGCTCTGAGACCTATCCAGGCCCCCGCAGGAAATCTGACCAAGCACTCCCTGCTGAGGGGGGCATTTAATCCAGCTGTCAGTCAGCTCAATCTGTCCTTTCCTTAGTCATTCCATCTCCCCTGCTGTCACTCTTCTCCATCGCCATGGTATCCAGCAGCTTCTCTTCGTTATTCAGTACATCCCTCTTACCCTTTTCACCTCTTTATAGACGTATTTCCTCCTCATTTCAGCAGCTTTAGATGTTCCCCGGTTCCTTATTCTCACCTTATTCAAAACCCAAATTACGGGCAATGGCCCTAACTGGACCCGCGGTTTAACCATGACTGAGCCACTTTCCTAGATCTTGCCTCATTTTAACACAAAAATTAATCTTTTCGGTAGTTGGACCTGCAGCAGGACGGTTCTCTTCACCGTAATCTAAAAAGGCAAAGAGGAACATCAGCATGAACTCTGCATGCATCTGCATAATTTCCAAAAGGCACACGACTGAACTTAAACTGACCTTGATGCGCATAAGCTCTTCGCACCTCAGAGTGGATCCGCACTCAGGCACTTGTCGGGCTCTGCGTGCTTACCGCCTCATCCCTGCGTGTCTCCGGAAGTGCGTTCGGGTCACCACCGGTGGACTCGGGTTTTGCCAGAAAATCCTGCCGGTCCGGCCGAAGGCCGTCGTGCCTGTGGCTGCGTTAGACATCAGCTTTATGGTGGCCTGCAGAGTGACGTTCCCTTAATAACTGTTGCAGACAAGTGAACTCAGACGCGCCATGAGTTTGGGTCGATGTACAGCCCCGGCACAGAGTCGCGATGGCGAGGGAATCCCCCCACCTGATCACAACCTGGAGAAAAGAAGGGCCTTGTGCCTAACTTTGGTCAGCTATCTGTGCTTACATGTGTATTCTGGTGGAAAGTTGTTTTTGATGGGCAATAACTGAAAAAAGCAACTGCCTCATGCCTTGGTTTTTGGATGGGGAACTTATTTCAGCGGGAATAGCAAAGCATTATGGGGCCCTAAACAGAAGTGACATGTTGGGCTAATGCCACCATCATCCCGATTTTAAGATGGGTTTCATTCCGCAGTTGGTAAGATTACCTAATGACTTATAAGTCAGTTTGCTCTTATAAATGTTGTATTACAATTAAAATATATGAATGAAGTGAATGGATAAAATAGTGCGCTGAATCTTCTTTAAAGAAAAGTCACTGCAGGGAAGGCTTATTTTATACAAAGTCGTGGCGATGATTCTCTTTTCGTTCAGTTCCTGTTTGTCGGATGCGGCGGCTCTGGGCCACAGTCGCCATGGTGACCATAGCTCATCGTCTCCCTGAGGAGTCGCCGGATTGGCTGGCAGATTTGGCCCACGCGAACGACATCATCCGCTCCACTCGAGCGCCAAGCTGAGCTCCGGGGCCGGCTTCTCTGAGAGCCGGGGCCAGTTCCCGTCGCCTAGGCCCGGCCCGGCCCGTCCGCCAGCTGGCGCCGGATTGTGGACCAGCACCCTCTCTCACGGGCACTTTAACATAGCCACAGATGGGACCGGCTTAGGCTGATGGGAAAACAACTGTTAAATGAGCTCATATATATCCATGTGCTGTAAGGGCAAATTGGTAACCTCGCTCAGGGCCTGGAAATCGCTCGCCGTGAAATGCTGTGGTTGACGTCCTGCGGTCGAGATAACAGACGTTAAAACGCCTTCGTTTGCGTATCACTCAGCAGCATGACGGCTGCCCCTGCTGCTACTGCCCTGTAAATGCACGTATTTTTATATAATTATCAGCAGTAAAACCACCAGTATCCCGGGCAGCAAGGGAATTGGGCCACTGAAGGCGTCTCTTTGACTGTGCCGTGCGGTGCTGATTTCTCCTGTCTGAACCACTTCTAAAAGGATCCATTTCCTTCACGCTGAGCTTGGAATTGGGGGGGGGGGGGGGCTGTACGATAAGGGAGGTCACGCAGAAACTGGGGGCAGGGAGGGGTTTGGACAGAATCAGGATCCCAGCACAGGATGCCTGCCCTGGTCCCAGTTTGGTCTGGGATGTTCTGGTCGTTAGACTCAAGCTAAATATCACAGTATGAAGACCCTCCATTCGGGTTTCACAGTGGTGATGAGACAGCAGAGGATTGGCGTGAAGCCTTCACGTGCCCCTCTGTCTCCATATTTACGGGAATTTGGGAGAGAGGCTCCAGATTGGACTGTAATCAGCAGGTATAATCAGAATATCTTATCAGAGAGGCAGGCGAATCCACTTTAATTTATGACATGAGAAGTCGGCAGGAGCATCGTCTGCGCACGACCTGATATATTGTCTCTCAATTTATTAGTAATGTCAATATTTGTAATGTAGGTCTGAGCAGTCCAGTGATGCATTTATGGGTCGGTTTAAAAAATCGTGCCCAGCTTATGAATGTATCCAGAGTGGCGTAGCTCAAAAATTCACTGCCACCCATGAATGTATACAGAGACGCTGTTCAGGGTATCACTGGGGTGACTCACACAGGGGCTGATTTGGATAACATACAAGGTTGGCTAGGCTAAGTAAGGCCTGTAAATACTCTCACAATCCCCCCATGTATGATTGACTGTATCTTGTTGGCGTTGAGCACCCTCATCCCCTTTGTTGTCATGGCGTCTTGGGCTAAAGCAGGGACTTGCTGATCTTCCTTCTCGTCTTCAAGGTGGTGCTCTAATGGGTCAACCTCCTGGGGCGATTCGGGCTTAAGGGACAATGGCCATGGGATGGACAAGCAGCCCAGAAAATGCAACTTAGCTGAATGGCGTTGTTCCCCAAGAATTGCACGAAGGACGAGATAATAACTGCTTCCCACAGAATGGAGCTGTTGTAGTACCTTATCTGCCGAGGCCTTGCTGACCTGCTCCAAAGTGCTTCGTGTTACATTATTCATTGACTTAGAAGATCCGCTTATGTGGGATGATTCAGATGGCTGATATTCCGCAGAAGTTCTTCTGAAACATTAATATGTTAATGCCACCATCTGAAGTTTGGACACATCAGCCAAACAGATCCACTGCTTTTGCGTGCAGATTTCTTTTTTCCGAATTACTTATCTTCTTCCACTTTTCACATCTGTCTGTGGATTGATGCGTCTCTCCATTCTCCAAGTGCTTATCCAGCACAGGGATACCAGGAACTACGAAGCACAGAGCTTGAGGCAAGGGAACAAGCTGGAATGAGATGACAGGACAGATACACGCACTCCTGTGAACACCTGTTCACGTCGAACCCACCCACCTCACTTGAAGTGCAACTCACGTGTATTTCTCTAGTCAGTCACTCTTAGATAGATTTCTTTCTGTCCCACAAATCCCTGGTAACCGTTCAGGAGGCGTAAGTACTGATTGGAGCAGAAGTGCAGCCCTTGTTTTGTTCCCAGGTGTCTGACAGCTTGAGGAAGCTAGTTTCACAAGCAGAAAGTTGCCAATTAGTCCCTTCCTCAGTGGCACGCTGCCATCTTTGTTCCCTGTCTGGGTGCCTCTCATCAAAACCGGCGAATGAGACGGTTCAGACTCAACCCATGATGGGACTGGGAGGAGCATCTTTGCCAGCCTAAAAAGCCCATTTGGCGGAACCCATTTGCAAGTTAATCTGTCGCCGTCAGGTAAAAGACAAGTAGAGACATGTAGGTTGGTAAACAGGTCTGACTCTTCTCCTCCCCCTCTAAATCACCGCCAGATGAAATCAATTACTGCCCCCTGGCCTTGCCGTCTGTCACCAGCATTCGTGTAGCGAGCAGGGGAAATACATTTGTAGGCAAATCACAGCTCTAAAAATGCCTAATTACTGTTAATGGACTGCATCTGTTCATAACTGCCAACTTGCAGTTGTCGTGTGAAAGCTGAACCTCTCGGTTTGTTTGACGTCCGAGGGTACATTTTATTCCATACTCAGAACCTTGACCAGAGAGTTTGGTAGCCCTAACGTTGACTTACCCCAGTCAGGAAGTCTTGGTCTTTAGCCTCATATTTTCCTGGTAGAAGAGTGGGAACAGTGTTAAACTCACTGCTGCTTGAAATTTAATACAGTGGAAGTGGGTGCATGGGAAGCCCTTTCGCCCTGTGTGAATAATATAAACCAGTCTAGTTTAACAATTCATCAGTGAATTAAAAAAAAATTCAAATATGTATAATAAATGCAGAATCTCCTCTGTAGGGTGAATGCTTTTACTAGATTCAGTGGGTCATTCCCATAGAGACATTGTAATGGCAAGTAGCAGAGGTTGGTTGTGATTTAAAATCACTGCATTTTACTGGCTTGTAGGAGGGACACTCTGTGAAACTTTATGGTTGCCCCCCCCTTCCCTCATTTAAGTGGGAAGGTGGAAAGTCAAAAAGCTTTAATTCTGTAGCTCACTTTGGAGGGAGAGTGGCATGAATTAGCAATGTGGCATTTGTGAATTCTATGCTTTTTAAGAGTGGAGGATTCCAGTGACCTCTGTCACAGTTTTAAGTGTGTTTTAACTGTGTTGTGGTTCAATGGCTATTGCCAGAGAGCCATGATCCCATGCAGCTCATGCCCACTTGACATTGCAGCTCACAATTACACTGATCCAGGAAAAAATATAGTACAGTATGTAGGGGTGACTTAGTTGACATGGATTTCAATGCATACTGATATTGCCACTGGGCCTCTGTGTTACACACAAAGGAATATTCTGGAAATGATTGGGGAACAATTTACCCCACTTATTGGTGGATGTGATCACGTAGATCCAGAAGAATTAACACACAATGGAAGACGTGGTTTTGTGGTTAAATCGAGCTTACCTGGTCGATTAGATTCATACATGTCTTAAAGATATCTGAGTCTATCAAAGTGTGATACAAGCCCCCCTTTGCCTCTAAGGATCATCTAATTTGTATGGAATATGTTGATGTAGATCTTTAGTGTTCACATTAGTGTCTGGTGAACCTTTGTGGTCATGGAATTCATGGACTATGGAGACCAAACCACCTCCCTCCTCCTCCTCTTCCTCTCCCTCTGTTTGGCCATCATCTCTCCATACCTCTCTATGGGCCCAAGCCGTTCTCCCCCATTTTAAGACTGGAAAGTTCTGAGCCAGTCCTGGGATTGGAAAAACCTACTGTTTACAAGGAGCTCCTGATTTAATGGCCTGTTTCATAGTTCTAGAGACAGAAGGCCACTCATTTTTCAGGATTGTTTTGACAGAAGCACTTTAGACCTGTAGAATCCTGCCAGTGTGCTAGGAGACATGAGGGTAAACACAAATGGCCAGGCACTCTCTATTCCAGGATTTGTCAACCCAGTCCTCGAGGACCTCCCAGCCAGTTCACATTTTTGCTCCCCCCCAGCTTCCAGCACACCTGTACCAAGTATTCCGTGTTTTCGATTGTGTGCTGGGAGCCAGGAGGGAGTAAAAATGTGAACTGTGTAGGGGTCCCTGAAGACTGGGTGGAGAAACACCACTGTATACAAACTGCCATATTCATATTCACTGCAAGACCGGTATCTGCTGTTTTTTACGGCTGAAGAATTCCTGCAAAATGATCCTGTTCCCTTCAATGCTGCCCTCGCCCAGCAAATGTGCACAATTATAACTTATAACAATAAAAAAAATCCTGATGCCGAGGTTTATGCAATGCATCTTATTGAGGATTTTGGTCTTGTATTCAGGGAAGAATTATTTCTGCTCCCAAGACTTCATAAACAAAAGCAAGCAGGGATGTAATCTCTTTGGAAACAGGCTAGCCCAACAGATAAGTCATGCTGGTTAGGAGCCCAGGGGCCGTGGCTATTTGTCTGATTTTCTGCTTGCTAATTTTAGCAGTCGCTCATTCAGTGCAACTAACAATGCCTGCAGTGGTATTTGTGTGGTTTATGCATTACTTTTCCAGACTAAAGTCCCTTTTTAAAATTACTTGAAACTGGACCTCCAACACATATAGTATCCTTGGTGTAAATTTTCGAGGAATTGTAAGCAAATTCTGTTCATTGGTTTCTCCTTGAAGATTCCTTCCAGGTAGCTCGATTGATCGATTATACATCTTAGGTACGCAATCTTCTACTGATGTGTGAATGATCAATTAACCAATTAGCGAATCAGGGCTGGCTACACCAGCTGCTCCCTTTCTGGTTCTGTTGGTGTTATTTAATGCAGCACTGGAGGGTTAAGCGGCAAAGCTGAAATGCAAGGAATGTTTGTCCAAGTCTTGAGAGCTTAGAAGATTTTACGATTTCAGGGGTGTGAAGTGCCCCATATGCTAAGGATATATATATATATATATATATATATATATATATATATATATATATATATATATATATATATATATATATTTATTTTTGGCTGAACAGAGATACAATCTCATTTGGGGGCAGTGGCTTGTAGATTCTCACCATCTCCTTCCTGTCAGGTTTCACCAGATTTGAAGTGTGAAATTCATCAGCAAAACTGCTGCTGATGTTCAGAATGACTTTGATTTCACTCTTTAATGAAGCATTGAAAGAGCCTGGAATTGTTCTCCCCCCCCCCCCCCAAGGTTTCTGAAATCCCCTGCAAGAACACATAAATTCATTTGCAGTTCTCTAGTTCTCACTACTTTCCAAGCACTATCCATCAATTCACACATGATTGCTCTTTCAAAGACCCTAGATTCTTTTACTGTTAATGAAAGTTGCTTAAATTTTTTTTTGATTATGGAAGATGGGTTAGGGTTGTTATTTTTTTGTTAGTGTGTGAGTGCAGACGAAGTCTCTCACAAACGGTTGTTCCCACAGCCGTCTTTTTCAGAAAACATGTTCTGGAAGATTTAAATGCGAGTCCACTCTTCCGAATTCCACTGCTTGTACACAAGGGTTGCGATCTCATTCCGGAATGGTGTGTATTTAGTTCTGAGTTTGTTCGGAGTCCAGATGGGCAGATCAGTCGTGTGTAAATATCTGTGAGTATGAAATAAATGCAGATCAACCCTGCTGAGGTTTAGTTCAACAAAGAAGCCGCACAACCAAATCCTGCAACTTCAAGTGATATTAAACAATAATTATCCAATAGAGAAAATCTTTGAAATTCAGTAGCTGATGTGCTTGAATTACAGGATATAGACAAAATAATGGCTATTGCTTCCAGAAAGTGACTTTATTTAACGTCACTCTCACAATTGCATATGTTTACAGTTATTTAGACGTAATATTGATAAGATGTAAAGCTTAATATGCATATTTGTATTTTTGTTTGTATCGCACTTATACACATTATAAGTAAAAAATCTCTTGTCAGATTTAATGCTAATATTTATTCAAGGCTTCTGTAAGATGTGCCATTTAGTTTAAAAATGTCCAAAATATGAAACAATTTCATATTTGAAACCAGAAAAAAAGGATGCTTCCTACCACCACCACTAAGGTCTGCACAAACCATGATTTCGCATTCCAGACTGCGGGCTTGCATGCGAGCAAAACAATGCAGGGGGGGTCGGGTTACCGCTAAGGATGGTGACCGCAAACGCATAAAGGATCGCATGAGTGTTTGGGGCCGGAAGTCAGTGATAACGTTGCATCCTCAATGTCTGATGGGAAGGTTCATCCCCCCCCCCCCCCCCCCCACAACCCACAGTGGTTTGAGTCTCCAACGCTGACATAGAACATGCGGCATGGCTGTTTGGATCTCTGGTAGACCAATCAGTATGGAACGAGAACGCAGGGCACGGAGAGCATCTGAAGGAGCCAAGCAATTATTCCGGCAATTTCAGGGCTACCGTTCTGGGGTTCAGGGTAAACAAGGTTCACCATCTGTGCCGGCGTGTAATTCCATTGGCTCTAGTTGGAGCAGGTGTGTATTGTAATGCACGCGCACACTCTCGCATAAATCGCTGCCGTATATAGAGAAATGTATGCGACCGCGCACACACACAACCACACACGCACATATCGATTTTTTTCTAAAATTCCACACGCGTCGACTGAGTAACTATATTGATTTTCTTTTTATTTGCCACAAATGCAAGGAATGAGGAATGAGATGTACAGCTACAACACATATACCTTCAATAAATGGCAGGGAAAAGATACTTTGCGCTGAATTACAGAGGTTTTGCCTGTAATCCAAATGACCGTCTCATATTCTGTTGGTTTTTGGGAAATGGACCAACTGATTGAATGAAGGAAGATAATATGTGTACAACCTCACTGGAGAGTACAATTATGACCTCCACTCATTTATTTTCTTTCTCTTCCCTTTTTTAAGATGAAATTAAATCTTCCAAGTATCCCGGAGACACGCCAATGTTGACATGAAGCGTAATCTCTCTTAACCCCAAGGATCTCCGTTTACGCTGGAGTGTACAGCGAACCTTACTTCACCACTCTGCAAACACTCTGCACGCTGCGAACTGTCTTAACTCTATAACTCTGCGACTTTTGTAGGAAATGCACTCGCGAAAAGTAGAGGTACCGGCGAACGTAACGTTGCTGGTCATCTTGCAGTTGAGGGGCTTTGTTGTGGTACCATGAAAACCAGTTTAATCATCATAGGAAAAAGGTTAGCAGAAACAAACCACTTCAGGGTTTAGACTTTAGAGACGTAACTCGGGGTTTCGCTGGTTCGTGCGTCTTGAAACTGTTCTGGTAGAAGAATGCAGGACCCAACAAAGTTCTCGAAACTCGTAAGCTAAGGACGTTGCAGACAGAGATATCAAATTCATACCTCTTTGCTTTTCCATGCTTTTGATCCTTCTATTGTTGTCTGGAAACAAAGACCACCAACTAGGGATCTCTCAGCTATTCTACATTATGTTTTGATTCATTTCCCTGGTGAGGACTGACTTCCACAGTATTAAATGGTGTTATTTTTAGTGGGAGGGATCTGTGGCACACTGTGCTTCACTCGAGGGGCATTGCAGGGTTCTGACTTTAACTGCATCTTTGAAACATACAAGTCTTGTGAGAATTTCCACTGCATGTGGGTCACCAGCTTAAGTGTCACCAGTCGTCTGAATA
Source organism: Brienomyrus brachyistius (assembly GCF_023856365.1). NCBI lineage: Eukaryota > Metazoa > Chordata > Actinopteri > Osteoglossiformes > Mormyridae > Brienomyrus > Brienomyrus brachyistius. The sequence goes on from NC_064535.1 coordinate 21,878,950, forward strand.
ATAAAAAGTCCAAGTCCTTTGTGTCTGATGCTTTAGTCTTTGCTTTGCAGTTGGCGCCTTTCACACCAGAGCTCCGCGCCCATTATAACATCATAATATATTTTCCTGTCTAACCTTCTGCTTGTGAAGTAAGACAGAGATTGTGTTGCAGTCCTGTGCAAATCAGATGAATGCTAGTCTGAAACCTGGACACCAAGTGCTTCACCTTAACTGATATGGTGAAAATCTACCCTAGATTTCTGGATATTAAGCTTGTTTATTTCTCTCCTCATTCAGCCAGTGAATAAATAATGCAGGGATGTAATCCCATCCATGAGGCTGGATTTACGTGTTGCGGTGGAGTGTCTGACAGGTAACCTGTTACTGAACATCTTGTTACGGTGCAATAAAGTCAGGAGACTGGCTTGTTCGGATCTGCGCTCACAGGTCTGTCCGCAGTAGGACCCCAGAAAGCAGAAACAACCCAAGGAAGTCATCTGCTCGCTGTTGATCAAGGACCTCCTGTTCCTGGCTGTGGAAAGACCAGAAGGAATGATGAATTTCAGGCCTGGACTCGGTGTTGTCGGCACATACTGCAGCACGATGATTAATTAAACACAAGCAGCCAGCGGGCAGTTAGTGATTGTTTGTTGTTGATCCTTCTTACTCCAGTGCCCTTTTTGTAGAACATAATCACTGCGGTTTCAGACTCCTGGCTTTTCCTGCTCGTGTTTATATAAAAATGTGATCACTCGTAGCAAATTATTCTGAGAGGGGAAATATCAGCCCCCCCCCTACAGCTCCAAAGGTCCCACATGTCTTTTTGGGAGAAGATGAAGTAACACATCTGAAGTTTACACTACATCCACCTGGCCTTTTATTCAACACTCATATGTTCTATGTAACTTAATGTTTTTTTGATTTGCACATTCATGAACATAGTTTATTTTTTTTCCCGCAGTGTTATTCCTGATTGGTCTTCCAGTGGCTTGGGAAATCATTTTCAAGAATATGGAGCTTCTCATTTGTTGATTCCTTCTGGTATATCAACTATAAAGTGGTTTTTGACAGCCAGCCTATGAAATGTGCCGTATTGCTTAAATGCGTTGGGTCCTTTGGGTCCCTGTTTCATGATAGATTATGGTTCCCAGCCCGGGCGGTTTGTGGTTTCATCCTGTTCAGTTCCTCGTCCAGCTGGAGCTGAAACCTTCAGAGATGCCAGGAGATCTTGTTTCTTGGGCCGCTCCCTGTCCGAAAGCCCATATGATGGAGCAGCTGCAATGTGGGGATGGTGGGGGGAGGGGGGACTCTGTTAACCAGCCTGGCAAGGTGTGTTTCCCTCCCCAAGAAGCACATAAATGACGCGGCATCAGTAATGGATGGAGCCCGTCGCAGGTGTGTGGCCACTTCAGTTGATTGCCGATAACCGTCACCGTGGCAATTTGGCTCTTCTGAGCATGCTCAGTGAGCAGTTAAAATGACATCTGTCTCTAGGTCGTGGAAGATGGAACCGGATCCTTTTAGGGGGGGTGTAAATACCGCATGGAGAAGCTGAGCTCTCTGCATTGCCTTACTCCACAATTAATGACAGACCCAGGCACGCTGACGGTTACTCTCGGGTCATGGTCAAGTTTATTGTCATGTCTTAAGTTACAGCTGAGGGCGGGGGATGAAGTGAAATACAAGTGCAGTTAAAAATCAATGGACAGCAATGATATAATAAATAGTCAGTTAATCAATGAGCCAATACAGTAAATCAGGATTTCCCAGTTCTTGTCTTGCAGGGGCCAGTTGGTACCACGGTCTGCAGATATGCCCGCTCAAACGCACCTACTGAATCAGGCAATTAGCTGGTGAGCTGAATGAGGTGCGTTTGAGCTGGGAAATCAGCAAACTGTGTTGCAGAATGGAATTGGTTAACGACACAGCAAGTAAATGCATGGGATACGTAGCAGGGGTACAGCTCAAGTTCCATTGTGCTGTAAAGCATGTGATGTCAAAGAACCTGATTTCAGACCAGTAGACATGAATCCTATGTTGGTGAGCGGGTGTGTTTTCCTTTTTCAAATCCTCGTCTGCATCCTGCGACTCTTCTTATGTGCCACGGGGGCACTATGTTGGCACCGACAGTTGAATGGGGCTCTTAATGTCTGAGTACTGCCTACTTTCCCTCCATTTTGGCTTTTATCGTACAGAGATCGAAACACAGACCCCCCCCCCCCAGCAATGGAAATGAAAAGCCTCCTTTAATTACAGCATTCTGACATCTCAGCCCCGCAAAACATAATGAGGCTGAGTTGTAATTTGGCACTTTACGATTATTTGTAAGGAAGCGACGGTTCCCTGCAACAAAGACTTCATACATGTCACTCTGAGTGTGTTTAGCTTTGATGCGATGGAGGGGAGTTTGAAAGACAAGGTGGTTTTTGTGTAAGATTGAGCATGGGTTGGGGGCTGCATAGTTTCCATCTTAATCGTCCATCATCATCCATTTTATTCCTTCACAGCTTCATTGTTGAGCTGGAATTGAGGCTTGAGAAGAATGGCACATTGCTCAGTAGTGGCTGTATGACTTTGCGGGAGGGGAATGGAGTTGGTATCAGATGCTTCTTAAGGGGAGACTGGGTTGGCAGAATCTCCTGAGTGCAAGGAGCAAAATGAGAGCAATGGTCAAAAGGTCAGCTGGTCTTCTTTCTGAGATGAGGAGGGTTAGGATTAGGGTTATGGAGGGAGAGGTGAAGCTTGGAGCCTCAAAGTTGGCTAGTCTTCCATATGCAGAGGCCCTTTTTCTTAGCTAGCACTAACATGGGGCAGGCAGTGCAAGAAAAAGGTATTAACAAATTTGACAAACCTCGCCCATTACCTTAACTCCTTCAAGACTTTTGTGGTTTGGTTCATTTGATAAAATCAATTAAGCTAAAATCTGTAATTAACAAATCAAATGAGCAAGCTCAGCAGAAATGCACTTTGATTTCTTTTCCTGACAAATCCACAATAAGCAAAGCCATGAGGGCTGGATATCCTGTCAGTATGATGGAAAAATGAGTCCAACTTTCTTTTGCTACAATACATTTTAAAAAAGAAAGAACAGATTGTTTACAAAAAAAAAAAAAAAAGCGCAAACCTGTAAGGGGATCATTTTTAAATAGATAGACTTGGTGCACCCAAGAGGATATTGGGTGTACAATTGTAAATAGTATCTTCTATTATTTAAACTTATTAAACCACCATGATTTATTGAACAGGCATCTATTTCTAGGGCACTGTATCACGCAGTTTTCCTTTTCAACTGTATACAGTTTCATAGCAGGATTCCATACAGGGTTATTTTTGCTCAGGGACAAAACTGAACCATGGTACCAGAATGAAGCCAGGCTCCAGAAAGCATAGATCCAATATTTAGCTCAGCCTGGTTCCTGAGGCCAGCACGTTGTGTGATGCTGTGGTCCGCTGTGCTTTGCTCAAAGTAGGGAAGCTGGCAATGTTAAGACCCTTGCAGCCACATCATGTTTCTGTTACTTTTTATTTATACAGCCATAAACTTAACATATATGCATTAGATAATAATGGCGATGATGATGGTAGTAATGGAAAATCCAGGTTCCTGACTACGGATGTCTCCATTTTAACTCCTCTAGGCAGAATACTCCGGAACAGCTATCCTACATCAGACGAGGCGGGACCAGGTGGCGGAGACCTGCCGGGCTTACAGCGCCACCAGCCGCAAGCGACGGGTCTTGACTCCCAGTGACCTCAGACACCTGGTGGTGGATGAGGACCACGCGATGATTTACTGCTATGTGCCCAAGGTGGCTTGCACCAATTGGAAGCGTGTGATGATGGTGCTGACGGGAAGGGGCAAGTATAGCGACCCCATGGCGATCCCATCCAATGAGGCACACGTGCCCTCCAACCTCAAGACGCTCAACCAGTACAGCATTCCTGAGATCAACCATCGGCTCAAGAGCTACCTCAAGTTCCTGTTTGTACGTGAGCCCTTCGAGAGGCTGGTCTCGGCCTACCGGAACAAGTTCACGCTGAAGTACAACACGTCCTTCCACAAACGTTTTGGCACCAAGATCGTGCGTCGGTACCGCAAGAACGCCACGCAGGAGGCCCTACAGAACGGCGCTGATGTTAAGTTCAGGAATTTGCCGGGTATCTGGTTGACCCCGCCACACAGAGGGAAGGTCCACTCAATGAGCACTGGCAGACCGTCTACTCACTCTGCCATCCTTGCCACATCCACTACGATCTGGTAGGCAAGTACGAGACCCTGGAAGAGGATGCTAACTACATCCTCAGGCTGGTCGGGGTGGGCGACTACCTGCGCTTCCCCTCATACGCCAAGTCGACTCGCACCACTGACCAAATGACGGCTGAGTTCTTCCACAATATCAGCTCACAGCAGCAGGCACAGCTCTACGAACTCTACAAGCTGGACTTCCTCATGTTCAACTACTCCATGCCTGGCTATCTAAAGATTGAGTAAAGGTCTGGAACCCATTGAAACAGAGGACAAATCGACTTACTGAAAAGTGTCATTCAGGCAGGGGTTCCACCAGAACAGAACTGACACCTGTGGGAGGTTGCGAAGTGCTGATTGAATCTGGGACTCGATCAGAACTGAACTTAAATCCACGGGAGGGTGCAATTTTGCTGATTAGTTGTTGTCGAATAAGGGAATGATGTCGAGGATATGGGGGCGGGGCTTTCTAATTTGTACATGCTTGATTTCAACAAAATGGAGAAGTATACTACTCTTCTGTGGAGGAAGAAGGGTAAGGCAGGTTGCTCACCCAAACAAGTGCTGCTACTGCTGCATGTTTCAATCTGCTCTGGATGCCAGGAGCTTGCAGCGGCTCCACTGCTGCCGTGACGCAAGGCCTCACTTCAGTGCAATCAATGCGATGGACGCAACCATCCAACTGTAAAATGCATCGGTGTTTTCTCTCAAGGTGTCTGTTGCTTTAGTCTGTATTTTCGCTCTTGGGGATTCGGGAAGTTTGGTCAGGCCCGGCGAACTGGCGACCTTCCGAAAGGAGGCCAAGGGGCCTGCGGCTTGCCCAAAACCCACTTCCTGTACATCTCTTACAGCAGCCATATCTTTGATGCACCACTACATTGAAAGCACCTTCAGCCTGAAACATGAAGGAACTCAAAATTAGCACCCCATTCCCCTGAACCGAGGAAGGGCAAGTTTCAGGTTATCAACCAAGAAGGGCAAAGCTACCGGTTTTTGGGGGAGGTTGCTGGGGGAAACCAGCTCTCACCCTCCATCTGGACGCCGCCCAGGAAAATCGTAGTGCTGGATGTGGGAAAGGGTATATCCCTGCGTGGGGAGGGTGTTTTGTTGAAGGTTTGTCCTTGGACCGGAATAAAGGGTCCCATTTTCTTAAAGGGCCAACATCACAGGGGTGGTCTCCAGTGTGACAGCACTGGTCAAAAGTGCCAAAGCACCAGACATAGAACCCCTGCTTTTATGACCAAACAATTTTTTTTTGTGTCTTGTAAATTAAGATTTTTTTTCATCTCGTCTATTTGTGAGTGTTTTTATTTCACGAAAAGTTGCTGCGAGCAGCACGATAAACGGTTATTTAAATTGCATTGTGAAAAACAGAAAGATTTAATCTCTTCCCAGACAGAGCAAGCCAACAGTTTGTCAAAAGGGATGTCACGAAAGTGTTCATGATTTCACCAGTGAGAGCAGTTTTTCTTTTTCATTTACAGTCTGTTGCTTTTGTTTTCTGTGTTTTGGAAGCCTCGAGAGAGAAATGGTGGGGAAAGTTAATATTTTTAGCAGCTTAAGGAGCATGCTTCACTGAATCGTTCCTTTAAGGCCCCAGGGTTCGTACTGAAATCCAAGCACCAACTTGAAATTGTCCTACTCCATTTCGGAAACTTCCTTCTCGTCTGTGCAGCAGTCACCCACACTCTGAGGGCAGCGCTTATACACACGAACATGGCCAAATCTGTACTTCCAGAAAACCCGATTCTTGTATAATTTCTCTGTAAGTCCAGGTAAATCACAGTAGGACTATTTCTTCCTGCGGTCTGTGGGATCAGAAAACCGCGACTGTTGAAGGTTAATGGTGAAATTTTAAAACTGCTTTGGATGAAGGTAAATATCATAAAAGTAATGGTCAAAATGGAACAGTTAAAAGCAGGCACTTAAGCTGTGGTGACCATGCAGGCGCAGAACTCTTTGATGGCACATTGCTGGTATGTTCTTCTTCATCTTCTTCTCTCTCCGTTATCTTTCTTTGCCTGGACACTTGGGAAGAGCGAAGAATTTTGCAGCTTTTCAGCCGCCTGGAAGCAGGGAGGGAAAATCAGTTCAGCAAAAACAATAGATTTTCGTTTGCGTTCCTAGTTATTTATACGGCTTTAACAAGTCCCCCGCATAGCTTCACATGTGAGCAGCCATTTGCGATGTGATCGATATTTCTGTTTGCGTGTGACAATACGCACAGTAAGGGTCTCAATGAGCTGATAGCTAGTTTGCTGCTTCAAAAGAGAAATCAGTCAGGTTGGAACTAAGAAGGTATCCAAGGGTGGCATAGCTGGAATGTGTCTTGTATGTTGGCGGAAACGTCCAGAATCACTTAAAACCTACTTTTTGGCACTCAGTCTAGAATTTTCCTTGAGCCCCATCCATTTAATCCATGACGGTCAGACACATTGGTGTCAGGGACCCCATTATGACCAAGTCACAGTTGAATACCCCCCCCCCCCACACACACGCACAATACGGCTTCATGGGAATGACTCAAGGAGACAGGTGAGCATGACCAGTATGAATTCTGAGCGTTAACTTGGCCCATGCTTCAATCACCCAATCCCCATCGAAAATACATCAGGCTAGCTAAGAGATGCTTTGGCTTGTGTCACATACTGCAGACCCAGGGAAGCAACTTCTAAGACAAACAGCACCATAAAATCCCACAAGGACAGTAATTTAATTCCCACCACAGTCCAGGTCTTAAACAGACCTTTTATAATCTCCTTTGTTCCGTCTTCCTCTGGGTTATTTTTAAGCAGGATTTTCCTTTTTCGACAGATTTAATTTCCTCTACGAGTGCCACAGGCCACATCAAACAGAGCGGTACTTTAAGTATTGGTAGGGGGAACCTTCCCTAGTGCTGTATTATGTAATACGCAGAAATGTTTAGTATTTGCTCTGTGGGATATAGCGAACATAGCACACAGCAGATGTGAAGGTAAAGCTTCGTAAATGTAATACAGCATGGTGTTTGACGGTGATGGTACCCATTTGTCCAGGTTGGGGCCCGTTTCCTACACAATGAACTAGTCGACATCCATTGCGTGTCCCCAATCGGTGCGTCCCTGCTCAACATGACAACAGGGACATTTTCCGTAGCTACATATGCCCTTCGGTCTTCCACCAGCCACCACTCTCAGTCACCACCGTCTGTCGTTAAATCAGCTGCCTTCCCGGGCCAAGAGATCAACAAATTGGGCCACAGTGACGACAAAACGTCGCGTCCTGAGGGTACAGCTGAATTCCGGCGCTAATAAGTTTCGATCATCTAGCTGGCAGACGACTAACAAGCCAAGCATTCCCAGCTCTTCTCATGCCCAGTGCCTTTCAGTCATCAGCAGACACGTGCCTCACAACGAAACTTCAACCCGACGTGCGGGAAACAGACCGGCTCCGATTTAATGAAACAGAGAGCAGAACCAGAACACCGTGTACCACGTAGTCCAGTTTTGGTTTGCGGTGGCCAATCTTCATCGGGCGGCTCTGTCAACTGGCACTCAGTTGCCCACATGCGCCATGGATTTGAGGGCACATGAGGGCGAGGGTGGTTTTGGAAAAGAAGCGGGGGAGCCAGCAGGGGGCGGCGTGTAGCATTAGGTTACCAATCTGAGGGGGCTGTGCTCTCTCTGGCAGGGCTGATCTCACTCTGCAGTACCTGTAAAGTACCTTTGTCTGACCGTCTCATACACCAACCTTTCTACCCCTATTATGTGCAAACGCAGTGAGAGCTACCATACAGCGCATAGTGAAATTTACCCCACTGTTGAGGCCAGATCGTCCCTTTGGTGTGTCTGCAGCGCCGTCCTTAACATCATCATCCTCTCACACACCTCTTTACTCCAGCAAACGAGTGATACTTGCACCTCTTTGCTGTTCAGTGCCCAATGTTCTCAGAACCTCCAAAGCTGTCCGCTTCGTATTTTCGATTCGCTCCTCAGTTGGTGAGTTTTGTTCGGTTTCTTTTCAACTAGGGAACTCTGGCCACATTAGTCATGTCAATGAAGTTTCATCCTCATAAATGGACGTCTCGAAATTCAGGGGAAGTGCTGTGACTCGTCTCCCATTGCGATGGACCAGTGTCTTCTAGCCGTAGTGCTGCCCTCTCTTGTGGGGTCATGTGATTAGTGGGTGGAGTAGAATGGCACTAGGTAACATGGGTGGGGTGATATGGATGGGTATAAATGGTGTGGGTGCGAAGGCATTTATGTGAGATGGCATGAAGATGAACTCTGAGATGCCTTAACCAAAATCCCCCCCATCCTCCAGCTAGGTTGTGTAATCGCTGGGCTCCAGCTTCTCCCGTCTGACTTCAGAGGAGATGTTATCCTCTGAGAATTTCTTCTGTGCTGAAGCGCCATCGCAAAGGTGTAAATGATTGGGGCTTTACGGTGACATCGGATCACGGGGAACCTGCTGTCTCTCAATCGGAGGCGTTCCTGGTTCTCGGATCATCATCACAGGACTGACACGTAGAACGTAGGTTATCGCGGTTTCGCCTGGTTGGGATGTCACCGCCTGACGCCGGATACACCCGGCGTTCCACGCGTCATTGCCACGGTGATGCCCCTCGTGCCACACTAGTAATAACGTGGAGGAAGCTCATTTATATTCAGACCTGAACAGCTGACGCTTTACCGGGGTTCTCCAGTGCGGAGAACAACTCACGTACTGTCACCCTAATTTATTTATTTATATCCGGAAGCTCTGCTTAAAGAATTATGCTCGTCTGCCTCAGGTTTCCGCGGCGACGTGTTTTTTTTTTTTTTCCCTTGACTCTGCCGGTTTCCATGGCAACGTTTCGTGCAAGAATGGACTCGGAGAGTCGCTCGGAAAGGGAGTAGATGGACATGCTGTGTTTTTTTATTTTTTTTGGGGGGGGGGTTACTGTGTGTGGCCAATGGGAGTCTGACATTTCTTTTGTTCTCTGGTGTTTTCCCAATAAAACTGCTGGTAAAAAAGCCCCTGGTCTGTGGATTAGTCTTTCCTGTCTTTTTTTGTTTTCTCTGCAATCATTATGTTCCTCAGTATTAAGCAGCAGCATCCCTGCTGGGTGTAGTGCTACCTCAGAATTGGATCAGCACAAGTGTCATCTCTCGCTAGGGGAGAAATTGGCCTCCCCCCTCCGTCGAACATCTACGAAGGTATAAAAAAATGGGTGAAATCGCGTTTACGGGCGGCGACTGCCCAGTGTTTGCGTAGGACGCCAGATGGAGGTTGTGGGTGACATCATTCACAGGCATAACAATTTATCCCATCATTCCCATATAAAATGATTAAAGATGAATGGCCGAGGTACACTTTAATCTTTCACTTTTTGCAGATAAACAAGAATAATAAAATGAGCATTTGTATCATCATGCAGATATTGACCTTGGTGGGGAAGTAACAACAGCTGAATTTTGTTATGTGTTTCAGACATTTCTTAAGGGTCCATTTCACATAGCTGGTTATTCATCTGTCAGTGAAGCACCACATTTTCCCGGGTTAGAAGCCTGTCAGATTAACAAGGTGTTAGACCAACAATGCAGCTGGACTTTAACTGGAAGAAGCAGTTCCCGGCGGCTGTGAAGCCGATGGTGGGCGTTGCAGTTTTGGATGAAGCTCTCCACACCGAGCTCTCCACCTCTGCAAGATCATGCCATGTTTGTGGCAGCCTGCAGGCCTTCAGGTTGGTTTCTACGTGTCTCATTCTGCTCCAGCTCTCACATGGGGATTGTGGTCTGCAGGAGGACTGGCGCGAGAGAGAGGTCAGGCCAGGTTGGCAGGAATGATGTCACTGTGTGGCTGTGCCGCTGGAAGACATCTGCACCGTTGGTGCCCAAGGCAGCTGGATTCAGAGGAAACGATAATGAGAGAGCTCCACTGGGCCAGTAGTACCAGAACCGGATATACATTCAGTTATCAGAATATACGTCCGTCAGTTATCAGAGGCAATCGTTTCCGGTGGGTGTTGGGATCCAAGCCAAGTTTTGCCTGTAGGGTGATTGACCAACTGACAGGGACATCAAGAAGCTGTAGATAAGCCATTTTCATGACATGGTGCTGCGATACAGCTAGGGGACCTGGTGCAGTCCATCAAAATCAGATGCGCTGTTTCAGTCATCCACACATTTTTCTAGCCGTGAACATTCACATATCTGGGGACTCCTAACATTGGAACTGGTTCTTCAAAATCAGGCAGCTGGGAGGACAGCTCTATAGTCAGTTTGGTCCTGCCACCATCACTGACAGTGGTTGAGATAATGGTTGTTTCTCGATACCAAGAACGAAAGATTTTACTTGTGGTCTTGGCAAGACTGGTCTTTCTAACTTGCCTTCCAAGAACGAACTTGCGGTGCAATGAATCATGGGATTGATCTCATTTGGCGAGGATACAACCGATGCATCCTTGATATTTGGGCCTGGGCAAGAACGACACCTGGGGGTTGTTTACTGTCCTCGTGTGCTTATGATCTTAGTATTAGAATTCGGCAATGACACCATACACATGTACAGTCGAGTACAGGATTCGCGGAAACACCTAATGTTTGAAGGACAGAATCCATTGGGTTTTGCCCTAAAGCCCATCAGTGTGTCACCCTTCTGGTGGACAAACGATCTCCATCTATACTTTTCCTGCAGCTTCTATGCTTCCTTTCCACGTTGAAATAGTGGGTATATTTACATACAGATGAAGCTGTACCTTTCTGTTCTTCTCTGCCCACTGCCATCAATATGTATTGCAGCAGCAAGAGATTGATTGTTGCTGGCAGTTACTGACAGCCTACAGGAAGGAGCAAATAAGCAAACATTAGCCCTGACAGCTTTCTGACCCCAAGAGAAAGAGAAAGTCAGCGAGCCCAGGAAGCAATGGAAGCTATATATCTCTCCACATAAAGATCCATTAGAACATTCTGGAAGATGACTAGTCTTCTTCTGGAAGTAGGGCACAGAAATAAAGCAGTAAAATTCATGGGATGACATAATTGTGTTTTGTTTGTTCACAAAGCTGAATAGATCTTGCTGTTATTCAGTAGCATACGCTATTCTTTGCTGAATAATGTGCCTCGTGACATTCATTGTTGACGGTGAGAAAGGGGTATAAATACATTTTTACAAAGAAGCCTTGTGCTTAAAAAGCTCAAGTGCCCACCCCCCCCCCCACTGCATATTCAGTACAGGGCCATGGTGAACCTGGAGCCTGTCCCAGATGCATGGGGCATGAGACAGGGACCCCCTGGATGGGATGCCAGTCCACCGCAGGGCACACACACTATACTAGAGATTTCAAGACCCATATCCGATTAACGGCATGGCTGAAGACCAGAGGAGAACATTTAGGCTGTGCTCCCCACAGAGGTGCTGGTCACCGCAGCTGACAATGCAGGATATCTAACGTCTTCCTGAAGCTTTGTCTGAAGGACTCGTGTTTGGCTGCATCTCTCAGCCATTCATCTATTCATGTGCCTTCGCGGTTTGTTGATAGGATGACGGCCGCACCGTAGGAATGCGTCAGACTATCAGCTTAGGTCACCTTTGCGGGGGATTTGATCCGCTTTGCTGGACAGGGGAACAGAAGCGAAACTATGCCTGGCTTGATTTCTGTTCATTCGATAAATCATAAGCACAATTATAAGCACATGCCATTTGAATGATATTACATTGCTGTGTAATATATTATTATTACAGATAAAATTTCAAGCTGGGCTGGAGTTTCTTATCTGAGTTAATGGAGGAGAGATATTCAGTGAGGAGACATTAATTTTAAGAATACTTATTGGAAACATCTATTACTCATATTAAACCTGAGATCCTTTGTCCCAAAAAAGCGATAGTTCTCTATGATGGAAACAGATGTACTGTGAAAATGTCAGAATTCCAGATCCTTCTTTAAACCACTTCTAGCCTTGAACCTGGCAGTGAATTGACTGTCTCGCTGTTTCTGGTGCTGAAATTCGAGACGGGACACTCTAATCTTTTCGGAATAGTCTGAAGAGCTGAGGGAGACTGAAGATAAAAACTCTGTCACTCAGGTTTCCAAAAGGTTTCTCCTCCAGGAAATTGGTGCTGAGAGGTGCTGCTTCAACGTATCTGACATCGCTGCTAAGTTTAGCACAGTTGGAAATGCTCGACCGTGATTGGAGGTTAGAGTCTGGTTAGAGTCTGAACCTCAATCGTTACATATAATGGTGCAATCGCGTGTGAAGTTGTATTGGGTTGGCTGGTCGTTCCTTTAATCGTGTGGAACAGAGGTGGGGATGAACGTGGCAAAGAAAAGCATTTCTCTGGCTAGGACGGCTTGGGACGGAACAGAAAACAGAGTCGCAGGACATGGTAATGACAGGCTTCTTTGGTTATTGGAGGGGGGACTTGTTTAACAAAACTGTGTGGAGGAATGAAAACAAAGTACAGCTATTTTGGCTTCAGCACAAGTGAAAACATGCAGGTAGTCCTGGGGCCCTTGGGGGAGGGGGGCAGTAGGGTGCAGGTTTGGGCATCGAGGTCATTAGTCGAGAGATAAGGAGATGCCAGCTTAATGTGATCAGTGATAAGGCATGTCCGCTCCCTCCTCTCCCCCCCCCCCCCCGCCCCCCCGACACCCACGCATCGCAGAATTCGTATCCCCAAAAATTCACACGCCTCAATTTTTTTCACTTTCACCGTGTTTCGGCTGTAGCTGCAGCAGTTAGGGGCCGCATGTCTTCCCCCGAGGGCCAGACAACACAGAGATTAGTCATTTTAACTTTTCTTAACAGTCCTCCCTGCCAGATGTCCACCAGGATGCTCTCCGGCATGTTCTGTCAACACGGCCCCATTGATCCTGAGTCTAAATGAAGAAATATCACAGCCCATGTGGCCGGAAAGAAATGGAGGCAGTCGTGTCATCCGTCATCAGGGCCCCATCTATCGATTTCGGTGTTTTTTTTTTTTTTTTCCTTCGTCTCGGAGCCCGCCCTGGTGGGTCGGGGGCTGCACGTGCCACAGCAACAGAAGCGCTCAGTCACCCAACGGCGTACAGATCCAACCGAAGAAGCCCGTCGACCCCAGCCGGCCTCGTGTCCCGAGACGCGTTATATTCTCCCTTCATCCTCCCGAGTCTCATGATCTCTCATTTTTCCCTCAGACTGGTCCGAACAGAACTAAGCTTTGCTGCCTGGCTTCCACTCAAACCCACCCTCCTCATCGCAGGAAGAATCTAAGCTGTGGGTGACAGGCATTTTTCTCAGTTTGTTCCCAGATCCGGGCATGGGGGGTGCGGCCAGCGCACACGGCGGGCATCTGCAGCTGAGAGCGTGGCAGAGGTCTGCAGGAGGACTGGAGCGAGAGAGGTCAGGCCAGGAAGCCAAGCAGAAGATACCTGAGAGAATGGAGTGGAAATAAGAAATCAAGAATCAGATGGATGGATGGATGGGTGGATAGATGGATGGATAGATTAACCACAGGGATAAATCTACTTGCTGAAACAACTGCTAAAACATATCGGTGCTGAGGAGAAAATGGCAATTTAATCTTTTCATTATTTCAGAGGCTAGATATTTACAGACGCATAGAGGTAGCAATCTATACAGCACATACTAGTAAATACTTCAGATACGCACTTTGGAGAGCAGGTCTGATCGTTTCTGCATTTTTATTTGGCTATGATGTACAGGAAGCGGCATGCACAACTGGCCTTCCTGTACCCCTCTTGCTGGACCGGCGTCCCCCGCCCAGTGCCCTGTGCATGCTGGGATAGCCTGTCTGTTTCCCCCAGTCCCTGTAATGGATAAGCTATTATGCAAGATGGACCCTTAAATTGTATTTAGGGATTTGAAGCGCAGGAAATGGACGTGTATGAAATGACCAGCTGACCACTAGCAGCTTCATTTCACAGCGGCAAAATAATTTCCGGGGCAATGTATGAGCGCCCCATCCACTCAGGGACAGCCTGTCACCGGGAGGGGGGGGCTAAAAATGGGAGCGCCCTGTGCTTACTGAAGCGCCTGTTTATTTAGCTCTTTTTAATAGGAATGCATAAAATTTATCTGTGGAATGCAGGCTGTAAGGGGCAGGCAGGGGGCGAGGACTCATCTGCAAAACAATAAACGACTGGGGAGCAGAGATGGGGCTGGACAGGTGCCAGAGCGACCGCGGGACACGCTGCAAGATGAACGAGCAGCACAGCGCTGGTTTGTCAGCGCCAGTCAGCAGAGAGGAGCCCAGAGAGGAGCCTTTACTCTCACGGTCACTGTCATGGGGGGCATTAGCAAATGAGCCACTGTTCCCCCCCCCCCCCCCCCCAAACATCATAACATCTTTTATTTAATTTTTATCTTTCGATAACTGTGTTAATTTTAAACAAATAAAAAAGCATATTGAATGTTTAATGTTACAGCTTCATTCTGGTGTCAAATTTTTCAATACTAATGCCCGAGGTTGTAGGTTCAGGCTAAATGATCCCTGACCCTCCCACCTCGAACTCCCATAGTATTGGTACATCATGTCTCTCCCTACCGTCCACATCCACCCCCTCATCCTCCAGTTTTGAGAGGGCCCATCCAACATTCATTGTCAGGTTAAGTAATTCCTCAGATGCTGTGAGGCCACCTGACCACGTTTCAGAGGTGGAGATTCCAGGTCCAGAAAGTACAAATCCAGACCAAGATTTTGTTTCAACCAACCAGAGTCCTCTGTGACTGTGGCTCTTCAAACTCAAATGGTTGGTTGAAACAAAATCTTGGTCTAGACTTGTACTCTCTGGACCTGAAATCTGCAGCACTGCCATGTTTACAGTACTGCTCTCCGTTATGACAACAAGCCGGATTTATTGAAGTGTTCATTATTTTAGTCACGGCTCACTGAATCTTAAGAACCATGAAGAAGACTATAAACACAGGGGATTAAAATTTCTCCTTCAGCTTTTATTCAACAGTGAAACAACTGCACAATCGCTAGTCCCTCCTTATGAGGGTTTGATGCCTCTTTTAAAAAAAATTGTAGGAACCATACAGGATAACACATGGCTTCTGTGGTGCAGTGAGCGAATTCTATGGTGCGTACATTTCTCTGTGCGTCAGTATTTAAGGACATTATTTCCGTGCAGATAAAGACGTGAACAAAGGCTAGCAAATGTTAGCTGACAGATTATTTCGCATTCAACTGTAAAAATCATGCATTAATCAGACACATATGCACAGGTGTGTCTGGTGTCCAGCCTTTGCTGTGAAGGGAAGCAAGCATGCAGAGTTATTGGCCGTTTCGGAAAACCTTACGCGAAAAGGCGCTGTCAGCGAGACTTATGCTAAAACAGAGCACTCCTCTGTTGCTGGTAGAACCTCGACACAGCACAAGAGGCATGAAGCGATTCATCCGTCGGGTTCTGCACACTCTTTAGTATGACTGGAGATGGATCGGCACTGACCCAGCACAGAAAAAAAATGATGTCAGGGAGGAGAGATTGTTCTCACCCTGCATAACAACAGCTGCCAGCAGCAGATTATTTAAGACCCTCCCCAGGAACCATGACCCTCCTGAGGGCTCAGGTGGACCCAACTCAATCTTGTCTGACAGGAGTGGGAACCATTGTTTTCATTTCCCGAAACACCACAATGCCCGTGCAGAGACTGTCATAAAGTGCTGGTACGGCCCCTATTAAAAAGATAATGAAAAGGAGAAAGTGGAATTTTCGGCCGGGAAGGTATGCCTAGGGGGGAAAGCAGTAAGGGAGGTGGGAGAAGGTAAGCAGATGGGGAGACGGATCTGAGAAAGGGCAGGAGGAGGGAAGGTGCCGAGAGCAGACAGATGTGGCAGACAGGCAGCCATAGAGGCTGAGAGGAATGAGCAAACAAGGGGAAAAGGCGATAGGAGACAGAGGGGAAAGGGTGAGCAAGCAGAAGAGAGGAGAGAGAGGGAGGGAGCGAGCGAGGGAGGAACAGAAGCGTGAAACTGACGGAGATTGATGACACTGCACTCCTCGTCTGGCAGAGCCAGGTGGAGGAGTGAAATATTCCCTTCTGAGCAGGTGTGGGGGGTTTGGGGGGGGGGGGGGGGGGCAGGGCACATAGCAACAGCAGGGGGGACGCAGGGACATTCAGGAAAGTAAAGGTGCCTGTCAGACGGAGCTGGAGAGATTTATGGATGTGGCCACTTAGTGGGGGAAGGGGTCGGATCCCAGGGAGGCCCTGGGGGGGGGGATTCCGGTTCAGTGTCCAGCAGGTGCGTGCCGCCCCCCCCGGCCACCAGACAGTCAGACAGGCACCGGCGTGAAAACGAGACAGCGGAGACACCATCTCTATAAATACACACAACCTTCTGTCTGAGTCCCGGTCCAGGACTCCCACTGTGTCCAAACTCACTCCGCTAATCCCTGCCGGACCCGGGAGCCTGGGCGCCGCCCAAAGTCTGGGGACGACCGAGTAGGAGGGGCAGAGACCGAAAGAGAGAGAGACAGATGCTGAGCGACAGAAAGAAGAAATGGGGAGACGAAGAACGGGCCAGAGGGAGAAAGACAGATGTCAGGAGACGGGGAGTGCTAAAAGAAGTAGAGAGAGACAGATTAGATAGATTACAAAAGATAGCTAGCAATGGCAGGACAGAGAAAGGAAGAGAAAAGAGAGGGACAAATGGGGTAGGGGCTAGTGACCAGTGACAGACGGGGACTGAGAGAGAGATGTAGATAAACTGGGCGGTCCAGTTCACTGAGATCACAGTCACATGGTCACAATTCCACCAATTGGAGTATGGCCCAGTGGGGTACGACCGGAAGGTTGCCAGTTTGAATCCCCTCCTCGGCAGAATATTCACATGTTCGTTGGGCCCTTGAGCAAGACCGTTAACCTCCAGGGTGCTGGATAAAAGGCTTCACTCTGTATTTCTGTGTGTGTGTCTCGAAGGAGAGAAAGATGGGATGTGTGAAAAGAAGAATCCCATTGTCTTTCTGCAAACAAAGCTTTATTTCATGGGATGGATAACTGGGGGGCCTTTGGCAACAAAGGAAGGGGACGAACTGATGCCGCATCTCAGATTCACCTCAAATATAATTTAATCCCCCTTTTGGTCAACCACATGGAAACAGAAATGTTTGAATAGGTTTTGCTTACACAGTAAGCCCAAAAATGACAGTCACACCTGTGAATTGGATATTTAAGTTAGGCTTCTGCGAAAAATTCTGGGTTTCTTTTAAACAAATGCATCACTATCAAGCAAATATTTGCATTTGGCTTAAAGTAATAAATTGTGTTTCTTGTTAAATTATAACATTTGCACACAAAAATACTGTTTGTTTGAACAGGAAACCCCATAATCCGCCATCTGAATATCCATAGCAGTGGGCGGGGTCTCATATGACTGATGGGGCATCTTTAACCTTGAAAATCCACAACTGTGGGCGGGGCCTCACTGGGCCAGGCAGTGGTGGATAACAATCTAAGGCTAATGTCTAAGTCGAAACTGGATCAAGACACCAGTGGTGGAGATCACAGACATTACAAACCTCGTGTTTGTTCTCGGATCACAAGAATCACCACGGCCAAAGTGCTCCACCGGTTCTGCGACTTTCAAAACAGAATTGCCCAATTTCAACAAATGCAGATCTAAAGGCTGCAAAAAATAGTGTTTCCAAAGTCCTCCTCCTCCCTTTATCCGCTTTAAATCCTGAGTCAAAGGTACCTCTGATGTTTTTTCTCCTGTGATGGCTTCTCATTGATGGGATGAATTATTGAGGAGTTTCTTCCCTCCGGTACAATGCAGAACAGAAGAATTGCCCTTCCGGTCACCAGGCACGGCCGCGTACGACAGCGCGGGACGTGCTTGGAATTACGTCTCCGAGGCTCTCAGGGATAATCCCTGCTGCCTCAGTCTCCGACGTCACCGTCCCGGTCCCCGATGGCCCACAGGAAGTGGAAGGCGAGGGCCAAGAGGGCGGTGCCCAGCAGGTCCCCCAGGGACGTCAGGTACGGGATGGAGAAGCTGTCTGGGTCCTTGCCCTTGCGCCACATGCAGTGCACCAACCAATCAGCAACGCAGAGCAAGGTGAAGACCTGGAAGGGGGGCGGAGACATGAGCCGTCAAGCGAGGCACATGATAGGACGGCCTCATCACACTGAGGGCAGGGAGAAGCTCACGACATATGCCTGAAGATAAAAGCCCACTAGCATGAAAACTGTATACAAATGAGCACTGCCGCATACACAGCAAGCTACTGTCAGATGACATCCCTCTTAGAGCTTGTCTTCATCTGCTTGACGCGTAACCTCAGACAAACCTTATGCTGGATATGCTACAAAGGTATTCTAGGAGGCTGATTATGGATTCTAGCGAGACCAGGTCCAAAAAGTCGCTTTCGAGGGCATTGAAGTCGTGCTGACGTTCCTGAGATTCACAAACTCCCCAACGGACTTCCCAGCAGCTGTAATCCTCGGCTGAGGGGTTCTCAGGAAATGTTCACATACCCCGAGGCCCACGATGCTCTCTGCGTGTTGGTATCAGGCCTATGCTGGACGGGGTGCTCATTCAGAGACAAATGGTCACATGCGGTCATGGTAAATACGACTAGCAGATGGTGGTAGGGAGAGGAATGATGCAAGTTTGCTCATCCATGCCCGTTCCCAGAGTCCTGCACAGTGAACTCAGCCTGAACCCTGTGACCTCTCACACGGCACTACATCAGTGCGGTGGAATGTTTTACAACGTGCCTGGTCTTTCGGAGATTCACACAGTGCCACCGGGACGGAGGACAAACAGACACACGTACTAATTTCCCCCGGGCGAGGAGAAATCCCACAATCCCACAGTGGCTTCCGAAGATCTACGTTTGGCACGGAGCTGCCAGGAGACCTCAAACAGCCAGACAGCTGAAAGTCTCATGGGACGATGTGCAGGTTTTGGAAGCTTCTGGAAGGGCTGAGTCACTCCTCTCCCGATTCATACTCCCGGAACCCCTTAAGCTGTCGTTATCGCCCTACACATTCAGCCACATCGCCGGCGCCCATATTCTTATGCATCAACGTCCACAGCCTGGCCGGCCAAGAGTGGTGCAGTGCTGTTGTTATGCAGTCAGCTAATAGCTTTGGTGGACGGAAAGGCCTGGATCATCGAGACCGGTGGGGCAGTTAAAGCATAGATTAGACACGGTCCAAAGCGTCGCACATGGTGTACAGCAGAGTGACTCGCGTGATCCGCCACAAGCCCTGTGTTGTACAACGGAGGACATCCTTCCTTCGTGAATCTTCCGTAAATAAAAAAAAACACTCTAATGATAACTTTAAAAAATTTGTGCGCCCCCACCCTGATTTTAATTATCAACAAAAATTCATCATGGCTGCATCCAAAATAATGCACCATGCACTAATAACTCAAATGAGGAAATGCTCCACGCTACACGATTCCTTAGCACGCGAGAAATTAAAACTTCTTACATTTTCCAGATGCACTGTGTTACCGTTAAACTGCAGGACTTTTAATGACGGATGTCCTACATAATGACAAGTACCGAACAAACCATGTAGCTTATCAGTACGTTCGTTAGGCTTATCACTCTCATTTATGACCCTCTCGTTTTTAATAGTAAGAACTGTATTCACACTTAAAAGCACCTTTACCCTCGTCCTCCATGTTCACGTTCACTTCTGACTTCCTCAGAAGTCGCATCTACGATTGTGGGATTGGATAGTGTACAGTTTTCGCACACTTCGCATTTTTACCGCATGTTGGGTGCCATCTAGAACCCTATTGTGCACTTTGGTTTGAGATGCATTGTCATGTTTCGTGTATCATTTTGCCACAGTATTGGGTGCGGAAGTGTGAGATTTCGGATGCAGTGCGTTGGCGCACCTCAAAGCCTGCAAAACAACAGGCCCCATGTCCTGCTCTTAAAAGAAATTCTCGCAGAGATCCACGAGAGGCTGTAACTTCTGAAAATCCACCTGGAGGTGGGGTTGGGGGGGGGGGGCGTGATCGGAACAACATTTAGTCAAAATGTTTGGCTTTGATTCTGTGATTAAGGGGACTCAGGCCGGACTGTGAGCTGTAAAGTTAAACTGCATGGACTGTGGCTATTCTGAGCACCTGACACCGAAACGCATAAATACGTCAGGGCCACGCCCGGAGTGCTTAATGTGCCGTCCATTCGCCTACCGGTTAAGGAGGAAGCCTGGAGATTTACAGTAGCCATTTCCACAGCAGAGAATATGGTTTTTAGCCATGAGGGCTGCCTCGCCTGGTCGTTTTGTGGTGGGGGCGGCTGAGGCTACACTGAAAGGCATCCGTGACCTGGCCTGAATGAGCCCTTTTAGGAGGGAATGCGAAGGGAGTCAGGGACATTAAACAGGGTGACACCCCCTGGGTGCCTATCATAGGCGACCAGGCTGTGACAGTTCAGCAGGTGAGCTGTGCTCGGATTTTGTGAATGTCACATGACCAGAATTAATTAAAAAAAAAAAAACCTTCCTCTCTGACTCTACCAAAACTGTACTAAATGTCACATGACCAGAACAAAATGAGTTCTAGCAAAACTACTAAAACTCTACCAAAAATAGCTGTTACTCTGGACATTCCTAAGCTGGACAAAGCCACCTGTAGCACGAGGGCGTATACCACTTAAGGCCAAATGTTTCCTCTGCCCCTGAATGTGGGACTTATCTCTTGGGACTAAGAGGCTTTTGTTTATGTATAAAAACAAGAGGGGGGTGGAAACAGGGCAAAGATTGAATTTTCACACTGGGAGAGAGTGCAGCTCGGATGCTCCATGCATGAGTGATGCAGAAGGACCGGGTGGATGCTCTCTCTCTCTCTCTCTCTCTCTCTCTCTCTCTCTCTCTCTCTCTCTCTCCTCTCGTCTCTCTCTCTCTCTCTCCTCTTCTCTCTCTCTCTCTCTCTCTCTCACACACACACACACACACACACACACACACACACACACACACACACACACACACAGACAGTGCGCTTGTGTTTACCTTCCGTAAAAACATGCATAAATGGCTCTGATACGTGGACATACTCAATGGGCCCGGTCTGTCCTCACACACTGGCTGTTTATGTGTGGGGAGGTGGCGCACAGACCCCAGAAAAATGTCTATAAGTGCCGGGTGTGTTTTTCTGGGGGGGGGCTGGGGAGCCCTGTGCATACCCCCACACACCACTCGCACTCACACTGATGCTTCTGACTGCTGCTGTTGGGCTAAGGAAGAATTTGCACCAGGGTCAGTAGGTTCCAGCTGCGGGGGGAAATGTAAATCCCTCGCAGTCTGCACCAACACTGACAGGGCTGTGGGGAACCTCTACTTCCAGGCCGAATGTGTCCCTGTGCTCCCAGAAAAAGCCTACCTGAGAATCTTTAAATAAACATCTGGCGGAGAGAGGGGGTCTCAGACAGGCACGCTCGCCGTGTCCTCGCCCGTGCCGCCCACAAAAGGGCCCCCGCTTCAACCCTTGCCGACACCCACGTCACGTGCAGCTAAAAGTGCTCAAGGTAAGTGCATGGGCCTCCGTCTGGGCCGATGCTAAACGGCGAAAATCCACGGGCTGCTCGCTGATCATTAAATAGGGTCAGAATAAAGGGGAGCATTTATTAAACTTGTAGAGTGGTGTCAAATTTATACCTTTTTAAGGTAGAATTTATTTAAGATTTCCATTCAGAGTGAAGGACTAGGGGTCTTAAACCACCCATGCAGCCCAATGACATTCTCAGGGGACGCGTGGATTTGGCGTGTAGTATGTGTGGATTGAGTGTGTTTTATGCATGGATTTGCCATGTTGTATATATGGATCACGCATGTAGTATGTGTGGATTGAGTGTGGTTTTATGCATGGATTTCCGTGTTGTATGCATGGATCTCGCATG
This sequence comes from Brienomyrus brachyistius, assembly GCF_023856365.1. Classification (NCBI taxonomy): domain Eukaryota; kingdom Metazoa; phylum Chordata; class Actinopteri; order Osteoglossiformes; family Mormyridae; genus Brienomyrus; species Brienomyrus brachyistius. The sequence continues at coordinate 21,901,011 of NC_064535.1, forward strand.
TAGTATGTGTGGATTGAGTGTGTTTTATGCATGGATTTGGCTGGTGTTATACCTGAATATGCGTGGATTAGCCGTGTGTCTCAGGGTGCAGGTCAAGCCCTCTTTTCGCTGCCCCAAATTAATCATATGGGCATTTGGGCATGTGCCCAGGGGCACCGCATCCTTGGAGGGTACCGAGCTGCCCCCCCGACCCCACCCCGATCCCATTCTTAAATGCCTTTCAATAAGTTAATGCAATTTAATATCTCATATATTTATTATGACCGTACTGTATTGTTCTTTCAATACAGCAGTCGCTGAAGAGTCTAAGGGCAATGTTTACCCTGTGTGGGATTTCTGAATTATGGAAAGCCACCACTCAGCTCCATTTCTGTCTGATGTGATGTCCTGTGTAGGGTGACTGAGTCACATCTGGGCCCCAGGCCGAGGGGCAAAGGGAGCAGGAACGTCCCGAATCCTCAGGATACACAGAAATCATTTAAAAACTGATTAAATGATTGCTTTATTAAAAAATCTAGATGATTTAATTCTTCAGAGGGCAGCCTGTATTTGCCAGTCCTCTTTAAAAAGGACAAACGACCATTTATGTGCTGAACTGTGGATCCCATTCACCCCCAAGCTAACCTCCCCCCCCCACTGGGAAATGATGATCTATATGGCTCCCAGTAGCCCTGGACCAACAGTGGCGCTCGGGTTTGACTCGGAAGGCCCTCAGGGCATGTAACCCACCACAGTGCAAACATTTCCCCCGCTGGTTGACAGGAGCACGCTTTTGATGCCCCATCTGATAATTGGTCCTAATTGCAAGATAAACAGGGAGGAGTCACCTGGGGTTGGGTCACACAGCCGACCCCCCCCCCCCCCCCCAGCCCGGATCTGCTAAGGTGTGGGCCGACATCATTGTAGAACCTCATTTTGTACACTAGGGGGAGGAAGATGCAGTGAGTGAGACCGTTTCCCTGAACTAGACCTGCAATGGTGTGGTGTGATAGCTGTGGACGCTCCATCCTATGTCCTGGTGGCCATATGTATAAATCCCATTTCACAACTCCAACCTTATTGTCTTCATTCTCTCCATTTGATATGAGCAAAGAAATTTTAAAGAAGCCAGAGGAGCCAGGCTACCAGTCAGCTGGAAGACAGGGTGCAGCCCAGCAAAATCTGCACAGCCAATGGCGTGACCGGGATGGAACTTCCTGGTTTGTGCACTACCTGCAGCTGGGCGGCGGCCAGGTAGACGGCCCACGAAAACGGGCGTGAGGGTGGTGTGGCCGCTCTTCATTCAGGCTGATGACCGTAAAGGAAGACCATGTGACCAGGGATGACGAGGAGGAGCAACACCTGGGCTGAGCGCTGGTTGGGCCCTAAGGGGAAGCAAGGGAAGGTCATATGTTTTTATCCTGTGATCCCATAACGGCCAATCATGGAATTTGGAGATGAAGCTCCGCCGATGCCCACAAAACAGAAGGCGTATTGGCATCCTAATATGCACCCATAATTACACAGATGGCACTAAGGAAAAAAAATCGTATAAAACTGCCAATTTTCCATTGATTAGTTTGTTCGCAGCGGGGTTCAGATCAATCAGCAGTAATACTTTTCTGTTTCTGTTACCGCTCCTTAAGTCTCGCTCCTGAATGGCCCCATACCCTGCAGCTCCTTCCGTCTGTTTGCCTAATACCTTGCAAAATGTGCCACATAGTACATCTTATATAATACACTATACTTTTCCCCTTTTTCTTCGGAATTAATTCCAGGACCATGGCCTGCTGGGCATAATTGCCAGGCCTGGGACAAAATTACTTAAAAACCGGGTCCCGATGACCCACAACCCCTCCCCACCTGGGCCCCTCTCCCACCCCCTCCCGGGCTCCGGACAATGTGCCCAGTTGTGTTGGCTTGCCCCCATGGTAACGAGCAGGCAGCAGAAAACGATAACCTGTACTTCAGAGCACAGAGTCTGATTTGGTCAGAGCAGGAACTGAGCGTCTGGCAGATTAACCACGGCGGCACAACTGGCTCAGACGACCCATGTAAAGGGCGTCAGAGCCCGAGTTCCCTATAATTGTGCCGTTTCCCTTAAAGGGGCAGTGTTCCTCCATCTTCCGGTGTCACGGTCGTGGCGTTCCGCTTTGCCAAAGCCGCCAAAATGGACAAGAATAACCTCCCCGGCATCAATTACAAACTCGACTATTAAAGAACCATCCAGTGGCCGTGGACAGAAGTTAAAAACTCCCCCAGGGGCGTAACTCGCGGTTACCAGAGGAGCCGAGATGTCATTACGGGCAATGAGGCGGGCTGTGTAAAAGTACGTTATCTGCTCTAAAATGGGAATCAAACTGCCGCATGTCTTATTTTCCCGTTTTAACGACCCGAAAACCAAAGATGTTCCCTGGAAGCCGGCCAGACAGTGGGCTCATAAAAAGCCGAAACGTTCCCCTGTGCTCCAGCAAGGCTCCAGCCAGCAGGGGACAAATACTGGGGCGGGGCCACAGGGGCCAGTCTGGCCCCATCTGAAAGCTGATTGGCCCCCAGAGTACCCGCTCCCCTGTCAGTCACCGATTCAAAACACATCATTGGCTGATGATACGGTTGGCCCCCTTTGTATAAATTATGCCCCCCCCCCCCCCCCCACCTTAAAAAAAAATCTTTAAAATTGGTCTTTGGGTCGGGCTTAGATCTAAGCAGAAGGGCTGGAGAGTTGAGGGGAGTCGACTTGTAACCACCCCCGTACCTGTGCCACTGAAGGTCAAGCAGGGCTGGTAACAGACCTGGGCCTCGTCTGGTGCCTCTCCAGGCGTGCTGGTGGAAGTGCAGGTATGTGGAGATTCGGCTGGACTGGATGGCAACAAGATTGCCTCCGATACCTGGGAGAGGCAGCAGCTAAAATCAGCCGAAAGGGCGCAGCCCCATGACACATGATCAAATGAGTGGCATTGTGGGAAATCATGCTTTTTTGATCATACAAACTGCCCAATGTCGTTACTCCCACTTTAATAGATTTTGCAACTCACCTTTTCTCCACACTTTATGACCTTCAGTAAAGACTGATTAGATTTTTTCCATAAGGCACCATCAGGCTGTTAGGTCTAAGTAAAGAGAGTTTTCTGGAAGGATCCTGGAATGTGTCCTTGGCTGTGGAAGCTGAGAACACCTTATCTTTGTGCACGACCCCAGATCAACACGTACACTCCTCACAGATCCAAGAGCGCGCAACTTCTCATTTTCTTTCGTGTCAAACTCATACCTTACTTATTGCACGCTAAAGTCGATCACCATGGATCCTAGCAAAGTTGCTGATTTCTGGCAAAATCGAAATGCGTTTCAAAGGACCTGTTGGAATGATGCATGCGCATCCTGTAGAATGTTTGCGACTTTCCATTCCGGGTTTTCCAGATTCATGTCAGATCCTGCTATACCCTTGCGAACCATGCTGCAGTGACGACCCCCACCCCGAAAAAAAACCACGGGGTTAACAAATCAATGCTTTTTATTTTATTTTACCAACTAAATGTGCTCAGCGTGTGGACTATATTTCCAAAATGGACGGCCTGCTTCTGGAAGCCACATGCAGCGTTTTTAGCTTTTAATATGCATCACGCTGACGGCCTTCAGACCTGGCCCCTCCCTGTGACTGAGTTTCCAGAGGAATCGTGGGAGTTTTTTTATTTTTTTATTATTTATTTGCGAGACACGCGCTGCCTGCATCCCCTGGGGGGAGCACGCAGATGCTGGCTTCACTCTCCACGCTTCCTGTGTGTAATAAACAGGGAATCGCTGTCTGCTGACAAAGGGCAGAGTGGGTAGCGATAAAAGTACTAAAGTATACTCTATGCCACATGCACACAACAGACTAATCTTCTGCTTGGACTGGAAATAACCTGACGTCGCTTGTTAAGCCAGCACAAAGAATCTTTCACCAAACTGCAAAGATATGATTTTTCTGGATGTACCTTCATCTTTGACAACAGTCTGGAATTTGGGAATCAAGGACATCTCTTCACTTGCCACTTTGGATGAAGTGGTTACAAGGTGGAGCGAGTCAGCCTTGATCTGTGCTTGGCTAGAACACATGGCCTTCAGTATCCACCCTCTGGATTCAACTAGAACACCTGGGTTCGGTGATCCGCACTGCACGCTTGGCTAGCTGCACTCCAGACATGGAAACCCACATTCTGGGTTTGGCTGGCACACCTGGGCACTGCAACATAGCACCTGGTGCTGTCCCGTTTTTCAGAGGCAGACACATGTCTGCTGGGAGCCACGGAGATTTATTCACCCAGTGCTGACAACCAGCGAGGTTCCCAGAGAGCTAACTGCTAAACTATGGGCAGTACTCAATTCTCAATGTAATGTGATATTTGTTACCATCATTAGCGTGAAGCTCAAAGCCATTGCTTACATGATACAATTAAAATGCCCAGGGAAGAACAATGGATTTGGGGCACTGTAAGCTGTTCCACTGAAACGTTCGCTAAAGCTATTACTGCAGTGTGAAACTGTAGGACTGAGGCAGACTGAGATCAGCAGGGGTCCTCGGGGGTTTTAGGTGTCCTAACTGGGGGGCCTGCTTAGCCGGCAGGTAAAGCCCCAGAGACGAGGGCTTTACTGTTTCAGGTTTAACATCAAACCAGACGTCCCACAGAGGCAGACGGGGTCCTCTTAACTCAAAACTCATTTCCATTTTGCTCCGGGCATAAAATGCCAGTCCGCGGTTTCGTGTACTTAAACAGAGAACCCTTCCCTTCCCCATAGGCCCATGTATCTACAATTGGTCAAAGGGGACCCCGAGTTTCAGAAGGGAATGACGGGAGGGGGTCTGGAGTGTCGGGGGGGGGGGACCGCCCTCCCACGCAACGACGACTCCGGCTGTGTCCGCCTGCCAGACCACACATCCCACCTCATCTAATTTCTTTTCCTCTGACTCAGGCTTAGAGGGTGGAGGGTGGGGAGAGAGGCCTTGCTGCAAATTAGCAGGCCTCTCTTAAGCTATGCTAATTGGCATCAAAGCGCTTACCCTGGCAGGATCCGTTTGCCTGAGACCTGTCCACGTCTGCAGCAGTCTATGCTACATTTATCCCTGAGCAATTCAGTCGGGCTGGAGTGGTGCTCCAGTAAAAATACTAATTGCACTGTAATCTCTCCGCTCCTACGCACTGAGTGCCGGACGCATCTGACCCACAGGCAACCAAGCCCTAGTAAATGGGGACACACATGGGTCTGCCAATTTTTTCCGTATCTGAGGCAGAATGACACTGACATGCCAATGAGAAAAGCACCTACATAGTATCGCGCTAATTGCCAGTAATCGTGTTAATTCCCCTTTTTAGTATGTTTGGTACTCTTGTGTGAAGCAATGCATCCTGGGTCATTTCATAGCTGCAGCCTGACCCTCCCATTGGCTAAAGGATAATAGGTCATCCAGGACTTACCGTTAATTACGGGTGTATAGACCACAATGCCAGCCAGGTTCGGATTGGACAGGGTTTTGTCCAGGATGAGTCCTCCAAAGCTAAAAGGGGAAAAGGGGGGGGGGACAGACACCCATTGATTGATTGGTCCCTGTGGGGAAATTCTCTTTACGCCTCCCCCCAGCTATCTCTATGTAGGTGAGATCAAATTGGCTGCGAAGGGCAGCCACCCATAGCGGCACCCAGGGAGCTGGGGGTTAAGGGCCGTGCAGTCATGTGACTCCAAAGAGAGCACAAGAGCAGAGGTGTTCAAACTGTGGGGGTGCACCCCCCTGGTGGGGCATGAAGGAACTGTGGGGGGCACAGATGAGGGGGGAAAAAAAACAGAGGACTGTGTGTGGGGGAAGACCTATTTCAAATAAATATAAAAATAAGGTGAATGCAACACATGATGCTAAAAAAATAAAATGATAGAACTAGAATAATAGACAGGCACTAGATCAGAGTCTGTGTGTGTGTGTGTATGTGTGTGTGTGTGTGTTGGGGGGGGGTCCAGAGAATCAGAACAAATATACCAGCCCCAGAGTACGAGTTGGCAAACTTTTCATCCCAAGACCCCAGAAATAACACTGTCAAAGACTTGTGATCCATGTTTTGCTGATGGGGCAGTGGGAAGGTGCAAAGAAAGACCAGTTGCAGTTACAATGGGATATTTTTGACATTTTTTAAATGGAAATCATGTGGTGAACCCCCCCCCCACCACCACTTTGGGTTGCCCCTACAGCATCCCGCCTCGACACCATGCAGCACATCAATGCTGTTTGTAAACAACTGAGGAACGCACAAGAATTAGCGCCTAGTAATCATGTTCGCCATAAAACTCCGGCCTACATGAATACATTTCCATCAAGTTCTTCAAATGACAAACTTTCCATGGAAAACAGTTTACAAGCAAATAAATAAAGAACAGGACGACGCTAAATATATGGGAGTCTCAACTGGGCTCTTTTACGTTCATGCTGTTACACAGACAACAGCTGCACTGATCAAAGAGGCGAAAGCCAGCAGCGGACGAGCGACAGGACTAGCCAGGCTAAAATGCTAAGCTAAGCCACCATAGTGCTAAGCGGCTTCACTTTTTCGCTTCTCACAACTGCAATAAACAACCTTAAGAAAATACACAAGGCGCCGCCGGATTTAGAGGGGTTTCGCTAAATTAAAAGTAACCTAACTGGCCTGTTTGCAGCGCCGTCACGAAGAAATACTTTTTGCTTGACAAATCACACAGAACAGGATAATTATAGAAGCATAAAATATTAAGAGCTGCAGGTTACAGACATGAAAGCCAGTTTATTTTCGGACTGATGAATCGACGTCCTGCTGGAGAACTCTCTTCAGAGGGAAGAACCGTTCGCTTTTTTTCGTGATAAAAATATCTATTTCGGAGGGAAGGCATTTTCATGTTTTGACGACACCTTGGCGACAGAGTGTTTGACCAATCAGTATCGCGGCATCTAAAAAGCTCAGATGAGTGTTACTTCTGCTGGGGGCCGGGACACTGAACCTTCACAGAAGGTCACAGTCACACAAAGTTCCGTAACAGAGACGCACATGGCCCAGGATGGATCAACAAAAAAAAAAAAATGATGAAACATTTCTTATTTTGGAAAAAGGGTCTAGCTTTAAAGTATATCCCTTTGTTGACGGTTGAAAGTGTTGACATTTGGGAAACCTTCACCTGTTACACCGAAGCGGGGAAACCAGGCCAAGGACGGCGTCGCCTCTGCTCTTTGTTTTCGTGACGTCTTGTTTATGCACCACCGCTTGTCTGCCTTTTTCTTTGGAAGTCGGCATCATCCACGTTGGCCCAACTCCAGCAAACATGTGAAGGCCTCACCCGCCTAGGGGTGGGGGTCGGCGCAGGGGGTTACATGCATGGTGATGTTGGCCAGAATCCTGTCCTCATCTGCTGGCATCGCTGCACGTCGGCAGATCGGCGGGCGCTGCTGTTTATGCCAGCCGGGAATGTTTAAAGTACACAAATACCTTCTCCTCCGCTCCCAAGGAGAACAACGTCCCCATTATGGCCACCTGCACGGGGCAGCTAAAAAAAGGACTTGGGGCACAGGCATGGAAGGCAGGGACGTGCCTCGGGAGTGACGGCTGCTGGAACGCCTGGTGGGATCTCCGAAACGGGCCCTTCGCACTTAAGTGCGACCTTTCTGATGCCGATTTGCCGGCTCCGTTGCCACGTCGTTAATCTGCTTGCCGTAGCCCAAGTTTGTCATTTCCTGTGGCACACTGCAGTGCTTATGCCCTTGCATTCCTCACAAACAATGGACTGGGAGCCGTCTGGGTGACGTAAAGAGGGCAGACCCACGGTGACCCCCCCAGCGGGGGAGGGAGCAGCTTTCTGAGGCCTTACGGGGAGCCACCCTCAGAGAACCAACAACGGTGACCTGACCTTGGGAATGGAGCCTCATCCATATGCGAGCAGATTAGGATCAAGCAACAAGGGTTGGCTTATAACCATGGAATGGCTAGACATGATTAGCCTAATAAACACCATGTGTCACAATTCACCAGGAACACCATGGCGAGAGAAGCTAATCGCTAATGCTAACTGGGCAACAGACCAACTGAACAGCCTGATGGGTTAATGGCGCAGACTAGCTGGAAATGTGCTAGTCTGAGATCTGCCTGAAAATTATCCAGGAATATAATAGGTTAAAATGAAATCGTTTCAGAGAGAAGCATCAACTAAGCGGCAAAAAAATAAATTGAAATACATTAATAAAACAGCGGAACATCATGAAGAGAAGCAGAGGGCTGGTGGAGGGGACAATGCAGAGATGAGGAGAGAGGGAGGTGAGCGGCCGAGAGATAGGGAAGGAGAGGAGAGTGTGGATCGGAATGAAAAAGAGTACAAAGGGCTCTGACCTGCTGATGACCATGGAGGAGACGACCGGCTCCCAGCCCGAGAAGAGCAGTGAGTGACTGGCAGGGTGCCAGAAGGAGACCAGGATGCAGACTGGAGTCAGGGAGAGGAAGGAGGCGCAGACGAGGCCTGACACGTACGGCTGGGAATCTGGGGAGAGCATGAGGATGATCAGAGCCACGGGAGGACAACCTCGGGGGGGGGAAAGGAGCGGACACGATTAATTCCTTCACACCAATGTGGGGGTTTAAGTAATAAGCATCATGGGTGAGGATGAATGATTAGTGAAGTCGTGAAGTCTAGAGAAATGGCTGAATGTACACGCTTTACTGTTCTAGCAAAGCTATAAGATAGAAGCCTGCCAGTCTTTCCTGAAAGGAATGAAATGAGAAAAGTTACAAACGCCACCTGAAGTGTAAAATGGCTGCCTCATGGAAACAAACAGGTCGCTCGTCGTTCTGAGAATCCGCCCGAATGATAAATGACATTCCGGGATCTTACAGACAGTCCAACGGCCTCAATCGTTAGTCACTTGACAAACGGCTGGGCTGAATGTGTGCAAATAGTGCATTGCTGGGACTGTGAGACACTCCCACGGTCACACAAACGTAAGTTAATTCACATTCAAATATGCGTCCATGCACACAGGGCCTGGGAGAAGCATCCAATCAGGGTAGAGAACAGAGCCATGTGACATGGGGACAGTGTGCAGAATTAAGAGTTAAATAGGATGTGATTTCCCTTCCTAGGATTCACAGGAAGGGGGCAGGGAGGGACCGAGCAAAAGCAGAAGGGAAAAAATCTGGGAAAGAGCAAAGTAAATCAATTTATATCAGACATAAAGGAGGGTTAGGCAGTGCGAATAAACACCAAGCACTCTTTGGCCCTGCTCACAATTTATCGCTTTTCTGCCATATAGAGATGTGGTGGAAAAATAGGTGCTTGCAACCCACCTACGGTGCAGATCGAGGGCATAGATTTACCTGCCAGGGCCTCGACACCCTGAGACATCCTCCGGCTGTTTCACAGCACCTGCGTTTGGGAAATCCAGCCCTTTTCCTAGCACTCTGAATTCAGGGTTATTTTTTCATTGGGAAACATACCAGTTCTGGCAAACTCCACCCAGCACAAATTATAGTATTTATAGAGACTCCAATGTTTTTTTAGGCAATGTTCTTATAAAAAAACAAAAGAAGACCTGAGGTTTCTTCAGACATTCATGACTGGCTCACAATTCCACAAACTTAACTGCTCCTAACCCTCCAGAAAAAGACGGAAAACGACTCTATATTTAGGGCTGCATTGGACAAAAGGGCATCCTGCCGGCCGTCGACGGAGCTGGAACCCGCTGATGTCGGCACTTTGAAGTGTTAATGCAGTTTTTTTTGTTGTTGCAGATTTTCAGATATTATCCGTATTTTTAAGAAACCCTCGCGGGTGTGTGTTCTGGGGGGGCGTGGATGGATCAGGCTGTGAATAGACGCTGTTACATGTTGGTGGTCCCGGGGGACTCGCTCAGCGCGGCTCACGCAGCTATAAGCCCACCTTTGTCTGCCAACGGTTCGGGGCATTGCCGGCTAAGGCAGCTTTGAGCTTCCTGACCGTGGCCGGACGGCTCGCAGATGCAGAGCTAATCCCCCCACCCATGTTTTGGCCGTCACCTGCGTGCCACGTGACAAGTGCCGGCATTTTCCGAGGGATGCCTCTACAGAGCTTTGAAGATATTCCTGCCATTTCAGCTGGGGGGTTATTCATTGTATGGAGAAACCAAATTCAGTCTTTTAAAAAGTGTACAAGGGGGTGTCCTGGCAGAGCTACCAACGATTCAAAGCAGATTCTTAAAACGTACATGTTCCAAAATGGCAACTAAAAGGATGCCAGTCTAGTCTGGTGTTGAAAAAGCACAAAACAGACTAGAGTTACTCATGCTAAAACCTACCTATGAATCAGGTTTACCAGTTAAAGCTGCACCGGAATGGAAACTTATTCGAAACTGGAACAAACTGCCCCCTAGTGGCCATTAATACAAAGGTTACATTGGCATTGTCTCCTGCTTGGTGTGATTCTGCTATTTTTACAACAGGATAAATTTGCTGAAGGACCCCTGTGCTACAATATCAAAACGAAACAAAAAAAATTATCCAAGAAGCAAGTCAAGCGAAATATTTAACCTACACAGAGCATCTATCCGTTCATTTCTGGGCCATAAAGCTCCCAAAGGTAGACTAGTGCGCCACCTTGTGGCTATCACTCAAACAACATAATTCCATCCTGTGTTACCAAAATGTCAAGCATCCATATTAGCAGTATGGTACAGCCCAGAAAGGACACAGACTCTCTATTGTTAATTCAGAAACACCAATTAGCCTGACTGCATATCGTGGGACTATGGATGGAAACCAGAGTACCTATACAAAGCCGGTGTAACACAAAGAGAACATACAACCTCCGCACAGCCAGAGGGGAGACAGGATCCAGACCCTAACCCTAGCCTTGCGAAGGGACAGTGCAGCCACTGTCATATATCCTTAGAAGAAAATGTGTTTAAACTTTCCTATCGATTCATCTACAATTAAAATATAAGCATGTATGGTTCCCACGGGCCTTATGTTTTATGTGCAAATTAGCGTGCAGCTTTAAAATGACTGGCATCTCTGCCAGCCTGTCTCACTCACCCAGGCAGCTGTACAAGCCCTGGCTGACCCATGCCAGGATAGTCAGAGTGATGAGGTCACCGAAACTGGCGGCGATGGGCGTGGCCACGTTGTCGGGGTTGATGCCCTTTTTCTTTGAGCCGACGATGATGCCCACCATGATGCCGCCTAGAGAAAAGGTCAACAACGCACAGTTGGGAGAAGGAGAGGTCAAAGGTCAGAGGTCAGACAAAAGCTAAAATGCAATACTGTTTTATGAAGACCTGTAGCTGAGTAAACTGGATATAGTTACAGGTGAAATTAGCATGTGAGTTAATAATGCTTAATTATTTACTGTTTATAATTTTGAAGACGACAGTGATGATAGTTTATGCAGAGAGACAGAAAAACCCCATATCTTAATGAAATCAGGGATGACACAGAGCGGAATGTAACGTCACGGGCCGGGTGCGAGAAAAGGAAAAGAACGTGAATGACGGCAAAGGGGCAGGACCAGCCTTTCAGTCAAATAACCAAACGAACAGGCAGTACTAGAAAAGTGAGGCCATGACCCGCAAGAATGGAATGGTGGGCGGAGTCCAATGATGGTGGGCGGGGCCTTGCAGTACCTTGCAACAGCGATGCAATGAAGGCGGTTGCCACGCTGCTGGAACAGAGCAGCAAGGTGTGTCTCATCTGAAACTTGCCTTCGGGAATCGAACCCAGGGCCGAGGCTGCCATGGCGGCCAGGAAGCCCACCACCGTAGCCTGCACCTGGGGACACGATGCCGAGGGTGACACTCACAAGCCCACCCAGCGACAACAGACAGATTATGTTGCTATTTCTCTTGCTCCTGCGTTAGAGCCTTTAGCTTTAGTTCATTAACTCTAAAGGTTTCCAAGAAAGTCAGAAAGTCCTCCATTCCATCCCTGAAGACCCAGCGTCCTGAGGATCCATTTGGCATCCTGGAGAAAATTAATTTATCACAGAGAGAAGGCCAGTAACTGAGCCAATCACCTCTCTGCATGCTAAGCATTCCTGTTACAGCATTAGTGACCTGTTATACCTGCTCACCCGTCATTAACAGAACGTTGCAAAACCTACAGCCCAGAGAGCCAGGAGTCATACCAAGACACCACGGTTCCATCCACACAGGCATTACAGACATCTATGTCACTCAAAAACTGTACCATAGATACTGCAGGCAGAGCATTGACGATTTAGCTGAAATCTCCCCAAGAACCTCGGTTATCTAAAGGAACTTGGCGCAGGTGGGATAGCTTTGTAACTGTATGCCGCAGTGAATGACTGTCTGGTGTTATGTAAAGCTACGGCGGTCTCTGGAGAGAGCAGGGCTGTCCTGGGGCTCAGCCCGGAATGGCTGCGGGTCCCCTCTCATTCCTGCTCCTCTATAATGCATTTAACACGGTAACTTCACAAGCCAGTATCGTACACAAAGTCTCCTCCGCTATTTTTCATTTCTACCCATTTTTGTCTCATTTGTTTTTCTGTTTTCTATACCAATGTAGCAATATATATTAAGTAACTGGCAATTTCAAAATAAAATAAAACCATAATAGATGTTTCCCTGGGGGGGTACAGAAATACTGTTAGTAATTTAAGTCAGAGGATATAATTAGGTGAGTATGTCAGTGGTTATTGCCCTATTATTGAACAACACCGAATGATGATGCTGCAGGCTGCTAGTTAGCTGGTTGTGGATTAAGATAAGCAAAGGTGACAGGCCATTCAACAAAAACATTTCTGGTTTGAGCCTAGGATGGACCGAAATGTACAGAAGTGGCGTAAACATATTTGTGTTAATAATACTGTGTAATGCTCTTGTCTTCCCGCAGTGAGGCTGATTTGTCATACCTGCTAAGTTTACTACCTTACAACAATCATGCCGAGTATGAATAACAATATATGAAAGGCCAACAGCATCACGTAACGTAGACGTCACGTAAGGGGAATTTACCTGCTTCAGTGCCAGGTTGCCAACTATTAAGTTCCACTTCTCAATGGGAGAGTCCATCTTCCCTACGTTCACCTGGGACAAGACCGCAAACAGCAGGCTTTCAGTGTCCACAACTGCCAGAAGAACGAGAGCTTCTCAAATGCTCAAATGCTGCTGCCTGCATATGGTGCAACAGCATGAAGTGCAAATGGTTCAGGGATCTAGACAACAGGAAGTGACATCATTGTATTCCTAAAACTGAAAGACAAAACCCGCATGTGGCTAATCAAGACCAGTAACTTTCATCTCCGCTTTGTTCTGAGCTCCTGACTTGTGTTTGTTCTGAAACAATTTGCCTGGTGACGTTTACAATAAACACAAGCTTTCCCCTGGATACTTCCTGGAGTTTTCTTCCTTTGTTCTGGCTCGAGTCTACAGTCACACATCCCCTTTTCGGACACTGCATTCTTACGGCCTTCAGGAACCGGTCGTTTCACTTGGCGCACATGCTCGCGTTGAGGAACACTGGGAGATGCCAGCATGACACTGTTGAAGGTGGAGACCAATGAAGACCTGTCTGGAATGAGTTCCTCACTGCTAACAGCTAGTGATTAAAATGGGCTTCTGCGGAGCGACTCCCTAAGCGATCCCTCTCATTACATCACTGACGTAAGCTCTTGGACTGAGCTGAGAAAAAATAGAGAGAACGTCTCCACTGCAAAGCTGTACATTAACCTGAGTGCACAGCCCCATACCGGCTGTAATAAAAAAATAAGGACTCATTTGTCAAGAGAATGCATGTGAAACTGCGATGAGATATCAAGTCGACACCCTTTGGTGTCTTATTCTGTCAGCAGGGCATGTCTAGAACCACCACTTTTATTCTTCAGGAAAGAAATCATTTCCTGAAGTACTGGCAAACCACGCCAGCAGTCATAAGGACATAAGGTGTGTCACTGTGACTAGTGTGATGAAAATGATCCCCTTCAACCACAATAACACTACCTCTGCCATGATGCACACTATCACAGACAGCATGTTTGATGGCACAGACTAATTTACACTTACCCTGCACTGCATGTTAATGCACATCTGTTTAAATATACAGTGTGCTAGCATTACCCATATTATTAGCACTGATCTGCTTAGACATACAGTCTGTTAACCCTTCCTATTGGTAATGTTACCAATACGTTTTCATTAGCGTTTTACCATTTATTCATTAGCATTGCCCATGCAGTGTGCTAGCATTGCCCATGCAGTGCACTAGCATTGCCCATGCTGCGTTGGCAGTGATCTGCTTTGACACTGATCTGCTTCGCCATTTGTCAGCCCTTCCTATTGGCAGCAATGCCTGTACCCCCTTGACCATAATGTATGTTATACCGCAATTGCTCACCGCCGTTGATAGTCTGGATGCCAGAGTCATCTCCAGGTTCCCCTTGAGGCCTAGAAGGGCTGGCACCAGGATGAAGATCTCAGTGACATTCTGAAAGGCCTCCCAATGCTAATAAAATGAGACAGACCGCTTTATGAATGAACGTGATATACTTCTTTGGCAATCGATCATTGACGGCCTTGATCAGAGGTCTTCTGATAGGCACAGCGGAGTGATTCACTGAGCCACACATGGTCCCACTGTGATATGCATTAGCTATAGTAGAAAAATGTATAATATGCCCATAACATATTTTGAGTAACAATCTGGTAAATACTGGCTCTTCATAAATCACTTCAAGGCTCTTAATTCTGCCATATTTTAATTGTACAAACATCTAAGTTGTCTTGTAGCAGAGAAGGGCCTCATCTATGGGATGTGAGGACGTCTCAGCCATTCTTAGGCAACCTACCGTAACCTACTGACTAATTAATAATGGGGTAATCTGATTTTTATTGCTGCCCCCCCCCCCCCACCATGCCAGGACCACTAAGAACAGCCACCGATGTGGTACAGGGTTGTCCTGATCAGGAGTCGTGATCAGTCAGTTGTACCTGCACCACGTCGAGCACCATGCCGGCAGAGACTGTGCCAAAGCCTGCCAGCAGGAAGGGCAGTAGGATCTGCAGTGTCATGACCAGGGCTGACTCTCTGGGCATCTTCAGGGCAGCTTTGTGCGGCTCTGCCTCCTTGGCCTGCTGCCCCTCCTCCACAAAGAGGCCACCCGCGGGCAGCAGGAGCTCCATCTCGGAGGGACACGCTCCATCATTGTCCGAGAGACCTCTGCTGCCCGCGAAGGTGCCATTTCGGTAGCTGTCCGCCTCAGCCTCTGTGCTGCCCTCGCCTTCCTCCAGCAGTTTGCCGTAGTCCACAGGTACCATGCTGTACAGCAGTGATGCTAAATGGCCAGATTTGGGATTTAAAGGCGAGTTGCTTTGACCCTCGCTGAGTTGGAGGCTTGACTCTGTGAGGAGTAGAAGGCCATCGCTTTCACTGCAGAGGTTCCCTGATGAAGCTGGTTCAACAGGACATTTGGAATCTGCCTTGGTGTGGACTCGCTGGTTAATATCCTGCTTGAATTTTTAACAGACACAGACCTGAAAGGGAGGGGTAGACTTTGAAAAAAAATGCTGAGTCCCAGAGACAGCATGACTGATAAAACAAAACTGCAAAAAAATTATAAATAAATAAACAGAAGTGAGCAGAAATACATCTCATTTTTCTCACATTTTTCTCTCCTCCTCACTGACGATGCCTGCCTTTTTTATAAAGCACTTTATATTCTGGGAAGGGCTTTGATGACAGGAAGGAAAGGCAGCTCTTATAACGACAGCCCAGGGATACCTGAAGAATGCCAGCCGTATTAAACCTGCCCTTTGAACAGCACAGTCTAGAGTGTAAGAAAATCTTTCAAGTTCACATCGTACAGATTCAATAGTAGGGCTTTTATAATCGCCTACAGAAAACTGCCCCAAACAGACAGAAATAGTTTATGCACCTTACCGAAGCATAACTTCAAAGCAGGAGGTTTGCTGGAAACGCATAACGAGGCACTTTATGAACTGGCCACTAGGGGGTAGTACAAGCTACAGAAACTGTTAGCTGTGCTTATTTCCTCGGCAAATCATTGCTAGTCTATTTAATCGCATAATAAACTTATACAATTAAATCAAGTTGAATTAATTAAATGATCAGTTCTCCTACCGCATATATAAAATATCTGTACATATATTTGACATTTTTCGAATCATTTTACGTGGCCCTGCAAACTGTGCCAAATAGTAAGAATGTAGGTACTTAAACCATGATCAAACGCTTGTCTTTAATATCAGTAGCCGTAATATAAACCGTTAATATACTTCTGTTTACTGGAAAACAAAACGCCTCGTTTACAGAAATCATGCAATCTCCAGAAGGGACAAAAAGTCTGGTTAAGATCAAGTTAGACCGGCAAGCTCGATCAAAATCAGGCAGCAAAATCAGGCAGCAATTCCAGTGAAAGATCCTAAAACTGATTTGCTTATTCTGCAGTTTACACAAATAACAAAGTAAGAAAATATACAAATATACAATATATAAAACATATAAAAAAATCTACATGAAATAATGTTAACCGCAAGATTTAAAGAAAAAGTCCCTACATGACAAAAGAGTCGACAAACAAGTATTTTGGATTTTATAGCATACAATCGTTGTTTGGTAATAAAATAATACCTTTTCTCGTCATTATCATCATCATCATTGACAATAATATTACTATTATTATCGTTGCTTTTACCGTGTTGGTGCCTCCTCGTTGACAGTCTGTCACTCCGGTCAAACGATCTTCCTACTAATTTATATGGGTCAGTCCCGCCTACAGTACGCATGCGCACGAACAACCCTTCAAATTATACTTGTTTTGGTTTCTCTGTATAACACAGCAAAAATCGTGGTGACAAATCGTCCGTTAAAAGAATCTTGAATTGCAATAGGCCTACAGAGGCTGCAGTACAGTAATAGTAAAACACATTATGGTATAGTACAGTAATCCTGTAGGTAACAAACATTTATGTTTCGGAATGTTCATGCATTCGGAATGTGCCTTCATATACGAAAAATATAACCGCCCACGCCTATGGTTAATTACACGTCTAGGCTACATAAGCATTTTGTTAGGTAAATTACTTTAAAATTGTTTCTTATTGTAATCCATCAAAATGTTATTGAACAAATTTAATCGGTCTTGTTGTTGTGAATAATGCAGTAATGGTGAGTAATTGTCATATATATTATGCATATTATTACTGGAATGAAACCTGCTATCCTGCATTTTATCAAAGGGTATTATTTCGTCCTCCGTGCGGTAGAGAGCGCCAGACTAAGCTGCAACCCCTTTCGGCCTGCTTTTTCTTCTTTTATGTGAAACCTAGCAACTTGTCCATGCGGTAAAAAGCATGGAGCAGCATCAGAATAAGGGGACCTTAGTCTCAAAGGATTTGCTTTCCTGTGGTGACGAAGGAGGTATGTAGAAAAGTTTATAAATCATGTTACGTTTTCTGTTTATTTGAAACTTTTTTTGTATTTAGACGTGTAGCGCTCAGCGTTGGTGATAACCAGTTAACGGTGTATTGGTGTAGAAGGAAGGATACGTCTTATGATAGGAATATTAGAGATGTGTTTTTTAAATGGTTTTATATGGTGTTTGTTTTAATTGCAATGAACTTTAACTTTCTTGTCAATCAGTATTTAGAGGTATCGGTTAGATGCCGCCGGTAAAGTAATGACATGATTAATAGTTAAACTTGAAACGTCTAGTTTTTGGGACTTTATACTTTTATATACCATGCAGTGCATGTGTTTCTAGCCTTCTTTTATGGACATACTGATTTTACCATTTGGGCCTTAAAGGCTCGGTTGAAGTAATTATTTGGGCAGTGTCACCGCGTATTGAGTCTCAAGTGCCTCATGCGTTGTTTGAAATGTATATTGAGTGGGACTGTATGGATTTGACAGCCCTGGGGTAATGTACGGTAATGTACTGTCTAGGACTTCATGATAAGCTGCTTCTGAAGTCCAAAACAACCAAGAGCAGCAGCAGCAGCAGCAGCAGCACTTTGCAAACGACTGCTGTTCCGAGAAGCAGCGGTAAGCTTACGACAGATGATTTTTATTATGCAGCAATTAATGTTGTCGCTATACAGGTTATTAGTTATTATAAAAACATTTTAGTTTCAGCTACTCGGGAGACATAAGTAATGTTAAAGATCCGAATGTTCTGTGTGGTGTAGTACTGGACAGACTTCAGCTCTTCCTGCCACAAATCGCGCAGGCCAATGAGAAGCTCAAGCAGGAGATGGAGTCCTGCCCCACTGGCCGCTTTGACATTGAAAATGTGGAGGATGCTGGGAAAGTAATCGAAATGGTATGGTAGTTTTTCTAAATTATGGTCTGTGCGTGTGAGTTGGGGCAAATGTGTTCTGTGTAGCACTGGTGACTTTTGAAAAAGTCTTCCTTATTTGACAGGACGTAGCCCTGGTGGACCTGGGTGACTCGGACAGCGACTCTGAGGATGAGACATCGGATGATGACAGCTCTGACTCGGAATTTGAGGGCGAGATCACAGAGGACAATCTTAAACTGCCTGGGAATAAGAAAATCAAAGAAAAAGCTAACATCAAAGTTCTGGGTGAGGACACTGTTTAGGACATCCACTCTTGTCATGCTGTGGGAGAATCTGTAAGGATGCTCGCTGGTCAGTGTGGGAGAACATGCGTGACTACATCTGACTGAAGACTTTGTTGACGTTTGAGGATGTTATGGGCAGGTCCTGATGGGAAGCACCACACAGATTATCTAAAGCACAGATTTTTGGCCTGACTGAACTTCACTGCATTAGGTAAAAAGTGGCATGGTTCTTAAGAAGCTGTACTTGTAGCACGTTGCTTCACAGGAAGGAAACTGTGTCACTGTATTAAGCAGTGAGCTATGCAGCATATTTCTCTCCATTGAGTAAAATATTCAGTTCATAAATGTATAAATTGTACAGTCACCATTTTTAACATTATGGATGGACAGAGTGGTGTTCTGTTGATATGCAGTTCAGAAATAATGTAGTTTATTCTATATTTTTCTAGTTTGCCTGATCTTTTCTTTAATCGTGTATATAAACTTTTTGATATATTTTGAGGTTTATTGGAACAGCTGTTTATTTGGCAAAATTTAATTTCTTTAAATATTATGACATATATTTTTATGTATATTTACACCGTGCAATGCATTTTTTTTAAAACCTTAATGTTTGTACATCTGGACAACACGCACAGGAAATCAACTCAGGAAAACTCAGTGACACATTTCCACTGGCAACATTTTATTGTTGGGAAAAAGTAGGTGTGCATAACCCCCGTGTGACATCTGTAAGCAGCCCTTCCACAAAGAATATGAAAATAACCGTTATTTCCAACTCAATGTGTGAGAGGAATTAAGTCCTGCATCACAATAGGTCTCACCTTTGGAGTTTGATATGTGGTAGCTTATTGTTAATGGCTGAGGTAATGGTTTAGTGTGTGAGTGCTGTATATTCTGTGTATTAAATTCACCCCACTGTGTTGGTCTGCAGCAAAGGTGCAGGTGTTCTACTGTGACTCACATACTCGCATGCGATAACGGAAAGACTCCATCCATCCCCGATAGCCCTTGTACATTTAATGTAACAGTCCACTGCTTGAGTATGTCCTGCTTGCTCATAGGCTAACATGATGTGCGACGATCACATCAACACTGCGTGTCACGCATATGCAGATGTCACAGCTTAAGGGCCGCGACAGTCAGCTGGGTTAAGACAATAAGGTACACTAATGCATTTTTTTTGCTGTCATATGAACAGAACTTGGCAAGCTTTCTAACTTTAATAATGGTTCCTTTTTCAAATCACCTAGTGTATGTTTAAGAAGATCGGTCTATGGTTTACTGCTGCCGCTGCGGTGTGTGAACTCTGCATGCGCACTCCGAGCCAATTCTTATATCTGCCGTTTGAGTGATTTCATAGGCAGTGTGGGGTGTTAATGAGAAATTAACAAAAATGAGTGAGGTGGAGAAAAGCAAACAAGAGCTGGTCACCAAAAGACATTCATCTCCCACTGCGTGGAAATATTTTGGATTCCATGAGTAAAAGAAAATGTTCTGTCTGCACTGCTTGGTGTTGCCACAACTTGCAGCAGCACCCCCAACTCATCTGATGGACTTCAGGTCAATGTTTGAGTAAACTTTCAAGACCTTTTTTGTTTTATAAATATTGCAATATCACAAAAAAATTCAAGTATCGCCATGTGAGTTTTTCCAATGCTTTTCAGTCCTGCTTACTAGTCCTTCTAGCTGAGCTCATCTTTGCTGTCACACGACTCGCCTCAGCAATCTGGGAGTGGCTCTGAGTCGACAATACAAATACTCATGGTTCTAAGCTACCTAATGCTACACTGGAAATGTGTGAAAGAATTCTGCATTTGTCTATAATTATAAATTATTGTATATACTTGTACGGTAAGTTAGTATTAATGGTTTTCATTAGTATTGTTGGTGTTTTCTGTGACGATACTGAAACTATCCCATAGAACTGGTAACTTGTGTTTACTTTCCCTTTAAATATATTGAACACAGCTAACTAAAAATCAAAGCCCCCCCCCATAACACTGTACTGCTTCATTAGCTGTTTGACGGGCACAGGGCGGGGGGGGCTGCTGTGGAAGGCAAATAAAACCTCTTTTAAAATGGTTTAAACGGAAGGTTTAAAAACTTTAGGCACAATACTTTCGGCAGTGAATGATGAGAAATCACCAGTCTCTTCACCAGTCTCTTCACTAGTCTCCACCCACCCGCCTACCCCAAGGATCCCAGAAATGGTGGGCAGATCGCTGCAGCTGGATGCCTGGTGGAGACTGATGGCTCAAAAAACGAGGTGATGGATTCCACTCTGTTCCAGAGGTTCCCATGGGAGTCTCTTTCAGTACTCCACTGTCACTGTTTTGGTCCTGAGGTATTCGTGAAGGGCTTCCTCTCCTGAAAGAGGGACGAGCGTGAGTGAGTAAGTTAATATACAAGTAGATGCATAAACATAGAGTAAGTAGTCACTAAGTAACTATGAAGAAGTTAAGTTTGGGACCTAATTCTTCCTGGCCTTTAAAACCTTTTGTTGATTCAAAAATACTCGTGTTGAACAAGCCTTTCTGTAGCTTCCCCTGCTTCTTCACCGAGTTTGCTGGGGTAGGATGGCTTACCCAAGTCCTTGCCAAACCCGGACTGCTTGAAGCCCCCGAATGGAGAGGCCACATCCGTCTTGTTGTAGGTGTTGATGAAGACCGTGCCAGCCTCTAGCCTCTCACTAACATACATGGCCTTGTTGATGTCCCTCGTGAAGACGCCGGATGCCAGGCCAAATTCTGTATCATTAGCCCGGCTGAGCACGCCGTCTACATCGCTGCCGTATCGGAAGAAAGACGGCATGTTATGGCGTGTGCGCTTCGACCCACAGACCGCCTGGACACGTTTCCCCGAGGGACCTACCCATCTTTAAACTTGGATACGACCATAACAGGCCCAAAGGACTCCTCCTTGGCGATGAACATGTGGTCCTCCACGTCAGTGAACACCGTGGGTGTCATGAAGAACCCTGAACACGATGCATTTAACTGATGATGAAGATTCAATTGAAGGATTCCACGAACGGGCCTGGTCCTCAGCATGTAGACAGTCTTACCTGGTCTGACTACCTGACATCCTCCGTACACCAGTGTCGCTCCCTCCTTCTTTCCCACCTCGCAGTATTCCAGAAGCTTCTCTAAGTGAGCCTTGTGATTCTGGGGTCCATGGTCCGTAGACCGGTCCAGGGGGTCACCTATTTTCATCTTCCTGATCTCCTCCACCTAGAGAATGAGTGTAGGATTAAGAAGCCATCTGCCACGCGGTGCCGTGTACCAGGATCTGCTCTTCAGGGCCCTTCCTCTCAAATGGGACTATGAAAGGCTTCGATCTCATGGTAGGTACGCTTCGGGGACATGTGTCTGCAAATACCAGCCCTCAGCTGAAATGGAACATCAAAGGAGTTCAACTAACCACTCTTGTGATATACTCGTCATGTATGGATTCCTCCACAAACAGTCGTCCGGCTGCAATGCAGTTCTCTCCTTTGTTAAAGAAGACGGAGCTCATGCCCTAGAGAAAGACAGAGAAAAGAGCAAACCTCAGGAATAACTCAACTTTACCAGAAAGAGTCAGGGTTTCCACAAGCTGGAATTTACCAAGCTGGTGACCCGAGCCCAGGTGTGGGCTGAATACGGCGAGTGGGGATACTAATTTGGGTTGACGTTTGAAGATGAAGCCTTTCCCTGTCGGGGTTCAGCTTTCTCACCATGCGAACGGCCTTGTCCACATCGCAGTCGCTGAAGATGATGAGGGGCGACTTTCCACCGAGCTCCAGGGAGACCTTCTTCAGGTTACTAAGCGCACAGCTGAAGCAAGTAGTCAGGATCAAAGGATTTCTGGGTCAGTTTAGTATCGCACCACGAATACCATGAAAGAATCCTCTTTAGGCCTTTCAGTAAAGCTCAATGAATATGATGAACAGGCCCAATACGCGGGGGGGGGGCACCCTCACCTCTTCATGATCTGCTTGCCGATGGGGGTGGAGCCAGTGAATCCGAGCTTACGGATGTCAGGGTGATCAGACATGCGCTGTCCGACCAGGCCCCCTGGGACGGGAGAGACCCGGCAGTTGGCAGGTTAACCCGGTGTCTCGTGAAGGTCCTACAGCCTCCCCCTCCCCCCCCCCCCGCCACTTACCAGAACCCGGAACAATGTTGATCACCCCCTTGGGTATGCCGGCCTTGACGGTCAGCTCGGCAAACTTTAGCGCCGTCAATGGGGTCACCTGCAAGGTGATCATAACCATAGCGACCATAACCATAGCAACCTTCTTTAAAGGAGCACGAAGGGTAACGCAAAGTAATGCAGAGAAAGGGTCCCCAAATGTACACAAATTTACTTTAACAAAATTTTGGTACCACTTTACACTCTGCTTATAAAGGGTTTATGAATGGTTTATAGTCAGGATATTAATTAGGTTGTAACACTTTGTAAGTCAGTAACAGACAGTTATAAACTAGTTATAACACTTTTTATTCATGAGTTTATATATATATATATTAGTGGCAAAAGGGAACCTTATTGTAAAATGCCACCGTAATTTTTATATGCTAATATCAGCAGTAATGTTAAATTGTTTAAATTTAATTAATTAAATTCAATTTAAATGTAATATCCAGTATTTATTAACTGATCCAGCATTATTTAACTGTTGGCTCATGTTCGATGTCTGTGATCAAGGCGGTTCTGTGCTGGTGTGATTTCCAGCAGTGATTTGAGGCTATTGAGCAGAAAATGGAACAGCAGAACGGACTAGATTGGGACCTGACGGGTACCAGGCCAATCCGCTCACCTGAGCCGGTTTCAGAACCAGCGTGTTCCCGGCTGCCAGACAGGCGGCGCTCTTCCATGCCAGCATCATCAGTGGGTAGTTCCAGGGGATGATGATGGCGCAGACACTGGGCCAGCGGAAAGCGGGGAGGGGAGTCAGCTCCCGTCCACTCCGGGCCAGCTTAAGACACCTATGCAAGTCCTACTTGCTCTGGTTAGTTATGCATTTCTACGCTACATGGTCTCACCTTGTTCACTATTCATATTTCACTTATTATTAACCCTCTGGGGGGGTTCTAAAGACTCACTTAGAGAAGCTTCTGGAATACTGCGAGGGGGGAAAGGAGGCGGCGACGCAGCATACTTTTCGTGTCTATTTCAGTTTATATCTCGCTGAAATCTTCATGTAGAATCGTGAAAAAAAAAACGCTGACTGAATCCGTAATCTGTCGTCTTTTCAAAACGCCAATTGTCGGAAGTCGCAACTACACCATTTAGTCATCTTCATGTACCCACTTTGGTGATCAGATATCCGAGATCAAAACAAACTGCCACCACTGCTTACTGTGTGCTTTTATAATGTTTCCGTTCGTGTTCCAAACTGCATTCTGCAGTGTCTATACTTTGACGCCAAATTACAAAGTTCACATAAATCTGACGTATTTACAAAGTACACTAAGATTAAGATGAGTTTAATGCCAAAACAGATATATAAGAAATTATTTATCTGCCATGAATTAAGTTTATGAAATTGAATGAAACGTGTCACCATGTTAAAACTTATTTGTTTTGCCTGTTTTCCTGTCCATTCGCTCGCCATGAACATAGTCCTGTTGGGCATGTAAGTCAACGTAACTAACTAACTATTCAGACTTTGACCAGAACAAATGCTGCGACAAATGGATGGATGCGATTAGGTAGCGGCAGTAGTATGTTGATGTCTGTCACTCACCCCAGGGGCTCTCTCTTGGTGAAGGTGAGGTTGTGGTTGGGCCTTGCCTGGTTAATGGGGATCGTCATGCCCTGAATGAGGAACGGCAATGAACGTCAGATTGGGTGGCTTCACGCCGCATGGGGTTCCCTGGCCGAACACACGCGGGCCCCTACCTGGATCTTGTCGCACCAGCCGGCGAAGTAGCGGAAGGTCTGGATGGACATGCCCACGTGCGTCTTCAAGGCCAGGGTGTAGACGGCGCCCGAGTCGACGGTCTCGATGGTGGCCAGCTCCTCTTGGTGTTCCTCCATCAGGTCTGCCAGCCTGGTCAAGAACATTCGGGGGTGTGGTGTTAAAAACGCAAATCGAAACAGTATCATGGCCACCAGGCTGCAGGACCCAGAGTGTCCACAAGGTGGTACTACCAGAAGCGAGCTCACTTGTACAGCAGTCTGCCTCTGTCTCGGGGGTTCATCTTGCCCCAGGGCCCAGTCTCAAAAGCTTCCTTGGCCGCCATCACCGCTTTGTCCACGTCTGCCACAGATGCGTATGACACCTTACAGATGACCTGAGTTTAAAAAATCACATTTGTGGCAGCCCATTTCGCACAGTATGCTTGATATAAGACTAGGAAGTTTTGTCTGTTGGTAACGCCCCCGATGGTTGGGTATTCACGCTCACCGAACCATCGGTAGGGTTGACTGTGTCATAGGTCTTGCCGTTCTCTGCATCCTCAAACCGCCCGTTAATGAAACACTGGTAAGGCATCTTCACCGTCATATTGTTGACGTCCTTTGTTGCCTGTTAATCGTAGAATCACGTTGACATTCTCTGATTACTTCAATGCGTTCAACACAATCTCTAAATTTTTTTGTGGGTGGTGTGACCTATGACCCTAACCAGCTACTGACCCAGCCCCCGTGAAACATGCCCACTCACATAGCTGATGACAAGCTCCTCCTCCTGGTCCTCTCCCCGTAGCCTTCTGACGAACATCTGGACGAAGTCCTGGAAGGTGGTGGCCATGTAGACATCCTCGGTCTGCAGCTGCACACCGGCACACTTTTGCTTGATCTCCTCCACTAACCTAGAGCAGCAATTAGACGAGTCGGCACACTCTAGATGAGCCTTACCTCCTGCAATGACTTGTGCAGCCACATGGTCAAACTCGCTCTTTTTGTCGCAGCTACCAGAACTATCCACCAGATGTGTAGATTAGAGTCTAATTAGCAGACTGAAACCCACCTGACCACGTCCATGGATGCTGCTCCTGATTTGAAAAAATCTGTGGTATCCTCAATTGCTGGAACGTTGCTCAAAATCCCTTTCCATATGACCTTTATGATGAGGGGGGGGGGGGGGGGGGAGTGAGATAAATGTTGTCAGCACCACATCGCGAATATACCTTCTTGCTCTGTAAGATACAACATTGCCTTGGGGAATCCTATACCCGAATTTCCTCTGCCATCCTCTTCTCCTCTTCCGTGAGCTCCAGGCTAGCACTTTCCCCTGAAGAGAAGTACTTGCCAGCTGGGATCATCTTCCCATCTTCAAACTGCAGGTTCTTCACCAGAACCTGAACAAAGTCCGGCATCATAGACCTTGTTTACACAGACTGTCCCTTGTCTGCCTTCCTCCATTTTATAGGAAAGGCCACAGCCCATGTGGTTTCGGTTGACCAGGTCTTACCGTTTTCCCATCTGACCCGTAGAGGACCAGACCTTTGTTGGTGATGAGGCCAGGCTGAGAAGCCCCCTCGATCTCCAGGGGCTGACCTGCAGGCACAGCCCCGGTCAGCATCGATGACCCGTACAGGGTAACAGTCTACGGAAACACAGACTCAAGTTGTCAGGATCTGAGTTTGGTGCCTAAGGGTCGTGGTGATTACTTCATTTCCTCAGCCACGTGATACGCGTCCTTGTCCTCACCTGTCCGCCGATGACAGTCCAGGCTCCGGGCACTTTGTCATGCCCGCGGATCCAGTTATGGATAGCCTCAGCTGGCTGAGCCATAATAACCTGAAGGGGACGGATTGTGGATGAGAAATTCACTGCCCCTGGTGGCAAAGCTTGCTGTCATTTCCAGGAATCAGGAGAGCTTCCTGGGATTTTCTGGCAGGTCACACAGCTGCTGTGTAAGTCTTGAGCTGTGTCTTAAATAGAACTGCCATCCCTAGCCTTGGTATCACCCACCCCTCTGCTTCTCCTTGATGACCCACCCAACTCCAACACATGGTCGTTGTTACACAGGCCAAGCCAATAATTCATCATACAACCTGGCTTCGAAGAGCTAATGATTTGCAAAATCTGTTTGTGACTCATGTAAAAGCTGCACTATATGGACAGAAGTATCGGGATGACTGTCCATTACACCTGCAGGAACGTTTATGACATCCCACCATAAATCCATAGGCATCAATGTGGAGTTGGTCCCGCCTTTGCAGCTGTAACAGCTGCCACTCTTCTGGGGAGGCTTTCCACAAAATTTTCTAGTGTGTCTAGTGTGTCTTCTAGTTTGAATGTTTTGCCCATTCATCCAGAAGAACATTTGTGAGGTTGGACACTGATGTTGGGGCGTGACGGCCTGGCTTGCACTCTCCATTCTAGTTGATCGCAAAGCTGTTAGATGGCGTTGAAGTCAGGGCTATATGCAGGCCAGTAAAATTCCTCCACACCAAACTCACCCCAACCATGCCTTTATGGACCTTGCTTTGTGCACTGGGGCACAGTCATGCTGGAACAGAAAAGGACGTTCCCTAAACTCTTCCTACAAAGTTGGAAGCATAGAGGTGTCCAAAATATCTTAGAATGCACAGTATGGCCCCAATACTTTTGTCCATATAGTGTATATCGCTGTTGTTCACAATAACTCAGAATGTGTCACAGGAAAGCTTTGGTCCTCAGAAGTCCCATGCCATGTTTGTTTCTCCATTAAGGAACCTCCCAGACTTGCTCCAGCTCACTACCCAGAACTTGTACTGACCTCATGCAGGTGTCTCACCTTGGAGTTGGACTTCTTCTGTATCCCCTCGTAACTGGCCCCCTCCTCAGGCTGTGGAATACGATGGGCTTTCCCGTCCGCAATAAGCTGGACGGCCTCCACCTGGCCCACACATAAGGAGATATAAGAATCACTTTATTGTAACTAACCATCCATCCATCCATCTTCAATAACCGCTTGTCCAGTCAGGGTCGGGCGATCCGGAGCCTCCTCCTAGAGGCTATGGGCGCAAGGCAGGGAACAACCCAGGATAGGGCGCCAAACCCATCGCAGGGCACACTCACCCGCCATTCATACACATGGGTACACCAACGGACAATTTGGTAACTCCAATTAACCACAGCATTTTTTTGGACCGTGTCTGAAAACCAGGGTACCTGCGGCAAACCCCACAATGACATGGGGAGAACTTCCAAAGTCCACTCTGGGGACTCTAACTTTGGTCCCAGAAGCGTGAGGCTAACCACAGCCCCACCGTGTCACCTCCTTATTGTACTTAGTAACTTAATAACAAATGTTCTACAAATCTGTATTCTATTCAATCGGTTTAATTGAAAACTATCTGCTGTTGTCTTTGCCTTGTACCTCAGTATCAGAGACTAAAAATAATGCGTTTGTAGTTACCATGGCCTTGATGCCCTCAGGAAACAGGAAGCGGTTGTACAGTGAGTCCACGGTGTCATTGGGTTCCACGGAACACTCTTTCTGCAGCAGGATGGGCCCAGTGTCCAGCCCATCATCGGCCCAGAAGATAGAGAAGCCTGCCGCCTTGTCCCCATGGATCAGAGTCCTAAAGGTGAATAAAAGGAAGAAGTCAAAGAACCCAGAGTTACTGGGTTTTAATTCGGCATGACAGGCCTGCTCTCTAGCTTGATTAGGTTGCTGGTACTCAATCGAGGTTCACAGGCGATGGTCCCTTTGGTTAAATTCAGTTTGCACAGCATGTTATTGGGTTCACTGTCTAACGAAACGTGGTGCTGACGCCTGCAGAACAGTCATGACTTTGGATGCGCCAACCTCCTGGGCCAGCTAATTTGGAAAGACAACACAACAGCAGCATGTGGCGCAGTGGACTGTAGCTGTAATCACAAGGTCGCTGGTTCAAACCCAGCCTCAGCACGTCTGCGGGTCCTTGAGCAAGACCCTTAACCCGCTGCACCCTGGACGCCCCAATAGGTGTTTATGGCAAGATCCAACTTAACAGCATCACTCTGTTGGTCTGCTCTGGTCAGTCCATGCTCATACCACTGCCTTTCAGATGTGCTCCTCTCTTAACACCTCCTAGTCTTGGTCGTCACCAGTCCCTCAAACGCTCTCTCCTCCTTCACTATCCCCCACCACCTACTCTCCATCGCTAGTCTCGCCAACCCCCTGCGATCCATTGCAGGGATGAGGATGATACATAAAGCATTTACCAGCCATACTGCTATTGGGGGTAACACATTTATAATCTTCACCTGGACTACAATTCCCATGAGCACTTGCTCAAACTTCTATGTCACATTTGTTTACTGAACCAAATGTGCACATGGCTCACCAGTTGATGGCGGAGGCCCCACGGTGGCGCGGCAGCAGGGAAGGGTGGTAGATGATGGAGCCGTGGGTGGGGTGGTCGATGACGCTCATGGGGATGAACTGGCTACAGAAGGGCATGACGTTAAGCTCCGCCCCCACTTCCATATAGGCCTCCACCACCTCTGGGATGGGCTTCCCTTTCACTCGCCAGCGCGGGAACTTGAACACCGGCGTCCCGTCCTTCTCCGCCACCATGGCTGTGGGGGTGAGGGGGTTTGGAAAGGGGAGGGTGGTTATAAAAACATAAAGAGGCCCAATGTAAGCTAACAGCGATCTAAAAATCAATAAGTGACAAAACACCGTGGGAGGCTCATGGGTCTTTGATTATATTCATCTAACTGGACATGTCGTCTCCTGCTTGAACCTTACAAAAATTTATTAAATGCTTCTGTTATAAAGTTAATAAAATATCATTTTTTTGTTTGTGAACATGCTAAGTGGAAAAAATGTAAATCTGCCTTTAGACATCTTATACAAGGCTGGACTATAGATGGAGATGTATATAAATCACTGACAAATATTTGCGTTATCAAAAAATTTGGAACACGGCAAGTAAATTTACATAGCACATTTTCAAATACAGAAGTCATTCAAAGTGCTTTACATAAAAGCAAGTAATATTTTAATTCATAATATTTTAATGGAAAATAAGTTCTATAAAAATCTGAGTAAAAAATCAACGGAGATTAGCAGTACTTATCAAATGGTCTGTGGAAAACAAATATAGAAATGTTTTTGGCAAACAATTGAACCATTATGATGTAGAAGCAGGGCGAGACTGTGAGCATCACACTGAATCATCTCAACAAAATTGAGGAAAAAATGCAAAAGTCGCAAGTTCCTTCAGAAGCGACGTAAACCTCGCAATACTCGTGCATGTACATGTTAACGGAAGCTGTGTCCTACCCCCAACACCTCCAGGAGGGTGAAATAAGATAAGACCATTCCCCAACTGTCCACCCGTCCCTGCTTCTGGCAAAACGCTAATCAGCAGAATCCATCTGGAACGCCGTCAGGGGTGGAGAGCAGCTCCCCTCCGCCTGCCGCCTCACTCACCCAGTGGGTCCGCCTTCCCATCTTTATCTGGGACTGTGAACACGCCCACAACTTTGTGGCCTTGCTTCCGTAGGCTGGTGTACACCTCCTGTCCGAAGAGGCTCTGGCCAATCAGAGCGAGCTTCAGCTTATTTTGGTAATATGCCTTTGCAGGTCAGAGAGAGCAAGAGAAAGACCATCTCTCAGTCGGCAGTTATAAACACGTGTATCTGCACTAGATATTCTGGCTCCCGAACAATATTCCACACACTGTGAAATGTTGGTATCTGACTGGCTTTGATCATGTTTAACATCCTGTCGGGAATTTATAATGATATATGCTGTGCTTCAACTACAATTTTTACTGTTGACAAGGTTTGTCACATAGGAGTACGCCTTTGTTTGAGTTTAGTGCGTGAATGGCAGGGTAATAACTGCAGGACCAGAAAAGTGCCAACCGGCTCTCGGAATGAAATGCACTGAATGCAGATCGTAAACGCTACGACTATAAAATTATAATATCTATACACCCATCCGATTTGATTCGGTCGGTCCTAAAAAGAAATCATAAATCGTAAAACTAGGTCTTCTCCTCCCCTTCATTTGCTAACTAATGGCACACCGTTTAAGGCACCCAGGTGAGCATGCACACGGTGAGCATGCATAAAGCGAACAAACACGAGCCTGGGTCGGACCCTGCAATTCTGCTATTTTTAGGTCTTCAACGAGGAGCCCTTTACACATCGAGCAAGTATATAACTTGACTGTAAATAAATAAAACCGAAATGAATGACAGTAAGTGGCATTGCTTCATTTATATAACACACGATAACTATCAGATGTCTAGCTTTGTTATGGTAATGAAACCCACTTCGTCAATATTCCGTATGCTACCCAGCTCCGAAAGGCGGTGTGTGCTGACGGGCGCCGTAATCCCCTCGGCAGACGGCGCGGTGCAACGTGGCGAAAAGGCGACGCAGATGTGGCACCGACTCACCAGAGGGGTTACAGGAGATGTGCACGGCGGCCAAAGCGATACAGGAACCGATGGACGTTTTACACATAGAGCGATGCACTGCATCCCATTCACGAGACGCGAAGCGACGCAAACACGGCACGCGACGTTACTGAAACTGAAATCCCCCCCAAAGAAATTCAAGCGATTTACTCACGGTGCTGGTGGAGAGTTTCCTAATGAATTGGTTAGCTGTCCACAACATGACGGCGCTGGGGAGGGGGGGGGAGAGGTTTAACGCTCGCAGCGCACACCTGCCTGGCAGTGCACTGGTGACAGTGTGACAGAACCTTAAGTTACCTCCGCGTCTCGCGGACACGACACTCGGGGACGTGCCGGCCTGCGCGCGCGCCGACGATTTCCTTCTGGCTACCGTGTGCTCGCGCGGCCACTGTGAACCGCACGGAAACGAAAGTCGTGCATTCTGCAGTCCAGATGCACCAATACAATAATATTTCATCAGTCTACGTATCTGTATCGAATTGCAATCAGTCAGACCGCGCAGTTAACATTACAGCCAAGGCTGCATCTTGGCGAAGCGCGCTCCCCTTCGTTCCCTTAGGAATGATTGTATATCATTGGTTTGCAGTGTACAGTCGGCTAGTTTACGTAACAGGCACAGGGCCAAGGGTATGAAATGCGCGCTACCCTACACTCATTTGGTCCCACCCCCAGCCCCAGCCCTGATGCAAGCGGGGAAGACTTTACAGCATCTACCACTCGTACGGTACGGGATGCACCAGAGATACTTTCCATTTCCATTGCAAAACGAAATACTGAATTATTGTGTAGGAGTTAAAATTGACAGCCGAAACGACATAGTTACGTAAAATATTCTGAAAACTATATTTCTAAATTGTATTTGTGGAACAGTAGCATACACAAATGGACTTTCTGTTTAAATACTGGTCGCTGCCTTCACCGTATTAAAACTAGCACAAGCCGTTTAAGACTCATTCTTAAATCCCCTTTTGTTCTTAAATGATAAAGTTGAAAGAATGGGAGCCGCCAATTCGCCAATTTATACCTCTACTTTAATTATATCCTTTGTAAAATAGATCGTTATACTGAATGTTACTACGAACAGTTTAATGTTAAAACTGATTCTGTGTAGTAACCTTGTAGTGTAATTTCTAGCAGATGTTAGAACGAATATTTTAACTGAACCACGGATCACTTTGTGTCTACGAATTAGATGATTTGACGTGAAAGTTTTTATTAATGATGAACGCAGAAAAGGTCATCAACGCGAAAACATGTGGTTTTGCTGGATAATTCCCTCTTTTATCCAGCAGCTGCTCCAGTTCCCAGAACAGTAACACACGTTACCGCAACGTTATCAAACAGCTACCTGCCTAGTACGATCCCACCTGTAGCAGGTCTCAA
The DNA here is from genome assembly GCF_023856365.1 of Brienomyrus brachyistius. Classification (NCBI taxonomy): domain Eukaryota; kingdom Metazoa; phylum Chordata; class Actinopteri; order Osteoglossiformes; family Mormyridae; genus Brienomyrus; species Brienomyrus brachyistius. The sequence continues at coordinate 21,933,283 of NC_064535.1, forward strand.
GCTTTGCCATCCAGAACAGAATGCCTGCAGAGATATTCCGGATTCCCTCAAGGATCATCACAGCGGCTCGATTTTTTTTCAAGCTGCCATCTGGTTACGGGCAATAACACAATTTATATTATAACACTTTAGACTTTGATTGGTGTATCTCATCTTTATTGCATAAAAGTTTACTGTTTATCATATATAGTATTGTTTAATGCTTGCATACTGAGGAATACGTCACCTTTCATGAATGCACCTTTTAAATTTATGTTTATGTACATACAGTACATAAAATGGTTTTTTAGTTGCCTTAACTGTTGTGAAAGACAACAGTGTTGTGTTAGAACGCCTTCGCCGCTTCATACCCCCAGCGTGAACAGACGGGTCTGTTGACCAGCGCCTCCATGGCTGCAGGACCGGATGGCTGTCTGTCTCTGCTGGACTACCTCCACCACCCCTTTTCCCTCACCCGTTGCAAGTCGTGTCATTTTTATGTTGTAAGGTGTAGTGATCATGTGCTTATGTTGCTGAGGTGTTCACCTCTCTCTCCTCATGTTATTGTGTTTCTTTTCTTCTCTCCTCCCCTGTCTCCCGACCGGTCTACCCCCTATTGTGATGTTTGTGTATATGTATGGTCGGGTTGATGGCCAGTTTTTTTCGCTGGTTACTCGTAACTAGTGATATGGTATATTGCAACAGCAATAAAGGGTTGAATAAAAACAAAAACAAAACAAACAAAAAGAAAGCCAGTTAAAAACCACAACACATTATATGCCGCTCCTAAAAAATGCAGTTACAGGGACATGTACGAAAGCATAGTCACAAAAGTGAAAATTCTTCTAAATGTATAGTGCATATTTTTCTTACTGTGGTATATGCATGCTACCTAAATTGAATAAATTCTACATTTATTACATTAGAACTGCTAACACACGTAGCTCATTCATTCATTCATTCATTCATTCATTCATTCATTCAATCAATCAACCAACCAATCATTCATTCATTCATTCATTTTAAAAATGTCGGTAGTGTAAGAACTACATTTCCCAGGAAGGCGGGACTGGAAGTCATGCGGCTCGTCACGCGACATTCGCCCCTCGGCGTTGGTTTCGGTTGTCGTTTTTACGTCTGAACTCACTGTCACTGAGGGTTGGTGTGATGGCGGTGGAGGCGTTAACTCCGGACTGGGAATTCGACCGCTTTGACGACGGGTCTACGAGTGAGCCTCTTAAAAATGTTCTGCGACTACGGTTACATTGTTATTATCCATAGAATTATGATTGACTTTGAGCAGGAGACGCTGGACATGAACTGCTAACTAGTTAGCATAACATAGATTTTTTTTCATGAAACTGAAAATGTTTTCTTGATGATTTCTTAGCAAGGGCGAATATGTGTGTAAGGCACAAGCTTCACGTTTTAATTACGTTTGTATTGTACGTACGATGCAGCTCCTGCTTGACTGATGTGAAAGTCATACTGAATTAATCAATTAGCCCACTAGACCATACTGGCCAGCGCTGGAGATTGTATTTTGTAACCGTATGCTAAGTTCTCCTTTTGCACATTTTAGGATGCGGAATGGCTGATTTTATATATATGTCTGTCTGAACAGGAAGTATCATGCACATTATTGCTGTTACTCGCGTGCATTAACTTTCTCTGATTGTACTACCTAAGTCAGAAATGATCCGATGTTAAAAATGCGGTCTGTTAATGCCGAAAATCCACACAAGCTCTTATAATGCGTCACGAGGTGCATTAACCTAAGCGTTACAGGGTTTCCCTTAAAAGACTACACCGTCCTCACACCCTTCCTTATTCCCCTGACCCCAGAAATCCACACTGAAGTGCAGCTCAAGAACTATGTGAAGTTCTTGGAGGACTACACGTCGCAACTTAAGGGCATTGAAGATGCGCTAGATGATTCCATAGGAGATGTTTGGGACTTCACCCTGGACCCCATAGCCCTGAAGGTCCACTGTATACCCCTGTGCACTGCAGCACTCATTCCAGGAAGCTTGCATAGATTGCATGTTGCCCATATATGTAATTGTGTGTGTCTTTTGATGTAGTTCAGGTAGAGAGCTATTCAAAGAAGCATTTTTCTAGTATGGTGTTTTACTGTGTCCAGTAGCGTTGAGGGTATGTGGCTATAGCATGAAGTATTTGTAAGGATCAGTGGCAGAATGTTTAATTGGTACATAGGATTTCATTGGAAGAGTTGAAAATGTCAGGGAGACGCATTGCTGTAATGTGATATGAAAGACAGGCGCTCATGCCTGAGGTTTAATCTCTCATAATTTTTTTCTTTTGTTCCGCAGCTTCTCCCCTATGAGCAGTCATCTTTACTAGAGTTGATCAAAACAGAAAACAAGGTAGGAGACTTCTGTTGACATTAAACGATGTCTTGTCTTCAGCTATGGGCTGTCCTGTCCACTTCCTACTTTGAGGTAAATGTGTCCCTTGAACCTGCTCTGTTCTCAGGTTCTCAACAAAGTTATAACTGTCTATGCTGCCCTCTGCAGTGAGGTTAAAAAGCTGAAGTATGAGGTGGGTATTCTGCATTTTTATTTGTTAGTCTTGGCCATTCATAAAACAGTTTTTCCTCTAAGAACTGCGGAAGTTAAGTAAAATAAGTTATGGTTTCAGCATGTTTATGCGTTGAGATCTCAGTTCACTGCAAGTGCTGCAGGCCTAGTCAAATTTGCTTCATAAACCCTAGTATTTCCTGTGTTATAAGCCACAAACGCGCAGTGCTTAATATTGTGATCTATTTCTCACTCTGTAGGCAGAAACAAAGCTGTACAGTGGTTTGCTGTACTATGGAGAAGGAGGTGAGTGTCTGAGAATTAACTGCTTTGTCTCATTAAGTAAAAACAGAACAAAGTGTGGCATTTTTTGTGTGTGTACGCTAAAATGGGACTTTGACCCTTTCGCTGTACTTCTGCATGAGGAATACCCTCCAGGATGCACTGTATTTTGCACTGCGATTTGCAGTGTCCGTGTTGAATCATCGGTGTCTGTGATTGGTCTGAGTCTCAGCAGCCTGGTTGGTTGTTTCCTTCCAGTTCCGGACGCTAGCATGCTGGAGGGGGAGTCTCAGATCCAGATGGGCCGATTCATTTCCTTCCTACAGGTACGTTTATGGGGTCCGTGTTGTGTGGGCATCCTGAAGCCACATGTATTTATGGGGTCCGTGTTGTGTGGGCATCCTGAAGCCTTTTAGTATTGCGCCCACATTGTTTGTCCTAATTAGAGCTTTAAATACATTTTTAATTGGTGCACATTCTGTTTTAATACCAATATGTGTATTTTCTGTTTTATCTATTTCACATTAGTAACTACTCTTATTTTTTTCATCATTTTAATATTTGTTTTTGTCTGTGATGGATGTGTGTATTTCGTTCTGTTTTTCGTTTTTTGTTTTTCCTTTTTTGCAGCATTGTGGGCAAACCAAATAAGACTTTTATTGTACACCTGACAATATGTTGCATGAATCTTCTGCCTCAGGAATGTTACGTAACATCAGCATGGTCTCCAGGCACTGACGCGTAGATGATTTGGGAAAGAATCTTTCGCTGTAGTAGAGTCGTCTCTGGATCGTGCCTGGGTTGAGTTGTCTGCTGTTGACATGTCTGTGTGCGGAGCTGAGATGCTTCGTGTCTGCTTGGTCCGTCAGGAGCTGTCCTGCTTCATCTCTCGCTGCTACGAAGTTGTGGTCAGCGTGGTCCATCAGCTGGCCTCCCTCTACAACAGCAGCAAGTGAGTAGCCGTGTATCCGCGAGGACTCGCCGCAGACACGGGAAATCGGGGACAGCCGTTGCCGAGGCAACACCCCTGCGGGCAACACACGCGTCTCGTTGCATCCGTGCGGTCACTTCATTGAGGCCAAATCTGTGGGAAAATGCAAAGGTTCCTGTTTCCTTTTTAGGAATGCTACAAAAATCATCGAATCATCTGGAGTTCACTTTCAGGTAAACCGTTTTTCTATTGATTATGTACTGACACCTTTTATTTCCTGTGCATGTACCCATACAGTCCCTTCTCATATCCGATTATCTTTCAGTCCATCCATCCTGCTTTCGTACATGTCCCTGAAACTGCATTGTCTCTCTTATTTTGAAATGCTCCTTTCCCATCCATGTTCCTTTGTGTCTCCCTAACCCCGGGACTCCTGCCTGTGTTTCCCCGCAGACCGTGTACGAGCACCTGGGGGAGCTGCTGGTGGTGCTGCTGACGCTGGATGAGATCCTGGAGAACCATGGTGCGCTGAAGGACCACTGGAAAATGTACAAGAGGTGAGGAGCCACTTTGACCGGAGTCAGACAAATATTTGTTACATCTGTACGTCCATCTTCTGACCCCTTATTGGGGGGGTGGAGCCTATCCCAGACAGAATGTCATACACAGAATTCGAACCCGTGACTATGGAGGTGTTAGGCAGCAATTTAACCACTGTGTAGAACACATGGAAAACATTACTATTATTGGTGTTGTTGCAGTTTATTGGAATTAATGGTTTTATGCAGCATTCCATTTCTCCATGATATAACAGCTGCAGCCTTTCCCAGACTGTCCTGGAGTCTTGCTTTGGTCTTGCATTCTTACTACTTTACTTACCCAGGTTACTGAAGTCGGTCCACCACAACCCCTCTAAGTTTGAGATCCAGGAGGAAAAGCTGAAGCCTTTTGAGAAGCTGCTACTGAAGCTGGAGGGACAGCTGCTGGACGGGATGATCTTCCAGGTGAGGAGCATCTTATGGTGCCGTGGGCTGCGGTTCTTGCATTAGGCTCAGGGTTGGTGGGTTGTGTCTCAGTGTTCAAATGGGAGATCAAATCGTACAGTGTTCTTACATCTGGGCTGTTTGATTTCATATTTCGTCGTTAATATTTCTTCTCTGTCCTTAAAAAATTGGTCTTAAAAATAGCTTTTCTTGTGGTTTTTATTTATTAGTCAGGGAATACTGGATGGGTTTGGTGTTTTCTGTCAAAAGACATGTGTGTTTCTTTCAGGCTTGTGTGGAGCAAAGGTTCGATGACCCTGGGGTGGGTGTGGCCGTCTCCAAGAACAGCGCCTTTGCTGAGGAGTTTGCCCACAACATACGGACCATCTTCACCAACGTGGAATCCAAACTAGGTACTATTTTCTTTAACCAAACGTCCTTGGGCCAGTATCGCAGGTACAAAGACGGTTGTGGAGTTTTCAGCATAACACATGCAAGAATTAGTGTGTTATTGTTGGATCTCGGCAAGCTTTTGTAGAATAATGTAGCGTTGCTTAGTCTCGCCGAATCTTGGACACTGATGGCTTCCTGTATCGATTTTTAGGGGAACCGTCTGAGATCGATCAGAGGGACAAGTACGCCGGCGTCTGTGGCCTCTTCGTGCTACACTTCCATATCTTCCGGACGGTCGACAAAAAGCTGTACAAAGGCCTGCTTGACGCCTGCAAGAAGGTGGGCGGACGGGACAGGGTGGCTTTGGGCTGTTGGGGGGAGGGGGGGGCAGGGGGGTTACTGAACAGGGCCGTGGACAAGAAGCAGGGTAGCAGGAATTAGGACACCGCTGGTTCGGAATTTAAGCTTCATGTGGAACACTCCGGAATCCACCATTAATTAAACCAACTCCAGCATCCGATAATTTTACAAACTGTGATAGCCTTTGCCCGACCTGTGTGGATTGTGTTCTGGTACTGGAAAGGTCCGTTTGCGTGTGCTTGGTCTCATCCCGGTTTGGAGAAGGTGTAAATGTAGGGCTGTTCGTTTGACCGTCAGCATCTCGGTCTGATGCCTCATGCCCCCCCCAGGTCCCTGCTGTGACGCTGACGGCCAACATCATGTGGTTCGCAGACAGCTTCCTGGTGCAGAAGGTCCCCGCTGCGGCCAAAATGATCGACAAGAAGAGCCTGCAGATGGTGTGCTCCCAGAGAGAAGCCTTCCTACAGCAGAGGGTGCAGACACTCCCCAAGTAGGCCTCCCCCCTGCCACGCCTTCTCTTCTCTTCTCTTCTCTTCTCTTCTCTTCTCTTCTCTTCTCTGTCCAGCCTTGGCTCCACACTCCCTTGTTTTCATTTCTCCATCCCTCCTCCCATCCTTTCCGTGTTTCCACACACTCCTCTTTTGCTCCCCAGGGTCCGGCTTCACCTTCATTCACCCAGCAGCACGTTCCGCTGTCGTCCATCTCTCCCTTCACCTTCCTCTCTCCCCTGCAGCCTTACCGCGTCTCCCCCAGTACGCCGTGCTTGCGTTCCTTCAGTCAGACGCATCACCGTGCACTATGTGGGTTGTTGCCTTACTCTGGACTGGCTCCCTTTATGGGGATTTTGACGTGGCGGGGGAGGGGGGGGGGTGATCAGACAGGGGAGCCTTTGTGGAGCAGCCCCTGGAGGACCTCCAAATGGTTTAGTCATCCCTGCCTCTGAGCCCGTCGGGGAGAGAGAGCGGAGATTAAGCCCATTCACTCTCTCCTGCTTCAAAACACCAGCATTAGCTGCTGGAAAAGCACAGCTGAGACTGACAGCTTGAAAATAACAGATTGTTCTTTTTTTTACAAGTGATTAATTACTTAATGCGTTGACTTCTTTATTCATACCGTTTAAAAGTTCTAAATATGATATAAAGATGTAGTTTAGAAACACCTCTTACAACATAATCATTTATTGTGTCGCTCTCATTATATCGGTACATGAACATCATATGGCATGTGAGAACTGATAAGTATAGGTGTCTGATTGAGGTGAAGTATTAATTATATTTACACAGCTGGCCCTAGTACAGAGCTATTCAAATCACGGACCACAAGGGCCGAGCCCTGCTGATTTTCCAGCCTTCCTTTACCCGTGAGCCAGGTGTGAAGCCTCTGGCCAATCAGAATCAGTAATTATTAAACTCACTGCCTGGGAGAACTGAAAACATGGCCTGGATTTGGAATCCAGTTCCAGATTTGAAGAGCCCTGCTCTTGTATCATGGTTTTTCTCTTGTAATTTTTGTTGTACAGGGATGTCCAGTCTTACTACGTGTTTGTCACCTCCTGGATGATGAAGATGGAGTCCATTTTGTCCAAAGAGCATAATGACAAGTTCACAGAGGACCTAAGCGGTCGGTGTAGCGTCTTTGTTCAGGTAATGACCCGGTCATCTTAAAGAAACCAGAAGGTGGTTTGGAGGAGATCAAGCTTTATTAGAATAACTGTGGTTAATATGTCATTCTGGAATTCCGAAAGATGGATTTTTCACTCACGATCCCACAGAAATGGGTTCTGTCAGTTGTCTGAAGTTCATTCGCTGTGAATGTCACATGTGACGTTGACATTTTGAGGAATGTGGTGCTAGAATGTAATTCTACACTAGAGAGCTTTTCCCATTTCAGTTCCTTCTGTATAAATGAGGTAAATGACCTCAGAGAGCTGTGGGCAATCAAGAAATATTTAAGTGTCTGCAGTACAAAATATAGACCCTCTCGAACAGCATGTGCTTAAAAATTCAGTCTATATTCAGCTATGAGGATGTGTTTTTGGGCCTTACTGTCTCTCTCTGTATTGGAGGAACCATTATAGGCTAAAGTCTGTTTTTCTATAGGGTATCCTCTACGCCTACAGCATCAGCACCATGATCAAGACCACCATGAACCTGTACATGTCCATGCAGAAGCCCATGACCAAGGCTTCTGTAAAGTCTCTCTGCCGTCTGGTGGAGCTGCTGAAGGTGGGTCTCTCTCGGGCACAGAGCGTATCCATTCTGGCCTCTGCCTTCCAGAGTAAATAGCGCAGAGCTTTTGCAGGTCTGTGCTGGTAACGTTCTGTAGGGGATTGTGTTTGCAGGTATCTGACTGCACAGAGCATGTCCTATAATTTCCTTACATGTGTTGGGAGTGACACTGTGGTCTCAGCGACACCCCCCTGTCTTCCTCACTGCAGGCGATCGAGCACACCTTCCACCGGCGCTCTATGGTCGTGGCGGACTCCGTGACGCATATCGCGCAGCAGCTGCAGTCGCAGGCACTGGCCGCCATTGCAACAGCCAAGGTGAGAAGCAGTGTCCTGGCTGGTTGGTCTTCTAAGCACTGAGTGCCTTACCGGGAGGGGGAGGCTCACTGCTGCCTCCTGCTGGGCAGGCTAAGCGCATCTGTCACCCTCCCTTCACAGAAACGAGTGATCTCCGATAAGAAGTACAGCGAACAGCGTCTGGACGTGCTGTCGGCTCTGGTGCTGGCCGAGAACACCCTGAACGGCCCCAGCACCAAAGAGCGTCGCCTGGTGGTGTCGCTGGCTCTCAGTGTGGGCACGCAGATGGTGGGTCAGGACCCTCTGGGGGTGGGGTGGGCTAGGCAGGGCAGGGGGGGGGTGGTGGAAATGCATAACCATTCTTGGGGAGGTCTACACAAGGACCAGGGTGTTTGTCAGAATACTAGAATCATTTTTCCACATGTGTCTAATTTCTGGTGTATTGACAGGGTTAATCTTAATCTTAATCCTAACTCACAGAAAACATTCAAGGATGAGGAGCTGCTGCCCTTACAGCTGGTGCTGAAGAAGCTGGACCTCATCAGTGAGATAAGAGAGAGGTGAGACAGGGTTGGTTTTGTTCTTTTAGTTTAACATGCCTAAGGATCATGCAGCTGCCCTATTGGATTTTCACTCAAATTCATTAGTAATCTAGCATTTTGGTGAGTATGTGTACATTAAGAGCCTCTGAACTGTGGCAGTAATGTGAGGTGTTTGTAGCTGTAAAAGTATGCCCTATTCACTCTGCCCACTGCGCCCTGTCCGCTCTGCCCACTGCGCCCTGTCCGCTCTGCCCACTGCGCCCTGTCCGCTCTGCCCACTGCGCCCTGTCCGCTCTGCCCACTGCGCCCTGTCCGCTCTGCCCACTGCGCCCTGTCCGCTCTGCCCACTGCGCCCTGTCCGCTCTGCCCACTGCGCCCTGTCCGCTCTGCCCACTGCGCCCTGTCCGCTCTGCCCACTGCGCCCTGTCCGCTCTGCCCTCTGCGCCCTGTCCGCTCTGCCCTCTGCGCCCTGTCCGCTCTGCCCTCTGCGCCCTGTCCGCTCTGCCCTCTGCGCCCTGTCCGCTCTGCCCACTGCGTCCTGTCCGCTCTGCCCACTGCGCCCTGTCCGCTCTGCCCACTGCGCCCTGTCCGCTCTGCCCACTGCGCCCTGTCCGCTCTGCCCACTGCGCCCTGTCCGCTCTGCCCACTGCGCCCTGTCCGCTCTGCCCACTGCGCCCTGTCCGCTCTGCCCTCTGCGCCCTGTCCGCTCTGCCCTCTGCGCCCTGTCCGCTCTGCCCACTGCGCCCTGTCCGCTCTGCCCCCAGAGTAAAGATCCAGTGCGACTGCAGTTTCCTCTACTGGCACCGCGCCGTCTTTCCAATTTACCTGGACGACGTGTACGACCATGCGGTGGACGCCGCCCGGATACACGTGAGCTCTACTCTTACTTAAGTGCCAGTGAGGCTCGTGATTGGCTGATAGCCTCTCTTGTTCTGCTATGATTGGCCGGCGGCCTGTTAGCGACGCCTCTCCGGGTGTCTCCCCCCAGTACATGTTCAGCGCACTGAGGGACTGCGTGCCCTCCATGCTGTACGCCAGGCACCTGGACACCTGTGACCAGTTGCTGGAGAACTACGACAAAGAGATCATGGAGGTCTTCAATCAGGTAAGGAGAGAAGGTCTGCTGAAGACTGAGGTGGCTCGACCAGCATGAGAAACACCTGTTTAAATCATTTGAAGAATAGCTTGTTTGATGGAACTCAATCGCTGCCATTTTCCTTTGCTCTAGCTCTATATTTATCATACGTATTCTGCTTTGGACAATGTTTTCCATCCATTAATTTATCCATCTTCTAACCGCTTTTCCTGGTCTGGATCCAGGAGAGCCTGGAGCAAATCCAAGGTAGCCTGGGTACAAGGCTGGGGTAGACTCTGGATCTTGTCATCTTAATTCCCCTCTTTTGCCTCCTCATCTGGCAGCACCTGCTGGACAAGCTTTGTAAGGAGATTGAGAAGGACTTGCGGCTCTCTGTCCACACTCATCTCAAACTGGACGACCGGAACCCCTTCAAAGTGGGCATGAAGGACCTGGCCCACTTCTTCTCCCTTAAACCCATCCGCTTCTTCAACCGCTTCCTTGACATCAAAGGTGCGTCTCAGTCCAGTCAACAGTTTTTCCTGCCCCCTGCCACCCCAGAGCCATTTTCAGGAGGGTTATGACTTTGGCGTTCAGTGTGAAATTTCCCATATTTGTGCTGCAGTGTGCTTGTTTTGGGGAGAGGCGGGAGTACGGGGCCTGTTTTTGAATCCCAGCTGACTCTTTGTGCAGTGTCTGGTTCTGTGACTTTGCCGGCATCGGGTTTACGGTGGTTTGGCTTCTCGTGCGACCCATGTGGGGTTCACAGAGACCTTTAGCAGAGTACATATTGACCGTGTGCTGTGTCCTGCAGCTTACGTGACCCACTACCTGGATAAAACCTTCTACAACCTAACCACCGTAGCCTTGCACGACTGGGCCACCTACAGTGAGATGAGAAGCTTGGCCACCCAGCGCTACGGCCTGATGATGACAGAGGCCCACCTACCGAGTCAGACGCTAGAGCAGGTGACAGTCTGAACCCCGGCCCGCGTGCTTCTGTCTGTCTGTGATCCCGGCCCGCCTGCCTCTCTGTCTGTCTGTGATCCCGGCCCGCCTGCCTCCCTGTCTGTCTGTGATCCCGGCCCGCCTGCCTCCCTGTCTGTTTGTGATCCCGGCCCGCCTGCCTCCCTGTCTGTTTGTGATCCCGGCCCGCCTGCCTCCCTGTCTGTCTGTGATCCCGGCCCGCCTGCCTCCCTGTCTGTCTGTGATCCCGGCCCGCCGGCCTCCCTGTCTGTCTGTGATCCCGGCCCGCCTGCCTCCCTGTCTGTCTGTGATCCCGGCCCGCCTGCCTCCCTGTCTGTCTGTGATCCCGGCCCGCCTGCCTCCCTGTCTGTCTGTGATCCCGGCCCGCCGGCCTCCCTGTCTGTCTGTGATCCCGGCCCGCCTGCCTCTCTGTCTGTCTGTGATCCCGGCCCGCCTGCCTCTCTGTCTGTCTGTGATCCCGGCCCGCCTGCCTCTCTGTCTGTCTGTGATCCCGGCCCGCCTGCCTCCCTGTCTGTCTGTGATCCCGGCCCGCCTGCCTCCCTGTCTGTCTGTGATCCCGGCCCGCCGGCCTCCCTGTCTGTCTGTGATCCCGGCCCGCCTGCCTCTCTGTCTGTCTGTGATCCCGGCCCGCCTGCCTCTCTGTCTGTCTGTGATCCCGGCCCGCCTGCCTCTCTGTCTGTCTGTGATCCCGGCCCGCCTGCCTCTCTGTCTGTCTGTGATCCCGGCCCGCCTGCCTCTCTGTCTGTCTGTGATCCCGGCCCGCCTGCCTCTCTGTGTTCACCTTGATGTCTTTGTATGGATTCATTTTCATTTAATTAAATTTTAGTAATATTTTGCTTGTTACCAAGATATATTCTATGTTTGGCTTTCCTGCGATGGAATCATTAATTCCATGAGTATGATTGTGGAAAAGAAACCTCCACAATATGCGTATGTGTTTTGATGCCTGCAAGTTATTCTTTCTTTTTTTACTTTTTATGGAGCTCATAATATTCTCTGACAATATTTACTCTTCTAAACGGGGGAATATTCCTACCGCTGGTCTGGCGCGTCGTCCTCGCTGTGGAGCCTGAATTCCTGCTCTCTGACTGTCATGCAGCACCTCTCACTCTCTGTATCCTCTTCAGGGTCTGGATGTGCTGGAGATCATGAGGAACATCCACGTTTTTGTGTCACGCTACCTGTACAACCTCAACAATCAGGTAAGCGTCCATCCAGTGGATTTTGGCCTTTTGCTACGTGCTGTGCTCTGTGTTTAGGGCCATTTACGTGATATTCGCTGGTGGTGGTGTGTCCATGTGGCAGATCTTTATCGAGAGGACCAGCAACAACAAGCACCTGAACACCATCAACATCCGCCATATCGCCAACTCCATCCGCACGCACGGCACCGGCATCATGAACACCACCGTAAGTCTCGGTTGGGGAAGTGAATAGGAGTGAGACACTGGGCGTGGATATCAGGAAAGTGCGATACAGCTCCGGGGGGGGGAACTCTGAGATCATAAATCATATGAGATGGGAGGATAGTTCCACGTTATAGAGCCTTTTTTACCCAGAGGTGTTCGCTGAATCCTAAGGGTCGCCTTACTCTACTCTGAAGTCATTTTCTTGGTCCACCAACAGGTGAATTTCACCTACCAGTTCCTGCGGAAGAAATTCTACATATTCAGCCAGTTCATGTACGATGAGCACATCAAGTCCAGGCTGATCAAGGACATGCGCTTCTTCAGGGAAACCAAGGATCAGTCTGATCAGAAGGTTAGCCACGTCTTCCTCAGCCGCTTGGCCCTTCCACCCCTTGCCGTTGTCCAGGGTCAGTCCCTCACTCTGCTGTCCAAATGGAAAACGAAGTCCTTGGTTCAAGAGAATCTTCCTTTTAGTGTGTGACATTCCCGGAAAAGTACTTCTTTAAGGACTGATATTAGAAGAACGGGGTTTACATTGGCCAGATTACTTTGGTGGCCATATAAATATGTCCTTCAAAAAAATAGAGGAGGATAAAAATGATTTAAGAAAATTTGGGGGAGTTTTTTTTTTTTGGTGCAGATATACCAAAGTTAAGATGGTAACCATTTTGAAGTGTAACAGGAAGAGTTGGCTGACTGTTTTGCTGGAGTCTTGCTGGTTCTTACCGAAGCCTGTCCCTCTCGTGTTTGTGGCCACCTACAGTATCCCTTCGAGAGGGCTGAGAAGTTCAACAGGGGCATCAGAAAGCTGGGGATCACACCTGATGGCCTGAGCTACCTGGACCAGTTCAGACAGCTGATCAGTCAGATAGGTATGGAGATGGCCATCCATGATGTGTCACAGCTGAGATGATAGACCCCATGGGCTCATGGGAGTTTTACTTTACACGAAAATGTTCTCAGAGCAGAATGAAAAATCATTGGTTCAGAGAGATAGCCAATCAGATTGTAGAGGAGGTCAGTCCAAGAAACTAGAGGCAGGACCAACCAATCAGATATCTTAGTTGCTTGGTTATCTCTCTGAACCAATCATTTTTCATTCTGCCTTGAGAACATTTTTGTTTAAGTAAAACTCCCACGAGCACCCTATGGGGGGTGGGGGTGGCAGTCTGTCTGGTGGTCTGTCTTTTTCATCCCTTTTTCCTCATGTACACGTTAGTTGACCCTATCTAGATCTACCACTCAGAGCACTGAAGAGGTGTGTATTAAACCCGAGTAGGGACCTCCCAAAGTGAGGTGATTTCCAGAGTGTTTACCGAGTTTAAAAAAGTGAAAAAAATTCAATTGTGACCGTAACTGTAAATGGTCAGTAAATCTGCTGCCCCCCGGTCCCATTCCCAGTCAGCGAAACGTACTGAGGGGACCCCTCCCCCAATAGGTAAAATGAGGGTCACAAATCTTTGATATTTTAGGGTTCATGGGCCGAAATGTTTGGGAACCCGTGTATTTGAGGATAAGGTAGAAACGCCAAAATTAACTGATCACCTTATTGAGTCCTTATGATTAGCTGTTGGAGCGGACACCTGCAGCCTGTTCCCTGGTGTCTCTCGGTGTCAGATTGGGGATAAATGGCATGTCTTCTCACCTGTTTGTGATTAAGTGACTAGCCTGAGTTACTCTCGCCCCACCAAGGCAACGCTATGGGCTACGTGAGGATGATCCGCTCCGGGGGCCTGCACTGCTGCAGCAATGCCATCAGGTGCGGCCCGCACTCTCCACTGCTGAGCGGATCGGGTGCTGTCTTGGTGAAGTCTGTAGGAGATAGGGGGGCTTTATGGATACGGACTTAGGGTTCCCCCCAGTTATCTAGGGCAGTGTTACCCAGTCTGGTCCATGGGGAACCAGCTGACAGTTCACGTTTTTGCTCCCACCCTGCAGCTGGGAGGAAGCAAAAGTGTGGACTGTCTGGGAGGGAGCAAAAGTGTGGACTGTCTGGCAGGGAGCAAAAACATGGACTGTCTGGCAGGGAGCTGGGAGGGAGCAAAAACATGGACTGTCTGGCAGGGAGCTGGGAGGGAGCAAAAACATGGACTGTCTGGCAGGGAGCTGGGAGGGAGCAAAAACATGGACTGTCTGGTAGGGAGCTGGGAGGGAGCAAAAACTTGGACTGTCTGGCAGGGAGCTGGGAGGGAGCAAAAACATGGACCGTCTGCAAGTCCATCTGGGCTGGGTTGGGAAACACTGTGCTAGAACTGTCTTGACCATGTGATGTTACACCTAATAGTAATATTACTGCTACAGTGAAATAAGAAAGAAAATGAGGAATTCTTGTCATATTTAACTCTGTATTGACCAAACATACCTGCACATTCTCCTCTAGGTTTGTTCCCGACTTGGAGGACATTGTCAACTTCGAGGAGCTGGTGAAAGAGGAAGGCTTGTCCGAGGAGACCCAAAAGGCTGCGAGGTAATGGCTGTGACTTCCGGCCGCAAAGCCCAAAACCAGCCATTGAGCTGAGGGCAGAAACACAGAGAGCTTTAGGAGGCTGCAAGTTTGCAGGTCCTGAGGTCCTTTTCTGTTGTAGAATAATTGCTTGGTCTTTCTTGACAAACTTTGGAAGACGTCCAGTGTACGTGATGGTTGTATAAATCTTCATATAGGTATGTTTCAGTACAGGCGATGGTCAGTGGTCTTGTGTTTCATTACACAATAATGTTTTTTGTTTGCTGTACAGTGTCCTAGACTCTGTGCTCAGTGATCTGACCAGTAACTCTGCAGAGGGCACGGAGTACTTCAAAATGCTGGTTGACGTCTTCGCCCCCGAATTCCGCAGCGTCAAGAACATGCACCTGCGCAACTTCTACATCATCGTGCCACCCCTGGTGAGACCTCGAGTCCTCCTGAAATTGCACCCTGCAGGTGGCTTTGGCTGTCCCTCGTGAGCATGCAGTGGGGAAATTCTTCCTAGACCTCTGGCCCTTGTGCCCTAGTGCGGTGTCCTCCTCTCGTAGACGGTGAACTTCGTGGAGCACTCCATTGGCTGCAAGGAGAAGCTGAACAAGAAGAATAAAGGAGGTGCCGCATTCACCGACGACGGCTTTGCTATGGGTGAGCAAACGGCCGGACATTCAGTCGGCCTTAGGCATTCTTTGACCTGCAGTCGTTCATGGTGGAAGACTGTTCTCTTGTAAGTCTGTGTTGATTTCAGGTAACCTGATTAGACAAACCGACACAACGGGAAAGAGTGCTGCTGAAATAAATTTTATATGTGACGCTTCATTCCTACTGAGAGCAAGTTCTCAAAAGACCATATTCTAATAACTGCTATCTCCCCCTAATGTCTTGTTGTTTATTTCAGGCCTGTGTTTTTTTCTTCTGACCCATGGAATTGTCAGATCTGCTCATACGGCCCATCTGGAGACTCTTTGTCAGTTCATCTTCTGTGTCTGTATGCCTTTGTGTGCCGCAGGGGTGGCCTACATCCTGAAGCTTCTGGATCAGTACCAGGAGTTTGACTCGCTGCACTGGTTCCAGGCGGTGAGGGAGAAGTACATGAAGGAGAAGAATGCTGTGGTCAAGGAGCAGAACGTGCAGGCCACCAGCCAGGACGAGAAGTTGATGCAGACAATGAACCTGACACAGAAGAGGCTGGATATCTATCTACAGGTAGGCAAAGTGTTTCACAAAGTAGCTTCTTGCTTAGCTGGATAACTTGTTGGATTTAAGGTAGCTTGGGCTAAACTGACTTTGTCTTCCCTCACATTAAGCTCAGACTAACTTAAATCCAACAAATACGTGTGTGGTAAATAAGTTATACAAGATATATTCAGTTGAGTTGTTTTGACATTTGTCAAAGTGCCATCCTCTACAATGGTTTCTCTTCTCCTACAGGAGTTTGAGTTGCTCTACTTTTCCTTGAGCAGTGCCCGGATTTTCTTTAGGGCTGACAAGACGGCGGCTGAGGAGATCCAAGAGAAGAAGGACAAAGGTAAACAATGACACACCAGACACTCCCAGATTCAGCAGTGTAGATGTTCTGTTTGGCCATGGGTGTTTTCCAAACAAAGATCCACTCTGGATTTAACTTTTATGGGTGGTCTGCAAAGTGCCCGTCAGAGGTGTTTGGTCTGTGGTGGGAGTAGACAGACGAAGGCTGCTTCCCATGTGGCTTTGTGTCTGAAGTCTCATAGCTCCTGTACTGAAGCTTGAAGTTTCGATACAAAGCGAATGTGGACTCTCGTCCTTCACGACCGTTTGCAGCTATGGATGCAGTGAAAATACCCCTGTTTCTCTATGCTTTTTCCTTCTCAGAGGAGGCCTCCAAATCAGGGCCTAGCGCAACCTCAGGTGACCCTGACACTTCCTCCAGCCCTTCTGCAAAATAAGACGTGGCCTGGAACGCACTGGAGTGAGCAGTTCCCCCCAGCAGGGGACATGTTGCGCCGGTTAAGACCACACTACATGCAATCCTTCCCAGGACACTGACTGGTCCCGGAAAGTGGGCTCTCTCTTCCCGCACTGGGAAGTGTGAGGCAGGACTCTGGACACCGTGTGTAGGTTGATGCGTGCTGGGTAAGAACCTGTACTGCCTGGAACACACCTTTCAGTACTGTGCACTTATCCTGGAGAGTGATGGGGTGGGGGGTGGCGGGGGATTAAAAACATGGTTCCAGGGCTGTTTGCTCTAAACTGGCTCCACCCATTCCGCCGATAGCCGGTCTGTACGTTCTCCGCTTCCCCAAGACGATGCCCTACTCAGACTTTATACCGCTTTTAATAAAACTCCTGTTGTACGTGTAGTTCTGCTCCGGTCAGTTATTGAATCGGGCCTTTACTTGATGAGTGAACACTCCTGGAAGGCTGGGGTTTTAACAGTTTTACTTCTGTGGTTCAGGCATGTTTAAAGATCGATGGAGGCTTCCTTTTTCGATTCTGGTGTTTGTTTGGTAAGGATTCTTTATTGAAAAGTCAGTACACAGTGATAGGCAGTGTGGGTGCTCCAGAGTCTTGGTGACAAGGACAGGTGCGGTTACACACAAACAATAGGAACCATTATTTCACCATCTTGTTCTTTTTCTTTGCCAGTGATGAGGCTCATTCCCAAACTTAACCGTGCATTTCAGAGCATAAACACTATGCAGGATGTCCTATAATCAGAGGGAATTTTATTTTTTAGATTGGACCACAGACTTTTATGAAGTTTAGTATAGTCATATTATGCTGTGTCCCTAAATGATATTAGACGTTATAAATACGTCTCTTGTTGGTGAGGCTTTTATAGATCCCAGACATCTTTAAAGATACAAGTGAGTCCGAAACAACCTCCCACGGGGAAATCTTTTCTGTCATTTACACATTTACTTTTTAACTCCTTCCACTGCCTGCATCTATAACTGAATCAGGCATTTAATTTGATCTTTCAGCAGCTATAGAGAAGTTTTCTTTTTCACTTTCCCCATAAGAATGAACAGACCGGTTTGATTTGCTGCTCCACACCATCCCTACACCTAGTGCAGGGAATCCTACAGTAACAAGTGGCAGAATAGGTTGTAACCCAAAGCAGCACTTAAATGCCTCTGTTGCTTATGTGACACGGAATCACTGGGCATTGTACATGGCTGTTTACATGTAGGCACTGATGATGCTGCTGCCTGATCTTGTTTGCGTACTAATTGCCACTTCATTTCTGTGAATGCAATTGAATGTTTTTTTTGTCCGTTTTTTTTGGGAACAAAACACCTTTTTGTATTAAACTGTGCTTAATAATCATGTGTAGTAGCAGACACATTGTGATAAACATGGAGAAAAAAAAACTTTTTTATTATTCAAAGTTTGTGTTTAACTGTGCAGTTAATGGCAAAGCTCATATTCTGAACGGAAACAAATGCAATTATTGCAAGTACTACTGTACCATGCACAAATTGAAAGATTATTGGGAATCAAGAAGGCATCTGAGTATCTAGTGTAGCGAGTGCTTGGATGCATCTATGCATGTCTGTACTATCACAGAAAAAACAACATTAAAGGGGAATATGATTTATTATAATTCACTATAACACTTGGAAATGACATAGACAGTGACTAACACCACTGGCCTATGGGTCTCCATCCTTGGGGCTGCTGGACGCTGGTACAAATGTGACCAGTCGGTGTGGAGGGGAAACCGAAAAAGCCGCGTGTGTTTTCAGAGCCGCTCTGGGGTCAAAATATACTTGAATGAGAAGCCAGAAGACTTGAGTGTCCCCCCCCCCCACCCCAAACTGCCGTGGGCTTTGGAACGTTACAGGAACCGGATTCCAGCTCCGAACTGCACACCGTCGCATATCCTGAAGTGAGAGAAAGGACAACTTCTGAATGATTCAAGAATCAGTACTTGGCAAGACTTTAAAATGACACTTCATTCGCACAAAGTATCTGCCTTCGTCCCCTTATGAAGCCTGGATGAGCTGCTGTCAGTAGCTGCTGTCAGTAGCTGCTGTCAGTAGCTGCTGTCAGTAGCTGCTGTCAGTAGCTGCTGTCAGTAGCTGCTGTCAGTAGCTGCTGTCAGTAGCTGCTGTCAGTAGCTGCTCCTGGGGCTATACAGCTCATCATGCAGTACCTGTCTCCACTCTGAACGCCCATCGGGACACAGTAGTTGAGCTCCAGCCTAGCGATATTGCCCAGACGCAGCACGATGCCCGCCCCGTATGACCAGCGGATGCATTCTGCCAGCTTCTGCAGGTGGGCTCGCGGACCTTCGCCTGGATGGGTGACACCAAGGGGCCATTCTGTGTTATTACATCTGCATCAAACTCAAGGTCCATTGCAAACAGCTTCCTTGTATATCATGCAAGGGCTTTCTTTTCTGCTCCGTACTCACCGTAATCGAGTCTGCACAAGTTGCCAGCATTTAGGAAGAAGTGCATCCTGAAGAGGTCACCAAATCCACCTCGGCCAGGACGGAAGGGGAGAGGGGTGTACAGGTGCGCCCCGCTGGCCCAAAATGCCTCCCCACCCAGGTAGTCACCTGTGAAGCAGCAGGATCTCAGCAGAACCCATGACTGGAGCTACAGTGGATCTTGTGTTGATGCTCTTATTGTAATTAGTTACAACCCAACCAAGTATGGGGGGTAGAAATGAGGCTCACCTTCACTCTGGGGGCCAATGCTGTACATACTGAACCCCCTAACGCTGGTGGGGCCACCTAGATAGAACCTGAGAGAGAGGCAGGAAGATTATTCAAAACAGTGAGACTTGTAGATCATGCAAAGCTGCCTGCAGGCATACAGCGGTATGGACTGACACTGGGCCCATCATGTTCCAAGGTGAGGAAGCCAAATAGAAGTTACCTGTCTGCAATGCAGGTGGGCTTATCTCCAATAGGAAGGAGCATACCGCCCCACAGAGAGGCAGAGAGAACCTGTCGAAGAGAGTTCATCCGAGTTAACCTTATACCATGAAGTACTAGATACAGGCCAAGGCATATCGACCCAAGGCTACAGGTTCCTGAGATTCTTCTGTATACCAGGACAAAACATTGTGAATGGGTTCTTGTGATATTTCGAGCTACGCTGGCCACTCAGTATTCAACTCAATGAAGCTTGGAAGTATTCCTAAGTGAGAACGAACGTTCATGTAAATAGGGAAGTGTCTACTCACAGAATCCCAAAAGAGTCGCCTGTTGAGCTGAATCTCAAAGTCCTCCTTCAAGAAGCTGACGTCACCCCCCGTGTAACCAGCCAGCTCCTACAAAACCAAAAGCAGGGGCCGGCATGGTTCATACTGAGCAAGCTTGCCTGCTTGTGTTGTTCATTTCGGCCAAGTGGGAAGTTCACACACCTGGTTGATCTTGAGCAAGACACCCTTCTTCGGGAGGATGGCAGAGTTCCTGGTATCAATGACCATGGCATGCTGAGAAAAAGTGTGGGCGCTTTTATCAGTCACTATATGTCACTGGTAAATGGTTTAGATACAGCTTCAGAGATGAAAGCAAAATGAATATCTGTACCGAAAGTGAGGACTTGAGTGAGTGGCCGCTCTCCTCACGGACGGCAAAGGAGGCCGTACGCGCCAGGCATCCCAGCTCCCTCCAGACTCCCTCCCACTTGAGTGTGTGGTTGGTCTTCCAGATGGGGAACTGAGGTAAGAGAACCCACACGTCAACCACCTCTGTATCCTCAAGCATTGAAGTAGAATCAAGAGAGCCAGAATCGACAGACTTCTCAAATAACCGTCATAATATTATGGTATCAGTGGTTCTGAATGCCACCGCTGTATGAAGACGGGGGGTATTACGTTAAACTCCGTGGAGATGCCGCGATCGGTCTCTCTCAGCGAGCTCCACGGGAACTGGCCCGTGACCTTGTACAGGTTCACAGAGACACTGAAGAGAAAAATAAACAAGGTTGGATTTACAACGCTGGTAAGTGAAGAAGTGAAGGTGACACCACCTTAAAGAACTAACACTGTTGTGAGGCGACACCTATCCTTACTCAAGCAAATATTGGTGATGATAATTTCGTAGTGTTTAGCCTCACAAGCAACAGCTGGCCATTATTAATGTGGGGGCAATGAAATCTGGAAAAAGAACTACTTAGCTTAAACCTTTAATAATGTGGTGGTTGCAGCTGTGTTTGCTTTCAGGCATACTTGCGGTCAAAGTGTCCTGGCTGAGGTTTGAAGAAGGACAGGCCATAGGAGGTCTCTTTGGTACCATAGGAGAACTGAAATGTCAGCTTTTCAGCACGGCCGAGAATGTTGGGAAGCTTGATCCCCAGTACCTGGAAGGTATACCAAGCAGTTCAAGTTCCACAATCCATTCTGCTTTAAGTCAATATGAGGCTTCGACCCAGCCTGGAAGTACAGCAGATGGCTCCAGTCCCGTACCATGCTGCCTTCGTTGTTGCCAACCATAGTGTTGTAGCTTCCCGTCAATCTTCTGAGCTCTGTGACTTCAAAAGTGACATCCAGCCCATTTGGCAGAGCATCTTCTCCTGTAAGGGGGGGGGGGGGGAACGACATAGTATTTCAACACGAAATCTGGTGCAGAGGGACCCATGAGTCCCTATAAAAGCATAGTCGATAGCCAAGTCTCACATTGCTCTCAAGAGGAGGGGCCAGGTCAATACTGCATGAAATTCAATATGGTGCAGGACAACTCAAATGTGGATTTTTTTAATAATTCATACATGAAAGCATTAAATTTCCACTAAAAACATTTCCCAAACTTAAAGATGTCATGGGGATAATTACTGTACTGCTACTTCACTACCTTCTGAGGTGTCTATGACAACTTCCACTTTCCTGAAGATTCCCAGATGCAGCAGTTTCTCTCTAGCCTCATGGGATTTCTTCATGACCTGGGCCACAGGACGTGAAAGGAATTAACTAAGCAAATTACAATGCATTGAAACCAAACGCGTCTTTTACGTGGAATGTAATAAAATGTGATGTTCCCACAGTATATTTGACCAGACGCCTCTCCACGATTAAACTTACATCAATTAGGTTTTTGGCGGCAAAGACGTCAGCAATTTCATACCCCAGAAGGTCCTCTTTCGTTCTCCCCAAGCCATCTATATGTACACGTTGGACTACGACCTGCGCAAAATAATCATGCATGTTAAACTTTGTTACAATATACATAATCCTCAAGGACGGAATAGGTAACATCAGACGCACAAACACGTTGCATTGGTCATATCTCAAACCATGACATTTACGCATCAGATGTCAAAAAAAGCTCACGTCTTTGTTTTCAAGAACTTCTTGCTTAGTTTCTGGTTCCACATCAACGACCTCCACATCATCGGCATGCACCCCAAGATCTGGTCCTTGCATCGGGAGGGGGTCGAGGCTCTGAACAGAAGTAAACATTGTTTTCATTCTCGCGTTTACATATGCAGATTTACCTACAAGATGAGATTTCAAACGATGTTTGACTAAAAACTCCTTTATAAATGCTTTACCATAATATTATGATCGAACAAGTTGTCATCGCAATATTTTTCTAATATCCATATGTATAGCGTTATCACAGTTAACGAACCGCCCTTGACATATTAGCTGAAGTGTCCGGCTACTGGAGTACAAGGCCTTCCGAGTACACCAAGCGAACGCACAAGTTAGCTTATAGCAACCAGAGGTCATGCAGTCAGTTTTCACCCATTCCGTATCTTAAACAGCATATTTACCCTGGCGTGAACAGTCCCCATGTTCGTTTCCCAGCCTCGGGGAATATGTCACCTTGTGAATGATCTACGAGCACGCCTAGTTCCAAAAATGTTATATATAAAAATACAACCTAATCTATTCCAACTAGTCTAGCTGTTATCCACGGAGGACGCCATGACACCTACGAATCCGCCGTACTGCAACGTGATTGGTTCGATCGTCGTCTACGTCAGCGGAGGGGGCGGGGTCATATGTTAATGGATCGGGCGACTTCGGCATTCAACGATTGTATCTTAATAGATCTTTGGTTGTAGTTTGTCACTGTAATTAAACTGCAGGCGAAATTCGTTTGCACACAATCAGTGAGAGACGAGTAAATAAAGGAACACAACAACGCCCAAAGAAAATTAAAAATTGTATGTAGCGATTCACCTGTTTCGAGTTGCTGGACCAGAGTAAGGACATCCAGCAGGAACTCCGCTATACGAACCTGTTTTACTGATGTAGTTTTGGAAAAGATGCAATCGCAAGGCACGCACTTTATGGAGATCTTAGAGATTCTACTTCTCCTAAATGCTTTTGGACCTCTGGAGCAAATTCCCCGTATCGTGATAAGAGCAAGCAAATGGCAAACCCAGTCTCTGGAAGTATGAGGTAGTGATGCTACCCGCTGAACCATAGTTTTGCAACAGATTTGAGGAACGGTTTTTATTTGTCTATAGTATACCACTCATTTTCGAATTTGCTTCATACTAGACCACTAGAGGGCCCCATTTAGCCTGTAAAAGATTCGCTTCAAAGAATTAAGGAGAATTGAACTGCTGTCTGAACAGCTGGGCATATGAAGAGTTCTGGTTTCAGATGTGGCGTTTGAGTCAGTCCTTCAGCTGTTGACTAGAGGTTTCCGATAATCCGATTATTTAGTCGTTTTAGTGAAATGCGATGTTTTCCCTCCTCGAGGGAGCCAATCTCTGAATGATCGCCCCGCAGGAGAAGGGCTTAGCCTCACCGACTTAATAATTCAAAGTAAATTAACTTCTTTCAAAAACATTTGCTTTTGAAGAATGCTTCTTGAGCGGCGTTCTTTCTAAACACATATAATCCTGCAGGTGTACTCTTAAGAAGTTATCAGACGTTGTAACTCAAATGACTATCTTTTAAAAACAGCTGCGTACACTGGCAAAATTATAACAATACATTATTTTAATAACGACGTTTTGTGCACCAATCCTATTCGTCAGGTATAGCTTACTTTAGTTGCAACCATTTGAAGTGTAATCCGATGAACAAGTAATGATGGAAGATTAATGTGTCAATACAAAGTCCTAGCCACAGAAAAAACCTTATTTAAATACATATTCTATCTTATAATATCATTGAAAGCTTCTGTTTTATTTGTAATTTTAAGTTTTGTATTAAATTAAGAAAAGGAAATTCGTACAAATTGGCTGAGGCCCTTTTGCGTACCAGTAGTGTGTTACAACTATTGTGTTAGATAGCCACCATAGTTCATGGTTACGGGTAATTTGATTTTACTCAACAGCGTATTTTAAAGTATCAAATGAAGTTCACAGATGAATATTATAAAGGTTTATATTTGTTATATATTCTAAATTTGTGTAATTTAATAAGTCAGAGGAAGCGAATCAAGTGGACACTATAGGCAATATACCTTGTATTTCTCTTATTATGCAAAAGAAATATGGGCTTACAAGCATTTAACTGCTAAAAGCCAGCTGATACAATACAAATGCAACGTGTAAGGACTTGTCAGTTAAAAGCTCTATATTACAGGGGTTTCAGCAAAATACAAGTTTTTGTACTTTCATCACATAGCTGAATGAAAGTTTCAGTCACTGATTTTTCGGGAAAATATTTTTTTTATTTTCTATCCGTCATCATTCATGCTAGGCTGATAAAACGTCAGGGTGTCTCTGTGCGGGGGGGTGCTATTGGGTCATTGTTAGCGAAGAAAGGGTTCTTATTTCTTAATGATGAGTTTTCTGGCGGATCTGAATACTCTGAGGTTCCGCCCATTGGTAATCAATAGAGCTAGCTTTCCCTTTTCCCCTCTCTCTTTCTCTCCCCCCCTCTCTCTCTCTCCCCCGCACCTCCTTATCTCCTCCTCAAATTGTGCCGGAGCCAATCAGAGCGCGGCATGCGGCTCGTGAGTCTCGCTGTTCCCCCCTCACTGCCAGTACCAAAGCGCTTCTCTTATCAAAGAAACACAACCGAAAACTGCATTCAATCACCGCTTTTAACATGGGTACTGCTTGTTTTTTCTGGGACTTTTGTTTGTTTTTCGTCCTCATAAATACTTGTGCTGTGACGGGAAACGTTGGACTTGCAGGTACGCTCCTTCTCTTCTCAGCCCTCCCCAATCTCCGTCTGGCATATAATTTAAAAACATTTCTGACATGGCTGTATTTCGTTTTCATCAGCATTTAATTGACGTCTTTTATATATGTTTTTTTTAAATCACCGTGATAGCATTTCGCTAAGATAACGTATTATCTAATTCCTGACACGTCTGCGCATTGTAGGCATAATTAATTGAAATTTAATTGATTTGTGAGGCAGAATTAACTTTTAGAATCATTCAAGACTTTCTGAGACCAGCGAAGGGGAAAATTAAGAAAAAAAGTAATCTCATTATCAGTCATGGCAAGGACTATACTGCTTAACAGATAAGTAGATACATTTACAATGAAGTAAGGCTACATTTTATTTTATCGTTTTACTATTCTGCATTTTACTTTTTTTAATTAAAGGGAAAGAAAATATTCACGTTTTTTTTTTATGCAGAAATTCCGTTTAACAATGCATACATTTATCTTAGCCGTACAGAAGTATGGTCAATGAGCAGAGGTCTGCAAATATTCCAAGTTTCAACAAGTTTATTGTTTCGTGTCTCTTTATTTTAACTGAGGTTAGTGGCAAATAAAGCTTGATGAAGGTTTTACTGGGCGCACATTCATGAGGGAGAAGAAGGAGTTAGCGCTGGATGTGTGTGCTTTGCTTTCTGAGTTCCCCCAGCTGTCAGCCCCCTGAATCCGTGAGATAGGTGCTAGTTAATGACTCAAAATATGACAAGGCACTTTTTCCTCTTCTGCTTCAATGAGTCGCGCCTGTTACGCGATAAAGCTCCATCTTCGGCCGCCTCGGCAAACACGCCCAGAAGGTCCCTGCGGATGAAGCCTCGGTGGCAAATTAACGGCCCGTCAGGGTCTGCTAAGGTGTCGGTGTGGTTGGGTATCGACCGCCCGCGTCTCGCCTTTGTTTCTCTCAATACCCTTTCCGGGCCGAGAAGGAATTACTCAGATAGGCGTCATATACATAAAGTAGCATTTTGTCAGTTATTTTGCTTATTACAAATAGAATTTTTCTGAGGTTCCGATTTGCCAGATGTATGGTTATACCAAGAAGTATTCGGCTAAAACTTATTTTGTGCGAATTATTTTTTTTTCCGAAATTGTCTGCTGCGTATTATTATTTTCTTTTTATGTGAGGAATTATTTCTCTTGTCAGTTAATTTGTTGCATCCTCTCGTGTTAAAGTATCGTGAATACTGCTGATATAGGGAAAAGTAAAAATGAAAATATTAAAGGTAATTTGGCATTAAGCGAACTGCCTCAAAGAGAAGAATATAAACCCATGAATACTGGAAGCCCCCGTAGGCTTAATGTATGTACGTTTATTTTGGGATAAGTTGGTCAGGCAAATATGGAGAGGGTGATTTTTGAATTTTCTTTTTGTGGGAATATCTTATTACAAATGTAATTTTATTTGACTCATTTTGCGTATTGTAGCAATGTGTCGGTGATGGGTCAGTGCTTTGCTGCCGGCTGCCCATTTTTATATCGATGAAGGACGAGATTGCGAGCTGAGCAGCAGCTGAAGTTGCGCTCCAACACCATCCGTTGGGCGGCTAGTTGAAGAAAAATGGGAGCTTTGCTCCTTGGGGAGACAAAATCCTTTGCTTTCTTACCAATTAAAACCGCGAATGAGATGCTATTAAGTTCTCGGTGCCATCGGATTAGACCCAGATGTGACTTGCCTCCCCTAACAATGGCCGGATCATTTAAGAGCTGATATGCAGAAACTACTGGTGTCATGCTGAAAAAAAAAACACCGGGGCGGTTCAGTCGTGTGCTGCCGGATTTAGTGTGTTACTGTTTTTTTTCTCTCTCTCTTTTTCAAATTCTCAAAAAATCGGAAAAAACAGATTAGTTGTGGTTGATATCGATTCTTTTTTATTCTGAATTGAAGAGAGGAAATGCGTTTAAATTGGTGTTTCTGCGAGTAATTATTCTTATCAATAAAAAATAATTGAAACCAAAGCATTGTTGTTCGTTCGATATAAATTATAACGGAATTATTAACTTATTTACAGAATTCAAATAATGTTCTCTTTATGGAAAAATCAGGTAGAGGGTGGGGTTTTGATATTTAAGTGCCACAAAATTTCTTCTCGTTTTTATTGATTTATTGAACAAATGTCATTTTACTGTGACAGGACACATTTATTGGAAATTATCTATCCATTTTTTAACCGGTAGTCCTATGTATGGCCCCAGGGAGCCGAGCTGCAGAGAGCCTCCATGCACAGGGAGTCAGTCTGTCAGAGGACACACATTGTAAGACAAGTGAGAGTCACTAGTTGGCCTGACTGCATGTCTGGGTTGTGGGAGGAAAACTGGTCCACAGGCAGGGAACATGCAGAATTGACCTGCACTCCAGACACCCCAACTCAGGAGGTGTGAGGGAACAGCGATACCCACTGAGCCACCGCGGTGCCCCCAGATTATTAAGCAAAATTTTCATGTAAAAAATGTTTTTTTTTTTTTTTTTTTTTTTTTTTTTTTTACATTGTCCGTGGAATCTCCATAATTACACATAAGGAATGTTCTGTTACTGTTGCATTATCATCATCATCATCTCTCCGGTCCCCCTCCTCCTCCCCCCCCCCCCCCCCCAGATGTGGACGAATGCTCCGAGGGCACCGACGACTGTCACATCGACGCCCTCTGCCAGAACACGCCCAAGTCCTTCAAGTGCATTTGCAAGCCGGGCTACAAGGGCGATGGCAAGCACTGCGAGGGTAAGAGACCCCCCCCCCCCCAAGCCATTTGATTGGGAGGTGGTGAGTATGAGGTTACAACGCATACGCCCCCGATCACCTAGCCATTTCATGAGAAAGGGCTGCGCCCTCGTCCCCCCTCCCCCCATGCTGCCCCCCACCGACTATCCTAATTACCCGAAAGGAAGTGGATTTAGGAAGGCGTGAGGCTGAGCTGCCATAGCACTTTGGTTTCACACCTTGCCTGAGTTCCCCTGTAAGATTGCCAGCACTGGGCTAATACACACCTCCGAAACGGACAGGCCTCTCGCGTGTCAAGCTGTGCTTTAAATGAGCCGTCATGTCTAAGTGTGACTAGTTCTCACTGCACCATCGCCTGCCTGCCATCTCTTTGCACGGGGAGTGGCTGAATGTGGGTGCATTCCACTGCATTTGTTGCACCTGGCCAACAGAACGTCTTGAATCTTTACAATAATGAGGTTTCACTGATTTTACACTAATTATAATTGCAATTGAAAGGCATTATTTAGCTGTTCTGCCAACTTGATGATCATTGTTGATAGGAGCTGAGGCCAGCCAGAGTCAGAAGTCGGAGCTGGGAATGATGTTGCACCTGAGTTAATCACGTTCCAGTGTGACCAGACGCAAAGTCATTCAGCCTGCCAGTTCAAGCCAGGTTCATTGTTAGCCATCGTTAGTAGCACTGGTTGATAACAACATTTTTTAGACGTTTGTGCCTACAAACGTCTGCAGATAGAGGTTGGACAGTACTGTTTGTACCACCGATTTTAAGAAGACATAAATTAGGCATAGGTGCTAATAAACAGCTTTAAACTACAGCTTTGACTTTTGTTGATGGATGCAGCCATCTTCAATTCTGAGGCTGGGGTTCTAGAGGTTCCTCTAACTTTCCAAGTCGGAACCCTGATATCCGGAGGTGTTCCAGTTGAAATATTTGACTGGGAACTTGGAGATTCTGACTTCAGAAATGCACCGCACCATAACTCCTCCATGTTTTAGTGCCTGTGCTTTGCTCTCCAGTATGATTCTGAGTTTATTATTTTTTTTATTTGTGATCTGGAAGTCATGACCACAAGGGCAGCGGTCATATCCCTTATTTCTCTGCACGCACCTGAGGGCTCAGCCTGGTGATCCTAGCTGCCTGTCATACAAGGGCTCACGCACAAACTTTGAAACTTTGCAGCTGATCCTCATTTTGTGTTTGTTTACCTGCTTGAAGTGGCTGCTGTCCAGGCTGCCTCACCTTCTTTAGGGCTGGGGGCGGGGGCTGAGGCGGGGGGGTCCTCTTACTGACAGTGCCTGGTCCTTAAGGGGACTGATAAGGGCAACTCTGTACTGTTTTTTTTTTTTTTTTTTAAAGCCATCTCATAAAAACAGACAGTAAAATCTCTCAGATGCTCCCCGATAAATTCCTGCACCAGTCTGACTGGTGACTGCGTTAAATTATCCGTTGAGTTTTCTTTCACGACTCGAACCAGAGACTGGCGATGCTAACATGCCGCTGGAACAGGTGGGCTGACCAGTGAAAATCAGGCACCCCACCCTCCACAGGCGGAGGTCATCGTTACAGTGGGCTAGTGTCCTTCACACGCAGGGAGAGTTCTGCATTTCATGAAAATCAGATGGGCAGTCGACGGGAACGCCATCGCGTATCGTTCACTATGCAGCATCGCCCTCTCACGACAGAGGCAGTTTGCTGTAGCTTTAGCATTTTTTAATATGCTGACATTATTTTCCTCATAAGGCGCTGGAGCTATTTACGGAAACGGAAATTGGATTTCCACTGGATCAATACAGGGGAGAGGAAAAAAAAAATAGTTTGATTTGCAACATGAGCGCGCCCACTGCAGCCAGCATGCATGTTATCGCTCTGTAATTTAATCCGGCATCTCCCAGAGACCCGTCTGGGGGAGTGAAACCGGTGAGGCCCCGCCCAGCTCAGTGGCTGCGTTTCTGCCGCATCCCAAGCTGCGACAAGCCAACGCCCGCTGCAACCGCAGCCGTGCCACCCTGGATTCTGGGGCCGTGGCGATAATGACAGTCATCACGTGCGTCACCCAGCCGCAGTAACTATTACCTGACCTGCTTCTTGGGCAGGGAGGGGGGCGGGGGGAGAGGGAGAGGTGGCAGACAATTATTAGGTCATTGTCTGCCTGCTGTCTCTGCCTCCGTCACAGCCTACAAGCCCTCCTCACTGGCTCCCCTGGATACCCCCTCCCACATCTGAAATCATTGACACCCTCCCCCCCCCCCCCCAAACACACCTTTGGGAACAGGTCAGTCTCGGCTTCCGAAGACTCAGTGCTTTATATAGCGAGCTCAAAAAAATCAAGACAGACTGGCGTAGAAGGAGAGGGAGACATTACAGCACTTTTGTTGGGTTTCCACGCATCCCACTGAGTCTGTAGGGGGCGCTATGTACCCCCACCCAATGAGCACAAGAGCTGTTGCGTTTCTCGTCCACATCGAGGCCGTTGTTTCATTCTGGGGGGCGATGCGGAGGAATGGGTCCCTCTCTGCCGCTTGAGGTTTGCTTTATGGGCGAACGGGAATTTTCTGCACGGCCCAGAGGTGGTTGTGATCCAGCCCTCAAGCGTTTTCTGGTGTAATTGTGCCTGACACTTTACAGGTTTAGCAATAATGTTTGGATTATTTCTGCTTTAGGTTTGTTGTCTGTCCTGAGTAAACACACATGGTTGTTATTTTCCACAAGATGGGGTATATGGGGGGAGGGCTGGGGGGAACAGACCACGATGATCACGGGACTGGAAAAATGGCTACACTATACAGAATACAAAAATATTATTGCATCAATAAATAGATTTTAAAGTGGGTTTGCAACAGGGTGTATTAGCACTGCGCTCACTGGTACCCAGTGTGCCAGAGAACAGGCAAACAGGGACTCGCATTTTATGGCTGTAAAAAAAGAGGAAATGATAGCACAGGGTTATATTAGTGGATTTTTGAGAGCTTTCAGATGGAAAGCTACCGAATGAGCTCGCGACCACAAAATGCACGTCGGGCACTAATGTGGAGGCATGCAGGGGATTCCGTGTGTGTCTGCCTGTCCCCAGGGGCATGGCGGCTTTTTCATGTGGTAGAGCAGCTCATGTGTAATGTTGTTTGCTTCCAGCAGGGGGCAAAGTGGTTAACAATCTGGATTTGGACAGAAACCTTTTCAATAAAATTGTTGTAGTTAGACGATGGATTTCTTTTTATTTTTAAGGATGTGTTGTATAACGAAGCTTAATGGGGTGGAAAATATTATATTCTCACTGTAAGGTTCCAAGTTGGTGCCCCGGAAATGCAAACTCTCCTCACGAAAAAAATGCAGTGGCACCTGTCACCTGCCATTGCAGTGCGTGTGGATTTCGCACTTTCCCGGCTCGCTAGGCTCTGTCCTGGGATCCCGACTATGCTCTGCTGACCGACGCCCTGCCGTCACCCAGAATCACACCCAGAAGATGCACAAAAAGAAAAATATTGAGAAAAAAGCTTGCTGTCTCACACCATTTGAGTCACATCAAGTAGTCGCCATTTTAATTGGGCTTCCCAGGTGCATGTCCCTCCTGTTAAATTCACCCTCCCAACCCTCAAACAGTTTGGGTCCACTAGGGGACCTCAATACATCAATCAATAAATCAATCAATCAATCAATAAACGTTTGTTTATATAGCACTGTTTTGACCATAGTGTTTACAGAAGTGCTTCATAGATATGGTGAAGGTGTGACTCTGAGGCTTGGGTTCTGTGCCAGTAACTGGAAGGTCACTGGTTTGAATCTCGTGAATGTCAGGAGTGATCCTACTCTGTTGGACCCTTGAGCAAGGCTTTAAACCTGCCATTGCTTCATCCTGGGTATGACGTTAATCTACATGCAGCCCTGCAAACGGGTCCTCCAACTTACAGGGAAAATTTGTTGGCAGGATTGGCTCTCCAGCTACTGGGGGGGGGGGGCGGAAATCCCACTGTTCCATTGAATTAGTGTGGCGCTGAGGTATCACCTGCCACATGGCTGCACTTGGGTTCCCATCGCTGAGGTGGTTTGTCGTGTGGTGGGTGTGGCAACGTGCTGTAATCAGCAGACACTCCTAAGCTTTACAGAGAAATTAAAATAAGTAAGTAATAAGCACAGAAAAAAGTAGAATCAGTTTTAAAAACTAAATAATATGCCACCTAACCACCCACAGTCTTGGTAGGGGATTTTAGACCACCCTCTATGGTCTCTGTGGGGGACCCAAATCCCTGCCACTCTGGGAACCTAACCCTATGTCCTCTGTGGGACTCAAGCCTCAGAGTATTCGGGGGAAGAACTCCCGGTTAACGTCCTCTTACCCAGAGCCTAATTCGCTTGATTGGATGTGCCCCCTTGGATTACCATTGGCTGGGGAGCTGTCTGGGCGGAAGTGGCCCAGCTGGTGTCTGACTTGGCCTGACGCTCCGCAGGTGTACCTGCTGTCTGTACCATGTCTGTGCCTGTACCTGCTGTCATGGCATTTTGTGCCAATTAGAGGTGGCTGGGTTTTTACATTCACTGCTTGTTTTTTTTTTTTTTTTTTGCCCGTCAACGGTGAGAATTAAGTGACATTTGACAGATTTGCTGCTTCAATTTGTGCATCTCCTTAATAGCTTCAATTTCATCATGGGCAGTTACTTATTTACTTGACGTTTTTATCCAAAGTGATTTGTAGTAGAGGGAAGGGTTACAGTTTACACGCGTTTCCTGGGATTTGAACCCATGATCTTGTGCTTTTTGAGCTATAGGAGTCTCAGGCCTGAACTTTTTGGAGCTGAACATGGAGAGAAGAGAAGCCTCAACCAGTCAAGCTGCAGGGCTGCTTTTACTCGCTTAGATATAAAATGCATTTACTGAAATTGCAGCGGACTTGTTTAGCTGTCTGGACTGTGTTGCAACATTAGAACTCGTATGGGAGATTTTAATGTGAATATTGCATAAAAATGAGCTTCCCTTATGAATCAGTGCTATTTTAAAGTTCCCTCACTGGGGTCTGGCGGAGTTAGGATACTTCCCTGCCTGGCTGAGTGCAGGATCCCATCGATGGTAATGGTGTAGTCATGCCTACCTATTTGCCAAAGGTCTGTTGTTAATTTCTAACTCAGGAGCGAATATTATCTTTGCTTGGCACCCGCTCCCCCCTGGAAAATGGCGTACGCCGTGCCAACATTCCTGACAGAGGGGACTTCTGGGAATCTGTACAGGGAGGAGCAGCGCAAACATTAGGCAGATACCTGTTGCTGCTAATCCGGGGGGGAGGGGCCTCCCTGGCAGCCCGGATGCCGCGTAGTTCACACAGGGACTGTTTGTTTTAGCGTCTCCGCGTGGCAACAGCTTGCCATGGGCCCCTGTGAGAATCTCAGGCCGGATCGCCGGCAGAGCGGAGGGATCCTGGCTGGATAAACACTGTCTAATGCTGGCCGGCGATGGGATTCCTGGGCGGTGACATGTTAGGCGGTGCATCAGATGCCCAGCCCCGGGTGTGAGGGAGGGTGACCAGTCAGCGTGGGCCACTGGATACCGAGGATGTAGCGTCTGGAGAATGATGGTGTGATTTTTGTCCAGGTTTCGATTGTTAGAGATGTGTGTTTGTGGTGATGGTGGGGGGGGGGGAGATCAGCGCCTCTGACACCCTGGTGAAGGTTTTCGAGGGCTGTGGTGAAGCCCCAGTGCGCGATCTGGGCCAGTGAGTGTCCCGGCAGCAAACAGCTACTGGTGGGAGCACTGATCGGAGTAGCACCTCGGTGAAAATGTGGACGGGGAGATCAGTCGGGCATCTCAGATGAGGGTCGACCGTCGTCGTTGCTCCATTCGTGCCTCCCAGGATTATGCGTACCAGAGATCCTTAGACAGGAAGAGGAAGTCAGGCTCATTATTAATTTATTAGGCAGTGCCACTTTAGACCTCAGCACCATGCAGTACTACTTAAGTTATTGTTCATCACATGTTCTTGATCATGATTCTGTTATATCTATTTGTTGTTTGTCGTTATGTGTGGTTTAAATCTTGAGGGAGGTTTGCAGACAAGAACAGATGGTCCTCGAGTTACGATGCTGTTATTCCTGGTGAACTGAAAATATCTTAAGTCGAATATGAATATGATATCATGTATGAATTAGCATGTTACTACTGTCACAAAATAGATGCATATTTGGCTAAATGCAGAAAAAAGCCCTGTACAGTACATTGTTAAACACCTTATGAGACGTTTACGCTTGCAATCGCTATGGAGACTGGAAACGTGGCTGGGATGATGCTCTCATTGGCCGGCATCAAATGGCTATATCGCTAGTGCGGGAACAGATCGAAGTCTGACTGCTGAATGTGCATTGCTGTTGCAGCATTGTGAAGTTCGAATGCCGTACGTTGAACAGTCATAAAGCGAGGAGCATCTGTATTTCATTTTCTTGTGTAAATGACAATAAAGCTTCTGAATCCTTGAATCCTATGCATTTGTTCCTAGTACTTAAAGCTGGCCACACCCCTGTCTGCAGCCCTTGCGCCCTCTTTACCCAGCCAGGGCGCCTGACCCGCGTCCCAGTAACTGCCACTGTTCAGCTTGTCCTCTCTGTTTCCCTTTCAGACATGGACGAGTGCGACAATGATTATACAGGAGGCTGTGTCCACGAGTGCATCAACATCCCGGGCAACTACCGGTGCACGTGCTACGACGGTTTCATGCTGGCCCACGACGGACATAACTGCCTGGGTATGTGTCTGGTCTACCCCACGTTTCTGCCTCCCCGCCTGTCTTGTGTGCTCGTTCCAGAACATTCCCTTCGTCGTCTTTGTCCCAATCGGACCTCACGCGCTCCGATGAGACAGGATGACAGGGTTTGTTTTTCCTTCCCCAGATATCCCCTTACTGACAGATCCGCCCCGCGACATGAAGTGCCGGTTTTATTTGCTCGGCGTCGGACAAAAGAATGCCCCCGTATTCCCTGGTGAAGCGCCGTGCTCTCAGGATGTGCTCAAACACATCTCATCTTTTTCTT
Source organism: Brienomyrus brachyistius (assembly GCF_023856365.1). Lineage (NCBI taxonomy): Eukaryota > Metazoa > Chordata > Actinopteri > Osteoglossiformes > Mormyridae > Brienomyrus > Brienomyrus brachyistius. The sequence goes on from NC_064535.1 coordinate 21,967,553, forward strand.
AGCGCCTCCGTTGATTGACTCGAGCAGAATCGAAATGTCTCGGTACGCCCAATGCAAAGTCTCCATGCTGTTTGTGAAAACTGTACCGCTGGGCTAGGATTTGTGGCTCGCTGGTGGAGGTGCTATGTGTTGCACTGCATGGCGGCACAGATAATATCATTAGCGATGTCCGAGTGCTTATGCAGGTACCCCGGAGGGTCACATGACTCAACATGCGTCTGCATACTTATTTGCAGTGTGGTAGGTGAAATATAGTAGGTGACGTGCGCACTATGTCCGAATCCTCAGTATGGATGAGGCAGTAAGCGAACTTTACCCGGATGTCATACTGCATTCTGTCAAATCCAGAGGCGAGTCCCTTTTGGATGCTATGCTATCCCACAGAGCCACTGTGAAGATCGTCACTTGACAGACATTTTTGTCATGTGGTAGAAGAAGTGTCATCTCTGCACATTTATAAGTGCAAAACAATGTCTGGTCACATTACGTGACTCGAATATGTCTTTTTTTTTCATTGATAGTTTTAACAGTTTGTAACTTTTGTGGGGGTCAAGCTATGTCATTTTAAAACAGCCAGGTCAGGTAATGTGCACGATGACAAATGCAGTATATAGTGCTTGTCTACTGTTCTCACGTGTACATACAGTATGTACTGCACAGGGTGACTGTATTTTGCTTTGCAAAAAAGAGGATACCGAGGGCAGGATGCAAAGAGGCGTCGAAGCAAATATGCACACAAAGTATTCTGACTGTAGAAAGCAAATGTCAACATGAAACGGTGACACCCTGTTCATTTCAGGCATTTTTAGGTCTGCATTAAAGGACTAATAGTAGGATTCTGACGAAGGTCAGTAGCTATTGTGTAAGTGTGTGATTTTTGACACACCCTAAGTATTGGTGCATGGAGTCGGGGGAAGGTCGCGTGACCTGGTGCATGGAGTCGGGGGAAGGTCGCGTGACCTGGTGCATGGAGTCGGGGGAAGGTCGCGTGACCTGGTGTATGGAGTCGGGGGAAGGTCGCGTGACCTGGTGCATGGAGTCGGGGGAAGGTCGCGTGACCTGGTGCATGGAGTCGGGGGAAGGTCGCGTGACTCTTGTGCTAGTGTATGGAGTTGAACAGGAGCAGCCCCCCCTTCCTCAAGGGCGCTGGTGGACATTATGGATTTTGACACACATTTCACTATGTTTCTAGCTATTGGCCCTCTCTGCCATCAGCCAAAGGGTCACGTGTCCTGATCTTCAAAGTCCCTACGGCTGTTAGCAGTGAACTTGACATCTGTGATGATGGTTAGCAGTTCTGGTGCATAATTGCAGTTGCAGTTTTGTTGAAAAAGAAAGGTGTTTGCTTGCGAGATCTCAAAGCATGTGTAGCCCACCCCCCCCACCCCCCCCCCGAGAATGCCTTATCTGACTTTTCCTGGGAGGACTTGATGTCCTCAACAAGCCGAACTTCACTGTATGCAGGCTCATGTAAATATAATGTTTTGTGTAAACAAACATGTTCCGCCCAAGCGGCGATGCTGACGGGCTTCTCTCCTCCCGCTCCATCCTTTTAAACGAGGCTCGTCGTAAACACAAACAAACAGAATGAGTGTTTTTCATTAGGACTTTCATGGTCTGGTACGGGAAACGTACAAAAATGCCAAAGAGGCCTGCAGATTCCGGGGACAGCGGCGAGGAGTCGCTGGGAATTTAAAGGCACTTTTTCCATGGTCATTTTCACCATTCTGAAATGTCATGTAAATGTCAAACCACGGTTATTATGTCACCTTACCCAGAATCCTGTTGGTGCGTATGAAATGTTTAAATCACTGATTGTGGGGGAAAAAGGGTGAAATATGTCAGAGGGAGAATGAATGGTAAAGCCAACATACATATAAATTTATGTGTGTGTGTAAGATGATTTTTTTTTTGAAGAACTTCACAGCGTCACAATGGCTTTGACTTCACAACTGACTTCACTTGGCAGGATGCTGGACGTCGTCTGAAAGTCACCGTAGCATTTGGCTTCCGTCCGTTTCCATGGAAAAGCGAGCGCAGATGTTTAGTTTCTCATTGACAGGATCACTTGAAAGCTGTGTGCCGAAGTTATTTCCGGAAAAACTGACTTGAAAAGAGAGATTTATGGTGATATTTAGTCGAGCACATTTCCGTAAGTACAAAACAAAACAAAAAAGCACTAAGGAGCGCATTAAAATGCAGAGAGTCACTCGTCCCGTTATAGGAAATAATGACTTTTGGGGGGTGCAGGTGGGACAGAGTTAACTGGAAATTGTTGACGTGATGGTTGTGATGGTTCTATGTGCTTTTTTTTATGCGGGAAGTCAAAGTTGTGAGCCTGTCGATGTTACGGGCGTTTATTCTGGAAATCAAACATTCATTTGAGAGCCTTGTGGATCTTTGCTCCGTCATGCAGTTTGGTCTCCGGTCCCACTGGCTTTTCTTGCAATTTGTCAGTTGTCTTGGCTCCTCTGTCCAGACGGTTGGCCAAGGCTGCTCCTGGCACTGCCTGCCTGACGTCTTTATAGGAAAAAGTCTCAGAAGGCACCGGAAGCAGTGGCATGTCCACCCCCCACCACATCTGCGTTGTTTATTTGCCTTACGTCACTTCATTGCTGTGGCACAATCGCGTGACGGCTCTGTCACGAAAAGCATGAACATCTAGTGTTACGGGCCAGTAATGTAGTAATGAAGGACTGTGCAAGGCCTGTTTCTTTCACAAAGTAGGACCAGCCAATGGGAAGGCAGTTTTGCTTACCCCATATCGTACCTATAATGATCACAAAGGTGATCCAGCCACTGCAGTCCCTTGGAGTGTAACGATTGTGCTCCCGGTGCTGCTCGCGGTTGTGTTCCCGGTTGTCCTTTTGGGTTGCCCATTATTGCTTCCTGGGATCCTTTAGTTTGCTGCCCAGTTTGACCCTTCCAGCCCTCCGTAGACACACATCTCCATGACGATGTGGTGGGGAATGTCTCAGAGCCATTTGCTAGGCCGTTACTTGTATTCAATCCTGACGGGAAGCCTAAGCGTCCCCCAGCACCCATGCAGTACCCATGCAGCTATCCGTGTAGGCATGTCCAGAGCAGCTTCGCAGGTGCTGAAGCTTGGGGAATGGGATCAGCATTCATTATATTAAGACGATCAGACCCTTCTCTAAGGAACCTATATACTCCACAGAGGAAGGGGTCAACACAACCAGCCACATGAAGACATTGGGATTATTCCTGGCAGCATACATTTTATGTTTATGTGAACTTTCAACTTCAAATCTGCAAATCAGTCTGTAATTTTGTTCATGTAAGAGTAGGATGAGAGTCATAGCTAGCAAGCGTCACTGAGGCAGTGTTTCCCATTGGTGACCTTACCAGTCATGAGGGACCGCAGCTCCTCAAACCAGCCGTGTGGCCTGGTGGCTGGCAGCCAAGCACCCCCCCCCCCCAACTGTAAACACCCCATCCTCAGGCGAGCATTATTACAAATTGGCAGGTGCCAAACCACCCTTCAATGATCCACAGGATGGGCTACTGCCCGGCAGTTTGTTTGCTCAGCTAGCTGGCCCAGGAACTGCTGTCTAATTACCGCCTCTCTTCCCCCTCTTTTGATGAATGGAGGCAACTGCGGGTGGAGGTTTAAAGCGGGACACTGCTCTCGGCGGGGGGGGCAGCCAGTGCGAGTGAAGCCTCTTTCCTCGTCTCTTGGGAGTCTCTTCGCCCACATGGTCAATGGGAACATCTCCCCACTGGCTGCACCTGCCATCACCTGATGAGATTTTCCATGTTGCACCAGACGGTCAACACGCCCAAAGTAATGGAGTGTAATTGAATCATGCGTATCAGTTCACAGTATAAAACCGGGCTCGAGCTCGGGGGGGCATATACGGGGGCGGGGCCAAAGGGGCAGTAGCCCATCCTGAAAGGTGATTGGTGCCCCCTCCCTTATACTCAGATTCAAAACATATCATTGGTTGGCCTTTCTGTGTGATTTTATGGCTCCCTTTTGCCCCTCTCCACCCAAAAATCATAGAATCAGCCTGTTCTAGGTAAGAGTCGTGTGGTGTTTTGTAATTAGTTATGGGTGTAATCTTACCTTATCCATACATCTAACCCTATAACAAAGTCCACACCCAACCAACCCATAGTCTAACTGACCAAGTCTCAGAGAGCAACCATGCCTGTTTGCTGCAGGCATATTTTCACCTATTAATGCGAAATGTGATTTGTGTCGATCGGATCTTATTGGATTAAGAAGACGTTAGTCAAGGTTCTTGCAAATTACTGGCTCTCTCAAGGCTCCACTGTTGGTTTCTCGGGAATAATTGGCTGATGGAGCTTGATTTCGTATGTTGCAAACAAACACCCAGGGAGTGGTCAAATGTGTGTGTGTGTGTGTGTGTGTGTGGGATGATGGAAATTGACAGGGAAAAAGGCTGTCCATCTCAGCCGGTGCAGGAAGTGGATTTGTAACTTACCAGATGCTTCAATGTCAACAAGTTAGGCACCAATTGATTTAAGATTCTCTAATTGTGCTCTGATTAAAGAACAATCTAGTGCGGCTCCTCTCTGCCTCTTTGATTCAGCTTCTTATTTATTTTCTCCTTCTCGGAAGCAGCTGGGCACAATCTGTCGCCATTTGGGTTTTCTTTTTTTTTTCTTTTCAAATGCAGTCCTGGCTTGTTTGACACGCATGCACCGTCATCTTTCTGTCGTGGGGGGCGCTGATGAGCTGCCACGTTGGGCCTTGATGCCACGGGCGTGGTCAGAGCCTGCCGCCCCGCCTCTGCCTCACCTTTCAACCAGTTGCAATTCTCCACGGGGTCGGGAGTTGCATTGTTCGTTCTGTGCACTCGAGTTTTGAGTAGCTCTTAGATATAACTAAAGTGTGTTTATCACTTTGTCGCAGATAATTAACTTATATTATAACTATTAAAAAAACACCGTGACACTCGCAGTGAGGTCACTGCTGAAGCCCCCACGGGACTGACTGGGGGTTGCCACCTCTGGGTCCTCTTCCCACGAGGTCCGATTGCCTTTTCTTCCCAGATCGGCTTTCTGGGGCATTCCTCCACTGTCAGTCATGTCTGTATTAAGTCATCACACGCACATCAGCCATGTGTTGTTGCCCCTCATCTGTTGGTTTTCTGTATTTTATCAGAATTGCTTTTACTCTACTCGGATCACTCAGATTTCAGCTACCTTGAGCGTCTCTAATTTTAAACCGGACGTGCTGTCAATCACCAATCAGATTCCCTTCCTCATTTTTCACCTGTGTCTCAGGTACTGTGTGATTTTTAAATACTCTGTTTTCAGTATTTTTTTTAAAAGGCAAAGCTAATGCGATGCCAGTCTGCGGGTCTTAAAGCTTTGCCCCCCCCGGCCCTGACACCTGCCAATCTGCTAACCCTAACCCCCCAAAACCCCAGAATTGTCCAGTAAGTCTAACAGGTCGATGTTTTGGGAAGGACTATCAGCAAACACAGTGCTCTCTTATAGTGCTCTTCCCCACCAACACACCCCCGCCCCGACCAGATCCCGCACAACTTGAACGTGTCCAAATAAAAGTTTACACAAGCAGAATCAAACAAAACAAAAGAGCTCTAGTTTAAACTTGCCGGATTTGAAGTGCACGCTCTTGTTTAACGTTTGGCATCGGCGGATGGATGATGACGATTGCAGTACTATTTTTTTTTTTTGTTCTGTTTTGAGGCTGATGGGGGTTGGGGGGGGCACAATAAGACGAACTCGGTTTATTTTGTCACAGCTCACTTTTAAAAATGCTGAGTTTCAGGGGAACTGAGTCTGATTTTACTGCTGCTCATGCGGAGCTGTATATTTGTGACTGTTTAACAGGAGTGCAGCTATAATTTCAGCAGTATCATCATCGTGATTATCCCACTTCGGAGTGTCTGTCCTCTCCTTCCTTTAAATGAAGCAGATGGTGGTTGTCAGCACCTCTGTACTGTCCTTAACAACTGAGCTTGCATCCCGACTTCCCAGTGACAAATCGAACTCCGTAATCATTGTTAACGATTGGTTGTTTTTCCGATAGTGGGGGGGGGGGGGCTAATCAAGCTATGAGTTTGGTGGTTTTAAGGTCACGCCCGTTTTCAAACTGACACCAGCCGAGCGACGCAGTAAGTGGGAGATAACGGAACACTGTGGGGTTTACATGCAAATGCTTGGGGTCTTTGTCACTGGTGAATGTTTATAGAATGACCGTGATGTCACCATGGGAACCTGAGACATATCCGCATCTATGACATCACAATTCTGCCACTCAGCACTGCCACCATAGAAATCAAAGGAGAGGGAAAAAAAAACATCTCAAAGAGGCGTGGTTGGACACACCGCGTAATTAGCCTTGTGTGTTCATGGTTTGAATCGCCTGAATGAATACCTTGGCAGGGCGTCATTTAGCGGTGTGGATGAACTTCGAAAGTGTTGTTTAACAAGGCAGTGGAGTTCACGGGGTGTTGGCGGCGGGCATCTGCATGTAATTGCTCTAATATTTCGCCGTGTGGAGCCCCGAAGGCTGCACCAGACTCCGTGCAGCGTCTTTAATGTGTGGTTTGGGGTGCAGCTTGGGGGGGTCCCAGGCGGCCACTGTAAACTGAACTTAATGAAAGGTTAAAAAGCAGCTCTATCCTTACTCAGTGTTCAGCCATTCTGGAACAATTCAGCTGTTTATTTTTAATAAGAAGCCACTTTAGAGGGTAATTAGGTTGATGCTCCACTTTGTGGCAAGCAAGTTTTAAATACAGTAGTCGGTGTTTCTTATTGTCATTTTTTTTATCCTAAGCAGCACTGAGTAATACTTGTAATAATGATAATGAATGCAGACAGCGCCCCTAGTGGCCCGTGTAAGCTATGCAGAGTGTGTCAATGGGGGATGCCTTTTAACTTGTACCTGACTTGATTTGTTGTACCGAATTACACCTGATATAAGCAAAATGCAAATTAGCCCAATTAGGCAGAAACCCGTTAAACTTAATGAAATTTCGGGTACATGGGTTTGTGAGCCTTCTGATGTCATTGACTCATTCAGACCAGGGAAGGAATGTAAAGCCATGCAGGGCTTTTAAAAATCCCCGGGTTCCCAACCCATTCCTCGTTTGAATCTGCACTGTGACGTTAACAATTGGGCCGATCAAAGTGGACCACCCGATTTTGTGTTTCCAAATCATTGCCAATCTTGGGAAAATGCCCTGGTGGGGACTACTGCCCCCTAGAGGGCAGCCGGCCACTTGCACCCAAAAGTAAAATGACACTGAAAAGTAACCCTTTCACCAGAAGCACTCTGTCTGACTGGACTGTGAGAGTAAAGTCTAGGTTCGACCCTAGTGCTGCTCGATGCCTCCCATGTACATAAACATATAATCATGTAAATAATTAACGGTTAGTTCAGTGGTTCTCAAACTCGGTCCTCGGGCCCCAATGTCCTGCTTGTTTTCTAGCTATCCCTGCCCCACATGCATTCATAGAACATTCCTCATGTAAGTATATCTTGACATGTCTTTTGAATGCTTTATGACATGATGGCTGTAATATGCATTAATAACATTATATGATTATGATGTCATGTATATTATAGCATGGCATGAATGTTCACACGGATGACCCGATTGCAGGGATGTATACAGGGGCAGGGACATAGAGGTACCGGCCCCAGCTGAAAGCTGATTGGCTCTGGAGTGCCCAATCCTCTGTCATTTACTGATTACTAGCATATTATTGGCTAATAAGTTTGGCCCCTCTGTATGAATTATGGCCCAGTTTAGAAAAGTGAATCTACTGAGCAAGAGTGTGGGGGGTGATGGATGACCCCACCTCTGAGTCCCCAGAGGAGTTGCCGTGGGGAGGCCGAGGCTCCAGTGCCCGCTCATGACCCTGGCGGCAACCGTACCCACGGACGGAAAGACAGGGGGCACACTGTTTCACAGTTTTGGGGGGGAGCGGCGTGACATCCCTCCTGACTCCCCCCAGGGCACAAAGGCTGGCATTCTCCCCCCAGCTTGCGCTCCCTAAGACACTGAGCCTTCTTCCTGCACCCCCACGCCCCACACACAGTTAACAAAATTCCCTGTCAGAGGGCGCAGAATGTGGGCAGGTACTATCCCGCCCCCATATAAAAGGCACTGTACGGTGGAGGGGGGCACTGTGAAAGATGTTCGGAGGCTGGGCAGACATGGTGCCTTTCACGGCAGCCAGGGCAGGGGCGGGAGGGCGGGGGGGTAGGGGGGCGCGAGGGGACCTGGGAGTTAATAAGCCTATTCATTGTGGTAGAGATCTCAATGAAGTCAGGGCTCAGTGGAGATCACAGGGCTGCTCCGAGACATCCATGTTTTACACCGGTATCCCGGTGACAGCGGTCGTAAAGGATTTTACGGCCGCATATAAAGCGGCCCCTAAACGGCCCCAGAAGCCCGTTAAGCCGCCGGCGCTGGAGCTCAGACAGCCATGCCACGCTACTCCTGTTTAGGCACTAATCGCCGCTGCTTCATCCTCGCGGCGTGCCCTGCGGCCTTGGCGGGCCACCTTGGGAGAAGGGTGCTTTCTGATTGGCTGCAGTACAGCAGGTCCTCCGATTGGTCCGCTTCCCCCGAACCTTTTTTCCTAAAGGAGCCCGAGTTAGGATTGGCATTTGTAAAATCCCTTTTGAAACTAGGGAGAATAGTTCTGCGTTCAGGTCTAATCCTATGTTGCCAAAGGGCATTTCAATGTCCTGCGTATAAAACAGGCACTGATCAGTGGTGGAGTTGCTGGGTTTAATTATCGAGAATTGTGACTTTTATCCAAAGTTCCCGGGATGGCTGCTGGTCGCCGTGCCCTCAGGCAGGGGGCTGGGGCAGAACAGCTCCACCGAATACCAAGAAACAAGCGTTTCCACGGCCGCAACGGTGGCAGACGAAAGCAGCAGCTAAACAGATAAAAACAAGGAGGACAAACAGTGCGCCAGGCTGGAGGTGAATTCCCCACGGGGTGTTTTAAGGTCAGCGCAAAGGCATCTGCACGGGAGCCAGCCGGGCTTCCTCACGGGTGACAGGCAGGCTGAGCCGCTGGGTCTGGACCAGATCACGACCCCCCCCCCCCCCCCCCCATCCCCCCCCCCCCCCCCCGGCAGCCAGGCTCTGCGGCTCGCTGACATCCCCAGGAACACCTCGGCGCTCGCAGACTAAACAAAACATGCGTCCGCTTCCTCTACGGCATCCCCCGCCGCTCTCATGCATCAGCTGCGGTAGAGGAAGTCCCGCCCCCGGCAGCCGCTCTCTTGGCTTTGATTGGACCCTCTAGGCTTCCTTATTCCTTACCTTAATGGGGTGTTTGACCCATTTGTCTGGGAATACCCCTGTAATCATACATAATAAGTACTTTGTGTGCTTGATTTTTGTTTAAGAATAACCTTAATTTGGATCTAGTTTATTCAGAAATTACTGTTATTTTCTAGATCAAAAGAAAATTGCATGATGGGACATGAAATTTCTGGGGCATTAAATACAGTCTTTATATCAACTCCTGACACTAATGGCTAATCTGCTTTGGCCATAAACTAGTGGTTCTCTAACTGGCTCTGTTATCTCAGACATCCAGGGAAATAAGTTCAAAGTGGGTCCCACCTGTGTGGGTGTGGAGTTTGATGCTTCTCCCAGTGCCTCACCGCATTTCCTTTCTTCCCATCGTTTTTAGACATGATAAATTGAAAAATGTCATACTGCTCGCGGTGTGCAACGATGTGGCAGATGCTTTTCTCATAAACTTGAAACTTGAACGTCCCAGGAGTAGTAGGACCTTAAAGGTCTTGCTTATGGCCCTGCTGGTGATACAGTTACTCTATGGGCACAGTATTTCAACTGAACTCTGGCACACAGGAACTCGGGGCCTGGTCTCACTCAGTTTTTGTTGGTCAGATGCCCCGACCAAACCCTGGCAGCTGCATGTTGGACATGCACTGTGATCTTGGCGCTGGATGTCGTGATGAGTATCTCAGGAGGTCCTCGGCCCCTCGCTCCACAGAAAGGGAGCACGAGGTGTTTTGCTCGGACATTCTGTCATGCCGTGGTCCGTTATGCGACTTTCCAGCATCCATTCGTCCATATGCTGTCTGGGGCGGAGGAAGGGGGGGGTGTCTTCTACAAATAAATAAGAATAAATACCCGCGATCGAGTGAACGCAAATACCTGCGTGAGATGGCTCCCCCTCCCGGCGCTGTGCACACCTCCCTAACCTCGTCCGCTGTTCCCCCCTGCAGATGTTGACGAGTGCCTGGACAACAATGGCGGCTGCCAGCAGATCTGCCTGAACACCATGGGCAGCTACGAGTGTCTGTGCAAGGAGGGCTTCTTCCTGAGTGACAACCAGCACACGTGCATCCATCGCTCTGACGGTGAGCCCCGCCCCAGCTCTGCCAGTCCGTGCCATACACCTGGTCCTGCTGCTCTTATAGCTGTGTTTGGTAATTGCAGGGTCCCAGACCTGTGTGCAGTGCAGTGATGTGTGCCATTGTTTGGTACTAGCAGATTTCCTGACCAGTGTGCAGTGATGTGTGCCATTGTTTGGTACTAGCAGATTTCCTGACCAGTGTGCAGTGATGTGTGTCAGTGTTTGGTACGAGCAGGGTTTTCGACCTGTGTTTGGTACGGGCGGGTGTTTAGACCTGTGTTTGGTACGGCCAGGGTGTTTATACCTGTGTTTGGTACGGCCAGGGTGTTTAGACCTGTGTTTGGTACGGCCAGGGTGTTTAGACCTGTGTTTGGTACGGCCAGGGTGTTTAGACCTGTGTTTGGTACGGCCAGGGTGTTTAGACCTGTGTTTGGTACGGCCAGGGTGTTTAGACCTGTGTTTGGTACGGCCAGGGTGTTTAGACCTGTGTTTGGTACGGCCAGGGTGTTTAGACCTGTGTTTGGTACGGCCAGGGTGTTTTCAAGCTGTGTTTGGTACGGCCAGGGTGTTTTCGAGCTGTGTTTGTTGTACCGTTTCTGTGTTCTGGCAGAGATCCATGTAGCTGATACCAGATTTCACTTTCTGATCTGGCTGAGCTTTTTCTGAGCCTTTCTGTGTTTTATGATACCTACTTTGATGCATACCTTTCCTTTTCAATAATTTATATGTGCGTATTTGATATAACCATGCCAAGTTCCCGAGGTAAATATTGACTTACCTATACATGCTTATCCTTATGCAGAGATTCGCTAAGGATACGATGAGGGGTCTTACAGCACAGTCAGAGGTCTGTAATACACCACAGCTGAAGCAGAATGATCCATTTGTTCTTATTTCAATTAGGTAAACTGTAGGGGGGGGGGAGGGGCAAAAATTTCAGGTGGTGGAGTGTTTCTCTTTGCACAGTGACATCATCTCTTGGTACCTGTGGCCTGGAAGAGCTGGTGCCACTTTTGAAATGTGACAATACGCCTTCGCCTTCTTGGGAGTCACTTCCATGGCCACCTAAGCACCTTTGGTGGTTTTCTTCATCCCAGTGGTCTCTCGTGGAGTCTCACACTCGGCTTTGGTATTGAGGGGCCTTGCGCAGCATGAGGAAAGCGACCCCCCCCCCCCCACCAATTCGGGATGCCATTCCCAAAAGCGGGCGCGAGAGGAAGCTGGGGGAGTCGGGCCGGACAGTGTTTGGGATGTGAGGGTTTAAGAAACGCTTCTTCAGTTCATGGCTGGAAATAGAACCATGGTGTGTTCGGCTTTTCCAGACACCAGGAGGCCGAGGCAATTTTTTTTCTTTTCTCGCTTCCCACCGCTCCAGGTTATATTTTAAACATCAAAAGTGTCCCTCAGCAAATACCTGTAATTTCTTGGCCTGTCAGGCATCTTCAGAGCAAACAGGCCCTAAAACGGCGTGGAGTGGGTGGTGGCACGCCCCGGCATGCCGCTCTCGCCTCTCAATGAACTGCTTGTCCGTTGCCGGGACTACGAATCCCCGATGTGGAGCCGCTGCAGGACTTTCACGCTCGTTCTGAGAGCGGGCCTCGGGTCTCTCTGCCTTCCTTGCAAATTAGAGGGATAGGGTTGGACGCCAATGTCAGTCACAGTTACCATCCATGTCCTCTAAATTTAAACTCATCGATCTTCCGGTATATTACACAATGTCACCCACTGGTACCTGAAAATTGCTAGAATGGCCCATTTGATCGTCCAGGCGTCTTGGGTTGGTTGCGTGATGCCAAGACTCCCGTTTTGCGTCTGTATTTTTGGATGGGAGGGGGATTACAGAGTGATATCCTGCGATTACGAGATCCTGAACAGACCTCTTACAGACAGCACTCTGTAGCTCCTGTTGTCAGACCCTCATGGCCCTGTCTGTATCTACATCCCAGCTTGCTGTGTATTTTACGGCTCTGCTGGCATGGCGCGTTGGGCATCCTGGCATCCCTGCCAGGGAGTTTCTTCGTGGCTCGAGGCCTTGGGGCTGTGAATGTGGGGTGAAAACCTGGCTGGGGTCATCGTTGGCAGATATGCTGCGGCAAACACCACATGGGCATAGATCACATGTTTTATGAAAACAAAAATCTAACCTGCTACTGTTTGTGAAGTGGGGCAGCATGGACAGAACACTGTGGTCTCTCCCCGCTCTTTAGGATATGGGTTCGATTCCCGCCCTCCGCTGAGTGTGAACTTTGTGTTGGTTTCCTCTTGGTTCTCCAGCTCTCTGCCACAGTATTAAAGTTGTTCTTTCTAAGTTGCTCATAGTGTGTGATGGATCATGACTGTGGGCTGGATTTGTGGTTATGGGCGACAGATGGATGTTTGCAAAGCGAAAGCCAGGGAGATCAGGAGAGACCCAGGTCACAACCAAGCGTTTAACTTAACTTAGCATTTGTCTAGCACTGTAGAGTCTTTGGTAAAGCACCCTTTGGACCTGGGGGTGGAGGTCTGCATCCTGATAGATTTGCTTGTATAACCGGGCTCTGCATGGCACAGAAAACTGTAAACATCACAGATTTTTCTGGAAAGTACCGGAGGAATTTTGGCCCCGTTCTCGGGCATGTACAGCGTCAAACATGCTGTTAACTGGAAGCTGTAGCGGCTCCTTCTGTGTATTTTTGAAGAACCTCTGCTATATATATATATATATATATATATATATATATATATATATATATATATATAAATTAATTAAAAAAATTCCGGCACCCAGATCCGCACTTAGAAACCTTCACTCCTGCTTGTAGATCAACCGACTGTGAAGTAACTTTAATGAATAATCATGCTATCAGACTTCCTACAGGTCTAGAGTTGCGGGCATGGGCGACAGCGACCCCTGATGGTGGGGAGAGGCTGTGCAGGGTGTGGAAGGCGAGCGCCCATCACACATACGAGGATGCATCTTGGTCTGTTGGTGTCTTACAGTTTCTTTTTGCATGAAGCAGAGGTGATTCTAGACCCATTTCATATTTGTCTCAGTCCTCCTGAAAAAGTATTTTTCGAACTCCATTCATCCCGTATTTTTGTAAATACTGCTGTAGGTTGAACCCTCTTAAGGGTGAAATCCTAGAATCACCCCTTTCCTGGAGTAAATTTGCTGAAAGGGATATAAAACGCGAACGTTTGTTATAGAAAATCCAGTTGGCGAACTGAGGATGACTTCCTGGTAAAGTGACCTTGCGCTGGACACAGTGGGTGGACAACTGAACGACGTTTTATGCACTGAACTCTCTCTCAGAGAGGAAGGCTTTGTATTTTTTTGGCTGGACTTGCTCCAAGGCAAAGCTGTGGGTGGTTGGGTGGGTGTGCACAGGTTTGTATTCACCACATAGCGTTAAGACCTGTTACTTTTTTACCTTGTTTCAGGTCCCCACAATGTAAACCACAATTTTTTAAAAATCTGTAAAAAAAAAATACACTATCAAAAATCTTGTATTTTGTTTTGCTCACTCATGGGTAAGGTTAGGGCTCAGTAGATGTTAAGGTTGTCATAAATAGGGTTAGGGATTTGCCCATAGAAATTGAGTCTCCACAATAATAGTAGTATGCACTCTATAGACAAATGCATTGGAATACTGGAATACACGTCTTAATTACTGAATCCTGCTGTTTCATTCAGACCCATTGCCACTAGTTTATGGCCAAAATGAAACGCCTATTCATGCAGTCAGGTTTACAAACAATTGTGAAAGTGGGTTTTTCTGAAGAGCTCCTTGAATTCAAGTGTGGTGCCGTCATAGGATGCCACCAGTGCAATCAGTCAGTTTGTGAAGTTGCTTCCCTGCTAGATATTACACAGTCAACTGTAAGTGGTATTATTGCAAGCTTGATGCATTTAGGAACAACAGAAACTCAGCCACGAAGTGGAAGACCATGTAGAGTCACAGAGTGCTGAGGTGCATAGTGTGTAAAATAACTCAATAACTGCAGACTTCCAAACTGCCTCTGGCAAAGGAATGGGCTTCCATGGCCGAGCAGCTGCATGCAAGCCTCACATCACCAAGCGCAATGCCGAGCATCAGATGGAGTGGTGTAAAGTGTTCGGTGGAGTGAATCATGCTTCTTTCTCCGGCAGCTTGATGGACAAGTCTGGGTTTGGCAGATGCTAGGAGAACGTTACCTGTCTGGCTGCTTTGTGCCAACTATACAGTTTGGTGGAGGAGAGTATGGGTCGTTCTTCAGGAGCTGGGCTAGGCCCCTTAGTTCCAGTGAAGGAAACTCTTAATGCTTCAGGATACCACGACATTTTGGACAATTCTATGCTTCCAACTTTGTGAGAACTGTTTGGGAAAGGTCCTTTTCGGTTCCAGCATGACTGTGGCCCAGTGCACAAAGCAAGGTCTATAAAGACATAGTTAGGTGAGTTTGGTGTGGAGGAACTTGACTGGCCCATGCAGAGCCCTGACCTCAACTCCACTGAACACCTTTGGGATAAGCTAGAACAGGGATTGTGAGCCAAGCCTTCACGTCCGACATCAGTGCTCACAGATGCTTTTTGGGATTAATGGGCAAAAACTCCCACAGACACACTCCAAAACCTTATGGAAAGCCTTCCCAGAAGAGTGGCAGCTGTTATAGCTGCAAAGGGGGACCAACTCCATATTGATGCCTATGGATTTAGAATGTTATGTCACAAAAGTTCCTGTAGATGTAATGGCCAGTCATCCGGATACATTTGCCTGTATGGTGTAGGCGTTTTTTGTCTGTGTCTCTGTGTGTTTGCACGCCATGGATAGGACAGTACTTCTGCTAGGATTTGGCGGGGGACAGGATCAGGAAGTGTACCTCCCCACCACCGGATGCCTTTGGTCTTCTTGGTAAAGGACAGATGAGCAGAGGCTTGAGATTTATTGCTACAACCGGGACACATTAGCATCTGCCTCTGAAAGCCCCCTCTATACTGGGTTGCATTGTTAGCCCCACTGCTGCGGCCTCGGCTGTCTTCATGACTGATTTGATTGGCGAACCTGTGCTCTCTGATGTCTGTGTGGCAGTTTCATCACGCTTCCCCGGCTCCCACCGCTCTTTTTTTTTTTTTTACCACGCAACATTGTCCTTTTAGATTAGTGTGCAAATATAGCACCCATCACTGCGAGGCCCTTATAACAGCGGCAGAGGATGGCGACGTATTTGCAATTGTTACTCATAATTTCAGCCAACCCCTGTCTTGTATAGTGCTCTTTTTCCACTTAATTGCTTCGCTAATATTAACTTGCAATAGCAGGACTTAACGGGCTGAGAATCTTGTGCAGAAAAGCTAAGGTGTCTTTGAAGAAGAAGCGGGCAGGGAGGCCTTCTGGAGTCCCAGCATTCAGGGCACAGACATAAATTGTGGGCAGTAGTACTGTAACGACCAGAGCAGTCAGAAGTTTTGACACATCGATGAGGAGTGATAGTGTCGCTTCACATGACCTGGCCACTCGACTTAAACACAGAAGAAATGATTTGGACAAGTTTGACCAGAGAATGAAGGAAAGGCACCCAGAGAGTGCTTAGTATGTACACAATGTGGGCAGAAGTATCGGGACACCTGGCCATTGCATCTACAGCAACTTTTATGGTACCCCATTCTAAATCCATATGCATCAATATGAAGTTGGTCCCCCTTTGCAGCTATACTAGCTGACACTCTCCTAGGAAGGCTTTCCAGAAGATTTTGGAGTGTGTCTGTGGGAACTTTTGCCCATTTATCTAGAAGAGCATTTGTGAGGTCGAGCACTGATGTGAAGGCCTGGCTCACAATCTCCATTCTAATTCATCCAGTGAAGTTCCTCCACATCAAACTGACCTAATCCTGTTTCTTAATGGACTTTGCTTTGTGTACTGGGGCACAGTCATGCTAGAACAGAAAAGGACTTTCCTCAAATGTTTGTAAATCTGACAGCATGGCTGTGTGCTTGATTTTATACCCTTGTGGCAATGGGTCTGAATGAAATACCTGAATTCAATGGGTAAGAGGTGTGTCCAATACTTTTGTCCATGTAGTGAATGTGGGAGCTCCTTCAGGACAGCTGGAGAAGCATCCCAGGAGGCCACCTCATGAAGCTAGTCTAGAGGGGACAGTCGGGCCAGCCAGTCCCTGGGGCAATTGGGTTTAACGGCCTTGTTCTAGGGTCTGATGGTGAAATCACTCTGCCGCACCTGGGATTTGAACCAGCAACCATCTGATATCAAGGATACAGAGCTTCAATGTCTTTATAATTATACTAAAATATAGAGAATAGTACAAATATACCTTCCTATGGGTAGGTGTGTCCAAACGTTTTAATGGTACTGTACTTAATATGCTGTTTTTCCTTTAAACCGGATGAAGGGTAAATCTTTCACCTCCTTCCTTGCTTTTCCACTGCCCTCTGGAGCACCTTGAGGTGAAAGTGCACATGAATTTTGGAAGGTTGACAAAATGTGACAGTCTGACATTCCCTGCAATAGCCTGGCTCCGTCGAATCCCAAAACAGATTACTGCAAGAGATCAGGAAGCAATTCTGTCAACAAGTTGTTCTTTATATGTGTCGCAAGAGATGATGACGTTTTCCGAGGGGGTCAAGTTGGCCCCAGAGACGGGGGGGGGGGGGGGGGATAAACAGGGAGACAAACATGGTTCGCGTGGAGCAATGGACGTCGGATGTGTTTATTTGGAGTTACTCGGAGGAGGAAGCGAACAGGAGAAGGCTGCTGCTCGCCTGCACGGTTCGGATTTTTGCTGAAAGAATTCTAAGTTTAAACAAACAAGTGAAGGAGAGGGCTGTGGAACCACAGCCTCCAGTAAGATTTTCTCCCAAAATCCGTGCTCTGGTCAGGTTTCTGCATGCAACGGACACTCCTCTTGTGAAGCCTCCTTATATTATATAACAAACATGTCTAGCCTCCATTAACCTCTGTGCGTGTCATTGTCACTGTGTTGATGTTGAGGCCGCTCCCTGTGCACGACCATCGTCCTCACAGTGGCGATTCGTGAGAGTGATCCTTCGCAGCCAAAGAAACAGGGCGGCTAGAGAGGTTCAGCTCATCGGCTGACTGTTTGTAAGAGTTGGGTAGCTACTTTTGAAGAATAAATTGCATGCTGTTTCCACTTTCTTCTTCAAAGGCATCTGAAGTCTCGTTAATATTAGCTCCATGAAACATTTTAACTCGGATTGACTGCTTACGTGACATTAGCTGTGTCTAGGGTTCATATAGACCCCTGTGGTCAAGGTCAGTGAGGAATCTGTGTATAGACTGAACGGCTTGTGCTATTTTGATGACAAAGTAAATGTGCTCTCCTGACTTTGCTGGAATTGGTGGCCCTGGTGGGGGGTGGGGTCAACTGGGCTCTGCAGAAAGGCTGTGTTGGCATGTCCGTGGGTGATGCATGGGCAGCACTGACACTCCACGTTCTCCCTGCCTTTTCCAGGTCCATCTTTCTCCTCTGTGTGTGTCTGTGGTCCCTCTCCCCAGCACGGCCGATGTTGCTCGCCGGACAGCCTGAGCGTCAGGCCAGATGATTAAGCCGACAGTATTTGTGCTTTGTGTTTGAACTGCGCCGCAAACATCCTGGCTGGCGAGCAAAATCCTGGGACTTGAGTCCGGGGTCACAGATTAGAAGGTACTGGAGGATGGGCTGAGATGAAAAGCCGTAGGTTATATTTCTTTAACGTATAACTCTGAGTTCAACGCCATTTCACCCTCCAATCTCAGCCGTCAGCTATCATATCAGGGAAGAGCATTCCGGTTTCTCTTGTATAGCCACATTTTCTCTCAGCTTACATCAATTCTATCGAATGCCACAGACATGGTCTGAGACATAGAAAATCTATCATGATGTTAACAGATTGTTTCCAGCCGATGTTTCTGGTAGCTTAGGTCAACATGCAGCTTGCTCTATGTTATATAACTACGGTTTCATAGTAAACCTTTGCCTGACCCTAACTCAGAACTTGGTCTGTGAGTACATACTAAATCCCACTGTGGAAAAAGCAAGCGCACAAACACTGTGGACAGACTAAAAGTGGTAAGGGAGCACACTCACTGCCGGTTCACTGCTGCTCCAGGCCGATCGCCGAGGGGGAAAAAAGCCTTAATGCACTGTTTGTAAACTCGGAATCTTCCTCCGTGTAAAAATACTGTTTAAATATTATTTTTTTGTGTGTAAAAGCTTTTAAAGAGAGTCCTAATTATTTGCCCGGTTGTGACTCGACTTTTCAAGGTAAACACAGCTCGTTGTTTACCAGAGGGAGAAGGGGAGGGGGGGGTCCATTTTACAAGGGGGTGGCCTATGTCACCATCTTTTCCATTTAAAAGGTCCCACGGTATTTTTAGGGAGCTGGAAGTTTTTCTCGCTTGTGAATCAGCCCTGGGTTTCATGTTGAAGGACACGAAACCGACTCGCTGTTTGGCGGTAAGTAGAATGAAGGCACAGAGATGGCAGAGTGTCTGACAGCACGGCACATTTGAAAGGTGGGAGCGTGTTCTGGACATAAACGCACAGACACGGGTGGCATCGACGGCATTGATATCCCTCCCTATAATCGTCCACCTTTTCACCCAGTGAAGTGTAGAAACGACTGGAAAACCAGGCAGTACAGCAGCTCTTAAATACCATGTTTCACTCCTGCCCATCTCACCGGCTCCTCATCACGACATCCCAGAATAACCCAGAGCACCACCCCAGTGACATGCCCTAATGTGTGTATGTGTAATATATGATGGAAGAGGCCCCAGTGATGCTGTGAACTGCACGTAACATGCTAATGCCAAGGGCTTCTGTTGAATTCTCTTCCCCCGAAGTGCCGCAGACGGCAATGGTGTGAAACGGGTTCAAAAATATGTCGTCCTGGAAGCCCGTCTGAATACCACAGCTCCAAGTTCATCGCCCATGAATTTCCTCTCTCTGACACACTCTGCGGCCACACAGTCCATTCCAGCTTTTACCAAAAGTATGTTGTCTTCATTTTTTTTTTTTTTACAGAATTGTTCTAAATGTAATTAGCTGTCAAGGAGATACTGACTTCATACAGAAAGTTTGTTTGTCAGATTCCAGTAGTTTGTCCAATAATTCAAGCACTTTTTTGGAACCAAGTTGGGAATGAGTTTGGATTTTATTGATGAAAACACACATTTTGGTGCAGGCTCTTTAAGCAAAGTCATGGGTTGTGAAGAGAAGAATTGAAAATGAGGGTGTTTGTGTGTGTGTGTGTGTGTGTGTGTGTGTTGGGGAGATTCGAGTGTTGGGGGGGGTTAGGATACGGGTGCTCAATTGAAGGACATCAATGCGGTCTGTTGAAGAAAAGACCTCATTGAAATTCATGGCTTACTACCTATAGTATTGTGGATTTAACAAACGAGAAAGAGAGCGAGGGAGAGAAGGAAGGCGAAGGACTAAGAGTCTGACAGATTTCAATTAAAATGGCATTTGGGTGGGGAACGGGTGGGGGTGAAAAGAGCAGAGTGTGTGTGTGTGTGTGTGTGTGTGTGTGTGTTGGGGAGATTCGAGTGTTGGGGGGGTTAGGATACGGGTGTGTGTGTGTGGCCCCATCGACCCAGTCCGCTGCAGTTGGCTCCTCCCATTGGTTAGGGGCCACTCACTGTCGGTTCCTGACCCTGGAGCAGCACTCAGTGGAACAGTCGGGCAGCATTGGCTTTGCCGGCGTTGCACGTGCGAGCATCCCGGTGGCATGGCGCCGCTTTGATCGCTGAAGCATCGCTGCCCTTCGCCGCTCAGGTCTGCTAACAATAAGGAGGGCAGCGGTGGAGGGTGGGGGGCTGAAGTAGGGGGGGGGGGGGGGTCTTTGGGGGCCTGCTGGCTGAGGAAAGATCCAGTGAACCTGTCAAGACCTCCACCCACCTGACAGAAAGTATTTACCATGGTTTGGACAGACCCCCCCCCACACATACGCACACGTGTACCAGCTGCCCGTAAGCGTGGGCCTGCTGAATTTCTGGGTCTAGGGGGGTTGTGATAACATGGGTTTGGTTACTGGGTCCTTGTGCAAGCGGCGCTCATGTTTGACTCCTGGGGGGGCAGGGGTTGGGGAGACATGACTGGAGTTTCCTCACATGCCCCCGTCCCCCCACCCCCACCAGAACCCCTAGTGAACGCAGAGTTCACACTTTCCCCATTGAATTGTCTTCCGTTTCGGTTGACCTAGTGGGGCAAAGGAGACAATGACTGAAACTGTAACCCTTTACTACTAATGTTACCCTTTTTTTAAAAAGCACCGTAGACCAGCATGGCCAAAATAATGTATACTGGTTATACCTGGGTCTGCCGTGTCTTGGTGCTGGTGGGCCAGCGTCATATGCAGGTAGACCAGCACAGCTATGCTGCTCCACCAGCTACACCAGCACCACACCAGCACTAACCAGCGTCAACCAGCATGGAGATCATGCCACTCTGTGCTGTTTTTTTTCCGACAGGGGAGTCGATACAAAATGTAGGTCCTACGCAAAAAACCAAGAAACCAACGAACACCAGCACGTCACTTCTAATGCTTCTTCTTTGATGGTACATCTCTTATTACGGTTATTACTAATTATTATTTATTATTATTCATCTTATTCCTGATATGCTGCGCAAAGCAATACAGGGGAAGCCTTAAAATATTCTGAAGAGAAAATGCGGACGCCAGCAGTCACGGCAGCGTTGTACTTGGGACGTCCTTTTCTTTGCACGCAGCGTTTAGGGTGTTCTTGAGAAGCTTTTTTAGTTGTGTATTTGAAGAGATCCTTTTAAGCCCTGGGTTCAAGCATGCCCATCCACACATGAAAGTGTGCTTACACTTAGGGTGTCAGTGAAACACTTCGGCTCCACTCTGGACTAATGGGACGGCAGAAGATTTATTTGGTTGAACACCGAACATGAAAAATGAGGTGTCGTGTGGTACGTACATAGGTCACTTGAGCACGCGTGTTGAACGTGGTCATCACAGATGTGTATGAAATCCACTGTATCTTTACACACATGGTTATTGAAATGAGAGAAAACACTCTGTTGTTGCGGTCTGTAAGATGTTCAAATACCAGTATTAGATCGGTTAAGAACTCTACCCATAATCCTTTGTGGCATCGCAGCGGGTAGGGTGTCATCACTAGCTGCATGCTCATCTCGCATGATTTGGTTGTGCTTATCCAGTTTAAAATTTTGAGGATCGCCGAGGGAATATGTAACATGATGCCCTTATGGTTGTGGTCCGTTTACGATCTGGGATTGGGTTAAGGTTCAGAGGGAGTAAATCCCAGTTTGCTTCTGCTGTCTGGAAGCAAGGTTACGGTTTCTTTGCCCGGTACTGCCCCTGCCATCTTATCTCATTTCCTTCCCTAAGGACAGTGGGTCGGGTCGTGGCCCAAGTTAATCACCCATTTCTCTAAACCTGGTTCCCTATGACAGGAGCAGGGATACTTCCCCATCCCCATTGCTGTTGGCCTTTTCTGCATGATGGGATTATCCCTCCTTATCGTAAAAGGATTACAGGCTACGGGGGGTGCTCTACAATGGCATCCTGGCTGGGGGGCCAAGTGCCAATGTGCCACCTCCCCCCCGCCCGACCCATCTTGTAGTGAAACTGCAAGCAGTACATCTGCCAGTGTTTCCAGGCAGGCCTGCTCTTCGTCTGATTCTTCAGTGTGACCGTCACGTCCATCAACGCAGCTCTCTGCTGCCCCCTAGCCTCCTTGTGTTTAAAATCTCTCTGATGGATTTGAGAGTTGCTCTTCAAACATGAAACCCGAACAACCTGTGAGATTGACCGATGACTGTGTTCAAGTCCATCTACAGCTTTGATTCTCCGCTGTCCACTCTAATGGATGCTCATCTTCACCTTGAACAAAGGTGGGGTCCGCATTTGGACGCTCCTTCCCAAGGCTGTCCGGGCCTCTTACACCTTTGAGGGCCCCCAGTCGAACCCCTCGACTGAATCCCTCACCACAAAGAGCCTGCTAGCTGATCTACCCTACAATATGATCATCACTTCATCCTTGCGCCAAATCAGGCGAGAGGGACAGAGTATTTCCCCGCCCTTTCGCATGGCATTAACTTGATTCAGTGCCACTTTGAAAGACAAGTAAGAACACTCTATTGATATGCTTGGCCACGACTTGGCCTTATTTAGACTCAATGGCATTTTAGCAGAAAACGATTTAGTAGCATTAAACGACTTACCTCTTTAGTCGAAAGAGAGGCAATGAGCTTTAGGGTTAGGTTTAGCGTTAGGGTTTCCCTGGCTGGGCTCCCAGGTTTCCCCGCCTAAATTACCTGCTGCTTTGTCATAGGCTTTCGGCAAACATCTGGCATACAAGCCACAAGGCTGGAGGCATGTAGGACGATGTCGACATGAAAGTACTGTGACATTTTCTCCCCTGTCTGCAATCTCTATGGCTGCTGTTTTTGGAACTGTTTGTAGCACTGGTCACATCAGACAAGCATCCTGCTTTGGTGTTGGCCCAGTGAGTCCCATGCCTTTGAAAATTAGGGAGCCCTTCTTAAATTTAGTGGGGGAGGGGAGCTAATTTTGGACACTCTCATGCTTCTTTCTGTC
Source organism: Brienomyrus brachyistius (assembly GCF_023856365.1). Lineage (NCBI taxonomy): Eukaryota > Metazoa > Chordata > Actinopteri > Osteoglossiformes > Mormyridae > Brienomyrus > Brienomyrus brachyistius. The sequence continues at coordinate 21,990,493 of NC_064535.1, forward strand.
TTTTTTTTTTTTTTTTTTTTTAACTCATTTCGGTTTCCAGTTTGAAGTACAGACTGGAAGTTTTGGAGGTTTCAGAGGTCACCTTCCAGCTCTTGGGGGCAGGGGGGGGGGGGTTTGGCCATGGTGTCTCCCTGTCACATTCCTTCAAATGATGACATTGCTCCTCCAAAGACCCTGAAAGGAAGCAGCGGCTGCCTAAATAGATGCTCCATCATCAAAGACCTTGTTGAAGTTCTGCCTCTGTCCTTCATGCTTTGTTGTAATTATTCCCCAGGACATTAGGTTGGTGCTGGTGGGGGGGGGGGCTCTTTGTCACTAATAGGCCTTGCTGGACCCTCTAGCCAGGCCTTCCACCGGATTACTGTTTCTTAATGAGGCACAACAAGGGCATTCTCGCCACTGTCTGTGAAGAAACATCTCTTGTTTCCCCCCCCCCACCCCCTCCCCACTGCATATTCATTCCCAAAGAAGGCCAGTCTGTGCTCCTCAAGTGGTTCGAGGGGATGAGGATGCGGAAAATGATGTTATTGACGGCGTTGCCATGGGGACAGTCATTGGTTGAAGAATGCATTATGTAGGCATTGTTATAGCCGAAGGAGATGCTCAGATTCTGAGCTCTTTGCAGCTGTACCCATGGCCTCCTTCCCAAACCCTCGTTTTTACTCATCCCAGAATGCTTAGGTGCTTATGGGGAGATATTTAGTTTCTTTTTCTCCTTATTTTCGCCAACATCATGTAGACTCACAGCTACCTGTAATCTGTAATCCTGGGCTGTCCTTCTTTAGGTTTACTGTGGACTCCTGCTTGGTCTCATACAACATCGAAGAGGCCATCATGGCAAAATGTCGTCTTTCTGATTCTAGGCAAGGTGACCCGAATGTCCTTCTTCTTGGGGTTTGAGTCTGATCGGACAGGCCATGGCTGTGTCGACGGTCTGGCATTCCTGGTCCTAGAGGGCACTGGGTTTCAGCTGGCCTCCGCTTGTAATTGCTTGGAGTAAACATTCAGAGGGCAGTGTCACCCCAACTTGTGTTTGTTGTCAGTCCGCTAATTATGAGGCCTCGTCCTGCCGACTTCTCAGGTTGTCAGACAAATGCATGTTCAGGGGTTCCTTCTCGCGCTAAAGTCGTGACCCCGCGTCCTTTTACAACCGTCCCATACGGCATTCTTGAAAAGAATCATCCACTCTTGCCAGATTCATAACTCGGGTTGATTTATAACTTCGGGGAGCGCTATAGTGTGTAAACTTATCTGAGGTGTAAAATGCAGATGATAGAAAATTAAAAGTCAATCATAAATTTGGTTTTTGCGGGAAATGCCACAGAGCGCTTCGTAGGTGCCAGCGGTTTTCTGCCACCCAGACGCATCCCTATCCCATGATCCTCTCTGCCAGGTTGTGTTTTGGCTGCTGGTGTCTTTCCTGCACAACATCTAAGGAAATTCTTCGGAACCCTTTTTCAATTGTTAACGGCACTTAAGAGTTTATTAAACGTTCAAAACCTTCTGAACAGCACTGATATCTTTGGCTTGCCTAAACTGGGCTGCGTCCCTCATCCCCGGTACAACCCGTTGAATTACGGGTCCATGGTTCTGGCCCATCGTCATACCTCCTTTTTTCTTCATTTTAATGATTTAAGTGCAGGAAAATCAACGTTATTTGCACATGTGCCTCCCACATAAATCTCAAGGCTGCCCTCGGACCCACATCAGAAGACCATGTTGTGGTTGGGGTTGGAGGTGATGATGGTTGGGGGGGGGCTTGTTGCGTCGCGCCACGGTGTATAAAAAGGCTCAACGCAGCCCAGTAAATTAACACGGGCCAATCGAAGCTGGCAGGACTGACCCTGGGATACATTTTTCCATGAGGTCGCACTGACCGAGTGCGTGAAAGTGGCCGCATTCGATTGATGGAAATGTGGGCGGCCGGGCGGCTGCCACGAAACACAGTGATGAGTGCTGTCCGGCCACACCGTCGCTGGCAAGAAATTCAGGGATGATTCCCCACCTCAATACACACCCTCTCAAACTCTAAAACTTTGACACGGATACCAAACCCCAAATGCTGACATACAGCTCAATCTTTAAAAGACAAAGAAGCTTTGAATATCTATGCTGCTCATCCGACGTGTGTGTCAACTAACACAAATCAAAAATAATTCTTCGTTATACCTCCTATTTTCGATCAGCAATTGATTTTTCAGGCATTCAATCCTTCATTCAACTGCCGTTCCGTCAATATCCTAGAATAAAAAATAATAATAATAATTTTCTGTAATAGTTTTTACATTTAAAATGTTTTCATTGTTAATGTGCTAATATTTATCAAGTTCCTTCTGGCACTTATTAATATTAGTGAGGTAATTTCATGTTTTTAATATTAACCTACTGAAGTTGTCAATATGTTTCAAGCAATAATCTAATCGGGGTCTTGCAGAGATTTTTCCTGTCATAGTCCTGATATTCCGTGAGCCTGCATGTTTGACAGGTAAGTGAAACGGCACCTACAATGATGAAGCCACATTAACGTTATAATCAGCCTTTCCCAGAATCCCCGGCATGAGTTTGACCCTGTGACCTCTATCAAGTGCTTTGTTTCCTTTTTATCCTCTTCGCCTTTTCTGGGATCTGAAGACTGTTTGGGAGCAGAAACGCGGAGGGAAGCTGGTGTCTCCGCTGTGCTGTTTGAATTTCACACATAGGATGACAGCAGTGCTTTATGTTCAATGGGCCAACCCATTGGGGGGGGGGGGGGTCTGGACTTTGGCGGGGGGTCAGCAGGAATGTAAAACTAATTTACGTGCTCATAAAAATCCCACATTACTCCCAAGGACAAAGTCTGAAGTGGATTTGTAATAAAGGATCCAAGGAGTTTGCCTGCCTTTGCTGTAAATTAGGATGCTTTTTAAGCCGCCGCCGTCCCATGATGCTTTGCTGTGTTCGCCTGCTGGGCGACCTGCCAGGCTTCTTCCCTCTTGTGCCCGTAATAATGTTACCGTTGCATGTGTTTATGGCAAGTTTACCCATAAGATCCTATCATGATGTTTATGTTTATCTAACCGGTCGGTGTCCCATTCTGTCGTGCAATATTCCTGGTTATGGCATCTGGAATATCAACCCCTTGACTCGGGTTGAAAGCGATTTCTCTTGTCTCTGGGGGGCCTGTACTTTTATGTCTCTCTGTTCTGACAGTGTAATACCCTTTTCTCTGGTCTCCTGCCTGACTGTTCCCCTCCGTCCTTTCTCCCTCTCTTCTTCCGCTCTGCCTTCTGTCCCTGGCTGCACAGATGGGATGAACTGCATGAACAAGGACCACGGCTGTGCCCACATCTGCAGGGAGACGCCCAAGGGGGGCCCGGCGTGCGAGTGCAGGCCTGGGTTCGAGCTGGCCAAGAACCAGAGGGACTGCATATGTACGTAGCTGAAGTGCTGGGGGGACAGGGTCGAGTGGTTGGTTGTGGGTGGGGCATGATCCGATGATGCTGCCTGCTGCTTGGGGGCGGGGCATGATCCGATGACGCTGACATTCTCCCTCCTGAGTCTGTCGGATGATACAGGGTTAGGGGTGAAAGTAACTTAAACTGTATTCCTTTTATAGGAGAGCATGTTCCTCATGACAGGCCGAATGTGGAGCCTCATATTTATAGCTGCATATAACTTTGAGTTTGCACTGTATTCCTGTGTATCGTTACAACCTGGGGGATGTACAGGGCACATGCACACAGATACAGACCCAGCTCAACTATGCGTGACTGTCACATGTCTCCAGAATGGCTCTGAAGGGCCAGAAATATCACTGCGCTATAGAATGCGACGGCTTACGGCGTTCAGGTGTATGACTGTGTCCTGTGAAGTGGGGAGGCCCCACCAGGTTGTGTTATAAATGTTTCCGGAAGGGCAGAGAATGCCACTCAGTAGCCAGTAGGGAAGCTGATTGTCTGTAAAAGAAGACTAAAGCGATTCTACTTTAAATGGTCATTTCCACAGGGGGCCTAAATATGATTCCTTAGGGACATGGAGAGCCTGCGATGTGATGTTTGTACGTTTGGTGGCTTGTTGTACCAGGTAAAGATTTGCACACATTATCAGATGTTTTAAGCAGCATAATGCCAGTACCAGTAATTATTGGTGGGGAAAGTCCATGTTTCATTAGTTACAGTTCATTTGGCAGCACCTAATGTCCAAAATGAAGGGACCCCCGACGTTTCTTTCTCCTGTTCTACAAGGTTCTTGTTGCGTATGAGGAAAACGCATGAGAAACAGGATGGAAATGCCAGTAGAGTACCAGAAGTGAATCATTCATCGTATAAATCCAGCCAGTGCATTTACGAGCCAATCAGCTGAGAATCCGCATTCCCGCAAGGGCCCTCATAAATGCGGCCGGGATCGTACCCTGGTCTGTAGCATCCTGCCGCTCTGGTAGAGGGGCTGCTTCCGGGACGCCAGCCCCTCTCTGTGCCCCTCTGCCAGGCTGCCGGTCTGGTAGACAGATCTGGGGCCACCGAGCGTGTTTTGGGATCTCAGAGCCCGCAGTGCCGTAATCACCTGTCGCAGAGCAGGACGCTCCTTTACGGCGCTTCCACACCGAAGTTCTGGATCCTGGTTCCTGGAAACAAGTCCCTGTGACACCTGGGCAGGGGACTTTTGTAGCTCCTGCCCACTTCTGTGTGTCACTTTCACACCGCAGAACAGGAACTGGGACCTTTCTGTTAAATAAGCATGGGAGACACAGGCTTTTTCCTGCTTCACACGTAATTCACATGAAACTGCACCCCCATGCCAAAACAACGGAGGATAAGTAAACCGTTTTGTTAAAGGGAGGATCGATCATGATCAAAATGGGACACAGCCTTTTATTTATATTTTACTTATACGACCCGAGACATGTTCATAATTTTTCTTAAATCAGGTCGGCAGATCGATCTTTCTGCAGAATTCAAAAACAATGTAACGTTATTCTGCTAATAAGGTAACATTAGTCAGAAGCTTATTGGTTAGCGATCAGATTTTCTAATGCAGATATAAAGAGAGGCAAGCAAAAGATATTTTAACTGATACATTTTTATGTAATTAACATACATAAAAAAATCTGCCAACTGCACTGGGCTACTTCCATCTCTCTTCTTGCTCTTCAGCGTGACCTCCATATTGGTGCTGGTGATTCTGGTCAGCCAATCGGCAAGTTTATCACTTTAAGCTCCTCCCCCATAGCTTGTGTTAACCGAGCGGCGTTAACGCGACAAAAGTTCCTGCTTCCAGAAAAAGGTTCCAGTTCCCGTAGAAGTTCCTGCAGTGTGAAAGCGCCCTTACGGCAAAGTGTCATGGCGGAGGGAGCGAGAACCTCAGGGTTTAACCCCTTTAAATGAGTGGCTGGCGTGGCTTACCTCCAGCTCGTGACGACGGACCGTGGATGTGTCTCTTCACCTCTCGACCCGTGTGTTCGTGTGTGTGTGTCACCAGTGACTTGTAACTATGGAAATGGAGGGTGCCAGCACAACTGCGATGACACGGACGCGGGGCCCGTGTGCGGCTGCCATCAGAAGTATGCGCTTCACTCGGACAGCAGAACCTGCATCGGTGAGTGCTGCCACTCCTCGGGCGGGGGCTGCGTGGGGGTCTCGCAAGCAGCTGAAATGCGCCTCCGGAGCCTTGTCGCCATGGCTACACCTTCTCCACGGCCCTGCTTCCCGTGCCAATTACAGCCACGGGATTCCTGCAGCCGCACTGGAGCGCGCTCACACCTGCACCAGTGCCCCCAGAAACACAAGCCGGGTATTATTCCATAAAACTCTGCGTAAACTTTAGCAAATCTTGCACCCTTGTCCCGATTTCACAGCGGCTATGGCTTCGTTGTGTGCCCCCACCCCCCGCCGCCCCCAGGCAAGTCCCCCGCAAGTGGTGATGTCACATGAGGCCAGAGTTTCAGAAAGGCATCATCTGTGGCTTCCCTACAGGCAGTGACGTGCGGTGAAAAGGCAAATTAAAGAAATTATATGTATGATTAGCCTCCATGGAGCATAGGAGAAAAAAAATGGCTCCCTTAGTGAACATAGGAAGTGAATGTGCAGAGAAGTCACCCCCCAGCAATCCACCCCCCCCCCCCCCAGTCCAGGCCTCCAGTAATTTAAACAGTTACAACAAGGGGGAGGGAGAGTCAGCGACTAGAGAGCGTCTCCGATTCCCAGGACTTCTTAAAGATATAGTGCGATAGGTCAGAAAGGCGTCCACGCTGAAATCAGTTGTTTATTACATGGAGGTGCAGGGGGAGGCACTGAAAAAAAGAACGTTCTGGAACAGTGGCGGGCGTCACTCAGGGACGTAGCTGGAAAGAGCCCCTGTTTTTTTTTTCTCTCTCCCCCCAAGCCCCACCCCCCCCGACCACGAGCCCGCCTGTCCCTTCAGTGCCCATCGGATTCCAGCCGTTCCTCCGAAGCCTTTAATCTGACGTCTGTACGCAGGAGTTTATTCGGTGCTCGAGCAATAAATTAATAACAACACCTCAGCTTCTGAAAAACACATTAATCAGCCCCATCACACGGGGAAGTCGGCCAAGTCAGGGAGGCAGCCCCCGATACGTGGCGCTCACTCAGAGCTTCGAAACGAAGAGCCGTGTCGGCTTTTTAAATTTGTGGAGGACTCATGGACACCTGAGGTAAGTCTCATTTCTTTTGGGGCCACTTTCCATGCACCGCACTGCACCGCACTGCACTGCACTGCACTACCTGCCAGGGACCCAGAACTGGGCATCTGTGTTCCTGGGTGTGCTGGACGTCATTTTGAAGCACACCTCTGGCATCAGAGTTTCATTCATAAAAGCCAGACGCTGACTGGCTGTTTGTCCTTCATAAGAGGCACATGCTGATTGGCTGACGTCTGTCCTTCATTAGAGGCATTCACTGATTGGCTGATGTCTGTCTTTCATAAAAGGCACACGCTGATTGGCTGAATTATGTCCTCCCAGCTTCTATATGGGGCTTAAAACATGGATGTAAAATAAATTCCAGCTCAAATGTTTTGTACTTTTTTTTTTCATTTTATTATTTTATAAAAATTTTTTTGTAACTCATATGAAATGCTAAAGCACTGTCCTGGTTATGTGTGCCTCTGGGAAGTACGTTATGGTGTTTTCATGGTAAAGATGCTATCAGTTGACCAGTGTGTCACTTCTGGAGTGACAGTTTGGAATTTCACCATGGCTGGTCAAAGCCCTGGTCCAGCTCGGGGTCTGAGGGGCGAGGAGAAGATTAGACGCTGACGAAGGCGTTGGAGTCGCACCTCGAAATTCCAATTTCAAATTCAAGACTCATTACCTCATTTATTTATTTTCCACATAGCTTTGTCTGTATTATGTATAATGCAAGGTAATTAGTTTATATATAAACAATCAACATGGAGAGGATTTGTTTCTCAGTTTGAACTGTGTTAATCTGACATGACCTGGTTTTGTTTTGGAATGATCTCTCTCTCTCTCTCACAAGCACACACACACACACACACACACACATGTTTGTATTCATATCTTTGTGGGGACTGTCTATTTCATTCTATGGGAAAAACATTAACTGCAACAATGACAATCTAAACCCCCACGCAACCCTAACCTTAACCATAAGTAACCAAAAAAATGTCCCGCAAGGTCAAAATAGGTTTGTTTCACATTGTGGGGACATTTTGTAATGTATACAAAACCCTCACACACTCACATACAGTGATGTCTTTACAAGAATGTCACCCTCTTCCTCCTCCTCTTGAATACCAGGGGAAAAAATGTCACTTATGTCCTTCATGATGTTGCTAAAGCACTGAAAATGGGGGGGGGGGGGCGGTAGTGGTGGAGTGGTTGGTGGGGTATGACGGACACAGCACTATTAAACCCGGGGGACACTGTTCCTCAGAGTACTGATGAATCGGCCGGTGTTTGTTTTTTTTCCTTTAACGGTATTTTCCCTTGCAGCACCGCGGAGCCTCAAACAGCATTAATAGGAGATGGGGGAGTAAGAGGAGGTCCAAAAGCCTCTCTGGCTCTCCTCGGGCACCTCCTGAGACAGGAGAACCTTTCTGTGTGTCTGTGTGTAAGCAGAGTGTCGTGACAGCTCTGGGTCTTTTCCGTTACGTCTCTGTGCCGCTGTCTTTAGGCTCCCCGTCCGTCCTTTTCTCCTCCTTTCTGGTGATAGTTACTGATTGCCTGTCTTGTCTGAGCATCAACGTTAGAATAAACAGAGGGAATGTTAAAAAAAAGACGCTAGGAAAAATCGAACCGACGCTAAACCCAACGTAAAGGCGCAGCTAAGGAAACACCGATTGAACAAACTTCTCAATTGCAGCCTGATTGAACCTAGAACTCCCAACCAAATCAATCAGGGGAGGAAAAAAAAATCTCACCCTGAAAATGGCATAGAGAGCAACCAAATTGCCCCCCTCAGCATTTTGAACAAACAACAAAAAAGCCCTGTTATGGTACAACCCAGAAACACCGTGATGTCACCGACTAAAGGAAACAGAACAAAGCTGGCCTGCCCATCTCATCTGTCCACACTTCCTCATGCTCTTTTTCTCCACCACCTCCCTCCAAAAAAGAAACCAATCCCCAACCCCTCCCTTCCTCCCGCCTGCAGAAGGATGAGCTGTATGCATGTCGAACACGAGCCTCTGTCCAAACACACAGGCTGCATGCGTCTGCCTCTAACATGCGCCCATGTCACCGTGTGTCCTCTGCCTGTCCTTCATGCTTTCCTCTTTACACTAATTTGCTGCCTCGATTTTCCTGCACGGGAGCACTTTTCTTGTTACCCTGTTTTACTACCTGTTTAGTACACCCCTTCGCTGCCACCCCAGACTCCCTGGAGCTGCAGTATAGAAATCATAACCTCCCCGGTCCCCCTGTTTTGATTTCTGACAATTATTACATGTATTATGGTAGCAGTAGTATGGTGGTATAATTTTTCCCTTATAAATCGATTACTTCTTGTCTAATTTGTGTTGTTTTTGCTGGCTATTTCCCCTCCCCTGCCAGCCCCCTTTAAAGACAGCCTATTTAAATGGCTGATTCACTTCTTTTGGAGATCCCTGGACCCTATTTCCCAACATCCCCCCCCCACCCCAACCCTCTTAAAACTTGAGCCTTTTGCCCTCAACCGCACTTTTAATTAGGTCCCTCACAATAAACGGCCTCCATTCACCTCCTCGTCTGCCACACCTTAACCGACTAACCCCCTGGAAAGGGCCAAGCAAAGACAGGGGTGGGGCCCTCGCTTTTGGGAGGCTTCAAAGGTCTTCCCATCCCGAAACCCCCTTCTTAGAGGCCCTGGCAGCACCTCATCCCTTGTGCATCATGGACGTTCTCAAACCCGATGGCTAAATGTGGTGCATTACCCACAATCCCTCTGGCTTCCACATGTGAGGTACACTCCAATCAGAGCAAGCAGGGCGTTGGCCCTCCCCTATGCCAGGCTCCCTCTCGGGATTGGTCGGCCATTACTCATCACCACTCTAACACTACTGCTATGTTGCATATCTGCATGTCATGCTTTGGAAACCTGTTTCCAGCATCAAATGTCAAAGCCAGTTGTGACGTGTTCCATAGACAAGCAGGCAACCAGCGCTGCTCCAGGCTACTGTCCCTGTTGGCATGTATTCTTCTGACTTTCATCCGTATGCCCCACCCCCCCACCTTCCACCCATTTTTCTGCTGTTAACTTCCTTTTCTTTCCCCCGTGGTGTGACACGCCGTTGTCTTCCTCCTTCCTCTCTCCATCATGTCATGCCTGAGTTTTCCTTTCCAGCTCTAGCACCTGTCGCGTTTCCGACACGCTTGGTTCTCCTGACGATGTGTCTGTGCTGCCCCCCACCCCCCCCAACCTCGTTCCGTCACCTCCATCTCTCCCTCTCCCACTGTCGTCATCCGGCTGCCTGCCCTCCCAATGCCAACCCTCACGCACTTTGTCTCGGGCACGATTACCCATCATGCACCTCTCTCCATTGTTGAAAGTGTGGCCATTTTGACACGGACCAGCAAAATCAACAAAATCACAGCAAACACAAATCAAAGTCCCTCCCCCTCCCCCCCCCACCACCTTAAAATAATTTTTTTTTCTCAAAACCTCCACCCTCTCCCCCTTATTTTTATGATTCCACAAAAGACTGTTTCTTTTTATTCCTGTTCTGGGATGATTTTTGTTTTGTTTTTCTTTTTTACCAATGGGATTAACACTCTAACAGGGACTTTGGCACCTCTTCATGGCTTCTTGCTTCTTGGCTTGGGTTGCACAAACGCCAAAGGGAGCCTGTCCCAGGCGGGAGGCGGAGATTGGGCTCCTCATTAACCAACTGTTTGTCCCCCTGTCACTTGTGTTTTAGAGAGAGATGAGGCTGCAATTGAGAGCTCTGAGTTCAATTCCACGTCAGTAGCTGATGTGGACAAGCGGGTGAAACGGCGCCTACTTATGGGTAACTCTCTTCTTCCTCTTTCTCTGTGTTGCCATGGCGCTTGTGCTTGTTACCCCCTCCTCCTTTTCTCCTTTCCCTCCTTTATCTATTTATTTTATTTATTTAGCCTTATAAGGAGTTTTTATATATATAATATATATTATATATATATAATATATATAAGCATCACCTTTGTTTACCATGAGATCACACATTAATCGCTATTGACACCCTCGATTAATAAAGACAGGAGAAGGCTTGTATTCAGTCGCCACTCGAACTCTCTGACTCACCTTTATTTATTTTTCTTTTTTTAATAATACTAGTTTGTTGTAATGATTAGCGGTTTCTTCTAACAATCAGCCACACCAAAGATTCCCAAAGCAGTTTGTGCAGATAAGATTTGTGCCTCCCTTTGGTCCAAGGGCCCAGTGACCCAGGGAGATACACTTGCCCCGAGCAAAGGAAAAGGACCTCATCTGTGCTCTTGTGAATTGGTGGCCTAAGGGCCTCGTCGTCTGACGGAGCGATTACTTCCACGGAATCTTTCTCCTTGAGCCAAAGAAACGCATTTCCTGCCAGTTTGTCACCTTGCTCAAGCTGCTCCGTGATATTTAGCTGCATTAATCACCTATCTGACTTTCTTTGCCCTACAAGTGGAGTCTCGCAGACCGTAGGAGCAGGCAGTGAGTCTCGGGAGTGTCGTTTTAGGTCATCTTGAGCCAAAGGCAAGGGCGATGCTGGCTTCCTGTACCAGTGGTTGCGTGTGAGGTTTTCTGGAGTCCACATGTTTGTCCTGTGATGTCATAATGAAGACAGTGGCAGAACGGTAGACCGAATCAAAACAGCTCCGGTCCTAAATAGACAGACAGATGGGACTACGGGCACAGGACGCGAGATCCTGTCATCCCAGACCGTCCAATGTGACGTAAATGACATTCATCATTGGGGTGGGGCAGGGGTAGCATATACGGGCGGGTGGGGGGATTTAGGACAATTCAGGGGTCCTAAACAATTTGGAACCAACTGGATTGGTCAGACATCTGAACTAGTTTAAAAAAAAGGAAAACCTGCAGCGTAACACTCATAGGCAGCACTGAGAATGGAAAATGGGAGGAATGTCAATGTGTGAAGCGGGAGAAGAAATCCTGATAAGATAAGGCAGCAATACCGTAGGGGGGTTCATCCAGGATAACACCATGCCTGCCTCATACTTTTGTGGCCTGTAAAGAAGAGGATATCTCCCCACCCGAATTTGGTACTCCATCTATTTAAATGCCAGGCGTCTGCTTGGAGCGCTAGTAATAGCCGTGCAGGAGAATAATGAGCTGGCAGATAAAAACCTGAAAGAAGAAAAAAAAAACAACATTTTATTCCGAGACTGCTGTCAGGTTTTTATTAGATGTTGAATTTAGTGTGTCGGTGATTCTGGTTATTTCTGCGAGCCCACGAACGAGCCAGACGATGTTCCGGTTAGCCTGCTTCTAGATATCCGAGACGTGGAAAGGAGCGAAACGGAGCCTGGCTTGCCTCAGGGTGGATACTGGCACCAGTTCTTCCGCATGATAACTATAACCGTCCTTAGCAAGTCACTGGGACCGCCCCTCTTCATGGCTCTTTGCCTATTGGCCCATCAAAACAGGCAGCGGCCGTGATTGGCTGTCAGCAAGCTAAATTCTAAGAGAGCATAACTGATCTGGACAATATGATCTGTCCCTCACACAGCTTCTTAATATCCTGCACTGCAAGTACATGGTGGAACCCGTAACATGTTGCATCTAACGTTCCGTGTCCATCTTTCGTCAGGCAGTGGTTCTGTTTTGTTTCGCTTTGTCAAATGATTTTATTTAATTAGAAAATTACTTTAATTGGCAGAGGTTAGAGTTTATGACACCGTGGAGGAATCTAGGCACGATTTTATTTTACTATTATAGCCCTCAATCCCTCCCTTAAAATAAATAAATATATTTGTGATAAATTCCAGAAGTTTCCAAAGTAAGTCAAGGCTGCAGTTTCCTAAGGGTCATTGTGTGTTAATGTGTAACTACCATCCGAACTCTTGCACATCTCTGGTGTGTGGAATGGATCCTCCGCTGGCCCGCAGTAACATGTTACATTTTACACAGAGTGTTTCTGTCTAAATGTGTCTCCTGATATTTGTTCTGGAAGGGCTTCTTTGGGGAAGCTCTCACCCCCCCCCCCCCCCCCCAGTATTTTGCACTAAAGAATTAAACCTTGGGGTGTATTTGTGGTAGAGGGGGAGCGGTAGACTTTAGCAAGTCTACAAATGACAGCCCCCCTACTGCTGCTTGTGAAAAGCTGAGCACTAACCCCCGATGGCAGAATTAAATGAGACCTTTTAGCTTTGAATGCTTCTCTCCAGAAACTGCGATCGTTAACATCGATTTTAGGTGTTTCTCTTAGTACTAGAACAATGTCTTGGCTCAAAAATAATAGTTTAAAGTTCTTGGTTTATTAGTGCTGTTTTTGTGTCTGGAAAAATTGCCTTTTTGACACATAAGAGCTCACTAGCTCTTTCTTTTCTTTTCAATTCATGTGCCCGCCCCCCCCATTTTTAAAATCATGCTGCCCTTGACTCTGTTGACGGTCTTCTTTCAAATCGGTCATCTTGTCCTGCCCTGATTTCCACCTTAGAGCCTGTAGAGGGAGAGTGTTGTTTTCAGTTCGCCGAGTGAGGCAAGCTGACGAGCTTCCCTGCATGAGTTGGCACGCATGATGAAGGCTTGAAAACTAGTCTTGATGTATTGACCCCTTCTTAAGAATTTAAGATAAATGGTATTCCTGGGCGCAGATGTAGTAATTAATTATCTAGCTGGATACCTTGAGGTACGCCAGTCCTTTTTACAACTGCATTTAAAATTAAGTGCTGTATTTTTTGCAGAGTAAGATTATATTTCATGCAGAATGAGAGTCAGGAACCTGTGAAGTTATCTGAAAGCTTGGCCTTCCGGAATGAGGTCATTCACCCCCTGCTCCTGCATGAGATGTCAGCTATGGCTGCATTAGTCAGGGCTGTTTTGCAGATGCATTCTTAACTCGACTGCGTATTGCATTGCACCCCTCACTGTTGAGATTGTTGCATTTTGCAAAAAAAAAAAAAAAAAAAAAAGTTGCATCCCTATTAGGTGGTTTAGCTGCGCCTGGATCTTTCGGAAGTGGGCTGACGTAAGACCCGTGTATTAAAAATGTCACACTGCGACCTTGTGACCTCCATATGCTCGCTTGTGTTTTATCTTGTTGTAGTTCTGGCAGGAGATTGTAAGGTGAACATCAATGCAAAGTGTATGTGCAGGTGTGTGCAGAGGGTAAGCGTGCCTCATGTGGAATCACCGCTACGAAGCGGCGTGTGCTGAACGGGGCCAGAGATCTTAGGTGCAAGAAAACTCTTTGTGCACCAGAGAGCCACCGACCTGTGCTACAGGAGGTATGGCAGGAAGATATATGCACGGTGAATGAAGGGACATGTCCAGCACATCAGCTAGCGGATGTGGCATTCCTGTGCACCGCGCTGCCTGGGGGTGTCGAACCGGCTGGTAAAAGCTTGTGCTAAAAGTCTCAGCGCCCAGTATCCTAATGACAGGCTCTTTTACCTTCATTATAAATCATTTTTCAGTAATTAAGGCTCAGAAATGACTCTACTGGCCGACTTAGGCTGGCTTTGAAATGCCCTCCAGCTGGAATCTGATTGGCTGTTGGTAAGTCGGTGTGTCATTCAGTCTGTCCCGTCCACTCTCACATCCTTATATAAAACAGGTTGATGGTTGTGTCAGCTCACGTTCTGTTCCGGCCCATATTTTACTGAGCCAATCAAGACATTCATCATTGCGTAGACCTCGAAAGGACTTGAAGGACGAGTTTTACATGCTGTGTTCCTACAGGGGAGTGCAGGTTGTGTAAGATCACTGTAGATTGCGGGTAGATCAGTAACCGTTGGGTGTTTGGAGATCAGGCCTAGAAGAGTCCTACATTGATTAAATGGTCCATCCACCATGTTGTGAAGGAAATCTCAGAGCACAGGACCTAGAATTTAGTGTAATAATCTGTTAATAAATGAAGAGCAGAATTTCCAAAATTCTGTCCATTCGTTTTAGTTGTTTTTGAGATGAGACCGCCAGTGACCTACAGTCGGGCTTTCTCTTCATATGTTATGGTATCAGGAACCAAAATTTAGTCAGTTCTCATGTAACCCAAAAAAAGTCCACAGGAATCTTCTCAAAAGACTGTGAAGGCTTTGGAAATTTGCTCTTTGACTTTCATTTACTAAGGCCTGAGTGTGCAGTGTTGGTGAGGAAGGAGCTTGACTGCATGCTGTACTCGTGATGAATTCCGCAGTCCTGACTCCTAGATGCGCGAGAGAGATCGAAGACGTTTAACTTCCCCACTTGACGTGTTGTTGATGTGCATGATTTATTGAGTGTTCAATGGAGCGAAATGTCTTATGGGATGGATATTTCAGAGCCTCTGGCGTGACGTTTGCCCCGGAGTAAAACTCCGAGAGCTGATACTGTTCCGGAAAGGAGAAAATGAGCTGGGATTGTACGTTCAAAGTCAACAAGGCAGCCGGAAGGCGGGCGAGGAGCCGCTAAGCTGACAGGGAGCTGGGGAGCACTACTGGGGTGTCTGACACGTGCCAGGTGTTTTGGGCCCCATCCCTGGATCCCACGGCAGCCAGCACTCTTAAACAGGGCTCGAGCCGCTCCTTTGGTTCGGGTGCGGCTTTTTCACACCATACTTGGCATGATGAACAGAAAATATCACACTTAATGTAAACCGCAGCCCCTTCTACATGGTGCTGAGCTAGACACACAGACACGTAGAGATGGATAGATAAAAAGATGGGTAGCAATAGATACATAGCTAGACAGACAAATATAGGCAAACAGGTAGAGGTAGGTAGGGATAGATAGATATAGACATGGATGGGTGGGTGGAGAGAGGTACATAATAGTGATGGGCAAATGAAGCTTCATGAACCATTTGCTGTATTTTCTGACTCCACTAGATGGTGCTCTCTGTTCATAAAAGTGCTCAAAGCATGTCCCAAAGTTAACCAAGAGCACCATCTAATGAGGTCAAAAAATACAGCAAATGGTTCACAATGCTTAATTTTCCATCACTCTTACATAGCTTTATAGACAGATAGGTAGAAATGGACAGACAAAGACATGGGTGGAGACAGATGCATAGCTTTATAGACAGACAGACAGGTAGATTCACACAAGTAAAAGGATTGATTGATTGATTGATTTCAATTTTTGGTTGACTGATACCAAATAAATTTGCTTATGTAGCAGCAGCAAAAAATATGAAACAAAGAAATATGACATGAACATAAAAGCACAATAAAAATAGATACAAGTCAAAAAGTAATTACAGGTGCCTTGTGCAAATGTATGTAGTACTGTAGTACTGTAATGTAGTAACGCACGGTTCTGTCCAAGTAGCTTGGCAACAAGCAGTCAGGAGTGAGAATCAGCAGCAGCAGCAGCTTCAGGCAGAGCACCATGAGTTTGTCCATCCATCCGTCAATGCGAGCCCTGTCAATTCGGGGGACGGGCCGCCATGCAGCGCAATTTGCAGGCTCTGGACTGTTTTCAGCTTGGTATCTCACCACAAGTGTAGTGTTTAATTTTGATGAGAATCTTTAATTTAGTTTTATTCTTAGCCACTTACTGAAAATTGCAGTTGGATTAAAGTCGCATTTTGGTCTTTCCTTTTTGTTTTGTTTAGTTACGATTTAGTCAGAGGAACTTTAATTTTAGTCTAATTTTAGTCATTTTTTTACAGACAGGTTCATGATACTGAATTTTTGTTATCGGGCATCAAAACACCTATCAAACAACCATTTAACTGTGGAGGACCTGTCTTCACGGTTTACAATAACCCTACTTCAAAAGCAGAAAATACAGAATGAAGTGAACTTGCTGAAACGACATTTATTTCCTTCTGTCTGCGATGCTTTGCCGACTCCGTCGGGTCGCGTTGTGAACAGTCCACACAGAGCGATCGAGTGCCATTTTTCCAGCGCCGATTGCACACCGATTCACCTCAGATCTGAGGGTTTTGTCGGCAATTTGTCAAAACCTTCAGCGAGCGGAAAATCGGGGCTAAAGACCGTGTAGTGTGAACCTTGCATTAGTTATACTGGAAGCCAGCATTTGTGCAGACGCGCACAAATCATCCAATGAGAGATGGAGACAGTGAGAACTGGTATGTGCACTTTCGGATTTATGCGTTTGTAAATAACTGGTTAAAAAGAATAACAAGCAGTATTTGGAGATGGCTACTGCGATCTGGGTTGTCTGCCGAAACAGCGCCAGCAATTTTGTCTCATCTTTACTCATCAGAACATAATGAACATTTCGCCATGATTTTTCGTTGTGAAACATTTTCCATTTACATTGTCGTTACAATTTAGTTGTGAAATAAAAGGTCAATCAACAAATACTCATCGACCACAATTTTCATTGGCCAAATTCACACTTGCCGCTGCAGCTCGACCACGTGGACATGAGGGCTTTGGCCGTGACAGACGTCACACTACAGCCGAGCGGGAGAAGGAAGCAGTAACAGGAAGCACACGGCTCCGTTCACTCTTAATTTCCCCGTCATGATTTTGGATACGATACGAAGGCATTCCAAGTCTCCTTTTCCCGTAAAGGTCTTCGGGGTATTTATGCCTGTGTGGGATTTTACTTTTCTAGTTGCAGGGGTCTGCGGTTCTGCCTCTGCTCTGACTTCTGTTTATGCAGGTTTTCATCTCGCCCTTAAACACTTGATTGGAATAAAAACATTTCACAAATTTAACAAAATATCCCTCCTCGCCCGGTACGCAACGGTCGTTAACGGCTGGAAGGGGAACCTGGAAATGCTGGAAGCATCACGGCCTGTCAGGAAATGAAACCCAACTCTCCTGTATTGTTTTTGGTCGAGCATCATACTTTTATTCGACTTTTTTGAGAGACTCGGGTCACCTAACTAACATACTAAGCTCTCCCCTTTGTCAGCGAAACGCTACTCGATGCGAGTTTCTTTGGTGTGCGATGGCAGAACGGAGGTTCTCTGCTTCTCCGGCGCTGGTCACGGCTGACCAACTGAGAATCTGCCAGTTCATAGCTTTTGCCTTTATCGGTCCCTAGTGGAAATTATGGAGAACAGAAAATGTAACGAGCATTATGTGGCTGAGAATCAGCAGCACTGGGAATTTGAAAAGAGCTATATATGTACATGTACATGTAATCTCTATATAGCCTTTTCATAATTCATGTTGTTTGTGGGGAATTCTTTCTCCAGTCTGGGGCGTTGTCATCCTCAGTTGTACCTGATTCTTATCCATCTCTAGTAACTCATAATCTGTCGCTTCCCCTCCTCCCTCGTCCTGTTTTTTTTTTTTTTTTTTGTGTTTTACCCAGAAACCTGTGCAGTGAACAATGGCGGGTGTGACAGGACATGCAAGGACACCGCCACCGGAGTGCGCTGCAGCTGTCCCGTGGGCTTTACCTTGCAGCCCGACGGCAAAACCTGCAAAGGTGAGAGAGCGCTTGGTGTCAGGGAGCGCGTTGCGTTTGTCTTTGTCTGTATACATGTGTGTGTAACTGCATGTGTGTGTAACTGCATGTGTGGCGCCCGGATCTGCTCTCAGTACATTGCTGGTGTACCTCTCCGACATAGTGGGTTCACATTTTGCATTTAAAATATTTAAAGTTTAAAATGTTACAATTTAAAAATAGCACCATATATAATTTTTTTCTTAACATTGTGCGGCATGAGGCAAAGTATCACAAAACCTATTTTTTTTTCCATATTCATATAAGTAATTTAATTTTTCGTATTTTCTCAAAAAATCCTGCAACGGGTCGACACCCTGTCCTGGGTTATTCTCAACCTTCCATTCCTTGTTTTTGGGATAAGGTCTGGCTCCCCACAACCCTGCATAGGACACGTGGGAATGGGGAATGAAAGAATTAATTCACGAATGAACAATTGAACAAACAAATGAACGAATGAGAAAAAAATCATTTGAAACACATGCGAAAGTGCCCCCCCCATATGACGTCAGAACTTCCTCATTCATACTTGGGGAGCAAGAGTCCTGGTATCATTCACTGCTCTGGAGACACCGGCTCATCTGACCGGTATAGCACGTGGCCGCAGATGCGGATGTCAACCCTAATCTCCATCGTCGGGGTCGGTTCTGTCCCGTCTCACCCCAGTCAACCTCGATTCGTGGCTGGGGGGGGGGGGGGGGGGCCTCTAGCCTTGTCCAAATAAACACGGCGCTGAACGGCTCGACCCCAAGGTTGACCCGGCAGAAAATAAAATCATTGAAATGCGCCAGCACGGATGGCAGTG
The DNA here is from genome assembly GCF_023856365.1 of Brienomyrus brachyistius. Taxonomy (NCBI): domain Eukaryota; kingdom Metazoa; phylum Chordata; class Actinopteri; order Osteoglossiformes; family Mormyridae; genus Brienomyrus; species Brienomyrus brachyistius. The sequence goes on from NC_064535.1 coordinate 22,009,288, forward strand.
TGGCCCGCTGAAGGCGCCCCTGCCCGAGGGAGCCGGTCCTGCGCCGGTCCTCCTGTGGGCCATGCGCCGCCCGTGTGAATGGGCTTTCTGTTTCAAATTAATCATGTCCCCGGGGACTGTTTATGTTCAGGCTTGGTGCTTTATGGCTTGTGTCTACATTCGGATCATTTTGTGCCCCTGCTGAATGAACAGACCTGGCTTCTTCGTCATGTCCTCAGATTCTACAGATTTTACCGGCCGAATCCTTTTATGGGCTGTATAAGGGGTAAAGACCCAGACCCTAGTGTGGGTGATTCTGGGTCCTTCGGATGGGGTCGGGTTGGATGGCTCATAACCCTTTCCTTGCATTTCCCCTAATTCGTTTGCATTTGTCACCATGACAACACTGCGGCGTCACAAACGAAGAGTCCCATCCCTTCCCGGGCCTTAGTGCCGTATTTTTCAGCCCGGGGGCGGGGAATGTCGCACGTATGTGTGTAAATACTGTGGCAGAGCCGTCTCTGGTTCACAGACACGTCGGCAAACTTGGAGCTGTTTAAACAGTGAGGCCCCTGGCTCCAAGGACCCACTCTCTAGCTCAGACACAGCACCCCCTACTGGCGACTTGTACACAGATGTTGCAAAACCCCTCATTGGCTGCTTTTAACTCCTTTAATGCAAAAAAGGAAAACAAAGGGCACGCAGTAACGTCTTGCTGCGTGTACAAAGGCAAACTCTGGAAGCGAGTTTGCTCCCCCCCCCGTGTGACTGCACTTGGAAGTCTTGAGGTTGTCTGTACATTGTGTTTTCGCCTCTAAAAGAACAGATGAAACCTGTTTCAGGTGACTGCGGTCTTCCTTCCGCATTTCCAGCTGCAAATTAGCATAGCAGCTTAAATGCTGTGGCCGGTTTTGTTCTGGTAAATTCTAACGGCAGAAAATGTTGTCCCGTCTCGCTTCCTGCGTTTATGCGATATACATCCTTCCTGTGTCAGGTTCAGACATCAACCTGGAAGATGTTGAACACGGGTGTGGGAGTGGGAGAAGACGATGGGGTGTGGGGGCCACGCCAGGCTGTCCGGCAGCCTCCTGCTGCGGTCGTTTCATTGGCCTCCACTCATAGACTTAAACTGCCTGCTGTCCATCTTCTCTAGGACATTTCTAGCTATTTATCAAATTGTTACCAAAAAAAAAAGAGTAATATCTCCTTTCTAGCCTTACTAGAGCCAGGCCTTAGAGTATAATGTGCAATGCTCTGACGCGTCCCACAGGGGGCGACGTGTGGCTTAGTGGGTTAGGACGCTGCACCAGTGATCGGAAGGTTGTGATATCAAGGCCCTTAACCTTCAGTTGCTTCAGGGACATGCTGACCCCATTTTAGGTAAAAGCGTTTGTTAAAATAAATAAGATTCCCCCCCCAAAGCAGATGTTCGGTGTGGCCACCATCAGCCCGTCAGATGGGCACAGGAAGCTATAATCATCAGCGCAGTCACTGATGCTGCTACATCAGGAGCAAATGCAAACAAGGCGGTAAACGCGCTCCCTAAAATAATACACCATAAATAGCTTTTTCCAGTCTGCGTAATTACCTCATCGTCTTACACTGCCGGATTTATAAGCTGGCCGGCCTGTGATTTCCCCCTCGCATTAGATTCCTTTCCCTCCCCTGCACGCTGCACGGAACGGTGGATGTGTCCTTAGAATCAGTCATATCCAAAACTCTGTTCTCCATCAAGTACTCCATAAATTTGCCGCTGATTTACGGTGCCATTAAACTTGAATATGGAGCGAATCCTGCTCGCGGCCCTTTTAAATGGAGGTTTTATTCGAGAGATCGGTTACTTCTTTTCCGAAATCCATGCCGCATTGACGGGAGACGGTCCAGCGGATCCTCGGGATGCTCATACGACATTAACATGCTGACCCGAGGCTGTAAACTCATTAATTGCAGAACTTTTTTCCCCCAATCTGCTTGAATCAGGTCTCTATTTGCCACCTGACATCATCTACGGCCCAGAGGTCTCACCCATCTTCCTCCTTTCTCATGACCGGGGCTCGTTGCCATGGCAACGTTGCACACAGTCGTCCTGGGTAGTGGCTGAGTGGCTGTGGGGGGGGGGGGGCACCCTCTCAGGATCGAGTGTCTTGTTAGCATTGGGGCCTGTTTTTTTCGGCTGACGCTGGAGAGAGCTCAAGGGGTCAGAGTTCAGTTTGAAAGGGCTCTCGTGTGGGGGTGTGTGGGGGGGGGGGGGGCAGTGGAAGGGCGAAGCGGTCAGTGGGGCTGCCACACAGCGCTTACTTTAGCCTCCCCACTGCCCCCATG